>NC_134834.1:56939026-57621721 GCF_004210375.1 Tachypleus tridentatus | reverse complement strand
TTGTTTTGGGGTTGTTTTTTTCTATAAAAGTCCCTCGAGGTTTAACGGTAAGTTTCCGTACGTACAATGATGAAGTCTGTGGTTTGATTCCGCATGGTATATAGATCGAAGCTTTGCGCTAAAAGTAATATACAACAGTTACAACTTCCTCTATGAGAGAAATTAAAAATGACAGCTAGTCTTTACAAATAGTCATTTCTTTCAATCAAAATATGTTTTCCCAAAGATATTATCTAGTCTATAAGAATTGTAGTTTCATAGAATAGAATGACGCATTGTATCAGCTATTAAAGACAGTCACTCCATTAAGTAAAATATTTATTACTCCTTACAGTATAGTATCCATGGAAGGAGAAATCTGTTAGAAATGATAAATTCATACTATAGAATGATTCTTCTTCAAGAAGTTTATTAATCACCAACAATGGTAAAGTCAAGCAAATGGAATGGTTCTTTGTAATAAGGTACGCTAACCATTAAAGAAGTATTTCTACTTAACTGAATAATTCCTCTTTTCTATTAAACATCATCCATAACTATTGGAGACAATTATATCAATCAAAAACGATTATTTTTATACAGTATGTCACATACTAAAAATGGTACAAGCCACTGTAAATATTAGTTGTTGTTTTTTTCTAACTGATTGTTAACTAACTGTTAAGGATAGTTGCTTCAATCATTTGAATTATTTTCTGTTTCTTAAGGTAAATTTAATCATTGAAGATGTTCGTTTCTCAAAAATGGATAACTATTTTTTCCATTGTCTCTAAGGAGTCTGTTCCATCTAATAAAGAAATTATTTTCCTACAGTTAATTTGCTTTTAAAGATGGTCACTAGTTCGCCAGCCATTAAGAACAGCTGTTTCAATCAACTGGATTATTCTATTTTCCTATAGCATACCAGACCTTAAAAATGATTAGCAATCACTGAAAGCAATTTTTTCTATTCAATAAGCCCTTTATTTGTTTCTCTACAAAATTACACAATGAGCTATGTTCTCTGTATTTGTCGTAAAGACAGAGCCCCAGACGTTAACATTATAAGTGCTGAATCTTACTTCTGGGCTATTGGTTGACTTTCAGTATACCAATCACTGAAGATTATCACAATCGTTTAAAGATAACGACTTAAGTTAATGTAGTAGTACTTTACCCCACTTTGTTCCATCCATTAAATGTAATCACTGATCATTGTACATGATAAAGTGATTATTCTATTTATATTTTACCAGCAATTAATGATAATCAGTATACCCAATATTTTTGCCTGCATACTAACTATTAAAGACATTAATTTCAACCAAACATTATTTTTCTTACTAAATACCAACCATTGAAGATGGTAGTTAACCGTCAAAGGATGCCATTTCAATCAGCATAATTATTCTTGTCAGTACAATATAGAAGACGTTAATAAATGAAATTCTTCAACAGAATAAATGTTCTCTCCTGAAATGCTTATTCAACCATTTAAAACAGCAGTTATCTGTAAAGAGTGACAGATTTAATACAAATAATGATAATTTTTCCTAGCTGCATTAGCCATTAAAACTGGGCATTTTACTTTAAGAATAGTTGTTCCTCTGAACAAAATAATTATGCTTCCCCTCACTATCCTAACCATTAAGAATGATCCCTTCACTCAATATTTTTATTCTGCAGCATTCGAGACATTAAGACAGTCGCTAGTCATTTAGACAACTATAGTTACTTGATTTTGCGACATCATATTAATCATTAAATGTGATCGTTAACTTTTAAGGACAGTAGTCTTAACAAACTGAATCATGCAGTTAAGTTTCTACGGTACACGAATCATTAAAATAAGGAGTTCATTTACCAGAAAGTGTATTTAGATTCAAGTATGCCAACTGTTGATCACACACTTTTCAGCCAATGGTATTATGATTTTTTCTTCACTATAACAACCTGTAAATATGGTATTTTTTTAAATAGAATAATTATTTTTACTGCAGTATCTTACACACTTAACATGTTCATTAGTTATAAAAGATGGTTATTTTTATCACTGTCTGAATGTTTCTTCCTACAGTACACCAAAATATAGAACAGGCGTTTTACCGAAAAGAATATATTTTCTCCTAACAGGATAATGTTGCTTAAAATTAATCGCTTCATTCAATAAAATTATTATTTTATCCCTCAATTTACTAACCATTACGGAAATTCAGTACAAATCAAGTATGGTTATTTGAATCAGTATTTTAACTCTTCTTGCCTAAAGATGGATGATTTATTCAATAGAATTAATCTGTTTCTTACAGTATTCTAGATGTTAAAGATGTTCCTAACAATTGACAAAGATTGAAAAAGGTTGTTAAAATTTATGGAAAATGTTTTAACAGATAGAATAATAATGATTTTTAATTTTTTATATACTAGACATTTATAATGATCATTTGATATTGAAAACAGTCGTTTTGTTCGTTAATTTTTACACTATATTAATTATTATAAATGATTATTTTATTTAATAAAACTTTAGTTTTCTTATAAATATTAACTTCTGAAAAAGGTTCCGTCGTTTCAGCCAATTAAAGTTTTCTTGTAGTACGTTGACTATTAGAGATAATGATTTTGCTTCGTAAAATGTTTAATTTTTATATTCTTCCTATTAAGGATCAGGATTGTCGTTTCGGTTATTGGTATCCTATTTCGCAGCAGAATACGGACTATTGCCGTTTCAGGCGTTAAATTAGATCCCCAAAATTTTCTTCTCTGTGTTTTAGAATAACAAAGAGCAATGAAGTGTGATAGAATACTGTCTGAAAACAATACTGGACAACGAAAACGTGTTCTTTATCTAATCAGCATTCATTAAAATGTGTTCTTGATATTCATATTTTTTAATATGTGAAAATATACATGGGAAGTTAATCCACTGCCACTTGTTACATTTTATTTCTTTTAAATGAAAATCGTAAGGAAAACACTCACAAAATACATTTTTGATGCAAAATGTATTGTAGTAACATAACATCTTTCTACCAATGATATTTTACAGATTTTGCCTAGTAATGACTATTACTACAGTTGAAGAATATTTTCCGTCATTCCCACTTTATGTCTTTACAGTATCACAATTATAGACATTGTCTAACTATGAAGTACCTGGTCAATGTGTCACAAACTTTGAATTATTAAAATCCTTCTGTCCGCTTACAACGTGAACCCTTGAAAAATTCATATATTGAAGATTATAGTTTCGATATAAAATTTTATAATTTAGAACTGTATTAAAGTCCTTGCGTTGCTTTAATTCTCCTTTATGCAATACAATCTTTAAAAAAAAAAACTGAAAATATTTCTAGAACATTTTTAAAATTATTGATGAAATAAACAAATGTGCTTCTTCAGGTTAGTACGGTAAATTTGAAATCCAATAAAAACTGAATTTTTGCCTCGAACAAAATAGAATAACTTGAAATAATGAACAGCTTAAGTTTTACTGAAGAGATACCATTTTAATTTTTGTGAGCTTAACAAAACTTTTAAACCACACTCTTCGTAGAACATTTATAACTATGTAAGAGCATCGATGTAAAATTAGCATAAATACAGAACTTGCTGAACTTTTTCATAAATGGATCTTTCAAGATGCTTGAAATCTTGATTATCTCTTCAAATTAAAGCTATGATCGTAGCTTGAAGAACCAATATTCGTAAACAAAGTGCTTTTTATATTCGTAGACACTTTTTACTTTCTTAATTTTTCTCCCCGTTTTAATGAATTTCGAAAGTTGAAGGTTTTTCTTTTGTCGTTTACCCATATCGTTTTCGAAAGATGAGACAACTGTTATCGTAACTGATGCTACATCACTCTCTTCCGAAATGAAACATGAGATGAAATCACTTTGTCTTATATAAATAGAAGTTTCATATTTCGAAAAAACTAAAATATGATTTCTATCAGCGTGCACTTGTATAGATTAGCGTAAAGATTGTGTCGTATTGAAGTTCACTGTTAAACGCTACACTGTTATCAAATTTACTATACCGTTCATGAGAAGAATAGTTAAACACAGAAATAGTCGAAATAATGGAAATATTGACAAACAAAGAGATAAGTATATAATAAAATTGTGAAATTTCGAACCTACCTTTAAAAAATAGAAATTCTTACTCTGCTATCTCAGATACGTAAATTTATCAATGAGCATTTTTAACTTTAATTATGAAATTTGTTCATAAATAAAGAAATTCCTCATTTTATACCACGATCCTAAATTATAGCTTCAAAGAAATAAAAACCTAATTTTCAAGCTGTAACTACAACATTTTTAGTTTCTTATGACGCATTTTTAAAACGTAATTCTGTTTTTCAAACTATAGTTTGTTTTAAAACTTGTTCAATAAATGAACAGATTTTTTTATTTTCAAGTTGCCGTCATCAACTTCGTATTCAAATGAATGAAGTATTTTTCTTCATCGTATAATCTTAGCCTTCGTTTCTAATTGGGTAGGTTGCTGTTTTCAAGTAGTAATCCTAAAGATTGACTCTTTCAACACATGTTTATAGACTGCTTCGAAACTATTCCCTACCCTAAACTTTGTCCCCAACTAGAAAGATTCAATAATCCCTATCTTTGCTCTCACTGCAAATAAAAGTGATTCGTTGTTCAAGCCGTGCATGATTAAAAGTTACTAAATCTTCTACAGTGAATAAATTAACTGGTATATAATTGTAGTTGAATTAATTTCAAGAAAACATGTTTTTTCTACATGTACCGAAAGTATCCCAAATTCATTTTTATCAAACACATTTTCTTATGTCCACCAAGGACCTAGTACCATTTACCTGGAAGAGCTATGTACCAAGTGCCTGATGAAATAACATAATTAAGTTTTAAGTTATTTATTCGCCTATAGAATCTTTTCAATAACTGTGAGTACTTTGTCTGGATGTTTGAGATGCCATAAACTGTTTACAGTTATTTTCATCGAATGGTCACGATGAACCTGATGCAGCTTAGATATTCGATTTTATGATAACAAAACATATTTAGTAATGTATTTTATTATTGTTGTCTTAATGTTTTAACTGGCTTGGAAAACTAAGCATAAAGTGTGGTTAGAAGTAACAATAAAATAAACATCTTTAAAAATAAGTTTTCATACGAAAATAAAGAACTATATAGAAAGTACTAAATCTTTAAAACATTACTATGATGAATAATGAACACAGAGGAAAAGTTATGTAAATACATTTAATCATATTCTAGACAACTGTTCCACATATTTATTAAAAATACGAACACTCAATTCAAACAACGTAGCGCTTCCTTACTGAGTTTTAAATAATTAATACAAATCATTATTTAACTTAAGTGGCTTACAAAAAGGAAAAACAAATGGTGTTCATCAGCTGAGCCTTTCAAAAAAATAAGAGTAATATTCTATAGAAAAGCAATAAGAAAAACTTTGTTTTATTTGAAACTTAATTAAATACGCGTTGTCTTGAAAGAGAATTAATGGAATGTATTTTTAATAAGTGGATATGTACTTTCAAAAAAAGCTGCAATCATTTTTTTCAACGTATTGGAAAATTAACGTTCATCCATACTTTAACTGACTAAACTCTCATATTTTCATATCTTATTTTAGGATTTATTTACTCTTTCTTTCATTAAGCCATGTAAATTTATCATCCAAATGAAGACCAGATTTACTTATTCTAATTTACAAATACAATATATTTATATATTCCTTTAGTCCATGAACTGTCGCTTAAGCCATGAAGTATTCTTCTTTAATCTGCTGTTATATTTCTTCGTTGATGAAAAATAACCTTCCTCTTGGCATTCACCGCGTGCCTTATGATATGACAAACACATCGAGGCAGACGATGAACACGGAGAGTCAGACAAGTATTCCAGTGATGATAACTTATCAGAGGGACGCTTAAGAAGATGATGATTGGACATGCCTAGCAAGGTGTCATCTCATGACTCCAGCATTTGTAATTACCTGACGGCATAAAATAATACATTTCAGAAACGGCAAGCAAAGTTATGACGTATCAAAAATTTAAAACAAATGCACATGCTTGTATTGCCTTGATAAGAAATTTCAAGAAGCCAAACAGCAATAAAAACTGACCAACTAGAAACTGCTGATGATATTTTAGCATAAAGAAATTTAAATAAAAGAGTAGATAAAACAAATACAGAAACACCAACATGAGGAAAGGAAGTTTACCACAACGAGCTTGACAAGGTTAGATAGTTTGTTTATTACAAGAATTAAATAAAAAAGGGGAAAAATGTATACTAAATTGTCCTTTCAAGCTCAATAAACTTTTAATATATTTTCCTTTAAATTTATTTTTCTAACCTTAAAATAAAATTACTGGTGAGGTGTTTTATTTTACTATTTCGATCTCTGCCTTTTTAAATATTCTTAAATCAAATTCCTCTATATTCCTAGAGATCGCAAAATCTTGTTACCTTTAGTTATGCATCTCATTAAAAATTAATGTATTCAAAAAAAAATCTGCAGAGCACTATTCTGGGTTAGAAGCTAGCTCCTGTTAGATACATACTGTAGCCATAACGTAAATAGCACATTGTATAATTTTGAGCTTAAACAGAATCAAAAGTTAAGATATCTGGCTTATCCTTGTCTAAGAAGCAACTTTTATTGTCGTGTGTGAAGCCAGGTATTTGTGCCACATCCATTTCAAGCCAGATAAACTCGAGTCAGTTTAATATATTTTGTAACAAGCATGAAAATTCATTGCCTCTTTTGAAAATTTTCAAAGTGATCTAAAGTTTGTAATTGCAAAAGGAAAAAGAAGAAAATAACTTGCATTTCCACGTCACTCATGTATTTTATAAAATCAAAAAATGCTTAATACATTCACCTAATTATTGCTTTGTGCTATTAATTGGCATACGGACAATTTAAACAGCAAACATGTAATATATTTTTAGAAAATACAACAATTATGCTTTTGAAGTTAAAGCATACAGTATGAATCTCCCCACATACAAAGCAAGAGCAATTATAAACAGCGTGAATAACGTGAACATAAAACATCATTCTAAGGGCAGTTAATCAAAGAAGGAGTTGTAGCTGAACCAACGTTTTGAATATGCATTTAGGTACTTCCATTAGAGAAAAAAACCCTCAAAGTATATAACCAATTTATAAGTTGTTATATCCATAGAACTGAAACTGACATCAGTCCTTCACATTAAATTGCACTTCTAGGTAAGGAATAACATGTTTTAAAATTTGTTAACCATGTAAAATGTAAGCGTTAGAATGTTAAAAAGTATCCAAGACATCTCGAGAAATGAATAAGAAGAAATATTTAAACATGGTTAATACTCCAAAATTATGTATTAATGTTCCAAACAAACATATTTTAAAACAACAGCAACTTAGTCCTGACTCAATTGGAAACAGTTTAAAATTTGGTATAACACATTTTAGGTCTTCAGACTAGCAGCTCCCTGCTTGGACGGCGGTAAGTCTTCAGATTTACAACGCTAATGTAAGAGAACTGATTCCTCTCGGTGGACACAGCAGACAGCCCGATGTGACTTTTCCATAAGAAAACACATATACGACCCGGCATGGTCAGATGGTTAAGGCACTCGACTCGTAATCCGAGGGTCGCGGGTTCGAATCCCCGTCACACCAAATATATTCGCCCTTTCAGCCGTGGGGGAGTTATGAAGTGACGGTCATTCCCATTATTTGTTTGTAAAAGAGTAGCCCAAGAATAGGCGGTGGGTAGTGATGACTAGGCGCCTTCCCTCTTGTCTTACACTGCTAAATTAGGGACGGCTAGCGCAGATAGCCCTCGTGTATCTTTGTGCGAAATTCAAAAAACAAACTAAACACATATACACCCAGACTAGAAGATTATACACAGTTACCTAATTAGGTTTTGTTAAATGCATAAGACATAGCACACGGTCAGTTAATTAGGCTAAATTATATGATATATATAAAATTTCTTTTACGGAAATTAATAGATATTCGTATATGTTATTTAAGTATATGTTACAAACTGCCATATGTATATGAATGACTCTAGAACACTTCATGTATTTCGGTTTCTTTTTTTGCAGAAATCGCTTTTCAATTCTTCACAAACAGGGGACTCAGCAGATAGCCAATGTGATTTTGCTATAAAACACACACACACACTTCCCAGAGAAAATAACGTAACTTTTATCTCAAACGTTATGCCCGTTGTTTCCGTGTTTTTTTTGTAACATTCACTAATTTTATATACGCCGTAAAACTCGTGTATAATAGCTTGTTTTGAGATCAGTACAGCGTGCATTCTGCAGAAATCAAGCCGAGTAGCTTAATGGCTGAAGTGAAAAACAACAAATGCAGAGCTAATTAAAAAGCATAACGCAATCGTTTTGGTTGGTGCACAGTTTTTATGTTGAATTCTATACAACTTGCATACCTATACTACGTAGCACAACCATTCATTTAAATAGGTTTGTTTGATTTGTTGGTTTGTTTTGAATTTCGCGAAAGCTACACGAGGGCTATCTGCGCTAGCCGTCCCTAATTTAGCAGTGTAAGACTACAGGAAAGGCAGCTAGTCATCACCACCCACCAACAACTCTTGGGCTACTATTTTACCAACGAATAGTGGGATTAACCGTCACATTATAACGCCCCCACGGCTGAAAGGGCGAGCAATGATGGTGTAACGGTGATTCGAACCCGCGTCCCTCGGATTACGAGTCGAGTGCCTTAAACACCTTACAATGTCGGGACATATTTAAATCGGCACTATTTTGAAAAAATAACAAAAAACACATGTATATAGCTACAAAAATTTATAGTTTTACAGTTCAGACATCTTTATATTTGGGGAGAATAAATTATGCTATTTTGAAGTAACACAGCGTTTGTGTTTATTTACAAAACTACCTATTAAAGAGTATTTATATATATAACTAATCTTTAAATAGGTGTCTTCAATATTGTAATGGTTATATGTTCACAACATATTACAACCTTCGAGTTTTATTTCAGTTTATTTCATTTAAAATCTATGAAACACACCAAGTGTATTTGATTTTTAAACTTTGTTACTTTAATAACTTTTCAAATTTATTTTAATGTACCTGAAAAAAAATAATGCTCTTGTCCTTTCTTGATTTCTTCAATGTGACAAATATTTTGATTTAGATGCTGTTTGATAAACATTTGTTTTTACTATTCTTTTACCTTCATAAATATCTGTTGTTTCACAAATAATGTAAACAGGAATTACAGAAAAAAGAACGTTTGCACTTTTATGAGCACTCATTCCTTTAGAGACCTTCTTAATGTTCGAAAGCCACTATAATAGAAAAGAAATATTTCAAGAGTAAGAATCAGCCAATATCTGATAAAACTGTATTTTCTTATCTAAAGTACCAAGATAATCCTGTTATAATATCTATCAACATAGTTTGATAAATATATAAATTTAGATAGCAAAAGGGGGAAACAGTAGGTTAATATTTAGTACTTTTATTGTTGTCGGTTTTTTTTTTCATTTCTTTCCGTCATAGGTTCCGGATTTGATCACTTTTGAGGATAGTATTTAGGTTGGGGCTGGAAGGAAGTGAGGAAGTTAACTACATCAGTCAAATATCAGTTCTTAATGCAGATGAGACAAACTTAAAATAAATTCATTTTCTGCTTTTAGAAAAATAAAAAATGATGGTCACTTATGCAATGTTCACTATAAAGAAATTTTGTTCAACGTATTCCACCAAATTTGTACTTAGTTTTGGCTGTATATTAAAATTATCTATATGTATAATCTTCACTAGTTCTACAAAACTGTCTTAATTACATTATCATGATTTTTACCTTTTTAATACATATTGACAATATATATATATGTTCCTAATTGTTTTTAAATCTGTTGAGGAGAGAAGCTAATTTCTAAAAATATTCTCTCGTAAACCTCTGATTACCCTTTTGTAAAAGTAATCGCTGATCTTTGTTTTCAGTCAAACATAATATGGAGAAACAACAATTAATTAAATCATTTTGATATTTCTGCTACTAATAAACATTACGAGTGTTTCTTACTTATTATTATGTATTAATCATTTCAACAAGTTCGCAAAAAAAATACTTTACAAGAGTAACTCATACAAAACATGAAACACTAACAGTATAATTATTTCGTTGTTTTGTTCATTCGGATTTTAGTAGTCACGAATTACTATTAATTTAGAGAAAGCATGCACTACAGACACGAGAAAAAAAATTAGCAAGAACTAACTAAACCCAAAGCAACGTTAAATTACAGTTTTGAGGTACGGATAGGTGAAAAAATACTGCTGGTTAAAACACTGATAATCAGGCTGTTTAGAATCACGAATAAACAGAAATATCGTGATTCTTTAATACTTACTTCTGTTATCTGAACAACAGCGTTCTTACACGAGATTCGTTGAAGAGCAAGTCGTTGGACGAGATGCACGCATACGTAAACGCGTTCAGCTTAGCAAGATGAAAGTCCACAAGCGTCGGATGACGGAAAGATACTGTCGGCAGAGATGGAGCTTTAGTCATTGTTGAACACAGAAATACATGCGCAGTGGCAGTAAAGTGGGACAAAAAAAAGGAAACGAAAGGTCCGAAGGAGGAAGCGAACAATAACTAATAGTAGGGGAGAGACTGGGACGCCAACTTTGAGAGGTGGGGTGATAAGGGGAGTTAAAACTGGATCAACACCCTACCAGTAACTTCCCAAGGGAACCTACGTCATGGTTTTTTGGTCACGACCTTCTGATGCATTGTTATCTACACAAGATATGACTGCCCTTTATCACTGGGGCACGCGCCCTGTGATTAAGACGTGCGCGCACCACGAGCTTTGTTGTGTTATTTTCCGAGGACCGACCACACTCTCACATCCCCCAAGCAAAAGAAAAGTAATAGCGTATGGTCGACGCGTGCGGTAAGAGGGAAAAAAAAAATTACACCACATCAGCACTGACCTGAATTTATAAACGTTTTCAAGTTTAGCAAACAAAAAATAAACAACATAATGCGAAAACCTTGATGTCCCAATAGTAGAATATAAAGAACCGGAAGGAACTCTTCAGATATAGATTAAAAAAGAGTTGTTCAGTAAAAGTAAAATAAACTCAAAATAATTAGAATTCTCTATTCTTGCTTCTACGCTGTAACCAACAGATGCTTTCAGTCCCGGCAACATTTCTAACTCTTGGGATCGAATATAATTTTTTACCGTTAGATAAGCTACAAGCTGATTGTCTGTTTTAAATCATGGCTATGTGCATTGACCAAACACCGTATAAAAGGAACACGCTCGTTTTAAAGGCCCCACAGCCGTCGAGGTAACAATGTACCAGACAGCAGCTGCTAGACCTCTGCTGCTAAACACACGCGCAAGAGGTGTAGGAGGTATTATGTCGTATAAATGTGCGTTATGATATAGGTTCATAATAACAAACTAGGGTTCTAGACTTAGGCTCTGAAAGAGGCTTCCACTTCCAAGAGTGAAAACTCCACGATCCATTTTAAATTGGTAAAGTCCATATATACTCTTGGTCCATTTAAGTTTCTAATAGGTCTTCCTTGTCTTAACAATAGTTGGAATCCTAACACGTGAACAAACCGATATAGTCAAATAGACAGAACAGATGGTCACGAGCTGCACAGCTGCACAGGAATACGTGATGTCGCGCCTGACAACTGTAAGGCAAACAAAAATTAACTGGGTGTTAAGCAGCGGCCCCGCCATGGTCCTATAAAAGCATACGTTATAGATTGTTTTAATGGGTCATATAGAGTAATACGTGTTAAATACTTCTGTACTTAATAAAGTATATACTTTTATTATTCCAAAACTAAAAATAGTTATTAATAATAAACGGATATTCAAATTTTGGAAATACGGTCGTATACTGAGAGACTGAATTTATTTTAATATTACATTTATGCCCCTCGCTAGTACAGCGGTAAGTCTACTGACTTACAACGCTAAAATCAGGAGTTCTATTCCTCTCGGTGAGCTCAGCAGATAGTCCGATCTGCCTTTTCTATAATAAAAAACATACACAAACACACACATTATAATTATTTTGTACGTTTTTTCTTACAATTGGTATAGGGGGCATTCGCCTGACAATCTTTTATTTCTAATAATTAATGGTTTAAGAAAACATGGTTAGTTATTTCGAAGTAATACTCAGAAAGAAATGATCATGTTTATCATCAAATTTATGAGATGAAATTAGAGTATCATCATTCAACCGTTTTCTACCGTATAACATTTTACATAGTTGGATCCTTTAAAGTTGATTCATAATATACAACGCTAAAAACCTGGTTTCGATACCCGTGGTGGGAAGAGCACAAATAGCCCATTGTGTAGCTTTGTGTTTAATTTAAAACAACAACAACAAAGATTCATAATAAATTCACTAAATGTTTCAAAACAGTAAAAAAAAACAACCGACATAATAATAAATATTCAAGTCACCAGTTACGACTTTCAACTTATCCCAGTGCAACCTTCCTAAGCTTACCAACGCGGATGTAATTCAATGAATGAGATTTTCGGTTAAAATACAGTTTCGTAAAGGACAAAAATGTATTTGAATTTAAATGGAATACATGCAAATAATATTTGTATTTACCAAGACACTTTACGGACATTATTTCTCTTTAAAATTTTTAGTAGCAATTATTACAAATGTTCATAATAATACTAGATTCGAACTGAATCGTACACTGGGACAGTTGCGAGTGAAGCCCTTTTGATAGTCTGGATCCCGCCGTTGCTTCGTTTTTTAATATACTGAATAACTGCGTAGCTGTTATTATGTTTAATATACTAGTGATCTGGATTTCCATGTGAAGGAAGATTTTTAGCGAAATAATAATCCGTTACATCCAACTTAGGCCAAATGTTTAGTATGTTAGTATGAGCCTACTGTTATACCAGGTACGTGTCAATCTGTTTGTGTTTTATGAGACTCATGCTAAGCCAGTTGTTTTGATTGTTGGTAATCTAAATCTACCATTGTACTTACTAATCAATGTGTTGTTGTTTTGTAATATTTCTTCTAGACCGGGTGGTTATTCTAATGATGTTTATGTTAAGCTAGATGTATAATTACCGATAATTATTATTGTAAATATCGGTATCAGCTCAATAACGTTTTGTTTCGATGCTCTAACAACAATTTTTAACTTTTTTTAAATACACTAAATTCTGTTACAAACAATTTTTGTGAAAATTACGAATTTCAGCAATCTATTTGAAATTAGTGGACAAATTTGATTTTGTGAAGTTACCACAAGGTTATGGTCATATTTAGGCTACACTTCAGGACATTTATAGAAAACATAATTTGTATCAGCTGTTCAAAACACTTCAACACCGTGTTGGTAATGTTACATTTACATCTTCATGAATTTTTAGAAGTGACCTGTTAAATTCAAGTTACTTGAGAAAATATGCTTATATCACAGAAGATAAACATGACAACCTAAAATACCAGAATTAATTAAAGTTTATAACGTGTTATATCACTTTAAAAGTTATATGTACTTAAGAAAAACTTTAACATATACCTAGAATATTGTGCATGTTTATGTTATCTACAGATACATCACATGTACATCTAAACCCTAAATATAACATCTTGAATATCTTAACCAAGCATAAACATGTAAAGGAATCATGAGGATGTTGTGGTAAACGATAAAGTTACAAAAAAGTTTTAACGTGTTTGCTTCTTTAAAATTTCATTAATTTTATCGCACAATTTTAGAATTTATTCACACATTTAGAGTGTTATCATTTTATCGAAAGTATGGTGTTTAGAGCTTTGATACCGATTTTTGTTGATTCTTCTGAAGGTTTATGAACCAGTTCGAGAAAAATGCTTTGCGACTGGAACGAATTCTTGCAGTCAGCCATACATTTTGTGTTACATAGAGATAAGTTTTTTTACCGAAAGCAAGTTGTTCAGCTTTTTACCAAGGATTAGGCCGAAGGGAAACACCAGGAAACGGTTCAAGTCTAGGAGACAGAAGAGGGGAGGGGAACAGGGAGCAGGTGTGACGCACTTCCGTTTGTCTGGCTGATATAAAGCAAAGGGTTAAAAGCCTTTCAGTTAGGATATTCATGAGTGAACCGGGACTTTCATTGAAACGATTCCTTTCTTTTTCACGCCAGCTACACACTCCCAATTTTAAATGTAGATCAGACGCAATGAAGTGTAACCGCACGTGTATGGTAGGACTGAAGACAATCCCTACCTTCTGGCACCCTAATCTTCTCTGCTGCTTGTTCGTTTAAAAATTGGGAAATTAACACCCCAATAGTAACATCTGTTTTGAACTGATATTTCTCTCTTATTGATAATGTTGTGTAGTATTCGCTTTCGAATTCGCAATTTATTTTGCAAAACACTATTCCTAATATATCTATTAAGAAACGTATTCAAAAATTTCCATTCAGCAAAGCTGAAATGGATGTTTTCTACAAGCTTCCAATTAAACTTTGTTCATTAGTATATTTGTACTTTATAGAACCCAAATATGACAGCATAGTTAGATTAAATAAAAACACTTAGATTTAATTCTAATCTTTTTTTTTTCTTTTTTTTCTGATGGATCTTAGTGACTTATAAATGTAGTAACAGCAGTGACATAAATGTATTCTTTTGTATTAAACATTAAAAGTACAGCTTGAGCATAGCTGCACAAATTACTTCTTACTACAAATTTATTTTATTGAATCTATATTCTGAAGTTCTACAAACGATCAACTATATATTATTTTTCTATGATTTTATTTAACTTTTACCTAGTCATGAGAGTTGCTTCGAAACTGTTTTTCCTTGCTCTGTGAACACCGGTTATCCGTTTCATTACGAGCTTCACAGACGAATTTGCAAAACGCTTGTCTGTCCGCATATGCAAAATAACACCATGTTTTGTGTCAATTGTCTTCTTTTCTTACATCTAAGACAGAGCTGAGAGAAATAATATTTCCAACCTTCAAAGAAACATGATAGTCGGCCCCCATCTGTCCGGAAGCTCACAGATGTTTCTTGGAAGGGCTTTTTAAAGACATCTGTTATCACAGTATTTCAATATTGGCAATCAGAATGGAACACAAAATGTGGCTACCTACCTCTAGTCTGAGGAAACATCATTAGATAAGCTTTGAAATCAACTTAAGTGAAACTGCATCCCAGTTGATAAATTTCTTCAACGTTGATTAGGTTAGGTTTCATCTACCTCCAAACTTGAAGTGCGGGGATGTTTATAAAAAGTGTCACATGAAATAAAAAAAAAACTAAAAACTATTGTTTCACGCGAAAAGTAATTACTGCAGTGTTTAAGTGTTAAGTACGGGAAGGTTAATGACTTGATAACTATGAAGAGTTCCGAAGTTTAGAAACACAACTGCCTTGAATATCAAACTAAACTTGCCCTTCGCAAATCATACGGTTTTGAGGCTCATTTCAATGGATTGTGAACGCGATACTTAGGACAAATATCTAAATAAAATAGCACGGAATGATTATGAGACAATACAAAATTAATTTCAGTTATAATATGTTATGACAGGTATGTAGCAAAATGCGAGATCTTCTTCAGTATTCATATTATTTTTCAACACGTTGGAAATGCTTCTCACTTGAACTCTAGTTAATTAGAAATGGTTTCCGAGAAAGCTGCTCTAAAATAAAATACCGTCCATAGATAATCAATATGAAATGTTCAACTAGATCAATATCAATAATTAGATACATCTTTTGAAGAAAGAAAATTTGAAGGTTGAATCATTTCGAAGATTTCACTTTTTAATCAAGCTTAAATATATATCACAAACTTTCATTTCCGGTTAATATAAATTTTAATAGTAACCGTAATTCGATTTCATTAATGATTAGGTGTTAAGTATTTTTCATAAATAATATTGATTTCTCCCACGATTTCGAGAACTTAGTTGGAACAGAACAACGTTACATTAATGTTTTTAAGAATTCAAAACAAAAAACGTGATACTAATCAAGAAAAAGACAAGGGAGTTACTGCAACTTTAAACAACTAGGATAAGAAAAGGGATAATTTTACACGTAAAAAACATAATATTTTCAACATTATCGGTGCACACAAAACAACCACGACACAGACCTTTCGGTTTCAAGTGTGGGGAAAGCATCCAATCAGCAGCTTCCAGCGTCACAAGGGCTTTTTTGTTCGACTTTGAATCGGATAACGGTATTGAGTGTCAACCTCATAATGCACTGCGGCTGAAAATGTGGATCGTGTTCAGAGAAATCACGTCGCGAACCTCGGACCTTCGGACCAAAAAACTGGCACGCTAATCAGTAGATTACGCTTACAATCTTCGACTGTAAAACTCTCACAGCAGTGTGGATACTTTAGAACTTTCTTGAGCTTCAACTTCCTTTTTCAATTATTATAGTCATTATTATGTTATAAAATAATCAACCATACCAAATCTGGTATGAAATTATTTTATCGATGCATTTTCTTGAAACAATAGAAAATTCATAAATGTGTCAATCATATCTTTTACTTTATATTTTGCTCAGTGAAGCAAGAAATAAGAGCAGCATTGTATTAAAATCCACCCAGTGAGTGACAAGAAATAACAACTATCAAAATCATTCAATATTGTTCCTTCTTTATTGTGCATATGGTCTAAAGGTCCATTTTATGCTTTTCAGTTATGTTTTGTAGTTTCATTTTGGTTTTTCTAGTACTTCAGTGAAAGCTCTAAACCAACAGGGGTATACAGCCCAAATTCAAGCACCCAAATATAACGCGAAAAATAAAACTATAAGATATTACTAAAGAAATTCATAGTGACTCAAATTAACAACAAAAAGTTGCTAATGTTGTTTTCTTATTGCAGAGATACTCAATGAACTATCAATGATCAATCCACAGTGGATAATTCAACTCTAGATTTAAGTGTTGCATGTCCGTAAACTTACCGCTTATCAGTCGGAGGACACAAAGAACAATCCTAACAGCTAAGATTGAAAAAATGCAAATTTACTGCTAAATTAGAAAGTAGTTGATATTCCAAAGAGAACTTTTTTAAATATATATTTCCGATTAACAACGTTCCGGCAATTAAAATCATCAAATAAATTCAAGCAGCTGACGTTATTGCTACAAAGTCTAGTAGCTGCGATTAATGAAAATATTTCGAGCAATTACACAAGATTTCGAGAAGGTAAAATTATGAAAGGAAATTCAAGTAACTTCAACTAACAACAAAAAATTAAGCAGTTGAAATTAACGACAAAAATCAAGCCGTTGAAAGTAATAATAAAAATTGAAACAGCAAATAACAACAAAATTTCAAACAGTTAAATTTAGCAAGAAAAACTAAAGTAGTTAGAGTTAACAAAACTTCAAAGAGTTTAGATATTTTTGAGTGAAAGCTGGTAGTAATAACGTAACTTAAATTGGTTAGTTCACCGAAAGAATTGCAAATGCTTTGAAGTCAGCAATGACAAAAGCCATAGTAACTAAATCTGGCCAGTCTAGCAGCTGAGACTGAAGAGACAAAATTCCAAATGGTAAGATTAACAACCCTGTGCTTATGTAATTGAAGATTACCAGAAGGTACATTAAACTAAAGAAAGAAAAATATTTCTTGAAGCTGAAAGTAACAAACGTCTAGCGCCTGACATTGATATAGTAGAGTCAAACAGCTCAGGTTAGCACCTAAAGTTTAAGCAAATGATATGCACGAAATATTTTTATGGCACTTGACAAAAAACAAATTCCTATTTTCTCGTGTATACTAAGCTAAGTATACTTTTAATTTTCAAACCAGTATACATTTAGTTGAATAAGTACATACATTTATGCAGAACAAATTTTATATTTATAATTATTACGCATGTATGTCTTGCGCTTTGTCTTTTTTTTTTTTAGTATAACGTTAATTAGTAATCACCGCACTTAAAATATTACGGTATTGAGTGAAAGGTTGTTTCGTATACTAACTATTTTTAAGTATCTCTCATTTTGAATTAGAAATTGGCAACTTAAAAGGAATGTAAAATATAAAAAGAACATGAAGTGTCGTTGTTTTCATCATAAATTTAAGACCTGTCAATTTCTAATGCTTCTTCGGCTTTAGGCGTTTAAACCGTAACATTAATTAGTGTTTTGGACTAACTCTTCACCTGATTAACGTAAAATACAGAAAATACACTGCAGTAACATGTGGACTAGGTTTAATGAAAATGTTTTGTTTTTGGTGAATTTACTCGAGAGCTATCTGTGCTAGCCGTCCCTAATTTTAAAATGATAGACTTGAAAAAAAGAAGCAAGTCAACTTCACTTATCGTCAACTCTTGGGCTACTCTTTACCAATGAATAGTAGGCTTGATCTTTACATTATAACACCCAGCGGCTGAAAAGACGAGAACGTATAGTGATGGGATTCGTTCCCACCACCCGCAGATTGCGTCATCAGACCGTGCTATGTTCCTTTTAATAAAGAAGAAAAACATCTTTCTTGACCCCTCACGAAAACATAAAAATTACCAAGATACATTATAATCCTATTAGTGAAGTTCTGCTATTCATGTTTGCAAAGAAACATTTCCATTATATGCAACAATAATTATACAAACTCTATATTACTTACTTAAATTTCCACATGACACAAACATTACGAAAATCCATGAACTTATGAATGCTGGCAACCTATCTCGAAAGTTACTTAAGTCTTGTTAAGTTTCTCGAGATACGCATGACATCACGACGCTCTTTCATGAATGTGATGTAGAAATGTGCAAATAAACATTACATTTCTATTTTACACGTGAAACTAGGTTGTAAAGAAAATAATAGTATCGCTAACCACTGCACGACGACGTATAAAATAATTCTAAAAATTCGATTGTACGACAATTTTTAATTATTATTTTATTGTCTTAGTAATTGCAAAACAAATTTCAAGACCTTTACGTCTACCAACTGCTAAATAATTACCTATATTAAACAATATTGTTTTATATTAATACTACTGCAGTAACTGGGAGGGTTGGTTTAACATTACTGTGCATGTGTTGGCATTTAAATTAAGATATATATATATTTTAGGATATAGTTGTAGATACATTATAGTTTTAATATATCAAACCTAAAAAAACACACCTGCAAAATAGTTTTTGGTTATCACATATTTCTAGTAAAATATTTTATCCACATGTTAAATGTGACAATGTTGTACGTTTTTAGAAAGTTTTTAGGCTTCTAGACAATAATGACTTAAGTGTTATCACCAAGCCTTTGAAATTTCGACAAAATTCTATACAGTGGTCTTTCTGCCGTTATCAGCTGTGTTCTAATGTGTTTTTTCTGGTATATTCGTCCATTTTATTTCCTGTTTTTGTCATGTGTGGGAAATAATGTGTTTTTTTGTGCTAGAAAATCAGGGATTATATTCAAACTCCTAAACTTCTGTGATAAGTGGGTCCATTATACTTTCAATTCTATATTGTACATAACGAAATTCTTCCAATGGTTTGTGATGACGAGAAACCCACTTGAAGTAAAAATGTATCTTAAGACGGCTGGTGTGGGTGTTAAAACTTTTATTAAATTCAAGTAGAGAACAACGCTTCGACCTTCTTAGGTCATCTTCAGGCTAACAAAGAGAGATTGCAACAACTGTAAACTCTCTTTGTTAACCTGAAGATGACCTAAGAAGGTCGAAGTGTTGTTTTCTACTTTATTAGTAAAAGTGTTAATATTCATACCATTCTGCATCTTTGCGTTTAACCACAACAAAATTATGTTTACTTACTTCGTTTTTCAAAATGAGTTTTACCAACTTGTCTCTGTTTTTGTGATTTTGTTTGTCTTATTCAAAGAAGTATAACATTTGTATGAACTCATAACTGAAAGCATTTTGTTCACATAAGTTTGATACGTACAACATTGTATTATCAAAGATTTAATTAAATGCACTTACCTCATTAGTACTCGTGCGTTCTCCGTTTCGGTATTTGAGAAGGTAAATGAAAAAGAACAACAAACATAAGTAGAATCTGACGTCTGACGCATTTCGTATAAAAAACGAATTTTCTCAGATTTTCTTCTCTAAGCGTTATTCATTTCATCACTTTATAAACATTCTTTCAGCTTAATGTTGATAAAGGCTTGATGCTGAAACAGGACATCTTAATTTTCATGTACAAAATTGTAGAAGACATATCTAACATGTCCTACTCTCCATTACATATGTGTGTTTTTCTTATAGCAAAGCCGCATCGGGCTATCTGCTGAGCCCACCGAGAGGAATCGAATCCCTGATTTTACTAGCGGGGAGCTGTATTACGTGAAAAGTGAACAAATCTAAACAATGTCTATCAGAATCGTTAAAAAGGAAGATTTTTTCTTTAGATTTTAACCCTAACAATTTTATTGCACTCGTTAAACATACTACCAAACAAGTCAAAAACTTATTTGACTGATACTGATATGAGTTAGTCGACAAACATAAAATAGTTTAACAAGTATCACTAAATTTATTCATAATACCGGAGTGCACTGGAGGTTTACTACTCTCATAATACTAGTAATAGTGTAATTCTTGATACAAACAGTAGTTAATAAAACACCTTGAAATCTACATCAGAAGAAATTTAATAAGTGACTAATATAAAAAGGCATCATTAATTTCAATATATATATATATAATATAATACATCTATTAGACGTACATGTGATGACTGAACACATGTTCAACACCAGTTGAGGAAGTGTCCCAAAAGAAAAATTGTTGTTTTACGATTTGTTTAATAATATTGTGTATTGTTTTTACGCAATCATAGTGGTCATTATATTGTCCCTAATTTATTCCGTAAAACTAGAGGGAAAGCATCTAATCATCACCACCCACCGCCAACTCTTGGACTACTCTTTTACCAATTAACAGTGGGATTGATTGTTATAATATGACGCCCCACTGTTGAAAGGGCGAGCATGTTTGATGTGACGGGGATTCAAACCTGCGACCCTCAAATAACTAGTCAAGCGCCCTAACCATCTGGCCATGCCAGGTCACATTTATATATGAAAAACTACAAATTTCATCGTTATAAAAAGAAACTTTGCGATTGTTTAACCTATTCCTTAATTTTTATATCTTTGTCACCTATGCGGTTAATTCTATGCTTGTTGGGGATTTTAATACAAACATTCTGATTACGATAAAAACTTATAATATGCAACGACCTTTATGTAACCGTAAAATATGAAAACGTATTTCACTTATGCTTGGTACAACTAAGCGTTAAATATGGAGGAATAGCAAGAAGAAAAACGTATAAATTAGTACTTTTTCAAGATAACTCCTGAAGACAAAGCAGAGGATGTCGAAATATTGTATATACAGTGTGTTTTTAAAGTAGAAGCCGTTGAAGGCTTCAATTAAATTTTTAAAGTTGTTTGAATATGAAACGTTGATTTCAGTTATTCATCAAATTTTACAAATAAGCATTGTTTCTAGAACAAATAAACAAGGAAATAAATATGAGTAAATAGGAGCTACCAAACCATAGTTTTGTTCAAAATGGTGTATATGTTTTAATATTCAGATTTCCCCCAAATATAGCTTATTTCCTGTAATAAAACGCTTGTCACAATCATAGCTTTATTCAACTGGTATCACTTTATACGTTTACATTATACAGTATGTTTCAACCACTGTTCTTGAATTTTACTTCAGGGATAACAAATGCTCCCCCATATCGTTCATCCCAGCTAACTTCGCTTCATATTAATGTTACATTCACACACACATGTATAAAGGTACAGTAGTTTCTCACCACCATCAGTCTTTCTCTACAACTGTTCAAAATGTGCGTCATTCAAATTAAGAAACATCCCCAATTATTGTAGCAGCAGGAAAAAAAGAGATATGCAGTGAAATAGAAGTATGAGTTAGCAAAAATCATAGTTAAGATGGACCTTCAAAGTACCATATTCGTGTACAACCTATGGATTTTTTATATATTAATGAGCCTTTGCATACCATTTAATGAAATTAATATTTATAATAATTTTGACACTTTGTTGAAATTGGACCTTAAGTGTAGATATACAACAACCGTATTGATACATCCAAGTATCCCATCTGGCTATGGCTGTGACAGATGTAGCGTGGCTGGCATTTAAAATATGTTTTTGCTTTCACTCATAAATTCCTAATCAGTTGATGTGGCAGCATTCTCAAATCCATCAATGAAAGTAAATAATACATTAACCTCAGTCAATTTTCAAGTTGTGTTAGCAATTTATTATACACCTTAAACTTAAAGACAAGTGTAGCTTAATGGGTCTGTTTCGCATTTTTGAAATGTATAGGTGTCTTAAATAGTACCAGATTATTTCTTTGTTTAAATTTCTTTAGAAATACATGCAATTTTTATCTGGTACACCCAACTGTCACACAAACTAATCTGATGACACAAAATATGTATATAATATACACATACAAAAATAAAATGTTGTGTCATTTTTAACAAGATTCAAAGAGTTCGAAAGTCACTCTATTTAAATAGGTTTAATATCAGCAATTGTTAATTTATTATTAACATGTAACATTTCAAGACCATTTACTGACGTATACGATAGTTAACTTTCTTTTTCATAATAATTTCAAATTTTTATCCAAGAAAGTAAAAAAATGAAGTTATTTTATAAAGACAACCTGCATATCATGTAATCTGTGGGTCTCTTTTTCTTTCCTCTACAAAGATTCACAATTTCTTAAAAGTCGAAAGATAACCGAAATAACAACTAGGTTTCGTTTAAGTGTAATCTCAAAAATTAAAACTCCACTAACTTCAAACAACGCAGAACTAGCTGCTTTACAGCCTTTAAATGTTATATCTTTGCCAACTTGACACATAGCTTTGTTACATAGTGAAATAAATTATTGTCGACAGAAGCCTACAACAGCCAGAAGTGCGTTATGAATGCTTGTTTTACTTATTTTTACTGAAAATCCAGTTAAGAATGTATTATTTAACAACACTTGTAATTCCATTGCAACTTGCTATCGCATTTGTTACCTAAATACAATTATATTCGTTAACTTTAACTTTATACAGAATGCACAACTTTATTATTAAATAGCCTGCTAAGTTTCAAAAATTACGTAGAACTGTTAGGAATTGTAAAAAGATGCATGCTAAATTTTGCTATAAATTCATTACAAAGAAAACTTGTATTTAATTTTCTTTTTAAATTATAAGTTATTTCTAATCTTTGTTTTTGTCTATATATTTAAACAAGCATTCAAATGTCATAGTTATAAATTTCCGTCTTTCAATTAAACATCTTGTGCAAACGTCCTACGAATTGTTTGTTTGTTTGTTTGTTTGTTTTTGGAATTTCGCACAAAGCTACTCGAGGGCTATCTGTGCTAGCCGTCCCTAATTTAGCAGTGTAAGACTAGAGGGAAGGCAGCCAGTCATCACCACACACCGCCAACTCTTGGGCTACTCTTTTACAAAGAATAGTGGGATTGACCGTCACATTACAACGCCCCCACGGCTGGGAGGGCGAGCATGTTTGGCGCGACTCGGGCGCGAACCCGCGACCCTCAGATTACGAAGTGCACGCCTTAACGCGCTAGGCCATGCCGGGCCCCACGTCCTACGAAAAGGTAACGAGCACGAAGTGCGTTATTTGCCGTAGTTCATTCATTTCTAATACTTAAATACTACCGTATTTCTCCGAAAATAAGACAGGGCTTATATTAATTTTCACTCCAAAATATGACACTAGGGCTTATTTTCGGGGGATGTCTTATTTTGATATATTAAAAAAATGAAGTTACAAAGTAAAACTATTAAACTAACCATTTAAAATAAACTATTATTAAACTATTAAACTAACTGATTAATACTTAAACAAACTAATTAACTAACTATTAAACTAATTAATAAATTATTTTTTTTATTTCTTTCCTCTTCCCGCCACTCTTAACTAGGGCTTATTTTAAGGGTAGGGCTTATATTAAAACTATCCCCAAAAATCACACTAGATCTTATTTTATGGGTAGGTCTTATTATCGGAGAAACACGGTATATATTAAATGTTACAATCCAGAAACTGTTTGCACATTCTGAAGGGAGCGAGGAATAAGCCTTGGGGAACGTACGTGTGACAATCGGGGCAATCCATGAATAAGCGATATTCGCTTATTCATGAGATTTTCAGCCAACACGGAAAAGTGTGTGCGATAGAAATGCAAAATAGGTTTCAAAGCAAAACGATAGAAGTAAGGATGGAATGATTATATTTGATATCACCCACCTTCCGAATGTGCAGGAAATGTAATTCACGGAACCTTATGGTATGGAGAGATAATTTAGTAAGTATTGAAAATAAATGCATTTTAGGAAGTAGATCTCGATGTTAATTATACAGATTTATTTTTACTGTGAAATAATTTCGATTTTATTATACGCAAAATCCCAGATTATAATAACTGAGAACCAAAACCTAATTTAACTATCTTCAGTGAAAGTCTGTGTAAACCTTCGATAACGAGAATCGTAATTTCTTTAATAAATTTCTAATCTATAGCAACAGCTTTATATGAAACGTTGCTTTATATATTCTCACAACAATGTAGTAACGGTTCATCTACTTGTTATAATGTATACTCCAAATAGATGAATCTCGTATCGTATAATAAATTGCATTATTTCAAATATTATAAATCACATCCCAACCAAACACCAAATTACAGATAATCTCATTAGAAAGACGGAAATTGCATGATGCATTTAGGATGTTACAGAAGAGAACGTGGTCTCTTGAAATCCCACACAAAGGCATCTCCATATATAACTATATATTGCAAATAACTGTCGCCACAATAGTTACCCTAATTGCTTCATATCACTGTTATTTTGTCAATGGTCGCAATACAGTCTGCCTAATGGAGTGGAAATATTTTTCGTATTTTTTAGACTGCTGTGTCTTGTAGGATAATTCGGTATAACACACCATCGTGCGTGGTTACTTGTAATAATGTTCATTGCCCTCATTAGTAATTTGTCGCACCCCAGTGGCACAGTGGTATGTTTGCGGACTTATACTGCTAAAAACTGGGTTTCGATACCCATGGTGAGCAGAGAACAGATAGCCTTTTGTGTAGCTTTGTGCTTAATAACAAATAACATTCATTGATAATTTTATGTCATTGTAATATAATTCGTCTTCCAATCTGATTGTATAAAAGCGTTTAGTGCTTCAACAAAGACTTAATAGAGTAATATGACTTACAAGCATTACGCTGTAAAAAAAATGTTAAACGTTGTCTTGTCTAGTTCCATCTATAATTACTTAAACAGCACCTTGTTGTTACAAGCATTATTTATTATGTAGTAACGTAAGTCTTGTATAGTTATACATATTATTGCTACAGTAGGATATTTTCAACTTTTGCATCATTTCCTAATTAATAGCATGAATCTTAACAGTGTGTTTCAATACATTATATCATCTTTTTTCTATCCATATGACTAGCTTCTTAAACGAACCAATAAAAATGTTGTTGAGGTATTAATGTTTGTTTTGTTGTTAAGCACAAAACTACACAATGGGCAATCTCTCCTATGCAACTTTCAGGTATCAAAACCATGTTTTTAGTGTTATAAGCCAACAGACTTACCTCAACAGTACTGATGACAAGAAGAGAGCTCAGAAAGAGGCCCCTTTTCCTTTCTCTTTCCTACCAGACCAACAACCCGCGGGTTCGAATCTCTATCACACTAATCATGTTCGTACTTTCAGCAGTTGGAGCGTTATAATTTTACGATCCCTTCCACTATTAGTTGGTAAAAGAGTAGCCTAAGAGTCGGCGGTGGAGGGTGATGACTAACTGCCTTCCCTCTAGTCTTACACTGCTAGCGCAGATAGCCCTCGTGTAGCTTTAAACGAAATTCAAAAACAAACAATTCAACACACCACAGACGCACATAACCCTATTTATTTTGTGTTTGTGACAGTAATTGTGATTCTATTTCTTTTGTAGTACAAGTGAAGAGTATTCATTTTCTGTAATTTGACTCTTTCCATCTGAAGTAATCAGTTGTAGATTGGTGAGATAAACAGACACACACCCCGTAACACGCTATTTTCTAACGTCCAGTTAGATTATTCTAACTCACTGATCTGAAGAAAATCCGCAAACTGGAAAATTGGGTACCTTATAATAGACTTTTTATACATTTATTAAAAAAAAACGTTCCGAAACGTACAGCGAGATCCTAATAAAATATAATAGCAACTATTCATTTGATTAACAAGTACATAAATTACATTGTGTAAATCAGACCGGTTACATCTTCTTATTTATACTTATTTTCTTATCATTGAATATGTGTGTATAAAATGCTCTTACCTTAATTTACAGGAAATTAACGTTATAGCTTTTAACAATAGAAAGAATGCACGATTTGGAAGAACTATCTATGAATAAATTCACGTAATGCCTTTAAAACATTCAGCAAAATAGCGCAAAATATTCCCTTTACAATAATATTCAATCTTTAATGTATTACAGTTAAATTATTGTGTAATAAATAAATTAGAATGACGCAAAATTACGTGGATTATTGGTATGTCAAAAAGATCATAGGAGGAAAGATTAATTTAAGGTTTAAGTTCTCACAACTCAGACGTCAGGCTTTTTCCACTTGAACAGATTCAAATTTCAAGACTGATCCCGTTGAAGAGAATGACATTTTAAATTCGATCTATTTGAAGGTATTTAAAGTTAACCTTGATATAGGTGAAGAGATTCAAATTTTATTTAAACTGAAGAAAATCAAACTTCAATTTTCGCTAAGTCACCAAGTTGAAAGTTGAAAATTCAAACCAATAGTTTGGTTCACTTAAAGAAATTAAAGAACTACTTCTGTTCAGTTGAAGAAATGCAGGTTCACCAGTTTCAGTTCATTTAAAGGAATACAGATTCACCGGTTTGCTCATTTCAAGCAATTCACGCTTACGAGTTTGTTCATTTACTGGCATTCAAGATTATAACCTCTCGTAGCTTAAATATTGAAACGTAAAGTTTCATTTAGTTGCAGAGAGGTTCAAGTCTAGTGCTCGGATCCGTCAAAGAAATTCAGATTTTAAGGCCTCAATTTTTATTTAAAAAAAATTAATAAAATAGGCAATCAAATTCATATATTTAATATCTTAGATTTCTGTTTCGAGCAATATCAGCGATCAATAGTGCAACTACACTAATAGTAATGAACCTCGTGCTATGGAACGTTTTATGAATATAGATGAGAAAAATTCGTCTATACATGAACTTGCATGTTTCTCTTACTTCTACTCAGACATCAATGAAAATATTGAGTAACTTCACGCACACCACGAGCTATGTTATCACTAGAAATGCATCTGATCGTTACCTTTCTTTATAGTAGATTAAGAAATTACTTTCGTTTTAGCGATAAAATATATTCGAAGCATTCCAACTAGTACACACAAAACAGTTGCTTCTACATATTTTATACAAAACGAACTTGTTGTGCTGTTAGAAACGAACATATTATAAACTCAAATGTTATCATCTCCAACATTTTATGAAAATCTGAGACAATATAACGAACCTTTTACAGCTTAAACATTCAAATGACAAATATTACAAAGACATTTTGATCTTTTGCATTAAACAGTTACCGTTAACTAATCATAAAAACTTATATTCTGATTTCAAATCATACAACTGAAAACGACTGTCATTTTACTTAAATTCAAGTTATCAGAAGTAGAAACTAAGTCTATTGAAACACTAAATTTTTAGTCTTTCAAGGATGCATGGCTTATCTTCTCATGTATATATAAAACAAGAGAGATAGAATAAGTAAGTAACTGGGAAAAAAATTAATAATGTTGTCAAACAGGAAGTATCCGAACAAACATTTAGTGACGCAAAACTAAGTAAGAACTCTGACATGCATTTCACACATCCTATATTTTAATTTACATAATTCTATCTTCTGGTGCCAGAATGCATTAATCCAGCAGGAACACAACTTCATTATGTTTAGAAAGC
The DNA here is from genome assembly GCF_004210375.1 of Tachypleus tridentatus. Classification (NCBI taxonomy): domain Eukaryota; kingdom Metazoa; phylum Arthropoda; class Merostomata; order Xiphosura; family Limulidae; genus Tachypleus; species Tachypleus tridentatus. Next base: position 57,593,565 of record NC_134834.1, on the reverse strand, counting down.
AGAATTCTGGAATAACACGTAATAACTGGTAACTTATGAATAAGTAACGAAGCATAGTAACAACATGATTAACATACGTGATCAAAATGAGGTGAATTTCGCATAGAGGTGTTTCATAAGCATGTTATATTACCTCATTAGTTATTTTTTCATGAGGTACAAAAGCACTATTATAACTCGTGAAAGAGATAAAAATGTTTATTAAAAATATATATTTTGTACTCTTAATAGATGGCAGATAGTTAAACGTAATAAACACACTACAAAATATTCCTAGCTAATGCGGCTTATGTTACTATTTCAAAAACGACAAATGCTAAAACAGAACAAAATGTATGAGCACTCATTGATCAAAACAATTCAAATGTTTACATGCCTTTGTCCACTAAACATTGAGTAAGGAACCCATTATTCCATTCTTAAAACAAACTATATTTACAATTTCACACTTAGCTCCTGATTTTAATAAGTCTCCAAATCAAAGTTATCTCAGGAAAACAGATGTGACTCGTAGCCACTGACACACGTACAAACAGAGTAGTTGTACAGCTATATCGATTTGTAGCTTATTACTTACTATTTCCAAGACTATTTCTTATAAAGAAGTGCTTCATGCATGCAAATATTAGACGACGTTATTGAATTACCGTATGTTTCTAATGAATTATTCATTTTTACTCAAGTCACTATCAATAAAAATGATTTCGTTAATAAAATTTATGTTTAATATTTTTTTATTATAACCAAATCACCAGTTTAACCCGCACACTGCAGCTGTCACGTAGATTCGATGTTTCTCTTCGATAAACTACGGCTTTGCACATAGGTTTATAATGATATTTTATTTTTACATTTCTCGACGATTATTTTATGACAGTTGAGACAGTTTCCATGTACCCAAGCATTGTTACCGAACAGTAGCTCCATCATTTGTTCTTATCTTTTCTCATCAGTATCCCTCACGATGTCAACGAAATCCTATGTACGGCATAGCCGCATTGTACGGAACAAAAATATTCGATCCGTATACGTGACAGCTGCAATGAATGTGTTAATTCCGACAAACAGGACTGCAGCAAACTGTGGTGTCTCCCCTGCGTTATTTTATTCCTAAGAAGAAGACCTTTTTACAGGGGCGTTGTATTCTTAGGCAATTGTTTGTGCGACACGTTACTTTAACTTTCTATACAGGTTCGTGTAAGTGAGGAATATTATCTTTATTAAACTTAAAATATCTATGCGGATACTAATTTAGATTTTACTGTCTCTATGGAGATTGTTATTTTGGGTTTTAAATAATTTTAATTCAGGTAGGCCTGAAAACTTTCCTGTATATGACATTCTTTAACTTCCCAACAAAATAATAATTAGCTAAAATATGATTAAATTTAACTATCTACTAAAACATTTTGTATTGAATATTTTGTTTATTTATCTTTAGTCCTTCGAATAACTAGCGCAATATTATTTGTATCATAATGTCTAAATCGCCTGACATTGGTTTGTTTTTCTAGCTGTGTTTATTTGTTGTACTGTTCTCATTAACTTATTGCAATACTAGTTATTTAGCCAATGCAGAACATTTAAAGATATTGTATCTCGCCTTTGAATTTTTTACCAAAAAATTCAAACTTACAAACTGCTTAAAAATTGATAACACCCCTTTCATATCTGTTTAACAATCTGTATTAGTATTTCGAATAAAAAAGTTTTCCTTCCATTTACTCCAGCTATTGATTTACTATCTTTACATAATACGTTACTTTTATTATATTTATAAATCGCCTTTAAACTCCTTACCCGAAAACAGAAATTCTTTCTAACATGAATAGAATTTAATAAAATTCATAGCACTTGTTTCTTTTAGACATTCGCACAACGATACTCAGGGACTACCTGCACTAACCGTCACGAATTTTGAATTGATAGACTATAATAAAAACAACAAGTGAACAGCAGTTATCGCTAACGTTTGGGTTAATCTAATTAGAGAAGTAGCATTGAACCTTTACTGTTACAGTGCAGCAACTGTTCCAAAGTACGAAACGCAATTTTGCTGAAAAGAGACGCGAACAATGAACTTTCAAATTTTCAGACCGGTAGGCTAACCAGCAAGACGTATTCAGTTTAAAATACATGCTGAAGCAGTTATTGTTAATAATAAAATAATGCAGATGTTTATTGACAATATGAAGACAGATGTCCGTTGACTTTGAAAAGATATTCAACATTACTGCACCATCTATTTCAGCATCAGTTGCACCATAAAATACGTAAACTATAACATGAAAAGAAAACCTAATAAAACAGACATATTATTTTAATTAGACATGCATGAATATTTCCACCATACGATAGTTAAATCAACATTTCATAATTATACTTTTAGATAATTTTTCAGCACAAAGACGAATACACCGTTGAAATAACTGGAAATACATTAAAATCAAATTTAGCTGATTTTGACTTCTAGATTAACAAAGTTTCTTACGCTGAGTTGATAGTGACTAATAATAAACATTTGATAAATGAATAACTGCGCCAAAACTGAAAAGAAGTACAGTTATTAATTAACGTCGACCTATATTCAACCATAAATATATTTTTTGTTAATTAAAGACATTGTAAAGAATTACAGATATTACTATGAATTAAAACTTTGCAAAAGTTAACTTTTTCAAACAAAATTCAAGGTGGAAGAAGCTTAAATACTTTTAATTCTAAAGTATTCGAGCATGGTTCAGTACTTACCCTCTGACATTAAGAAACTTGGCTGCGTTCTCTAAGAAACTGTAAGAAGACTCAACTATAAAAAATAATCAATAATAATAACAGCACTTCAGTTTATACATGAATTATGCCAACATACAATTCAAGATTTCACTATATTGCTTATTTCTATCTATGCATACAATTAAAATAGTCACCCAACAAACAAAAGTAATAAAGTCAAACCTTCAAATCAATCTTAAATATAAATATATAAAGCAAATAGTTTAATGAAAAGGACTCATAAAAATCTTTTCTTTCACAAATAAACGTTTGAGTTTAATAGATTTTCTCAGCTCTACAAAAATAATTAAATGTTTTAAGTATTCATTAAAATATTACTATTAATTTAAAGTTTAAGATTCTTGAAGTAAAATTAAACATTTATCGCATACACCAGAAGAACTTAAGTTACAGATTACAAATGTTTTATTCATGTGTTCTTTTAAAGTTTCAGCTTCTTACTAAGACATGCTCATAAAACGTTTTACAAAAGCATCATACTTTAAAGGAAGATTAACCTAAAAGATTTATCGCAGTTTTCTTTAAAGTTGTAAAAATATTTTGAAGCTGCATATATACGTTCCTCGGTAAATTGTTCAAAATTTTTATTTTTCCGCCCAATTTAATATTGTAACAAATATATATTTTAGAACGAAAAGAAAAATTTATAAAATCTGATATTGTAAAAACACACCCTCCTACTCTGCAGTAGGGCTACATGCAGTGAAGTTATAGGCACCCATTTTACAGTAGGGTTGCATGTGGCCCACATTTCATGAAATAATTTTATTTTGTGAAGTTGCATACACCTTCATTACGTCAGGATTACACATTGCAAAGCTCAAAGCACCCACTGTAGGTGACTACATGAGGTAAAGCTGTAGATACCTAGTTTAGCCTGGCATGGCCAAGTGGTGAGCGCGCTTGACTCGTAATCTGAGGTTCGCTAGTTCAAATCCCCCTTATACTAAAGATGCTCTCAGTTTCCCCCTATGGGCGTTGTAATGTTATGATGAATCCAAATATTCGTTAGTAAAAAAAAAAAAGCCCAAGCGTAAATAACCCTCGTGTAGCTTTGTGCAAAATTAAGAAAAGAGATTGTACCCACATTATCGCAATATTATATGTTGTAAAGATGCAGACACCCAATTAATCATAGTATTAAATGTGATAAGAGTAGCTTTGTGCGAAATTCAAAAACAAATGTGATAAAGTCACATGCCTCACTTTATGGCAAGATTACACGCCGTAAAGCTGCCCTCACCCACTCTGCAGTTTGTTTGAAGTCCGCACAAAGTTACACGAGAACTGTCTGCGCTAGCTATCCTTAATTTATAAGTGTAAGATTAGAGGGTAAACAGTTAATTATTAACTCCTGGGCTACGTTTTTGTCAACGAATAGTGGGATTGACGGTAACTTTATAATATCCCATAGCTGAAAGAACGAGCATCTTTAGTGCGACGGAGATTCGAACCCACGACCCTCAAAATACGAGTCTAGTGCCCTAACCAACTGGTCATGGTGTACTAAAGTGGTAGGAAGGTAGCACTGGTAACATCATCAAAATATTACAGCAGCGAAGTCTGTTATAATGTTAACGGAACAAAAATATGATATTTACATCTTCACGTGGAAAGGTAGAGCAGCCTTTAAAACCTGTACATACATCAGAATATTATTATAACATCACAACAGTTGGATCTGTAAAACAGAATACATTTCACTGTCTCAGAAGACTAAGCCATTAAACTCTATACACAGAAGTACATTATATTAGTATATGTACAAGAAGCCACACCATGCTTAAACTATGACCTAAAATTCGTGCGAGTTATAAGTAATGCCACGCCTGAGCTGTAACATTACAAGAAATCACATAGCGTACAGTCATCCATTAACTAACTATAAGGCAGCAAACGACCGCGATGTATTCAGTGTCATGAATTTACTATAAAATAATAAGTAATCGTGTCGTGACATGAATTAACTTTCTTCTATTGAGCAACAAACATTATATTCATTAGAAGTTACTATTTTTAACATGATAACAATCAGAACACCACTCGTAGTCACAAAGTGAAAAGACTGTGACAACACTAAAACATGTCTTCATTGCACTAAAAGACATGTTAATAAATTAATGAAATATTCTACTATGTTTTCAGCTTTTAACAGACACACAATGCACATATACAAATTTTGACATGGACTAAAACACACAGTAAGTTCACCGAATCGGATATTTATTAAGTCTCTTATTTTATCACATTTTGCCCTAATTTTCGATGAATGCTCCCTATATTTTATTCACGGTTGTCGGCAGAAAACTGTGTGGTAAATAAAATGTTCAGATTCGTCCCAATAATTTCAGTCAGATTGGAATACAAAACCTACGTACTGTATATTCAGGTAAGAACTACAAGAAAGGACTTGATAGACAATAACGTTCGATTACAACGTGAATGTTATTCAATCTAATAAAGGAATAAAAACACCCAACCCCTGCACAAGGACCCGCCATGTTATTACGGCTTCTCTAACAGCATACAAAATCAGAATAACATAAGCAGAGTCAAGTGACTCATTTGTAACAGTTGCGTCGGTACAGCAAAGGGTAAAAAATGACTCATCAGTCAGACCACATCTTACTCTCTGAGTCATAAAAGGATTTTTGTTGTAATTGTTTTTGTACTACTTTATAACATTTTCAATGTTCTTTCAATGGCATAACTATATCATTAGTTGCATCTTAACCGCTGTTGTTAATAATTGGTCACTTGGAGAAAAATCTAGTGTGTCCTAAATATTTTACAAGCCTGTCTTATCATCTTTTCTCCTTGACTCTTCTCCACCTGTTTGCGGCCACAATTTATCCCAGTTACTAGTGAATTTCCTTTCGATTTACCAGCGTTATTACTATCTGACAACAGATGTATTTAAACAGCTGGTATGAAAACAGTCTTCGCTAAACACATGTGTTTCACCGACACAAATTGCCATACTCCTTTAAAAGTTAAGAGTGCAGTGGTTTCAAGGCTAACCCAATAATATAGTTAGTTGCATCTCTTTCTTTTTAAATCTTAAGCAATCATCTCATTCATCATATAATCGATCTACAGAAATATGTTATTGGTCAATAAACAATAATGAAAAACACTTTTGTCTTAAAACACAAAATGCCTATTTTCCCGTATTTAGTAACCTACCTGAATTCCAGGAAGTACAATAATATGTCTGTTAGTCATATAGTAAAGGAATCGTTGATCGAAATGTTTTCAACTGTTGTAGAGTAATTGAGTTAGAACATGTTTTGTTAGATGAACATTAACGATTACTAACTATTTAGAATTATTGTCAGTCCAAAATGATTAAACTAATGAGCAGAAACGCTTACTGGAAATATATCGGAGAAAAATAGTTTGTTCATAAATAACAAAATAAGAATCTCATACAAATCGTTTTAACTAATCATGTATAAATACTGTAACTTGTTAAAATTCTAGCCAAAGCTAAAATGTACTGCTCACAGATAAGCAATTCAATCTATTTAAACACTATAAAAACATTTTTTCTGTCAGTTAAATAATAATTTAGCATCCTAAAGAATATAATAATACGTTTGCGATAGTTTTAAATACGTAATTTAACTTCAGTGATTCGTCAACAGAAACATAAATTTCCATTCCTAAATATTTGTTTTAAGATACCGAGATATGTATAAAAGTATGGTTTTATAACAATACTAAATGGGGAAGTTAGCTTGCTAAAACACTAATAAAATGATATTTTACAATTTAGAATACAGAGTTTAATTCAATAGTACATAAAATATACATTCTTTACTGTTCATGGATCATTTCAAAAGCATGTGTCTGTTGCTCATAAGTATGTAGTTTAAATTATTAAAGTATCATTAAACGCAAATATTAATAGCAATACTACAATCAGTTTTATAGGAACAACTAACAAGAAACTGGACTTTCTGTATATGTCTAATTACTTTAAAACACACAGCTTTAAGACATATTTTTAACGTAATCGAATCTCTCGAATTAATTATTTTCACTAATAGCTGGTTTGCCACTTTAACTTCAAATTATATCGTGAATCCTGAAGACAGCTATAGAAATATTACTCTGAAGTTCATTGTTCTGATTGTGAAACGTATTTCAATCCTTATATTTATTATATCTGAGATGCAACACAAACGAGCTGTACACACTAATTTAATGTTTCGAACATGCTACTGACATGTGCTTCGTTTTTTTCCACGTGCATGAAAGAGCTTCAATAAACAAGCAGTTCGTGGATGATCATAACTTGTGTTGCGTACGGAAAAAACGAAGCGCATGTTACAACAAAGTAAAATACTTGAACATTTACCTGTCTATCCACTGTCATATTATTACGGACATAATTTGACAATTAAACATTCATCATGCACGATATTCTTTAATGTTTATGTTTAGCTTACCCACTGCTAAGTTCTGATATTGATCCAACGCTTTCGTCAATGGCTGCATATAGCATACAAGGTGTATCTGAAACGCTATTATATACATTCTTCTTACTCAAAATCCATACTGATAAAAGCGATACAGCATAAATAACTGTCTTTCATACCTCGTACTCATTACTAATATTACTCAGTGTCATGATGCATAAACTCTACCCTAACATAAAAAAAAAACTTTTAGAAACAAAATCCGTACTAATAATAATAACATAAAGTTTGCAAATAAGTTTCCTTGTTTGCTTGGTTTTTGATTTTGAATTTCGCGCAAAGGTACAGAGGGCTATCTGCGCTGGCCGTCCCTAATTTTGCAGTGTAAGACTAGAAGGAAGGCAGCTAGTCATCATCACCCACCGCCAACTCTTGGACTACTCTTTTACCAACGAATATTGAGATTGACCGTCAAATTTTAACGTCCCCACAAATGAAAGGACAAGCATATTTGGAAGGACGGGGATTTGAATCCACGACTCTTATACTGTGAGTCGAGTGCCCTAATCACCTGGCCTCGCCGAGCCATTGCAAGTGATAAAAGTATCGACAATTAAAAGCGATAGCTTCCTTGATTACCAAGCAATTTTGGGGGAAAACCTTACACTAATGTGGTTACTTTCAAAACCTAATTTGGTCTCAAGAATTTCTATGAAAGCTACAATGGTAATATGTATTATTTTTAAAAACATTAAAAAACAACAAAGCCATATTGGGCTATCTGCTTTGTACACCGAAGGGTATCAACCCCCTAATTTTAGCGTCGTGAGTCCGTAGAGTTACCGCTGCCCCACAAGGGTATGTATGCGATGATAAAGCGCAATAAAAAAAAATAAAACCTCAGGGTCGTCGTTACTACTTTCAGCTGCTTCACCAGAAGTATATAGTACGGCTACGATAACTTCCACTGCTGTTATCTTCTTTAACACATCCAATATCTAGGCCAAGCAGATAGCCAGAATTATATATACTTACAAACACTACGTTATTAACTATCTTAAACAATATAAAATTTTGATTTTTCAAAGAACATAGACAAATAGTTACACAAATGTTTAGCGTTCACGTAATCGGGGATGAAACGTTGTAAAATAACTACTGTCAAAAACAAACTAGCGATGAGAAATAAAACAGCAGTCCAAAAACCAATTTAAGGGGCATAGGGACAATCAAAAATTAATTATTAATAAATTACATACCCGAAAACTTCTCTAGTTGATTTTCTTTTCCAAGTCGTCTGTAGAGAAAAGGAAATGATCCAGCTATTGAGATCTATCTGAGGTTAAGGTTCAACGTACCATGTTCTAAAAGGAAAGAAAATATTAAATCATAACTGTACCTTTTAGATTTTTTGAGATAAAATTGGGTAAAAGTAACTAATCGACTGAACTGTCGTTCTATTTTACACCAGATTGTTTTTTTCTTTATCAAGTCGTTTTATAATTAGTGTTTAGTTTTACTTATAACAAAGCTACATTGGGCTATCTACTGTGTTCACCGAGGACAATCGAACCTCTGATTCTAGCGTTGTAAATCTGATGACTTGCCGATGTCCCACAGGGACACATTTGTAATATATATTTATTGTGTGCAATATAAAAAGAAGTTTAATCAACATGGCGATTCAGTACCGAAGTTACAGAACTGGTCAAAGTGATGCTAATATGAACCTACATGGAATTTCTCTTGATAAAATGATATTAACGTGCTAATTGTAACGTACATTGTTCATTGTCTCATTAGCAAAACAACTTTTAAGCTTAACATTTGCGTATTTTAACTGTTTACGCACTTCTCCATAAACTGACAGTCACAGCTCGGAATGTCGATCTATGAACCTACAATATCCAAATTTGTAATTATCATCTAAGCCTTCAAAGTTTATGTTAGCATAGAACTCAATAAAACAAACCTAAACAACTAATACTTCTGGAATTGTAGTTGTTGTTGTTTTGAATTAAGCACAAAGATACAAAATGGGCTATCTGTGCTCTGCACACCCCGTGTCTCGAAACCCGGTTTTTAGCGTTGTAAGTCCGCAGACATACCGCTGAGTCACTGGGGGACCCTGAAATTGTAACTTTCTCACTTCAGTTAAGCCTATTTTCAAAGTTATACCCAAGCATTAATGTAATATGATCCACATACAATTTGATTGACAAACAGTTTGAGAGTTCACAGCTAATGCCAATGTTTGCATTAAACATTTGTGAGATATGTTCAGTGGTCAATAAATGAAATTCTAAAGTTTTATTTCTAACTATTTAAAACTACACTTCAAATGCTGTGATGAACCTTCAAGACTTCATTAGATGCCGATAAGTATACAAAAGACTCCCAGATCGTATTATATTTTGTATTGCTTTCTGAAGCTTTTATTATTCTGCTCGATCAACGATACTGAATTTTATCCAAATTATAATTACCTTGTTTCAGGTTTGTGAAAAGGATTTAATGTATTTTGTTTATGTATATATCTCTGTTTATTTTCACAGCAAAATCTAATATTAAATTAGTTGAAAAACTAAATAATCCCAAACCTCTTTCACTGTCTACCTAAGTAGGATCTTGTGGTTCTATTTATTTGTGTAATGTAATTTTTTTTTCACCGATAGAATGCTCGTCGTTTGATTTTATAATTATCAGATTAATTTTTATATAGACCATTCTGAAAAATATCATATCATATTTGTCTGTTTCAGTGTTTGCAAGTTTACCACGCTAAAAATCGGTTTTGATACTATTGGTAGTACATAGATGGCTCATTCTACAATCTGGTGCTTACTAAAAACGAAGCCAAGCTTTCCAAGGTTTTTGTTGTAAATTGCGTGATTGGTTGCTATACTACAACACGTCATAATAATTTTCACGGTTAGTTAGTTTTAGATTTTTGCCAAATGCAGTTACGACATTAACAGATATTATAGCTATGTTCCTATCAGTTTACAACTAGGTTCACAGAGTAATAAAAGACAGTAGGACTCATAACATTCTGGTTTCGCCACAACTAAAACCTAATACATGTTCATCAGTACCTGATAGATGCTGAGAAGACAGGATTTCCATTAAGTGTCGTTTGTCTCTGTTGTCAATGTTCTCTATCTTTGAGATTTTATTTTATTTTTCCAGTGAGGCTGCAACCGATATAATTAAAATTAGTATTTCTCACTCAATATCTTTGGTTTATATATATAAATTGAGCATGGTTAGAATACTTCTCCATAACGGTGCATGTAATATCAGTCAAAATCTTGCAATAACCAGTTAGCTACCATTTCAACAGCCTAAAAACAAATCATTCATCACTAGATTTTTCTACTTTGATACGATTGACCATAACATTATAACGCCTCCTAGGTTTGGAAGGCGGTGGTGTTCGGTGACGAGTTTCGATCCCATTACCTGCAGTTTACAAGACGAGTGCCCTAACCACCACGACATTCAATGCTCACAGCCTAACGTAAAGCCAAATATAACCTCCCCCTTGCACACACACCCTACAGTACAGATCGTCGCAATAGTCACAAATCATTTTAGTCACGGATTGCTGCTTATTTTCTTTTACGCTAATATACTGTTTGTGCCCGGCATGGCCGAGCGCGTTAGGCGTGCGACTCGTAATCCGAGGATCGCGGGTTCGCATCCTAGTCGCGCTAAACATGCTCGCTCTATCAGCCGTGGCGGCGTTATAATGTGACGATCAATCCCACTATTCGTTGGTACAAGAGTAGCCCAAGAGTTGGCGGTGAGTGGTAATGACTAGCTGCCTTCCCTCTAGTCTTACACTGCAAAATTAGGGACGGCTCAGGTTTCTCCTCCTGGTTGGGGGTTGTACAGTAGGCTAACAATCCGCTCACTTAAAGAACCAGCCTGTTAATGAATCCGCAAGCGATTGCAGCCCTATGTTCCTTCATGGAATCGAGTGGCATAATAATAATAATATACTGTTTAGAGCGAAAATGAAGAGCTCACACTTAAAGAATAAACATATTAGTATAAAAAGCTTAGATTTTCTTCTACTGTATGTTATTAGCTTTATAGGCTCTAATAAGAATACAGTACTTATACAAACTGTCTAAAATAAATATTAGATCACAGAAACTGTATTGCACTGTAGGAGACCAAGTAATTTTACTGTTTATAAAAACGTCATGACGAATTGAGTGGCTAATTTATTACTTTTTTATCCTCTCCGTTATAATAGTCCTCAGCTAATCCTTACGTTTAGCATCTTATTAGTAGCAGTTTACTAGTATAACTTTACTAGTTTAGACTGGTGTAAACGTACCACAAGTATATGATCGAGGTCCAACCAATATACAGTTCCACCCTTTATAATGAGTCCATTCTCTCTGGGTTAGTGGAATGGTCTGGATTTAAAAAAAAATGGTTTTATTTTAGGGATTGTCATTAAGACCTTCAGTTCAGACTTCTTGGAAATCCAATTGAAAGCATCAATATTATTTACCAAAATCATGATCTGGAAACAGTAACATCATGTTTATTCTCAACAGACCCGACGAAATTTATAAATTATTTCTAATAAATTTGATAAATTCACATAACAGATTAGTTGGGTTAAATTAGTGGTTGCGAAATGGTAAATAAATTTAATATTAAAAAAAGACATATATTTTATTAATCAATATAATATAATCATTACACCCATGAAGTATAAAACGGGACAAAAACTCTTTATTTAAAAGCTAACCTTTTTTTTTTTTTCATTATCTAAATGTACGGTAAATTACATATTTTACAGCTCCGCGTTATAAGAATAAACATAACAGCTCAACCCGTAATACATTTATCTGACTAGGCTAAAGCGAGAACAACTGGGTCAAACCAACCTAGCTGCTTAGATCGGTATAATTAGTTCAATGAGTGACGTAACATTGCCAAGAGAAGCCACTCACGGAAACAGTAAAGCGCTAGGATTATCACGCGATAAGCTCATAGCCTACGCCCGACTAAAGCACAACCAGACAAAATGACGCTTATTGAGAAATCAAATTATTAGCGTCAGTGCTACAGTTTGAAAAATACGCGTACCTATCAGATGATAAAAAAGGTTTATTCATTATATTTTTCTTATAACAAAAAAGGTCATTATTATGCTCTAATATAAACATTCTATAGCTACTTAGCTTCATAAAACATTGATTAAATAATAAGACTCTACTTCCATCATAAATATTTTTTTCTAAATTTCACTATGAGTTCTGTACCCTTTTTCTATAGTCCGTATCTCAGACAATGTTCTTTCCAACGGACCTAAACTTGATTTTAATAAATTCCAACACATTTGTTAGAAGCTTACACGGTGGGTGGAGTAAGGGGTACAATATTGAAAATCATTCATAAGTAGATCAGCTTCAAGTCTTTCACAATTATCAATATTACATCAAGTACAAAAGTAGGGAAGACAGTAATAAGTCCCTTACTTTGTGAGCCTGGGCCAAAACTTTTTCTTCACCTATTATAATGACGAAAATTTTGTATTATTTCTTAACCAAATCGAATAACCTTCACTAGGCTTGCATCTGTATTAAAATAGAACACCATGTTTTAAGTTAGACCACCTCAGAGTCTTTAACAAAATAAGTTTTAATTTCATTTCCAAGTTACTTACCACCACCACAGCCACCCCGAGGACACAGTGGTATATCTGCAGATTATAACGCCAACGCTAGAAAGCGGGTTTAGATACCCGTGGTGGGCAGAGCACAGAGAGTCCTTTGTTTAGCTTATTGCTTAAGTACAAAACAAACAAATCAACTTACTTCTTAATTTTACAATACAAAAATTGTTGTTGTGATTTGGGGTATTTTTTTTTCTATATATCAGTAGTATCACCAAATAATTACAAATAATTCTTCTTTCGTTCTCGCAATGTTTTACAAATCATACACGCGTTAATCTTTTTGCTCCATTTTAGCTCCTTAAGTGAAACTATCAGAGCAGTTTGGTACAACTAACGCATGAGAATTTTAATCGAGCAGAAGGCAAGAATTTGAACCTGTTCCAATGACAGGCCCTCTGGTGAACCAATGAAAAGAAGAAAAGATCAATTACCGCTATAAATCATGAACTGACAAGTCTCAGCTAAAATACCTACCTACGACCAGCTGGTAGAAGTTCCATTTTTCAACACTACTTCACTGGAGCATGAATGGCTAGGAAAGCTTAAGAAAAAAAAAATGCTGATTTCAAATCAGTTACAGGAAGGCCCCAGGCTCCAAACTTTCATGTTCCCCTTCTGTCAGCTGGTGTGCGGTTGGGCACTGGGTTGCAACGGCCGACCCTAGTCCTCTGTCTAATTGGCATAACTGGCTCCGCCAACGCATTATGCAGCGTTCGCGTGAGTCTAACTGGGCATGCGTTAAGTACATCCCTCGAACAACATTTCACGAGCTTGCGCATTCGTATGTAACACTCAATAGGAAATGACGATCAATTATCGATCTCTCTGGAAGTAAACTACCATATATTCTAACACGAAAGTTCCTATTGCTCAAACAGAAATATTTTGGAAGTGATCTACTAAATAAACAAGCTATTTTCTCTTTCTGTCCTTCCAATGAATTAAATAGTTTCTAAATATGTGTATCGAAAAAAATACAAAAAACCCGCAAATATTCACCCCGTCTCTTGATTTATACTTAAGTTGCTTAAAACTAAATATTTGAAAAACGAATTTCAATCGATTCTCAAATGAAAGTGTTTAATCCATTATCTCTTATCTGTAGGAACATTTTACGTACACAAAAACAAGAATCGATTAAAACATAATCCCCTCTGCATAAAAGGTACAACATTTCTCTTATTTATATAATACGGCAAGATTTATTATCTTGGTTAACCAAGAATATAAAAAAGTTATGGCCTTCGTTACAGAAAAAAAAAAAAACAACTGGAAAGTTTGATTTCAAATAAACGCCAGCAAAGAGCGTCTGGTTGTTACTTTTAGGTAGGTCAATATGAAAGATGATTTCATTTCCTGAAACTACGAAATTAATTTTTAAGAAGACGAATTGGTTTTGCTTATTTTGAATTGCGCTGGCCATCCCTAATTTAAGAATGATAGACTAGAGGAAAGACATCAAGTCAGCACCACCTATCGACAACTCTTAGGCTACTCTTTTATCAACGAATAGTGGGATTGATCGTAACATTATGCAGCTGAAAGGGCGAGCATGTTTAGTAAAGGGAATTCGAACCCGCGACTATCAGCTTAAGAGTCAAGCGTTTCAACCACTAGGCCATGCATGTCTAGGAGATGATTGGAATATACAGAGCTAAAGCTCTCAGCTACACGTTATGAAACATTCGATATTTCTCGCTTTGTTATCATTATCATAAATTGCATATGAACACGTGTACGGTCTCTACTAATTTCAGATCTATATTTTGTTCTCTCACAGATTACTGTTTAAGCATTAGAAAAATTTAGATGAAATAATTATTGAGAATAACACAATATGTTGGAGATTTTATTAAAGTCTGAAATATAAAATGTAGATTAGGCAAATAAATAACTATACATGTTCACACTATAAAGTTTGTTTGCATACCTGTAATGTCCCACTGGTACAGCGGTAAGTCTACGGATTTACAACGCTAAAATCACGGGTTCGATTCCCCTCGGTGGGCTCAGTAGAGAGCCCGATGTGGCTGTGCTATAAGAATACACACACACACACACACATACATTTAATACAATCTATCTTTCTGACACAAACCTACATCTTAGCACACACACACATCATGCAAAAGCTCCTTGTGATTGTAGTGTTTCGCGTTTAGTTAATGTTAGAAAAAGACAACTTAATATTAACTTATATAGTCATTAATAAAATTAATAATTGGCTCTCAATATGTAAAAGTAAAATATATAATAATAAGTTAAACAGATTCGTAATAACAATGTATTTTGTTCTAGCTCAAAACTACACAATGAGCTATCTGTCTACCATAATAAATTCGAACCCAGGATTTTAGCGTTTAAATCCGTAAACGTACCTTTAACTTAATGATTATACCATTCTGACAAAACGTACAAATGTGCATGTACATAAGCATGTGATTGTTGTGTTTTAGTGGCTATTATTTATACGTAGGTCAGATAAGTTTGTAATTATGATATAATCTGAACCAGCAAGTACTTTTTGTTTCTTTTTAACCAAACAAGATCAGAATACTGAAATCGAACGTGTTTATGTTTTTCGGTTTTGGTTTTCAGTCGATTAACAATTTTGGCAGTTAAGTTACTAGTTCCTCATATCTTTCGTTGCTTTTCCAACTCAGTTGGCGAAAATAAGGTAGTCCAAACAAGATGAAAAAAATATATTATATTATATTATTAATATGAATTCACTAAGTATGTTTGTTTAAAATATGGTGAAGTAAGATTATTTGTTTTGTTTTAAGTAGATTTTATGGTTTAAATGTATATTCGTTCATTTGTTATCTATTAGTTACCAAACAATAAAAGGGTACCTTCTGGCTTGCTGGCGGTATTATATTTTCTGAACGAGAAAGTGCTTAGTCGCTAGTTAAGTTGGAGCATATCGTACAGTAGAAATGAAAAAGAAATTAGTAAAAACAAATGGTACAAAATATTTCTAAAACCCATATTTTTATAGTGATAATTAATAGAGTTTTAATTATTAAAGTTGGAAAAGACAGAGAGTTTTTTTTTAATTATTTGGCTTACCTTACACAGAAATTGAATAATTATATAGAGTTTTATTAATATGTTTAATAGGTTTTTTAGTTTAAGATAATGTTGTTTTGTTGGTATTAAGATTCAAATGTAGCCCTTAACAACTTAAGACAATGTTAAAATTAACAAGACGGTAGATAAACGGTAAGTATGCAAGCCTACGACGGTAAAACTGGGTAGCCCATTGTGTAAGATGCGCTTAACAATAACCAAACCTAGATTATTTTTAAAACGTTTATCATTTAAACAATATTCACTGTGTTATATACGCTTAGATTTAATTATTACTACAAACGTCAAGGAAAACTGTAATTGTAGCATAAAAGGACGCAAGTTTCCCTCCTTCCCGTTGATGCAAAAACGTTTTCCGTACTTTGGGGTCATGGGTGCGCAACAAAACTGATAGTCAAAATACGGTATTTGGTTAGAAATTAGTAGTCGAATAGTTCGCGGTGGGTGTTGATGATTAGTTGTCTTCCCTTCTATCTGTCACTTCAATACTAGGAACCGCTTTGTTCTTCAGATAGTGCTCGTACAGCTCTGAATGAAAATTCTATTGAACTGAAAAAAAAACAAATTGAAATCTGATATGATTCACGACAGGATTTATTAGTGTAAGTGTACAGCAGTTGTCACCAGGAGATAACGATTTATTTGAAACTAAAATATACAATAAAAAAAAACATTACAACTGAATAACTTAATCAACAAAACTAGACAAAACTAATCAGTACAATGATATGCCAAGAATTTACTAATATTAGACTTTTACAGTTTCTTTTTCTGTTTTTCTTTTGAGGGTGGGATATTCCGTGAATAATCGCTTGATCTCTTATTTAGTTCGTTAATATTACTTATGAAAGAAGCTTAACTGCGAAGCACTGTACTGGGAGAAAAAGAAATTAAAATTTGTGCATGTGTCGCCGATGATCTAATTTTGTAGTTGATCACATAAACAGTATATTAAAAATTCAAGAGTATCCGTACATCGTTACAAAAATAGTTAATCCATCTTAGTCATACTTAAATAATTAAATTGTATAAAATGAATGCGCCTGCGTTGAACAAAATTCATTTCGTTTTGGAAAAAAAAAATTGTTTCAGATATATTTTTATAATTATTATTTCCTGTATTCATAAAGTTGACAAATTTCATATTTCTTACAATATAGTTTTAATAAAAAGTCATTAGCAGTCTTTCTTGTAAGCAACTTGCACGATCAAGAACGTGTATAATCTGCATAAATAAAACGAACAAGCGAATTTAATAACAAAACAATCTTATATGCTTAAAGTTCATATAGATTCTAAAAACTCATGAGAAAAACAAAGAAGAAAAGGAGAATTGTACCAAAGACATTTCATGGTTTTTATCATTAAAAATTTCTCTTGATAAAAAATCTAAACATCAATTGGTAACTTACATTGTTTGATGAGATATTAAAAATGTCCTTAATTTCGATGATTGATTGTTGTTCTCTGAAAGGTTCTCGTATACATGACAAATCACAAACATCAGATGCTTTGTTGTTTGTTTAAGCAACCACCAGGGAGTAGCAGCAAATGAAAAATACTCAAAGAACAGAAACCAACTTTAAAATATAACTGAATGTGGTTGGATGTCAAAAGTAATAGAATCGAGCGTCAGTAGAAAAACAAGTGCACAATGCACCATAGAAATGGACATAAAATGGATGAGTTTCATTTAATCCAAAATATGATAGGCAAGTACAAGATATTAAGTATATTTCTATATTTATTTTCTTGCTTTTAAGCACAAAGGTAAACAATGAATTATGTGTGTTCTACCCACCATGGGTATTAAAACCCGATTTGTTACGTGGAGTTACTAGAGTACATTTAAAGGTGTAAATGGTCTTTACTGGAACTGCGAGTTGCAACTGATCTAACAGTACCACTAAATATATAAATTTATGAAAGTATTAACGTTAAGTTCTAGTAAATGGAATCACACTGCACTGTTATTCTTATGTGTTGCATCAAAACATGGTCTTACTAATATATCCTTATTTCGAAGTGTGAGCAGTGTAACTACCAGATGAACCAAATCCAGTAACATTTCAATAAGTGTTCAATCGCGTTTAATTAATTTTAGTAAATCGCAACGCCTTAAACATTTGCTGTAGTTTTCATGCACTTCTCTTGAATTTTCTTTATTATATAATTTTCACGAACGCCATTCAAACTACAGTTTCTTTCAGGCAATGTGTGTGAGATCGATAAATCCTCATCTATTTGGAAAAGAAAATTCTGTGCGACCAAACAAACAAACTCACGCAGATGCAATTTTCTTTAATAACACTATGCTTAAAAAACAACAACAGAGTATAGTACTGATATTTACAATAGTCTACAGAGTATGAAAGAGTTTTTGGCATTCATTGTACAACACAGTTTTACGTGTTGAAACAAAGAAAAAGAAACTTACAAAAACGACGAATAAAACCCGTAGTAAAAAAAAGTAACTAAAACGTGTTTTTAGCAGTCTGTGAAACGAACGGAAGTTAAATTGTTACGAAGTTAAAAAAAAATGTGAAATTGTAATGCAGAAACGTTTGAATGCGTGTTCGCAACGTGAAAAGAAAATAGTTTTGAATAAACTGTTCATGCGTATTATAGACAAAAATAAGTCGACAAAGCCAATAGAAATTGCATTTAGTATAATGTTTAGTTTTTAGGAAATTACACGCATGTAAAGGTTTAATTTTGTGAAATACTTTGTTTTTTTTTAACAGCACTAGCCGTCCCTAATTTAGCGGAGAAAGACTAGAGGGAAGGCAACTTGTCATCACCACCCACCGTCATCTCTTGGGCTACTATTATACTAACAAATAATGGGATTGATCGTCACATTATAATGCCCCCACGGCTAAAAGGACGAACAATGTGACGGTTATTTGAACCGCGACCCTCGATTACGAGTCGAGCTCTCTAACCACCTGGCTATGCCGGATTCCTTCTTCCAGGCCCGGCATGGCCAGGTGGGTTAAGGCATTCAACTCGTAATCCGAGAGCCGTGGATTCGAATCTCCGTTGTACCAAACATGCTTGCCTTTTCAGCCGTGTGGGAGTTATAATGTGACGGTCAATCCCACTATTCGTTGGTAAAAGAGTAACCCAAGAGTTGGCAGTGGGTGGTGATGACTAGCTGCCTTCCCTCTAGTCTTACACTGCTAAATTAGGGACGGTTATCGTAGATAGCTCTCGTGCAGCTTTGCGCGAAATTCAAAAACAAACGAACAAAAAAATCCTTCTTCTGACAGGGAAAAAACAGTCGAAGTGAAACCAGTCGTCACATGATGACAACGACTTGTACCATTAGTTAGCATGCTGGTTGAATTAAAAATATCGACTAAGGAAAAACAGACCAAATAATTCTGAGTAGAAAAGCCAATATTCAATTCGTACTTCAGATTTGTGGCATTTGCTCGAGATATTTGGAAGAAAAGTTCCGGACAGACAAACAACAAGCGCATTATTTATAGAGATTTGATGTGTATTAGATCATTTAACGAAATATTTTCACAGCGTATTAGATGAAAAGAAATGTGAAATGTACTAGTAATTTTTTGTATATTAATTTAATGAGCAATGTTAAATTCAGGTTATTTTTAAACGAATCCATAAAAATTTTCTAAATATGAATGTTTCTAACCTTTATTATTTTTTTCTAGTTTTACCGAAACATTATAATGCCAAATTATTTTCAGATATTGAATGATCGAATTAATTACAGCGAGTTTTGAGACTGACTTACACATGTTTAAAGTTCTTAGAGTTTGATGAAGTAAATTAATTCACTGCTGGAAGCGTTAGACACCGACTAATTAAATAAATAAATTATTGGAATATTTGGGGACGAATTAATTACAATAATTAATTATTGGAGCGTTAGAGACTAGTTGATTTTTTAATACTCGGTTAGTTCTGCAAGATATAGTTCATAAAAATTAACTGGTAATTAAACTTTCAAATTTCCTAGTGCATTTAATATTTTATAAAAGTACCGAAATAACATTTTCAGTATAGGACAGGTTTAAGGTGCACGTGAAAAATATTTCAAGTGTTTGAATTTTATTGAGGTATATTTTTCTTTCCTTATTAAAAGTTTTCTTTAATTTGTTTGGTCTGTTCTATATTGTTAACATTAACACGCTATTAAAAAAATATAAAGTCCCTCAATAGTTCAGTCCTAAGTCGGAACGCTTATAACTCTAAGCTTCAGGTTTTGACGCTCGTGGTGGGTACAGCACAAACAGCGCTTCGTGCAGCTTAGTGCATATCAAAAGTATTTTGGAACAATATTTTAATTCTTAATAACATTTTATTTGCAAGAATTACTTTCTTTACGATTTCTCTTTCACCCTGGGGCGAAAAAGATGCTACATACTTTACCAAATGGTAGTCGTTCGATCCGAATATTCAAACATTGTTTGAGGTTCATAAAGCTAGTGATAATCAAAGGGCGTTTGTTTGTTTCTCCCTTAGAGCTCAAAACAGGGGTTCGATTCCCCTCGGTGGACTCAGCACATAGTCCTATATGGCTTTGCTATAATAAAACACACACACACCCCTTTCTTATTGACGATCTTGACCCAAATTCACCGCCAATTCCCTGGGGAACTAACCACTAAATAACTGTAGAAATGACTGACAAAAGATATTTTAGTCATCATTTAAAAACTAAATAGTGGAATTTTGTAATGATTATATGACACCTTTGTAAATTTATATGAAGTTTGTTGAGAATGAAATGTCAAGAAGTGCACAGACACTCAATAAAAATGTAAAAAAAGAGAACTTGTGAAACAAATACGTTACCTTATTCTAAAATAGTTTATATTAGTATTTATTTTCTCGTTTTCTTCTCTTTGTTCATTATTCTTTAGTCAGACATTAAGAGCTGCTACCACTGAATTTTTCTATTACCGTTAAGTCAATCTGGAATTCTTTATCATTCTGTCACGCCTCAATAACCGTAATATTCAAAGACACTTTAAAAGAGATGAAAGTAAAAAAATCGTTTCATACCAAAATGGCACAATTATTTCTTTCTAATAAGCCTTAATATTTTCTTTTTATTCAAGGCATTTACTTAATATATAGACATTCAAATCGGTTTAGATCAAGGACTGGTATTAAATAAGAACTACCTATTTAGTTTTCCGCTTCAAAAATTATCGCTAGTACAATGAGCTCCGTTAAGGTTCATTTTCCTAGCGATATTGTTTATCGTACATCTCAATCTTCTTACTGCTCTGCCATTTTAATGTTTTAAAAACCTGAGCTGATAATAATGGGAATGGGTGGACGAAAAAGATATCAGATTCTGGAAAAACCTAGTTAATGGTAGGTGCAAAGAACCGAGTTTTCTTCTTTTTTGAGAAGTTATTAAAATATAATCACACTTTATTGCTTTGAGAGATAGTAACCGAATCTATTAAGTTAAGATAAAGACGAGTGATGAAACCATTTAATGTTCCCCTATGACAGTTTTTTTCATATTTTTTTAAGAAAAACACGCCCAATGAGTTCATCTTAATCTTCAACGTTGTGGAAACTACGATACTCAAGTAGGGAATGTCAACATTTATTCCTTAAACGTGCAACGAGATTAAAGTTGTCATATGAGCTGTAAAAAATTGTTTAAATATACACAATTCAACGTTATCTTGGTTTCTTGGAAGCCTTTTGAAATTAAATTAAGAATTAAGGTTTTTACAGCTTTGTGTTCGTAACTGAGAAAGGTCAGACCAACAAAGAATGTAGCTCTCACATAATTTACTTTCAACTCAAAAATCTAATGTTCACTTCCCTGCATTCTCATATTTCAAATGAACTGGCTAGGTAAATGTACCTAAAAGGTGTGTTTTATTCTTTAAAAGTAAGATGAACGAATTAACCAACAAAGACATACAAAAACATTGTATCTCAGCAAAGTTTTACAAAATTCTCATTTATTCTTCGTAATTAAGTTTTGTAACTGATTTGACTTGAAAGATCACATAGTATTTTCACAATAAGGCTATTTTTGAATAATACAACAGCCCTTAAACAAGTAAATTTACAGCTGTTTCAAACCAACTGGTAGAAAATAACCCATTTTTATATTGCAAACCAATTATTTATTTTAAAGTAGCTTTTCGTGACATATCCCCTCTACTATCGTATACCTCAAGCAATTGAAGAAAGATACATGTATTCATGATATTTCATACAAAGCTATACCGGTCAAGTTGCTAGATGCAATATTTGTTTATTCGAAATGGGACTATTGAAGTTCGTGCTAAGAAACCCTCGTTCTCGTAAACTAGATGGGCTATGAAAACATAGAGAAGAGTGGTGGGATTTGTACGTGACAACCTTACGCTAACGACTTTTGTCATAAAAATACGTTTTAGGTGTAGTGTAGAAATGTACGATCGTCAGATAGAGAACATCACCAGGCGTGGCGACAAAGATTGTAGCCACCGTGATGAAGCTCCAAAATTATTTTAATATAATGTGCTGAACACCGTATATTTTATAAGATAAAAAGTCATACACATCTGAGTAAACGGGGAAAAATATTTTCCGGAATTCATTAATACAAGACAAAAATAATAAGTACACGTACATAGTCAGGTTTCTGTATTAAATGTTTTTCGTTAAGAGAGAGACCAGACTGATTGTAATAATTTTATTCCAATATGTTGGTGTAACGAACGTTGAGAAAAAATCATTTATTAGACGTTATCAATAGCAGTGAGCTCATGAGTTAGAAGCTTATTCATGTCACAATGAAAAACATATTAAAAAACATTGAACTTCGCACAGATCAACAACTTATATTCTCTACCCATTAAACACTGCTATCATTTTCCGCTGCTTAAATACAGTGTGAATCTCTTTGTATTACTAACTTGACTTCATAGGTATAGTGTTAACTTGAGATACGAGAACCTACTTTTTACTTTCAGTCATACAAAATGTGACTCGTTTTTGTTTCTTTCGGAAAAAAAAAACCTCGATAAGTTTGGGTGGTTTTATTAATTCGATGAAACTGTAAAATTATTTATTATAACAATTTTCTTTGAAGTTTCAGATATTTTGCTGCAGCAAAATTTTCGATTGTTGACTTCAATTCTTCTTTCCATTTGAGTTTTCAACTAAAAATGTCGTAGTGGTACAGCGTTTTATGTCATTAGTGTTTTTCTATTGAAGTAAAACTGATGACGTTAGGGGATAGAATCAATCTGTTACCTTGCTTAGCGGGTTTAGACAACTAAAATATCACACTCAGACAACCACACCTGTGAGTGTTTCCTTCGTCAGCTTTCTATGATGGAAACTGAGAAAACTTTGTTTGTTTATTTTTTATCTACGCGAATCTTCTTGTAAAGCCCTAAATACCTTTATTGCTTTTTCCTGTTTTCTTTAAAATGCCCATTTAATCTGATTTAACTCTAGAAATACTTAATATTAACACACTATTCTGTAATATATGAATTTCTCTGAAGAAAGATCAATTTGAAAAAACTCAATCTTGCTAAGCAAAACGTTTCAAATGCCACAAATCTCAGTTTTCGTTTTCTTGGCTTCAGGGAAAGAAGTTAGCAGGGATTTTGAGATACGTCAATTGTCTTTTAATGTTTAGAACTCGTTTAATAAGTTTTTGTTTTAATTGGAAGTGCCAACTTATGTTGTTTACCTGTTTACATACTGATGGTGTTACACCATCCTATAAGTTATATAAGTATCAGACTTTCATATCATAATTTCGCAAAAAAAAGGTTTTATTTATGGTTTCTTTGTTTTTGTTTTGTTTTATTAATTTCACGCGAAACTACACAAGGGCTATATGCGCTAGTAAAGTAAGTTTAGAGGGAGGACAGCTAGTTATCACCATCCACCGCCAACTATTTTACCAACGTCACGTTATAATGCCCCACGGTTGAAAGGGGGAGTACGTTTGATATAACGGGGATTCGAGCACGCGACCCTCATATTACAAGTCAAGACTCTAATCATCTGGCCGTGCCAGGCCATTTATGTATGGATAACTTCGAGATGAATTATTCACTCAGTTTTCAAAACTTGTTTAAGGACTTGATTTAGTAGTATCATTCCTTGAATATGAATCAGAATGCTTATATCCAATGTGCAAAAACGCGCTCCGCATTTTGGGCTATGAATACACTAATGGTTAAATTCTATTATTTTTTCAAACAAAAGCAGCCCAATAGCTATATAGTTGGTGCAGAATAGTTATATTCCCTCTAGTCTGTCAGAGTAACCTTGCATGAAAATTCTAAATACAATAACATTTTATTTCTCACCAGACACAATATAAAGTTCCCCGCTAGTACGGCGGTAAGTCTACGGATTTACGACGCTAAAATCGGGGGTTCGATTCCCCTCTGTGAACTCAACAGATAGGCCAATGTGACTTTGCTATAAGAAAACGCACACACACAATATAAAATATTTCATCCTTATAAGACCGCAGCTCTTTGTTAATTCGATTACTAACAATTGGTTAAGATAAAAATCGTGAAACCTTGAAGCACCATTCATGTACGGATACACATCTTAGAATACTTGTACATTCAAAACTCCATGTAATTTATTTTTCTCTTATTAACGCATATAGATTCAGAATATTTCAAAGTACTTTCGTTTGGTACGTTAAAGAGAAAGAAGGGCTTCAAAACAATTATCTATCACAAAATGTTTGAAGACTAAAGTTAAATACTAACTGACATGAAACTGAATATAAAACAAAAAATTACATTTCGAGAACTTCTATAACAAGTGTTTATACAATAAATAATTAAAATTAAAACAAAAGCATAGAGGTTAATCGATAACAGACAGAAATGAAACTAATTTGTAGTTTTGAAAAGATTAAGTTTCTAACTCCACATTGTCTGTGACATAGTTATTCTAAGAAAATCTCGTTGTTCATAGCATCAAAACTCCTAAAATTGGCGTAATGAAGTTTTACTAATTAGATAATGGAAGAATCTTAATGAAAAACTGTATTTAAACTTTAATAATGCAACTAGATTATGAAAGATATTAAAGCCCTGAATGAAGTTAATTTTGAGGAAAAGGTACGTAACTGCATTCCAAAACTAATTTGAAAATGGACGTCAGAACTCTTTAAATGTAATACTACCAGAATGTGTACTCTATTACTAATACATATTACTGCAAGCAAGTAACGTCACACTAGCCTGAAGTACTAGAGGTGAGACCCCAACATGGCCAGTTGATTGTAGCTCTTGACTCGTAATCTAAAAGTCACAGATTCAAATCTCCGTCACACCAAACATGCTTGTCGTTTTAGCCGTGGACGTTATATTAGACGGTAAATCCTACACGAGGGTTATATGCGCTAGCCGTTCCTAATTTAGCAGTGTAAGACTAGAGGGAATGCAGTTAGTCATTACCACCCACAGCCAACTCTTGGGCTACTGTTTTACCAACGAATAATGGGATTGACCGACACAGCATAACTTCCCCACGATTGAAAGGGCGAGCATGTTTGGCATGGCAAGGATTCAAACCCCGACCCTTGGATTACAAGTCGAGTGCATTAAGCACCTGGCTATACCGAGTTCAAATACCTAAGAAACTTTCAAAAGATTTTTCCCCAAAATGATTGTTTTGCTATTGAGGTAAGACTTTAATGATATATCTCAAGGAAGAAGATCGAGCACGAACAAAGGTACGTTTGTGGTAAAAAAAAAAAAAACATGCACAATCCTTTATGGTGTAAGAAAATTTTACGTCACAAATTTCCTCTGATGTGAAAATCGTAATGATAATAATACACAAAACCAGTGAACCTGACTAAGTCTTCTATATGCAGTACTTATTGTACAAGAACGAATGAACGTTTTATATAAAGTACTTATTTGATGGAAAAAGGGGAACCTGGACGTTCTATATTAGAAATTATTTCTCATGCATAGTATTTATTTCACGAGTTTAGTTACTATGAAGTGACTTACGTTAACTGGTTATTACTCGCATTTTACTTGATACTAAAACATATTATAACATTTTCATTCTAATTTTAGATCAAATATTAATTTTAAAAATGATTCGTTTTAGAAAATAAGACATGAAGAAAGTGAAATTACCAAAGCATAAACAGAAATAATTAAAAATCTGAAAAGAGACTCTGCATTCCATTAGCTCCATTGATACATCGCAGGTGCCGTGAGTTAATTGAAAAAGAAATCCATATTAGAAAAATGACCATAAAAATATTTTATATAGACATATATTAAAAGCACAGTCATCCAAACAATATTTACACGCTTGTACAACTCAAGCATACACGTATGCATGAACCAAGTACAGCAGACCAGTTCTATTTCACGATTTGAAACATAAAACTAAATTAAATTGCTGAAATGCACCCAATAAAAGAAGAAGAAAAATTTAATGCGATATATAATAAACTCCTTTGCAAACACACCATATTTTTAATACAAACAAAACAATATGATAACTAACTGCACATTTCTAATTTACACATTATATGGCAGACCGCTAAAACCTACAGCAGTTATATTTGCTGCATGTACCCATTATATTAGTACGTTAAAGAGCGTTATACATAAACAATGGCAGATAAAATATTAAAATGTAGATAGCTATTAAGTATATAATGTAACATATAAAAGTGTTGTGGAAGAGGAATGGTCATACATGAGAATAGCAGGCAGATATTTCAGAGCAATTATTTATCTGTTGCCTCCAAAAACATTTTTCTAGTAGGTTCATTTACTCACATCAACACAAACTGTGTTCAGGATAGATTTTATCGTTTCTTCACAATATATGAACCTTAACAGTCTTCTTGGTGGCGGTCCCACCCATTTTATCTTTCCTTGATATTAACGTATTTTATAATACCAAACTCTTGGATCTAACGTCGTCCAGCCACGGATGTTGAAGTGACTGACAATATGTTTGTGTGTGTAGAAGTCACCAATTTGTGAATCGTTTCCACAGCAGCCAATGTTACTTTCTCTGCAGATGTTGTTGTATTTACCAAAGCATTATTCCTTACCAGGCAGGCAGGATTGGTAGGCCTTTCAAGCTACCAGTTAATAATTCTCATGCTAAGGATCTTGACAAACAGCATCTTAGCCAGAAATTAGACTAAATTTCTTTCTTTGGATACTTCTTTTTCCAGAGTTTATCTATTTTATCTGCTACCTTACAGTACAGTCAATGATATGAACAAAATAACATAGGTATAACTTGATGTTTAAGCTACAAAGGAGATAACCGAATGTTTGGAAAAGTTTGGGATATTTTTGTTTGCGTCGGTATGTTTCAGGAGATATTCTAAAACTTGGCTTTATTAGTATTTTCCCACTCCAACATTTTTCCATGATGAGATGATCTAGAAAATGAAATAGGATAAAGATAATCCGTGTTCTTAAACATAGGAGCTGTAGAGTCATTGGTAGCACTTATGAATTGATTGTTAGTGTCAACTTTATTTATAGGAGCTATGGAATCATTATCAGCATTGATTAATTTGTTGTTTTTTTTGTTTTTTAGTGACAAGTTAATTATAGGAGCTGTAGAGTCATCGGTAGCATTGATGAATTGATTGTTAGTTTGAACTTCATTTACAGGAGTTGTAGAGTCATCTGTACAACTGATCAATTGATTGTTAGTGTGAACTTCATTTATACTTCATATGTTGAACGAGTGACACTTAAGTCCTTAAGCTTAAGCTGTGACGTCTAAACCTTTTTTTTAAAAAAAAAGTCGCTATTGAAAATCATGAAAGTAAGTGACCAGTGTGTAAATTAATGGTCCTATACGAAAAATAAAATGAAAGTTCAGAAGTCGGGTGTGATAAATAAAAATTTAAGTTTTAGCACAGGGTGGAACTAATAAAAATCCTTATCAATTAAATTCACATAATCATATTTCCCTGTGATTGAAAATACAAAGTGGATTTCAATTTCATACATCAACTCTAAAAACAAAACTACGCTGAAACAAGTATGCAAAGTTTTATACTGCAGTAAAACTACCTCTCACTACCACATGTAATTTAACAATTGCAATGCTCAAGTACTGTTCTCCATGTTGATTAATTATAATTTACTGTGGCGATACTGACACTGCACTAATAGTATATTATACATAGAATGCCTCAGTTGTTCTGTATTTCTCTCTCTCGACGAGACATTCTACCGTGTTTATATATATTCATCATCAATAAACTATTCTGGTTTAATACTGTATTTGTTACGAATTATATATTTCGCTGTAATTCATTGTTTGTGATTAAACAAAGTTACACATTGAGACATCTGTGCTGTGCACACCGGGATTATCGAAACCCGTTTGCTAGCGTTATAAATGCGTAGATTTACCGCCGTGCCACTAGAGGATATTGTCATTACTAAGATATAATCTCCATTATATGTTTACCAGTAACGATATATTCTTATGTTCTTTCTATATTTATCGTTAATGAGTTGTTCCGTGAAATACGATACTCTAGGTTATTTCTGTCTTTAACATTAATGAAATATTATGTTTTAATACTTTATTTGTCATTAATAAAGATATTCTGATGTGAATTCTATATCTAATAACAACCTACGCGTACTTTCCCAAAAACCATCCTTCCCAGTGGCTCAACGGCACGCTTCTGGACTTCTGAAGTTAAAAATTAGATTTTGATATCCATGGTAAGCACAGCACAAATAGCCCATTGTGCAGTTTTGCGCTTCATGGAAAGCAAACAAATTTTCACGAGTAAACTTCCGGTAATGCAGGACTTGACTAGAATGTATTTCTAGAACTTGTAAAGTATTTCCACAAACTTTTCTACTTAGATATTCAAAGAGTGAATTAAGTTATTCGATTGGCTGGAAGTTAAAACAAATATAGTATGTAACGGATTTACTACTATATATTTATTTTAATATTGATGTTTGTTTGAGTTAAGCATAAATTTAGAAATGCACGTAACTTATATTGTTAAATGTGTATGGCGAAAGTCCCGCCTGTTCACTAAATTTGTAGAAGATTCTCGAGCGTAAGAAACAACAGTATATGTTTTACATTGTTATCAACTGAACTTTCTAGAACCTCATTCTAAACGTTTATTAATCGACGCGCCAAGAGGCAGCTATATATTGTTGGTTTGCTACAGTCAGTATACTATAGGCCTCGGAAGCTATAATTTTGATAAACGCTTATTAATTAGACTACAAATATTTGACAAGGAACGTTTATAAATTCTGAACATTAGAATATTGTATCAATCTTCTTGACAAATATCATAAAGTTCACCCACATCGACATTTGGTTAATTTCTAAATTTCAATTACAAGTTAACTCGATTTCAGGCTATCTAAAAGCGTAAAAGCAACATAATAATTTGTAAACTTGTCCGAGATAAATTATAATACGTAACAAATAGTTGTGTGTGTGTATATAATATATATACACACATTAAAAACCGTTTACTTTATAGATAATTGTTACAACATCAGAGCAGTAAGATCTTCTTGGCATAGCATCTGTATATGAAAATAAATTACTTTGAGAAACTTAAAAATATTTATACTGTATAATTTCATTTGATAGCTCAGAAGATAAGGGATATAACCTTATTTTAGCTTTATATCGAAAAATTCATATATTAAATGCTGAATTATTTCTCTTAATTTAGCCATAATAATTTAGAGCTTGATTTTGCCATCTTGGGCTATCATTTCAAGCTGGTGATTTGTCTATGTTTCACTTTAGTTTAATTCATCATACACAACATGGTAATGGTTTAAATTATCTTTCTCATTAACGGCTAAAACAGAAAAATAGTGGACAACGCTTTGATTATTGTGTGTGGGGTTTTCAAATTATGCCTTATCTGTTTCCTGTTTTAGCCTACGCTTCAAAGACTCTTCAGTGATATATGGTTTCAGCTTATCTAAGTGTTCTATGTACATTCACGTACCATATAAATGCTGAAGTTTGTAATTTCGTGGATTGAGAGATAAGACACCATAGGTTAATGTACTGCCAGTTTATCCCAAAACTATACTCAGTCTCCTTGAACACTTATTACTTCATCATTCTATGTGTGTCTTTCTCCCATCTTTTGTCAGCTATTGAGACGGAAACTTTTGTGCACTAGTTGATACGGAATTCACCCACCCCACATACTTTTACAGACACTAATGAATATATGCAGTTGGTGGAATTCTCTGCGTGGTATCTACTATACGTGTAACCTCTTGTCCAAACATTAAATTTGTTGTTTCATTGCATAATTTGCCATCATTTGCATATGTCAGGTGATCAACTCAATCAGATTACAGTGTGTTCATAAAATGATAAATCTCATGCTTTACTATTCGAATCAAACTCATCTCCGTACTGGCTTTGGATTTATGTGATTCATAACAGTGGTGTTTTGTTCTTCCACGCCTCTAATAACTTGTACAGTCGCCTTCTGTGTGCTTATGTGTTACATTCATAAGTCTTTAAATGTCATACTTCTGCCAACTGAACATCATAAAGCACCCACAGTATTCTCGTTGTTCCAAAATATGTCACAATCATGGCATAGCCTAACCCTATCACTTTTAGGATTTTATAGCAAAAATATATTTTTATGGGATCTTAGCATAAATGTACTCAACATACTCTTGGTGGCTCTTTGATCTGCACCTTTTTTCTCTGTGCAACATATACAGCTACAACCCACACTATTATTCACGTGAGATAATATGAGCTGTATGTCAGTCAACTTGGTAGGTGTCGAAAACAAGAAGCTTTGAAAATGTAACACAACAATCAGCATCTTTCACTCTATTAGCAGTCCTCTGATTCTACCCTAAAATCAGCATCTCTTCCTCTTTGCTTAAAAAAATTATAACACCAAATACAAACATGTGTTACACGATTTATTCATTTAGAATTTTCACACAAAGCTACACCATGGCTATATGCTTGTAGTCATCCCTCATTTGGAAATGGTAAACTACACGGAAAGCAGCTAGTCAACTGTACACCTACTAGCAATTCTTGAGCTATTCTCCTCTGACCAAATACTAGAATTTAACCATAACTCATACAGTGTACTCATGGCCTCAAAGTGCGGGGCTTGTTTTTGCGGTAAAAATGCATCAAACATAAACCACTGGGCACGCTAAACACTCCTGACACGTTTGAGCTGGAAATTTACAAAAGAAGGTTCAGGTCGTTTTAGAAGAACGCAATCGAGGTAGAGAATGTAGAGATTTGTTTTGTTTTTTTTTTAATTTCGCACAAAGCTACTCGAGGGCTATCTGTGCTAGCCGTCCCTAATTTAGCAGTGTAAGACTAGAGGGAAGGCAGCTAGTCATCACCACCAACCGCCAACTCTTGGGCTACTCTTTTACCAACGAATAGTGGGATTGACCGTTACATTATAACGTCTCCACGGCTGAAAGGGCGAGCATGTTTGGCGCGACGGGGATGCGAACCCACGAACCTCAGATTACGAGTCGCACGCCTTATCACGCTTGGCCATGCCGGGCCTATGAGAATGTAAGAACCCACACCACAATACGAGATCCAAAGACAACTTGAACAAGCGTAAAGATCTGTCAACAAGTTGTGTTGCGAAATATAATTAAATAATCACTTTTTAACATAACATATAGATGAAAATAAATAGGTAAAAAAACTGGTTAAACTAAATAAAATGAAAGTGCCTAGGAAACTTTAGTATACATTTAACTGTCTGTCAAAATAGCATTTGTATACTTCATTTACTGTAATAAGGCAGCAAAAGTAATTAGTAAAGAAACCATATAATCAAGCGAATTTTCTTAGACTTCAAGAAATTGATGTCCAAAATAAATAAGATAGTTAACTATTCAAATTTTAAAATATTCTGCAAGAATGGTTAGAGAACTCTAATTAGAAACACCTAAGGTGTGAAAAAAAGATACAGTGTCGATTTAGAGAAATAAAATCAAACTTGGCCAAACTGCTAGCTACACTTATAGTAAATATTCATTCATTAGTTAGCTACAACATAAGAAAACGTCATTTGATAGTAATTCACATTATTCAGAACAGACATCTTCTTTAGCAGAACTAACCAGATTCATTCAAATATATCATGATAGATTTCCTCCCTAAAACAGTGTTAATAACTTCCCTAATAGTAACGCTAAAGGATTTAGATTAACAGTTTCTGCCATCATCCACATGCAATCGGTACAGCTATATCATGCATCATTATTTATAATAATTTCTTAAGCTAATATGATGTGACGCTAAATCCTATTTAATTGGAGAAATTTGTGTTTAAAAGTTGACAACAAATAATAAATTATTTTGAAAACTTGAGCTAGAAACTGCCAATCTAGCTTACTTGACCTAACCGATACTTGCGTATCTGAATGTAATTTCACACTATAGATTTCTGAATCAAGCATCTTCATTCCGAATGGTGAAAATCTAGAAACTATCCATTTTTACTTTTAGATAAAGTTGTGGTAAGGAGTTCAGACCAATAGTTCACATGACATTTTGCATGAATGTGCGCAAAACCTTTTGTCAAATTTAAGTGGTTTTGTTGAATAACTTTGCAGTTATGAACTGTATTTACACCAAATAAGACTCCTAAATTGTAGGTTGAAAAGATATGACAGTGAACCAAATTAAAAAGAAATCCAAAACGTCAAGTGTGTGTTTTCTTTCATATAAAATGTCCGTGCTCTTCGTGGGAATAAAAAATTAGAAATAAACTCAATCCAACTTGGAGATGTCATGTCTCAGATATTTCTTAACAGATTGCCTCGAAATTTGGTATGTGAAGAAAGAAATTAGTAACACACCTCCACCGAAATGTTTTAACAGTTAGGATTAATACAGTCAGATATCAAACAAAAGGTAGAAAATGGCTAAATTACCACTCCTGTTAATAAAAAAACTGTGTGTCTTGCAGCAGATTGTTTTGCCCACATGACACACTACCATGTGTCTTGATATGAGCAAACAAAAGGCTAAAACATAATAATAAATGAAAATAAATCAAATATTTCTTGTTATAAGCCATCTCTTCAGTTAATAGGAACAGTGTTCAGTAATATTTTGATGATTTAAGAAGTCAACACATACATTTATAGAAATACAACTTATTATTACTTTTCTTACATTGAGATCAAAATTCACCTGAACAATTTTGTAATAAATTACATAATAATGAACCTAAAACGGATATTGCTACTTTTACAATTATGTTATACTTGCAATATGTTAAAATTTCATAAGAAGCCTAAATATAATGGCTTAGGAGTCTTTCAAATGTGCTGTGAACTTTAACATGTTCAGACAATTACATGACAGACGTAACTAAGAAGCACAAACTCAACTTCTTAAGAACACAATTTACTTTATAATAACAGAAGCATTTAACTGATTTACGAACGTTTTATTAAAAACAGTAAACGATTAATCTAGCTGACGTAACTAGACTATAAAACAGATTTATACGAAGTGATTTAGAAAAAAAAATCCTGAATTAAGATACTGAATGTGCGAAACACCCTATATGAAACTATGTTTTATATTCCCCTAATGACACAATCTGCTAGAAACAGGGTTTCAATACCACTAGTGGGCAGTTCACAGATAGTCCTTTGTGTAGCTTGTGCTTAATAACAAAAACAACAATTGCAGTATGGGATTACAAAATAAGTTATTTTTATTAAGGAAATGTTGTATTTATAGAAATATTAGAAAATAACGTACCCTAAATCAGTTTGATGTGTCAAATGTTACAAATGAGCCATTGGCGTGATAAAGATGCTGTTTGACACTAAACTAAGGAAAATTTCGCAGATGCAAATTTCTAGCCACGAAAAAGTATTCTGAATGCACCATTTATTTATTTTGCTGCGTGTAGTTATTATGTTAAAAGTAGAAATACAGACATGAACTTCACGTTGTGTTATATATTGTTTTTCTCTCCAGGGAAGGGCACTCAAAGTGAAACGTTGCTTTAAACGACAAATGTTTGGAGACGAATTGCTTAACACATCATTTCTGTCTAGTATGTAAGGCCACGACAAGCTTAAATCTGTATTTAATTCCCCTGAAGGGTGTTATGTGAATAAACTGACAAATATCAAAGAAAAAAAAAACGTTGACAATGTAATTTTGGTTACTTAGCACTATTCAGACGAATGTGTCAAATACACAATAACTCGTTAAATAATGATCGAAAAAAATTTTTTTTGCTTTAGAACAAAGCCACATCAGGGTATCTTTAGTGAACATCTTGGAGAATTGAACCTCAGATTTTGCGTTGTAATTCCTTAGGCTTACTGTTTTATCACTAGGAGTAAGATGCTTGGACACACTACCTAAATGGTGTAAACAAATATTTGAAATATTCGTGTCGAAACGCGGTTTTCAGATGTTATTGTGAGAATGTAATCGTCTTTATACGGTGAAAATAGACGTTGTTTTGTCCTGTTGTCGACAGCTATGCTGTCTAAATTTATATAATCGTCATAAAAGTATATGCGTCACGTTCTGGAATAGTTTTATTTGTTTAACCACCTGTTTCATGACATACCACCATTTATCTGCTATAGTATCATAAAACTAGGAACTAGTATTACAATTCAGCAATGTAGTGTTTTACTCGCTACCATCTTTTAATCAACAACACGTCATCTACAGATAAAACCAAATACTAAAACGTTACAACAATACTATTTAATCATTTAAGGCAAAATCTCTGTGCCTCACGTAGATTGTCATTCGACTTGCTCTGAATAAAACTTTGATTGTGTTTTAATACATTACATTGACCTAACATCATTCAAGGGAGCAGCTTCTTGTGTGTTTTTTTTTTATTCTTTAGTAAAAGAGTTGGCGATGGGTGGTGGTGACTAGCTGCCTTCCCTCTGGTCTTACACTACTAAATTACGGACGGCTGGTGCAAATAGCCCTGGTATAGCGTTGCAAGAAACTGAAAAACAAACTAAATTGTCTTTTTTTTCCTTGTTCGTCCGTAAAAATATTAGTTTAAGGAACATCTATTGTACATTTTTGTCACATATGGTACATTTTCTCCATAAGCGATTTTCTTTAGATCAAACTAGAAAATGTTTCCATAAAATTCACTTTTCTTAGTTCGAAATAAGAAAATAGCAAAATTCTGTAAAACGTTTTATAAAAGAACCCATAAAATTTATGACTAAGGAATATTCTATAACATATTAGTAAATTCATAGCATTTTATTATGCCCCATTTAAGAACAACAGTCGCAAACCACTATAATTGATACAAAGATAATTCAGTTTACATAAACATCTTAATAAAGGTTAAAAGTTTCGGTTGAAGGCTGTTACAAAAACATGATTTTGAAAAGAGGGTTTCGAGACATTTCTCTCCAGAAAGAATAAAACTATCAAAGACCGTGCACTTTAAATCCACTATCTTATATTTTACATTCGTGACACGATGAAAGTGGCCTCTTATGGAATAACTCAGTTTCTAAAGTGACTTATCGCCTATGTATACCACTATGTTTCTATACATTTCCAAGATGGTTCAGCATGAAATCTAAATATTCTAAATTACTGTAAACATTATATTATCTTAGTAGTATAGTAATCACATCAGCAAATATAAATAGGTAAATTTCAAAAAGCCACTATAGTTATGATAAAAACTAACTTTTCAAAAGGAAAGTGTAGTACAATAGAACCTATATCATTACTGAACTGTAGCTTGTATTATAGATTTTTTGTCTGTGCTACATATTTGATGTTGTATGTTGTGTTTTATGTTAACTTATGTAACTACTTTTAACTATATATCAACTTATATGTCACTTCTACTTGACCTGTAGGTCGTCATCGCTTGTTTGATGCTTTATTTTAGACTGGTTTTAGTGTTTCACTTTTGTTATTATTATTATTATACATTCATACATTTAATTTAAATATTCTTTAAAAATCTGAAAATGTAAATAAATAGTCCAAACTCGGTAAGATACTTTACAATTGCTTATTGCTACTGCTGTTTTTGTTTCTCTTTTTGCCAAGAGATTTTACTTATGAAACTAAACACACAAAATAATTCTCTATTTCCCTGTAAAACATCAATTTAGTACTTGGCATTTTTCAAACTCAAAGCTAAATAATCATCAAATCAAATACCCCAAGGTTTAGCCGTAGCTAAGCTGTATCTAGTTTCCAGTTACCAGGCAGCAGAGCCCAATGTCTAGTCGGCTAATATTAACCAAAAAGCGGGATTGTCTTAATCTCTAAAACACGCCCAGACTCGAAAATGTGAAGTTGTAACAGTAGCAAGTCACGAGTTCAAATCTTGAACTTTCAAACCCACAGCTCTGTGTGTTGACTGATAATCTATTCTCAGCTCCTTGAAGCACCAAACAGTCAGAAAATATTAGGCAAAAACAGGTACGTTATAATATTTTCAAATTAAATACGTATAGTATATATATATATATATATATATACATAAACACACACACACACATATATTTATGGAGATAACTCCCTCAAGAGACTCTAAATAATACGAAAACCCATTCGAAGTGTATTTACTTTTCATTCTTGCTGACGTAAGCGTAAGAAAAGAAGATATGAAGACAAAGCAGATCTACAAATATATACGAACAACTATCTCCTCACAGGCGACAGAAGATTCTGAATGTATAATGTTGCATGAGGCGTTTTAGGTTTTAGCAGTGAAACTGTTATTAATATTTTCATACGAATGTAACGTTTGCAAATATAGTCTTGTCGAAGTTGTATTTCACTGTTATGTGGGTCCTCTTTTTTTTTTTTCTCACTAAAATTCTCTTATTAAATTACTTGTCATTCATCCAACGTCGTTGCCTGAAATGGACAAGTGGGTTAAAGCGTTTGACTCATTATCCGAAGGTCGTGGGTTAGAATCCCCCTCGCACCAAACATGTTCGACCTTTCAGCCGTGGGGGCGTTATAATGTGACGCTCAATCCGTTGGTAAGTTGGCGGTATCGGTGGGTGGTAATGACTAGCTGCCTTCCCTCTTATCCTACACTACTAAATTAGTGTAACTTATAAATATTGCGAAGTATTTATACGTATTATTTTGTATGTTCAACCTGAACGGTATCTTATGAGTTAAACAGCCTCGCCAAAGATCCCCAGACTCAGACATAGTTGCACTCAAATCTAAAACTGCTGAAAGAAAGGTTAACCAGTTAGCACTATCTGCCGCCTATACTGCTACTCTTAACGAAACATAAAAAGTAACTGAGCCAGTTATTACGCCTATTGATCAAAATATAAAGAATGTTCAGCTATTATCACATCTTGAATCTTCCAATAGAAAGCTGGACACACTAACCATTAAGCCATAGCCGGTTACATAAATAAAAAAAAAAAAAGCCTTTTTCACATTACTGACAACTGCTTCTCTGACCCAACACGAATTTCTTGTGTGCTCAGAATAGAAGTAACTGAGAAAAGTAAGCAGGAATGAACTTCAAGTTATCTCTACTTGTATAACTGAAATACCCTAAAACAATTACACTTCATTCACTAAATATGTACTAATAGCTGCAATTGAAATAAAACTGACATTTACTTCATGGCAACCAAAATTCACAAAGTGTAACGTGTTGATAATACATTTAAAATAAAATGTTTTCATAAGAAAGTAATGAAATAAAATAATCTGAAGGTGGTTATACTGAAACGTAATTATAGTCGAATTTGCAAATTCAAGTTGTCAAAAGCAACTAATCGAAACAAAAATTGCGTAACAATAAAATTTACACTTAACACGAGGACATGGAGGAAAAGCGGAAACATTATAACTGTTGACCACAAAGGTTAAAAACACTACAGGATAAAATCATGTGTGTAACTCCTTACTTAAGGATATTTAATCATGTCTGTTAATTAAAGCGTAGTTGCAATTTTTTTTTAAGTTTGTTGCTTTGGTGCGATTAGTCAAAACTGTTGCGCTCTACACATTAATTATAAATATGTGTATACATATTATGAATATTCTCTGTGTATTTCTAGTATCATGTTGAAAATCTAAAATACAATACATGTTATCAATATGCTTTATGTATTTCTAATATCCTGTTGAATCTATAAAGTACTATAATTTCGTATAAATGTCATCCAATTTTTTTTCCTTAATTAACCTTTTCTGAAATAATTCTCAATCACTATGCAAGTTTTAAAATATGTTTATTCAATCTCAAGCAACATAAGCTGGAAAATATTGGAATAAATATACATTTTCAATATAATTTGTTCTTTTGGCTTATTAGTATTATTACAAACTTCTGACCAAAGATGAAAAAAAAAAGAGTCTCTAAAATTAATGAAGAAAGCTATATACTAAACTTATTAGAAATAATTAAGTGTCATTAATTGACACGCTAGAAATTAAAATTCATACTGATCAAACTGTAATAAATTATCAATTGTATAGTCTCTGATCACGATACCTTGAGTTTCAACTGTCAATTCAGTAATATACGTCTTTACACATAGGTTTAATACAAGGTTGAAATTTAAATTCCAAACGATTATTACGGCAACTTCTATCATCCGTATAGAGTTTGAGACATCGTTGTACTGCTTATTGTTTCCTTCCTTCCAACAAATGCTGTTAAACATTGACAATGTGTACTGGTTATTGGTTCCTCAACCAACAAATGCTGTTAAACATTGACAATGTGTACTGGTTATTGGTTCCTCAACCAACAAATACTGTTAAACATTGAGAATATGTACTAGTTATTGTTTTCATCCATTCAACAAATACTGTTAAATATTAAGAATTTGACACCAAAAACTAACGTGAATAAAAAAACGTTTTCGCCAGATCAACAACGTGTCTTCTTGGTCACAAGAAGCCCTGCATCAGCGTTTAGTTAAACTGATGACAATCTCAGTGCTGCAGGCTGTTAATTTGATGAGTCACGCTGTGATAGTTTTTTTTTCTATACATATAGTTCTAAAACTGCTAAACTGATCAGACAGGAACGTGGAATGTAAATGAGAAGCTACCATCGAATAAGTGCATAACTGATTGCATTAAGTAGGACTCGGATGAACGTACAAAGTAATGGGTCTGGATCTTGAAAGTAACGTTTTGTTTGACTGTAGTAACGAAATTGAGGGACCGACATTTATGAAATTAAGTATGAGAATATTTATTCATCCACAGATGCATGTTTATAGCGCTTAATGCACTTCAAATGTACGGAACGTTAAAGGAAAGTTGAGGTCGAAGTTTTTCAATTTACTGATGTCAGATAAGAACACAATTCCGTGTGAATTAGCTTAGACTTTAATTTAACCACTTTATATATACATATATATATATATGTTTTATAGATAGCTGTATAAATTTAAAACCCAGTTCTCTCTTGATAATTTCTGCTGAAAGGACTTGGAAGAATCTCTACGAA
Organism: Tachypleus tridentatus; assembly: GCF_004210375.1. Taxonomy (NCBI): domain Eukaryota; kingdom Metazoa; phylum Arthropoda; class Merostomata; order Xiphosura; family Limulidae; genus Tachypleus; species Tachypleus tridentatus. The sequence goes on along the minus strand of NC_134834.1, from coordinate 57,554,042 downwards.
CTTTCACCCCAGCTTCTCTCCCGTTCTGCTGAACATCTATTATACATACGTATGTAATCTGTTTGTTTGTTTCAGAATTTCTGCATAAAACCATATAAAAACTATCTATGCATGGTCATTTCAAATTGGGTTGAAAAGTCAGCGCGAAGGCCTACTGCACAAAAATATCCGCCGTTTTTGACCAAATAGTAAGGTTTCACCGTCACTCTTATACATACCTACATCACCAAAGTGCAGAGCACGTTTGTGCGACTACGAGCCACCAGTAATGAATCCTCGGACTGATAGCATTAGCATGACAAACGTTACATCACCTCTAAGCTCTATACTATCAGCTTGATGAAAGTTTACTGTCTTTCGGGCTTAATGAAAAAAATCCGTACGACAAGAGTGTACATAAACTTGCTATTTATATTAACAAATTTATTTTAATTCATTATGTAATAACTCTCCAGAATGACCAAAAATGTGAAACAATCTTTAACTCTGAACTGTTGCAAAAAGTCTGCAAACCCAATTTGTTTAATGCTGTAATATAAAAGTATCTTTAAACAGGGGTTTCAAATTATCCGGGTTTTGATACCTGTGGTGGGCAGAACACAGATAGCCCATTGTGTAACTTTGTACTTAACTTCAAACCACAACAGCACCTTCTAACTATGTAAGTGTTTTATGTTGTTATGTTTTTCCTAAATATCTAAAGAGAAATACATCACTAACAATTCACTTAACTATACAATGTAATAGAAGTATATTCATGTCATAAGTCTGATTTTATGTATATAGTTACTCCAGGTATATAGTTACTTTCAGGGTAATTATAACAAGCTTGAAAATAAAAATCTAAATATATCTTTTGAATACATATTCTAAAGTCTAATAGTGGGTTTTTGGATTTTACAATGAGAGGTATTTACATAAGAAATACGTTAAAACATAGTATCAAGTTAACTGTGATCTTATTTCTGCTGTTCTGAAAAAAGAATAATTCAACAACTTATAACTCCAAAACTTTTAGCTTACAAACTTCATGTGGTAAACAGGCAGGTAAGTCCTGCTTCAGAGAAGAGTGACAAAAAATCTATAATGTGAGTGTCTTTTACAACGCTTATAACTTATGATAATTATATTTTCATAATGAAAGATACGGTTCTTCGTTATTCAGTCATACCATATCAGTATCGATAACTAATTTAATGTGGGTGACATGGTAAACTATACTCATGATGTTAGAAAAACAAGTAGGTTCAAGAAGCCTTGATAGAAATGAAATAAAACCACTATAATCCGAGTGCTTTCGAAAAATATACCTTTCTTCTTCAGGGGCAAACTGGAGCTATACTGTTTTCTAGTTTCAAACAATAAGTTTAACCTTACACTTCATTCTACATTTTCAGTGTACTTACTTTTAAGATGTCTCTATTTATTTCGCACATCACGATAAAATGCATGCATCTAACTGTACGTTTTGTTTACAAACACACATTATATAAACTACTAGCAAATGCTCCCTCACCTTGCGCCACATTTACTTCTTTGGCTTCAGAAGTACGGCAACTCGATGTACGTGTGTGTCGTTCGCCATGACGGCGTACTAAATACGTGCGCTCAGCTCACGCGGAATTAAATGTCACGTTCGTTTAACGTCGATTTCACTTAGTAAACATCAAAATGGCTGCCAAACTCAAATCCCTAATTAGATTATTCACTCCGTTTAAGTTTGATATGTGGAAATCCACCTGAATTGTTCTACCAAATTTCATCAAACTTGGTTAAGCTAGCTCCTCACGACAACTAGTCAAACTTGACAATGAACCAAAACAAATGTACGTTTTCATTCAAAAGCGATTTAAGCATACGTATAAATTCTAACTAAATGTTTTTATTACAACATTTGTTTTTCAGAGCGCTACAAGAGGGTTACCTGCGCTGACCTTTCCAAATTTTATTTGAAAGAGCAGGGATAAACCAGCTAGTCAAAACCATCCATCGTCATATGTTTCTTTAATGTTGTGATGTGTGTGTGTGAGTGTAAATATATTCATACATATATTTGACTGTAGAACATTGCTACCTTATATATTTGAAAAGTATCGTAGTGTACATGTGCACAAATCTTTAATTGTAGAAATAGCTGTCATTAGTACCAACTATCATTTTTATGCCCTCTTATTTCTTACTATAATGGATATAGGGTATACATCAGTATCTATGTATGTAACTACAACTTCACATTTAGGGCATTCAGGATTTAGACAATTAGAACAACAACTGTGGTGTCTGCAACAACCAATTCTTTATAACAGAACATAATTTTAAATAAAGGTACTCTCATCACAACAAGAACAAGACTTTCATTAGAACTGTATGTGAGGGTTTGATTATATTTTCGTTGCTGCAAATGTTAGATGTAGTACTGAAAAACTGGAGTTCTTAAAATCAGTTAACCTTTCAATAAAGGGTACTACTTTTATTATATAAAAATATTGCCGTTTGTATCAGGAAAAATTATGAAAACTTTGTGCTCTGTGCATTAAATCATTTTGATGCCATGAGTTACACATGACTAACGAACAAAATCTAAACACTTTTCCTGTGCAGTGTTTCTGAGAAAAGAAATATTCAATTTTGAGAAAATGTTCACTTCTTAATTTTTTCAATGAGATACGAATACTACGATTATTAATTAGTACTGCAAACTGCTGTTCGTAGGGTGGCTTTTCTGCTATTATGAGTAACGTTTCTGTTTATTTGTTTTGAATTTCGCGCAAAGCTATACAAGGGCTATCTGTGCTAGTCGTCCCTAATTTAGCAGTGTAAGACTATAGGTAAGACAGCTAGTCATCATCGCCCACCACTAGCTCTTGGGCTACTCTTTTACCAACGAACAGTGGTATTGATTGTTATATATAACGCCCCCTTGGCTGAAATTGCGAGCATGTTTGGTGTGACCGCAATTTGCACTCACGACACTCGGATTACGAGTCAAGTGCCTTAACCATTTAGTCATGCTGTGCCCATGCCTAACTTTAGCAACAGATCTCCTGCCATACTTTATTAATCAAAATTTAAATCAGTAAAATCTTCAATTGTTTTTGTTTTGCGAACAAAGTATGTTTAGTCATCTTAAAGTCAAAAATCACTGCCACTTAAACTGTAAGTAACAAATGAAAATGTGATGTTGAAATCATAATGAGTTTCAGTAATTGTATGTCAGAAATGTGGAAAGCAAGATCACACATCTTTCAATGATTTCCAGGAAAAGCGCTGTGAGTAATATTGATTATTTCCATTTTTTCTGTTTATTTGTTAAACATTATACACATGATTTAATCAGTGCCAAATGTACATTCTAGAAGCCATACGGCTTCTAAAGAGTATCAAACACGAGTTTTCCGCGCATTCGGAGAATGCATTATCCATGAGTCCCTGAAAGAGCAGTGACACACGCAAAAGCGTAAACAAAATTCTATAAAGAGAGAGAAGAAAAAGAGATGAAAAAGGAAATAAATTGGTAGACATGTCACTAGATAAAAAAAACAACTTAAATTTTTCTCTGAAGAGAGTGCATTTTTACTGTATCTGGTGTTAGTTTTATATCTTTTAAATAGGTTATATACATATATGGGTGCAATTTATTGGATGCATTTACCTCCGCCGTACCTACCTACCTACGCGCATGACGCATTTCACGTAGATATGATAATTTCTCCAAAAGAGGGCCAAAGGCCACCTGGTGAAGTCGCCTGTATTACTCGCAATATTATACAGTAATTTGTTGTCTGTCAGTCAGTCAGTAGACATTAAAATAACGTTACATAAGGTGGCTTAATATTGCAATTTTTGCTTTAGTGACGTCTGTAAAACATACTCATGCAGTGAATTATGAGAAGAATTATGCATTCTGTATGCTACAACACAGCATGACATATGAACTTCAAAAACAAGAAGTAAAAATATTTGTTACTGTTAATTTTGGTTCTAATAACCTTTGAAACATAACACTTTCGGGGACTCTGCAGATGTAAATCTAGTATATATGAGTTTTATAAATAGTTCATTTATATTTATAACCTTCTTATAATAAACTGACACTTTAGTTGCAGTTGTCGTTAACGATAAAGTGAGTTACTAAACTAACAAGATCGAAACTTGACACGTTGCTGCTGATATTAAATTGTGTTTTAACTCCTAGACACAGTTTTATGGTACATTAATTACAGAAAACCTTACAAATATTAAGTTCTTTATTTTCATCTTGACAGTTCCACTTCACATGGCTTAACTTAAATCAAGCTAGGTGGATAACGTAATGCACGATAAAACTAAAAGGCTATTTAAAACGAATTGAGGTAAAACCACTAAAGTCTCATCGAGCGAAACCTTTAAAAGTTTGTGATGGTATAAATATATGTACACACACATATATGTGCATTTATAATCCAATAAAAAACGCAAAATATATTCCACACAAAAGAGCTAATGCCCTCACGATGCTTAAGTAAAACAAACCATTCACATAAGAATCGCTCACAACCGAAAACTTCCGAAAAAAAATCACTTCTTGTTACAACATCAAATAAGTAGAAAGGAAATAACTGTAAATAGTTAACATAGTCATAGTACTGTCCATTAAAAAAAATGTTATAACTATGGAAAACACGTATAAGTTTATCTTTTTTAAATAAAAATAAATGTAAATATCAATAGTTGTTCAAAATGTTCTGAAAATGTTGCGACAATTCATTACATGAAAATCCTTTCTTTGAAAATGTTATGACATTTCACTACACAAATATTCATCCTCAGAAAATGTTACAATTCGCTGCATGAATATCCTTCCTCGGAAAATGTCCTAACAATTCGCTACACGAATATTCCTCCTAGGAAAATGTTTATCTCTCTGATTATCTGCGGTGGTAATTCACGTTGAATGGTCGTGAATTCACGGTGAACTAAGTATCTATATATGTGTTAAACATGTCGCCCGTGATGCCACAACTTTCAACTGCAGTGACATGTCACGACATTATTATATGGCTTATGTGTTAGTCTGTCTATGGTGGTAAACCGAACCCACAGATCTTAGCGTTGTCAGTCCCTAAACACCTGGTGACCCACGGGAGAACATTATATTTGGAAATAATTCTTTTGAAGAACGGTTAATACCGTGTAATATCTTCATAGGTATAGAATATTTAATATCTGAGAAATGTTTTTATTTTTATATAAGACTCATGTGAATGCTTTGAGTGTCTCTCAAAATGTCGAACGTCGCAGTACTTCTGTCATTGGCAGTATTTGTTGACCAGCGGTATGCTAAAATCGTAGGTCAGTAGTATTTTTCGTTCCACTTGTTATCACACAATGACTAATTGTACTGAATCTTCTGTCTGAGATACTTGTCAAAATAAAAACTGTCAGTCGAGCAAAAAGCTATGCAACAGTTATTTACTTCATTGCAGTGAATGTATGTCTTTGTTTAAAAAAAAGTAATTCATTGACAATAAAAAAATAATTTTTGAATTTTAGGTTAATCAAGAACTAATCCAGCTAATCAACTTGTCTCTAAAAAAGGAATATTATCGATTTTAATTTTTAGACATGAGGATTATAAACATATTTATAATTATATAAATTATAAACATATATTGAAGCTTCAGCTTTGTAGCTTTAAAATAGCGTAAATTAACCGGTCAAATAAATATATCATACCTAAACTGTGATGGAATAAGATATGTTGGTGCTTAAAACAGTTTGTTACTAATTTTCTTATATCACTTCACGTTTGGGTTTCCTTTCTAAGCTTATGTGTTGTTTTTATTCTCGGGTGGTTACTTTAAGCTTTGACTTTTAAGCGATAAATGAAATAAACTGTTCATGAAGCGTCAAAACTGTCACCTTTCTATGCAAACAATATTTCTGTAATGTACTTTAATACTAGCTGTTTTGATTTTATCCTTTAGCGTTTAACGTTATTTAAATGATTTTGTTTTGAATTTCGCGCAAAGCTATACGAGGGCTATCTAAACTAATCGTCCCTAATATTGCAGTGTAAGAGCAGAGGGAAGACAGCTAGTCATCACCACCCACCGCCAACTTTTGGGCTACTCTTTTACCAACAAATCGTCACATTATAACGCCCCCCACACGGCTGAAAGGGAGAGCATGTTTGGTGTGACGGGGATTCGAACCCGCGACCCACGGATTGCGAGTGGAGTGCCTTTACCACCTGGCCATTTAAATGATATTCGTCCCATTTCGAGTCATGTTTAATCTAAAAGTTGACGAAATATTTTAGTGATTTTCTAATATCGTTTATTTGTATTAAGGAAAACAAGAATAAAAACGAAAATAAAAATCCAGTGCTGAAAATATTTTACTTTAACTCATAATAAAATGACGTGTTTTATTGAAACAAGCTACTTAAATCCACTTTGATCGAGATTGCTACCAACTTCGCTTTACATGTAAGCAGTAACCAGAAAAGCATACAGAAATCATTAAATGTCGAAGTTAGTCACGTTTAACTCACAAGTTAACACTGAATATTTAAGGTATAAGAAAGATAAAATGTTGAAGGTAGATTTTGCAATATTTACCTGAGAGTGATTAGATTTCAACTGAAAACAAGACTCATTAACATAAAATATAATAATCAACTCTTACAGGACCGGTGTTGGTGAATGTTTAGTGCACCCGAACTGTAAATAAATACGAGGAATTTAGTTTTGTTAATCGAACTCCGCAAAAACACGTTCTGGAACCGGAGACGTTTGTCAACTTCCAGTATTCAAACAGACAAGAAATGTCCACGACTTATCGATAGATACTATTGACGACCTTCTTTCTCTCTAGGCTGTCAGCTCAAAATTAGCAATAACTATGCGCAAATATCCTATGCGTAGCGTTACGTGAGACATGAAGCACACACACAAAAAAAAAGCTTCCTCGATGTAAACTCGTGGCTTCTCTAACACCTTTTAATCGCTAAAGATATATGTTGATCTGTAGGTTTATTTTTTTCTTATCACATCAACAATCCCATGAACTGGTAATACATATTTGTAACACAAACATAATGTTATTGGCTTGCAATATAAATCATGTCACAAATGTGCACCTCTGCAGTTATATACTTCACTGTTAACATTTATATAGAAAGACCTGATAGGATCGAACTTAGCATCATAAATCAAAGTGCAATAAAATACAGTTTTGTTTTATAGAAGTGTTGCGTTTAAGAGTTTACTTTCGCTGAAAATAAATATTTTTCACAGAGGTAGCATTCTAAGATTTTTACTATTTCTGGAAACAAATTTAGTTTTGCATAAGTGGGACATTCTACTACTATTTCTAAAAAATAAAAGTTTGATTATACACAAGCATGTTGTAATTGTTAACTATCTTTTACAAAACAGTTTTACAGAAGTGTTTACTTTGTCTGAAAAAGTCGTTCAATTTTAAAGAGGTGGGACACTATAAGAGCACATTATTTCTAAAAAATGCATTTATGTTACAGATGTGGCGTTATAATGGTTTACTATTTCTGCAAAAGTGGCTTAATTTTACAGAGATGTGTCATTTTAAGGGTTTACTATTTCTGAAAATGAAAGCAGCTTATAATTGTTCTTAAGCATTACTATCCCTAGAATGTCAACATGTGATTCTTTCACTAGTTATGAAGGTCTCATGTCTTTTACACATTTGTTATATTTTATTCTGTTAGTATAACTGGGTGTGGTTAATTGGAACGAAAGACCGCGCCCTTGACTTAGCAAATTATGACACGATAGAACCTTATGGTTCCTGTAGCGGTATAAAGTCGCAAAGATTCAAACACTTTAATTACATTTACACTGTACATCAGTTGGTTACAAGCGAACTTATTGTTTGTAAGGTTTTATGATTCATATTCAACTCCATCGTTGTTGCTTTTTTCTTTTGTAATTTATAAGCAGAGCAAAAACAAGCAAACAGCTTTTTTAGAATTCAAGAAGGGAAAAATAGATCTTCTGATTAGTGAAATTGTACCCACTGAAGTAATGCTCTTTCGTGTTAAGTGTTTTTCACATCTACAGTTTGAGAGATTTTTCTCCCACAACCACCTTCTGTTCCACACCTACCTAATGATCCTTGAACCTACTTCTTGGATATATGATCCATTTCTTTTAAAATCTTTGAAGTTTAAACTTGAATTTTACAAATGGAACCTTGAACCTATTTCTTGGATATATGATCCATTTCTTTGAAAATCTTTGAAGGTGAAACTTGACTTTTACAAATGGAACGAGTACAAAACGTTTAATGCAAGTTTAATTTCTATCACATTTACCTGTTTTTCTTTAAGGGAAGGATAGTTCCTTACTTATGAGTTCACTAATTTGTATCTTTTGCTTATCAACGCCTTTAGTGTTTACTGGAACTTCGAGTATTTATTACTTTAAGATCATTTGACAAGAGTAATTAGATGGTGGTTACCTAAAGGTCTCGTGTTCGAATCCCCATAACACCAAACATGCTCGCCCTTTCAGCCGTAGGAGTGTTATAAAGTTACGGTCAATCACACTATTCGTTGGTGAAAGAGTAGCCCAAGAGTTGACTGTGGGTAGTGATGACTAGCTTCCCTCTCTCTAGTCGTACACTGCTAAATTAGGGACGACTAGCGCAAATAGCCCTCGAGTAGCTTTTCGCGAAATTCAAAACAAACCAAACCAATTAGGTGGTGTTTTTACATTACACACAACAGCAAGTAAAAATATTTTCGATGAAATTTACAATTTACTTATCAATCACGTAGATATTTATTAGTAATTCATCAGGCACAGTTAGATGTACTAGCATGTCTTATTGTCAATTCGTGAATTGATGATAGACCGTGTACACTATGAGAACTTAATCTGTTCATACAGTTCGTGTTTACACCTATTTTTCCAGGAGTTTTACACGTGTTAACAAAGGGAATAGGGCCGATACGTCACTAGAAGAATCCGAAAAAGTGAAGTTATCAAAAAGGTTTCATAATTCTATGGAGACAACATCTACACGAGCCTTTCTTTGAGTTTTCATAACATCAAAAAATGCACTATTAAGAGGTTCGTGTGACCGATAAACAAGTGAATAGAAAACAATATATATATGTGTGTGCGCAAACTAAACAAAAAGAGATGTTTCAAAATAAAATATCAAAGATGTAGGCAACGCTGTCGCGCTAATGACGTTCATTTTTTCACATTTGTTCAAGTAAAATGTTTAACTAGAAATATTTGCAATAATTAGTATTCCAGTAAACTGTAACTCCTATCTCAAATGCTAAATGTAATATTTATGTCTAATAGCATTCATTCTATCGCTTATATTCTCTTAAACAACAACATTGTCTTTCTTTTAATGTTATTTTCTATTGTTGAATGACAAATATCGTAGCCAATAAGATCCAGAGAAAATGAAAAGTAATTTATTATCTGTAAGCAAAAGATACATCTTATCGTACAGATAAATGAAAAACAAAATATATACACAAAATAATTTTCTTACAATGCTTTTAAATTACTGGATGGTGCCCGGCATGGCCAGCTAATTAGAGCGCTCAACTCGTAATCTAAAGGTCGAGGGTTAGAATCCCCGTCGCTCCAAACATGCTCGCTCTTTCAGCCGTGGGGACGTTATAATGTACGGTCAATCCCACTATTCGTTGGTAAAAGAGCAGCTCAAGAGTTGGTGGTGGGTGGTGATGACTAGTTGCCTTCCCTCTAGTCTTACACTACTAAATTAGGGACGACTAGCGCAGATAGCTCTCGTGCAGCTTTGCGCGAAATTCAAAAACAAACAATACTGGATGGTAATTTTCCACCCCATTACTTAACAACAAAATACTTTCAAATATAATATCAATGACCACAATTACTGAAAGTAAAAACATTATCTTAGCACTGAGTAAACCTATAATCTTTGATAAATTAATGCTAATTACTGAGATCCTAAACATATAATTATTTACGATATTCATTTGTGTGTGTGTGTGAAGATGTACACAATTCTAAAAACGCTTTAGAAGCTGATGAAATAATTTCAACTTGAATTTTTTTACCATATTCTTCTTAATTATTTCAAATCAACTGCATGTAAAAAACATCTTATATCTATCTTTTATGTGCTTCAAATCACCGCCAAGGAGCCCCTCGTACAACACCAGCACTCATTAACTCCGTTGGACCTGTTACAGCCAAAACATCCATTCTAAACGATATTGCGTATTTTATATTTTACTCTTCAATTCTGTAATTGTGGTTATTGTTTGTTTGTTTTGAATTTCGCACAAATCTTCTCGAGGGCTATCTGTGCTAGCCCTCACTAGCCGTCCCTAACGTCTTAACACACTTTGCCATGCCAGGCCACCGTGTAGTAATTGATTGCGGCAATTATTAGGTCTGATGTTTTTTTGGTAATATTATGTTTTTTATAACAAAACACAACAAGCTACGCATGAAACTTTCACTGTCTTTCACACTTTTAGCTGGAACGTTTCTGTGATAGGATTAGGTGAGAAAGAACATTTCGACACATCTAATGCCGAACTATCGTTACTGAACAAATCTTATCAAAGTCGAGTCCTTATTACGAGTAGCGTCCAGTTTAATTGCTAATAAATCAGTGAGAGAATGTCCATTATTGTTGAATGGGGAAAAAATTGCATATGTACTACAATTCTAGCATTCTATCGTTTCACTTTTCTGTTTAATGGATTTTTGAAATTTCAATAAATATATTCCAGACAGTGAAAGAAAATTAAGAATATATCTCAAAACATGAATATAACCATCTAATACAATCAAACCTTACATATCATTACAAAAATGTTTGAAAATACTTTAAAACGTGGATTCGCGACTTCCTTTTACAAAGTCCACTGAACCTTAGGAACTTCATGTTTCAGATTTCCTCTGAAATTCATATGTAATCTGATGGTATTATCACTAGCACTAATTTTACACAGATAATAACTGAAACTTTGAGTTTCTTTATAAAACGCCATCCACTTTGCAAACACGAGCATGTTATAGGACAACGTAATGAACTCAACTGAAATTATTAGAATTTAGAACCAGTGTCTAAAGTTTTCTTATTCTATAAAAACCTTGAACATTACATTAAAAAGTTTTATTTCTGTAAGTTTGTTTTGAATTACGCGCAAAGCTACTCGAGTGCTATGTGCGCTAGCCGTCCCTAATTTAACACTGTAAGACTAGAGGGAAGGCAGCTAGTCATTACCACCCACCGCCAATTCTTGGGCTACTTTTTTACCAACGAATAGTGGGATTGACCGTAACATTCTAACACCCCCACGGCTAAAAGGGCAAGCATGTTTGGTGTGATGGAGATTTATACCAGCGATCCTCAGATTACGAGTCGAGTGCCTCAACCACCTGACCATGCCAGTCCCATTTCTATAAGATATTCAAAAATTTCCAAAAATCACTGTCATCAGAGAAATAGAACATAATTACAATTAAATGAAAATCATGTCCATTATTTTGTTTTGTCAACGCTTTCTCAATAAACCATTAAATAAATTAATATATTTAGTTTCATAATATTTTAGTCATGCTTTTTCTCATAAAATGATGATAATTAGTTCAGTAGATCATTAAAATTATATCATTTTCATTTATAATATTAAGATATTCTACTTAACCTTTGTTTTAAGTATTGTCATAAAGAGAAAACACATGAAACAACTTATCCTCGAGTCTTTTGTGTTTCTGTAAAATGACCAATATTAAACTTGTATAAATTCATATTTCCATCAGAATAAAAAAACCTAAACTCTACAAGTTAGTATGATTTGTAAGCTACCCAAAATGGGCTATCAGTGCTCTGCCCACAGCGAATATCTGAACCCGTTTTCTTTCGTTATAAATCCTTAGATGTACTGCTAAGCCATAAAGTGACAGAAAATTGTATTTATATGAAGTATTATCTTTTCTCATTCTATATGAAGACGGCCAGGTGGGTTAAGGCTTTCGACTCGTAATCCGAGGATCGCGAGTTCGAATCCCCGTCACACCAAACATGCTCGCCCTTTTGGTCGAGGGGGCGTTTTAGTGTAACGTTGAATCCCACTATTCGTTGTTAAAAGAGTAGCCCAAAAGTTGGTGATGGATGGTGATGACAGCTGTCTTCCCTCTAGTCTTACACTGCTAAATTGGGGACGGCTAGCGCAAATAGCCCTCGTGTAGCTTTGCGTGAAATTCAAACCAAACTTATACACGAAGATAAGTGTTTTATGTAACATCATTTCAGTATAACAGTTAACAATTCGAAAAGAACAAATTTGTCTCTTAAACTTTCAATAAGAGTTACAGCTAAACAAATATGGTATATGGTTTCATTTAATTAATAACTGAATAGTTTATTTAATAAAGGCAAATAGAAAACTGATTTCAATTTCTGTTTGTGAAACGGCAAATCACTTCGACTGTATAATTGTTTGCTAACTATTTCTCTCTCTCTCTGCGCTTCGTAATTTGAGGGTCGCGGGTTCGCATCCACGTCGCGCCAAACATGCTCGCCTTCCCAGCCGTGGGGCGTTATAATGTCCGGTAAATCCCACTTTTCGTTAGTAAAAGCGTAGCCCAAGAGTTGGCGGTGAGTGATGATGACTAGCTGCCTTCCCTCTAGTCTTACACTGCTAAATTAGGGACGGCTAGCACAGATAGCCCTCGAATAGCTTTGTGCGAAATTCCAAAAAACAAACTCTCTCTCGGAATGTGGGTGATTTTTTTACCCTGGAGGGTCAGGTACGCATTAACCTCTTCTTCCTTCCTTCACTTTCATGATCATTCAGTGTAGGTTGGTATGGCGACTGCTTTAAGGTCAGAGTGGTCTAAGTTTACTCTGACCCTTTTCAGGGCAATATTCATGTGCTAGTTTCGTACATTTAACGATATTATTTGCTCTATCAGTAGGAAGTCTAGTTTGATGATGGCCTTTTTTTCCCTTTATATATATATTTAATTTATATTTTTTTTTATTTTGTTTATTTTATTGTGTTTAAGATATATGTTGAAAGGGGAGACATGTTTAGGACTAACTTCATGTATGCGGTGCCTGTTTAGTTCGCGTAATAATTAATTTTTCATCCAATGTTTATCAGAATACGTTATTGTACTATGTAGGGCTCTATCTACTAAGGCTGGTATGTTTGAATATTTGTGTATGAAACAAGATGATGTGGTTCTGGGAACTCTATATGCTATTGTGAAGAGTATGTCTTGTATTGTTTGCAGCTTGGTTTTGATTAGTTTGTCACTTACAACAATTCAAGCTGGAGATGCATAGTCAATTATTGGTCTAATATATGTTTTGTAAACTTTTAGTATATTGTCTGTTGATACTCCACTGTTCTTGCCAGTTAGACTCCTAACATAGTTGGTTCTTCGCCATACTTTATTTTTAATTTCATTTAAATGGTTAATCCATGTTAATTTTAAGCCATAGGTTAGATCTAGAAATTTTGCTGATATCGCAGTCTGAAGTAGTGTAACATTCCTATATATTTACGGCTATATTTTAATTATGGTTGTATGTTTGTGGCTGCTATAATTGGTGTTGGAGCTCTATTCCAGACTGCCACATCATCAGCGAATTGTGACGAGAATCCATGATTAGGATCTTTCAGTGGCATATTGTTTACATACATAATGAAGAGTATAGGGCTAACCACCACTCTCTGGAGGACGCCGGCTTCTGGAGTAAAGTACTCAGAAAAAGGTTCTTTCTACATTTATGCTACGCTTTCTGCTTTCCAAAAAGTTAGATAACCAGCGAATAATTCCACGTGGTAGTCCCATTTCATGCATACGAAACCGTAGACCATTGTGTCTTACACTGCTAAATCAGGGACAGGTAGCGTAGACAGCCCTCGTGTAGCTTTTCGCAAAATTCAAAAACAAACAAATGGAACCCTAAATTCAAAAAAATAATTATTAGTATACCAAGTTTGTTGTATCGCATAATTTCAGATATAATCAGAGCTAAAAACACAAGAAAAAAGTGTTTGTCATCAAGTTGGATTTCAAAGTTTCGTTTTTCAAATTTGGTTAGCAATTTAATTTCTTTGCCTTATTGCCTAAAATTTAATCGACATTTTTCTTCTTGTTGTTTTTGTCGCTTCCTAAAGTCACAAGTCGGTTCATTCTCTGTTGCTGTCAAAGTTACAGGAAATTAAATATATATATATATATACATACATAATACTTTTCTTCATGTTACTGGTTATATTATTTTACTTGTAATCATCATATCTTCCCAAATCATTAATTGAAAATCATACTTGCTGTTCACAACTTTTACAAACATCATTGATAAGGAACGCTTTGGGTTTGTTAGTTTTTATCATTCAACTCAGTTACTTACGTTACTTTTCAAACAACTGTATTTTGTAATCATAAGATCACGATTAACTTCATCATTTAGATATTTTCTCTTGCTAATTACCAACTGCTTATTCGTGTGCTACTTATATTATTTTTACTTGCTATCCCTATATAAGTATTCCGAACACTAACTGTAATTGATAATCACTGTATGACCGCCTTCTTGATTTGTTTTGTTTTGAGTTTCGCGCAAAGCTACTCGAGAGCTCTCTGCGCTAGCCATCCCTAATTTAGCAGTGTAAGACTAGAGGGAAGGCAGTTAGACGTCATCGCCCACCACCAATTCTTGGGCTATTATTTTACCAACAAATAGTGGGATTGACAATCACATTATAACGTCTCCACCACTGAAAGAACGAGTGTGTTTGGTGTGACAGTGATTCGAACTCGCGACTCTCGAATTACGAGTCAAGTACCTTAACCACTTGGCCATGATGGGCCGGGACAGCATTCTCTCTTCATTATTTACAGAATTTTAATTGTGAAGTTCCACAACATTATTCACATCAGTCATATAATGTCATACTATATGATTTAATAGGCATGTCAATTTATGAATAATTTCAATCCCTCAGCCACAAATAATTATTTTCCACTTTTTTCTTTCCTCTTAACGTGATAATCAAAACCAAGTCCTGAACGAACCATTACGATATTAAAGATACGTTCCAAATTCCAGATATGTAAAATATTTTTATCATTAGGTTTAGCGATTTTGGACATGCATTTATGCTAAAAAAGCTTAATACAAAAATGCCATAAAATAAAAATACGTATAAAACTGTATAAAACATTGTTGTAATTGATGAGTTTAGAATCAAACATATTCTTTCTTGCGTGTACGTTAGATCATAAACTGGAAGCATATTATGGCTATTCCAAATATTTTTTTGTTTTTAAGAGGTAAAAGAAAAGTGTATTGTACAATATTTTAGGAAGAGATTCGCGCGTGTTTTGTGTTTTGTGCAGAGTCCACCTCACGGTTTATTTGCTGTCTAAGCCTAATAATACGCATCTTTGAATTTAAACGAACTTTAGGCAGTACGTAAAGGTTTTTTATGAACAATAACAATATATTTATTATTATTTATATAAACGGACATAAATCTTTTTTTGTACGACGCAATTTGAACCTATATCACCCCATAAAAAACACACGTATACAACAGAATCTTGCGTATGATTTGTATTCTTCAATGTCAGAAAAACTCTCTCAAATTCGTAAAAGTGATTTAAAAGGCCTAAATGCACACTTATTTCCTACAAACCGAACACCTTAACTAACACATAACTGTAACTGTAAATAAGGGAATAACAATCGTCTGAACAAAGAGCACTTCGTAATCTTGTTAAAATACGCTTACGACAGCACTGCTGCAGTCATGCTCAGCATATACAGAAAGTAGAAGTGTAAAGATAAAAAGTACAAATTTTACTTTTACCTTTAGATCTTGTATGAACGCAATCTAATCTACTCCTGCCAATACTAAATCAGATTTCTGTTACACTGCAGGTAACTGAAAACAAGATTTTCGACAATCACGAGCTGAGACATGGGCTTATTTTTACGGCTTACCTTGAGGGTTCATGCAACACCTACATCACATCACGTATGTGAATTATTGTCTCAGATGGCAGCTTTCTGTTTCTCACAGTTCCTGCTAGGGGCCTTGACAATATTTGCGGCGGGTTTCTCACATAACAATCACTTACAGATGTTCGGTTCTCCTAGCGTATATTCTGAATATTGAAGCTGGTTTGTCTCATCTATCGATGTAATACACGGATGACAATTTTTGTCTCACTTCACTTTCTTCGGTAATAAACATAAGCCGGCTAGAGGAGCCTAAATGAGAAGACCATGTGTAGCGTTCCCGGCTCAACGAAACTCTATTATCAAAGGATAAGAGGATTATAAACACGTGTATGCGAGGAACTTTCATAAGTTAAGAGACATTTAATCATAACAGAAAAAAGGAATTGTTGCTATGTTCTCTGAACATTATTCTGTTTTGTTTGAGTTTACAAGGACAGATTTCTGAAATTGAATTCGAAATGCCAAGAAATTGTGAAAAATAACCTGAATATACAAACATGGCACAGGTTGCAGGTCATTTACTAAAATAATTCAAAATGATTTTTAAAGGTTTTGTTTGTAGAATTGTAACACAAATGTACACAAGACCTAACTGTGCATACCTAATGTTGAGCTGACGGACTAGAGGTAAGACAAGTATTCAACAGCAGAAACTACTAACTCTTGGACTGCTCTTGATTGATCAAATAATGAAACGTGATCCACGGCTTCAAAGTGCCAAGCATCTTTTTGTGACAAAATGAACACGAATCATAAACGGTCGGATTCAAAGTCTGGACATATTAACCACTGCCCATGCTCAGTTCTCTTTAAAAACAACTGAAATAAATCATCCTAAGTCACTATCTTCTTTCTTTATTCTTAGTCAACTGAATGAGCTGATATTAGTATATTTGAAAAGCACTCTCTTATAAACCGTTTAAGTTAAAATTGAATAACATTTGCTGCACTTGTTGCACCTTTTTGGTGATCGTGATTTCCCGTTGTTTTTAAAGAAAGCCTGTTATATTTCACTTGTTTTACTGGAGATTACCCTCAATTTCTATGATACAAGACTTGTGAAGGTACAAAAAAATTGATTATTTTTGGGAATATAATGCAACATTTTATTTCTTCTGGATTATTGTTTTGTAAGAAGTTCAGTAGAACATTATAAGAACTATTTATTCCTAAATAGCCTCTAATTTACTAGTCGATGAAATTCATTAAGATAATAAGTTTTGGAACTTTTTTTTAAAATTAGGCTCGGAAACAAACAGCGTCGATGTTTAATATAGTTAGTATAGGTTTATATAGCAAAGAATTAATATAAGACCTGCAATTTATTCCGCCAGTCAAACATTACATCAGACAAATTTCAACTGATGTGTGTGTAAATAAGTACTACAATGAACAATAACAGAGTTTCAAAAATAGCTAGTTCACTTTTTAATGGCTTTTCTTATAGCAAAACCACATCAGGCCATCTGCTGAGCCCACCGAGGGGAATCGAACCGCTGATTTTAGCGTTGTAAATCCTGAGACATACCGCTGTACTAGCGGGGGGGGGGAGTTCAGGTTTTAACAAACTCACCATCCGTAACAAACACCTCCTCCTCGATTTCGACAAGAATTAATAATTATTATTTTTGTTTTATCTTTTAAACAGCTTTGAGAGGACTTTTTTTTTACTTTCTTTATATCTTGAACAGTCCCTGTGGAATTAATTTATCTGTATTAACAAAGGCATCGCTAAACCCAAACAACTAAAGATCCAGTATTATACGTTTTAGAACTTCTTAATTGTAAACCTAGCCCTTAAAATTAATCCTCATGTTTTCTCTGTGCAAATACTCATCGCAGACAGAACCAGAAGCTTAGTTCTTCCATGTAGAAAATGCTTGTGACAAGAAAAATCAAACGACGTAGGATGAGATAATAATAGTTATGTGGTGACTTGTAACTATTAATGAGGTAATAATAATACAGTTATGTAGTGACACGTATCTCTTAATAAGATAATAATAGTTTTGTTGTGAATTATATTTATTAATTATTATATTTCACACGTACTTGAAAAAGCAGCATTGTATTATTTTCTTCGATAAGTGTGTGTGTGTGTTTTCTTATAGCAAAGACACATCGTGCTCTCTGCTGTATCCACCGAAAGGAATCGAACCCCTAATTTTAGCATTGTAAATTCGTAAACTTATCGCTGTCCAAGCGGGGGACTTCTACGGTAAGTTATCAAACCAAGACGTCCCACTAAGAAAAATATTTTTTTTATATTCATTTACGAATTCATTAATAAATAATACAAATATAATTAGGGAGTTCAAACAATACCATTACTAATGAGCAGTAAATGGTGTTTTACTCCAGAAGAAACTTCATTATTATGAAAACTGCACAAGAATTAAAAAAATTGTCAGCTTCATGGGAAATGTCCTCTGGCATTTCAGGAACATAAAATATAAAGAAAAAACTTGATGACTCTTCTAGATTCTCTCGTTATTTTCCAATATATTTAAATTCGTTTTACTGAGCCGAAAGGGACCAATTATCTGTATTTTTCTTATTGTTATTCTTTTACTTCTAAATCGGTAATCCAGACTAGTTCAAAACAGATAAAAGTACAAAGAAGTCAAGTAGCAAAATCTTCTCAAGATTCATACATGAGAAATATCTGATGAACACATAGAGCAAGAAAGTTTGATTTAACACAGGGGGTTTTATATGATAATCTGAAGCAGATGGGGAGTACAACATTGGCCAAAATGTTACATATCATGCAACAAATAACACCAATATTATTAAAATGGAATACAAATAGCTTAGCTCTCTCAAAATTAGAAAAGCCTGTTATATCAAGCATTTACTTACGCAAGTTGTAAAAAAGAGACAAGTACTACGGAGATCATGAATGATTTATTATAGCAGCAAATAATTTTATCAGACACCTGTAAAACGATATGTAATTCAACATTTCATTTATCATAACAAAACCTTACAAAATACGTGTAATGACCAAATATAACAAAATTATTATGAATATCATCTATAACTTTATATCAGTTCAAATTAACTCTTCAAATTTTGGTTTGTTCTCCTCGTATTCTAATAACCTCTCCAAGGCAACGTGTCATGCTGTCGATGAGATTCTTGGTTTAATCCACCATAATTTCATTCCATCTTTTCACTAGAGGGCACTGCAACTCAACTACAGCAGTTGGGTTAGGGTCGTGGTTACCAAATTTCCATCTCAATTCTGACCAATAGTTGTTAATGTGATTACAATCTGGAGACTTTAATAACCGTGGCAATCTCGTAATGTTCTCCTAATCGAGATAATCCTGTAAATTACGCTCACTGGAGGGAGTGGTATTGACATCCTGGAACACAAAGTGGTTGCCAAACCTTGCCCAAGCATATGGTAAAAATTTTGTCTCCATGCTATACCTGTAGGTGAGAGACATTGACGTTTCTCTGGAGAATAAAAAAAAAAAATTTACATCATGGTGAATAGCTACTCAAGTACGTACTGCACCACCTCCTTTGTGTTTTCTTTGGGGAAAACAGTCTTCCCTCAACTGTTTTCCAGGCAAACAATGAATACTAATACCACCATCAGTTTTACCAAGCCATAAACAGGACTCATCTGGAAATATGCTATGTCTCTAGTGTCCTAACTGTAACTTAACATGCTGTCTTGCTAAGTAACATAGCAATGAATTCTGGTTAATATCGGTTTGCACACGGTCCTTCTTGTAAAATAACCTTGTTTGATCAAACTCCTATTTTTGGTTCTTCTGAATACCCTCGGATGAATATGCTCATGCCATTCCTGTCGTAAGGTGTTGCAAGATTTATACGTGTTAACCTGATCAAAACACAATCAACTCAGGCAATAGTTTTTTGGCGTCTACCAGTAGACTTTCTTGGGCGTTTTAGGATTCTCAAAAAAGAACAAAAAGGGTACCCCACTGTTCTGGGAATGTCCTTGTGCTTCCGGACAGGCGATCAACTTAACGTCTCATAACTTTCGGCACGTGACCTTGCACCAAGTACAGAAAGCTTGTGTGAACAAAGCGTTGATATATTTCGAAAAAGATTGTAGCAATAACACATCTATTTGTACAAACAGGTGCGTGTATGTGTTTTGAGGCAGAACTTTCTCAAAACAACTTATGCAGGCCCAAATAACAATTCGTACATGTTTGTCTGATCATATGTTACTACTTGGTCATTTACTCAATAACTATTCCATGTACGCAAAAAATTTGGCCAAAACGTACTTAAATATAGTTATAAAAATAATCGTTTTCTTCTTTCCCCAAGAAAGCTTCGAAGATCTGACTTGGACCCAGTACTACCAATATTCATGTTTTTCCTTTTTTTTAATATTTCAATTAAATGGCAGCTAAATTCGGAGGAGGTGACCATTGGAATATAATACCTAAACATAAAGGATCGTCTTATTGAGCTTTCCTCTAACCTGTCTTAAAAATGAATTTCTCTTATACGTTTTCATTCTCAATATCAAGCACTACTCAAGTTAAGTGGTCATTTCATTAAACCAATCAAAAATCAAAAAGTCGTGCTTAGTTAGATTATGATTTGTATATATATGTATATATATATTGAGAGCCCCGAGGTTGCTTACCACAGTTGGGCATCGTAGCTACTGATGTGTCATTGGTGGTTCTCTGAAAAAACTATCTAATGGCACCCGTTTCTTCTCCACATAGCTGTTCCTCGTTTAGCGGTGAAAGACTAAAATGAGATCAACTAGTCAACACCACCCACTGCCAATTCATCAGCAACACTTTTATCAAATAATTGTGAGAAAGACCGTCGTATTACAACGACCTCACAACTGAAAGGTCGAACGTGTTCGGCAACAGTTATTCAAATCCGCGACCGTAAACTGTGAGTCGAGTACCCTAACCATTAAGCCATACGAAACCCAATGATCTGTATTGAACTTCTTTATTTTCACATAGGTTCCACTGCCGATTTCTATTCGCTTTTTCTATTATTGTCATAATAACTAATGGTTTTTATCAGTTAAAGTTTCAAATGCTTATGGGGTTTTGACGGATCCCTTAAGGCATATCTACCGCTTTTATCAAATTACTAACTATATGAGCCTAAAAAAAGCTTATATTTTTTCCGATTGCCCATGTGAAATTGAAGATTTAATGCTATAATACACGAGCTGAACACATGGATAGGATGTATTGAGAAAAAAATAGCATAAATCAATTTGTAACTTCACTAGCATAGATCACGCAAAGTACGGAACCTAGATGATCCGGTTATTTGCTTTAAGCCATCAAGTTATAGAAAGCTCCTATTCACACTTATTCTTTTTAAATACAAGCGATACAAAAATAACAGGGTACTAGAGATTGTTTTTTTTAATCAACAGTTCCTGTACGATATAACTTATTCTTCAAAATAACTATTCTTATTCAAATATAACGTAAGACTAACCAATAATTTGCAGTTTTGTAGTCGAACTAGCCACAGTAGCTCTGGTACCGCCAGGTATTGTTTAGGAGGTTGGGTGAGCGCTGGTGTTTTTACGATTTCAATAACTAATTTAATTATTATTTCTTGGATGAAAAAATATTACATTTTTTTAAAATTTTAGACAAAACTACAAGGAGAACAACGAAAAGAAAACCTGTCCTTCTGTGCAGACAAGCAAGATGAGCGCACAGGTTTCACCGTCCTTCCCAGTCACCTTATATTTTAAATCGTTGAATTACAAGACACACTTTATGTTATAAACAGAAGTGGTAATTTAGCGATTTTCCACTTTCTGTATCTCAAACCGTGGTAATCCAAACTATCGCATATAGCCAAAGCTAGAAAATGAGAGGATATATCACGGGAGCGGAAAAAGAGCCATTTCAGGTTATTTACCTGCCATCAGACAGCAAACTACAGCAAATTAACAAGCGTGATTTTCTGTCTAGTGTTGCAAACAACACAGAAAAATAAATTAAACAAACTCATCTCACGTTCAATTAAAAAGGAGCGATGATCGTTAAGAAGAGTAAAAAATGTAAGTTCTCAATCCAGATAAATCAACGTTTCACGATACCATCTTGCGTTTATGCGATCTTTTCCAAATAGAAACTTAAAAGTGTCATCAGTTGGAACAAGAGTGTTGTGTATAAGTTGAGGTAGACTAGTCTCATTAGCTCTTGAACCTTTGACATACTGCATTAATACTGCGGAAGAAATAGGGTTTAAAAGCTTTGAACAAATCATCATACCAGCTAGAAGCAGGATTCTGTAATCGCATATTCTTTCACTTATGTTTATAAAGCTAAAAGACCATCACGACAACTTTGAGGCCCGCTTCCTTAAGTCAAAAACGTAGTTAATGTGGTATTTATATTCTATGATATAATAATGTCATCACGTCATTCACGAGGAGTTGTTGGTGATATATGGAGTTAAAAAAAAGAGATGTTTCATTGAGTCAGTTAATCCTCTTAATTTATGATTAGTTTAAACTGTGATAACATACGCGAAGTTTCATTTCAACCTTGAATAGAATTTAAAAGCTAATGAAAAATTAAATTCTTGAGACATCGTTTGACTTTTCCCATTTCAGAAGATCCCTTGTTTTCCTAGCGCTACACTCCCATTTGTATACTTTTCCTGAGTAATGAAAAACCTTTTCTAATTAACATCCTTTAAATTCATACCTTACGTACTGTAACTAAACGAAGCCCATATAATATGCACATTTAGAATAACCGATAAAGAGACATGAGAACAAACAATTAACTATTCATTTGAACTAATTATAACAGAAAATCATTACTCACACATCAACAACACTAAAAAAGTTGTACAATATTAGATCATCCAAACGCATAAAGAAAACTTAAAGCAAGGTAACATGTTTTTCTGTGAAAGGCAATTCACTCTTAGCACTTCGTAATATTCCTTCATAATTTTCATTCCACGCTAATTTTTAATTCTTACCACGAAGTTGTTTTAATAACAGTAGATTTATTTAAATAAATATAATGAAAACTACCCTACAACTTCCAGTCTAAAATGATATTAACGAAACACAATATTATAAAGTATCCATCTGTAAAACACATCATGTAGATGGGGAAATAAAAGCTCAACGCCTGTTACGTGAATTTATCATTATACACATATCCTTAATAAGGGTTAATTAAATTACTCAAGATGCGAATTTATGAATTATTTAATATGATTTCGTTTTTAAGTTAAGAATTACAATACTTTCGGAATGTAGTTTGTTTGTTTTTAAAGTTAAACTTTTACGTATGGCCTATAAGGATGAAGACCGAAAGTCCTTGTAGGTATGGTATGGCCTAAACGTCCTTTGTAGGTGTGGTTGGCTTGGCAGTTAAGGCGATTGATTCGTAGATTGCGAATCATGAGTTCGAATCTCCTCCCCACCTATACTCTCCCTTTCACCGTGAAAGCGTTGTAATGTGACAGTCAATTTCAATTTTTCTTGGTAAAAAAGTATCCCAAGAGTTTACGGTGGATGGCGTTAACTAGCCACCTTCCTTTTAAATAACCATTTTTAGTTAAGACGGTTAGGGCACAAATGTCTCTAGTATTTTTTGTGTGAAATTAAACAAACCGAGAAATATCCTTATACTAACTACTAGAGATTACAAAACATCTTACAGTTCTTAGAATGTACACTACGATATTTGCTTAAAATATTATTTTATACCGTGGAATAATTAATCAATCTTCTCACATAGCAGTTTGCATTTTTGAAGTGACTGCTATGTATCAACTGTACTTCCCTGATAAATGATAAAAATAACTTCATTTTCCTTATTCCAATCCAATACTATAACATGTGCGAGCATCTATGTCAACTTTCTGTTTGTTTTAATATCAAGATCTCAAGTAAGATTAAAATTGGAAATTATCGGAAACGTGCATTCGGTTACAAAAGACTTAGAATGAGCTACTAGGCAATTTGGTTTAATGTGGCCATTTTGAACGATATTAAGTTTATTGAACCTTGAGCGAAATAGAACAGGCTAGGGCCATGAACTATAAGCTAGTCTTCTGAAGCCATAAAATCTCTGTCGCTCTCTTTTTTCTTTTCGGTTATTAACCATTTCACATAGCCTCGATAACCACTTTTTAATGTTATTAGTAGATGGCGTTATTAATATGAAAACTACTAAAATCAAAGTTTCAACATTTCAAAATTACTGCTTTTAAAAATGGCTTAACGTACTGCCTTTGTAGTTCTATTTCAGTGCAAAGTTAAGTACCAATTGAAAATAGCAGATGTTCGCAAATATTCCCATCAGCTCTGTCTTTTAAACTGCTGGGATTAAAAAAGCGATGAAACATTACGTTGTTACTGTGATTTATGTAAATTTGAGACCATTACCGTGTCGCTTATGAAAGGTATTACACTCGAAGCAGAATATTTTAACATCAAAATGTTCTCGTTTAGGAGAAACACTTGTCACATAACTTGTAACAGGCCAGCTTTATTCGTTCTTAAACTTTTTCTCGAATAACAATATCCACTCATTTTGTTAGCCATCCCTTATGTTATAGGGTAAAATGAAAATTACGTGTCCGTAATAGCTATTAGCTCTTTCGTAAAATCAGTTTATTGACCACTTTCTTTTGAAAAGTTTGTCTTAAAATGACCTTTGATTTTTTATTATGTTAGATATATTCAGAAGAGAAACTAACAAAATAAACATGTATTATTGTTCTAAATTAATTCGTCACACTATTTGCGATGAAAGATAAAGAGTATTGCTAATACATTTTTTTGTTTGTGATACTCCATACGAGAACTGAAATATTAGTACAGCTGTATTGAATAAGGTTACAAATAAAAGCTATTTATAGCATTACTAGCCTTATTCAATTCTGGATTAAGAGCATTTGCCCTTTCACTCTTGACCTGTCTCCACCATGACTTCAAACCGGCTCCTACCCCAGTGTTATAGCGATATGTCCTCAAACGTACAATGCTAAAAACCGAGTTTCGATACCTGTAGTGGGCAGAGCACTGACAGCTTAATGTGCAGCTTCATGCTTAATTTCAAACAAACAAACCAGAAAAATAGTTTGAAATATAGCATTAAGATATTCTTTCGTCGGGCTCATCACTCTTTTCAAGAGAACTGGTGTGATCCAAAATTTAGAAGTTACCTAATTCTCGATTCTAAATATCTCATGGTTGATCCAATACACATAACTTTATATCTAGGTGATTGATACCGATATATAACTTTAGCAATTTGCTATTTCTCTATTCTATCTTTAAACTTGAAAACCTCCTTAATTCTATCGGTAGGTGTCTATATCAACTTACCTTAAGAACATGTACTTTTAAAATGACTTTAAAAGATCGACTTTCCAAATAACGTTAACAATAATCACTTTATTATTTCCACTTATAATACATATAATTTTATCTAAGTAGAATTTATTGCAATGATATTTTATAACTCAATCAATTAAATATACTGTAAATTCATTTTTTCTTTAATTACGTTAAAGAAATTATTTACAAAGCGAGTAAGTATTAAGTACAACATATAAAAACATTTAACATTGCTCCTTCTAGCAAAAAAACAAAACAACTAAACTATGTCTTAAATAATAGGATGTAATAATACTTTGAAAACATCAAAACAAACAAAAAGATTCATAAGAATTTTCAGTAAATACACACCATTCATTGAACTAGAAACAAAATGTAAGATGTTTATTTCATAAAAGGAATACGTTGTCTCCACTTTTCACACATCAAATGGTTCGTAATGCTGAATAACAGAGTCTTGTTTATTCGTTTATTTCATATTAAGTACGAATCTGCACAGCGACTTATCTAAGATATGTCTTCCATAGAGATATTAATAATATTTTAGTTTCTTAACCCCTCAGTCACACTGCCGAGCCATCAGAGGGCATGCCACCTTCTAAGAGCTTGTCTCTATAAGCCGAAACTGTATTTTGATAAAGTCAACAGTTAGCATTAATAATGTTCTAAACTGATTGCAAATAGTTTAATAACGCTCCAAACAAAACAACAACAGTTCTAGAAAAATATTACAAACTGGAAACTGATTTATTGGATAATTAGAAAAGCGTAATCTACATGTTTGCGTTAAAATAGATTTTCTCTAGCGTGTGATTATTGCAATTTAACTTTGTTCATTTCTGATATCATACTGAAAACTCACTACCCTATATTAAAATAATAAAATATTTTGAATACGAAAATCAGCAAGTCACGTGATAACAACATCCAATATAAAACTGACGTGGAACTGCAAGTAATAGAAGGATATTTTTATATTCTTTGGTGTTCGTAGCTGAAGCGATGCCACTAAAAACAGATAACTTTAAAAAGGGTATGTAACAGTCCTTTTTTGACGCAAAATATTCGTACATTCAGATCATAAACATGTGTTCAGATCGAAGATTTCCAAATCGGGGATAACCCTTGCAATTAATGGCATCTGAAAACTAAGGAATATTGACCAACTTGGGGCACCAGAACCATAAAAAGAAATATGCAAGGACAGGTATCTCAGCCTTGGTGAACAAAAAGCAGAATCTTGTAACATGTAAAAATACATGAACAGAAAATCAGTGTGAAAAGCTTTCCAGTGCCCCAGACAACATTATGTAGAAGGATTTCCAAATGAAAAACAACCCAGTCAGAGCGGCTGGTATGGGTGTTAACACTTTTATTGATAAGCAGAGAACAACATTTCGACCTTCCTAGGTCATCTTCAGGTTAACAAACAGTGTTTGCAACTGACCATTGCCGAACACATGTATTAGGGACGACAGTATAAACGGACACGTGATTGTAGGGATCGTTGTAGTTGGATGTCAGGTTATTAATTAGTATAGGTAAAAAGGTGTTCCTTTACATTGATTTAGTTTTGGTTTTAATTGCTATATAAGTAGAGATTCTTTTATTTTGAGTTTGTTTATATTTGTTTCCCTACTTAGTATCTGGAAGTTTTCTTTGGTTATGTTGTGTTTATTTGATTTGCAGTGTTCAAAAACGTGTGAAGGTGTTTTTTGTGTTATTTGAATCTAGTTTCCATTCATCTGCTTGTTTCTCCAATATAGAAGTAGTGGCAGTTGTTGCATTGTATTTTATAAATTATGTTGGTATCGTGTTTGTCAGTGTAGTTTTTGCATAGTATGAACTTGAATAAATTTGGTGTTTACTGGAATATTGTGTTTTGTTATAAGTTTTTTCCGAACGTTGGTTATTTGTCACTGACGTCGGGAACATACGGTATGCAGCAGTATAAAGTTTTGTTGTTTGTTGTATTTTGGGAGTTATTGTTGTTTGTTTGTTTGTTGTTGGTCTAGATGTGTGCGTATAATCGTTTCCACAGTTTTTGAGGAAATTTTGATGAAGTGTTGTTTTATTTTGTACCTTTATACCTATACCAATTAATAATCTAACATCCAGTTGCAACGCCACCTACAATCCGGTACCGTTTATATTGTCGTCCCTAATACATGTGTGTGACAACGGTCAGTTGCAAACACTCTTTGTTAACATAAAAATGACCTACGAAGGTCGAAACGTTGTTCTCTGCTTATCAATAAAAGTGTTAATACCCATACCAGTCGTTCGGAAATACATTTGTATTTCAAGTGGGTTTCTCTTCATCAAGAATCCAATCAGAGATGAACAAGTTGTTTTCACGACACATCAGTTCAACTATCGCATTACTCAAGTAATTGGATAATGAAACAGGTATTCATATTATCCCATACGAAGATATAACATCAATGTCGCCATTGGATTTCTGTGCGACCAGACTGTTAAAACGAAAGTTCATGCACTAGAAAGATTATGGAAAGTATGTAGGAATGAATGGTGTGCTTTTGAATATGAAAGCCTTATTATAAACATTTCGTTGTAGGGTTATTATAAAGATAGAGGGTTCCCGAAGTAGTTGTATGAACTGCAACAATGTGGTGAACATCGACAATGTGTTTAAAACAACAACTTCTTTTTACTAAGTTTTCAACTTTCAATAGGATAAAAGTATAAAAATTAATTTATATAGTTTGTTATCATTATTTACAGCTATTTCGTTTGCTGAATTCAAAAATGAAAATTGTGTTTTAAAATGTAAGCTTTCTATTCGTAACTAAACAAGTTAATGAAATTTGAAACCTACACAAAATATGAAGCATTTGCAGAATAATTCATATATTGAATATATGAGAAAAAATTAAGAATTAAATTACTGTATGTTACGGAAAAACGAAACGTAATTCTATTGAAAATAGATTAAAACGTAGAAATATTCCATCTTTGCTGCAAAAAACAACAATTGTTTCTGCACATATTATGGGGTATTATATTAATAAAAACTTCAAACTAGAAATAATAAAATATTCCAGACACATACTCTCACTTTACTAGCCTATAGGCGGACTGTGAGTCACTTTTTACCACTCACGCGTTTAAATGAGTATAAACTTTGGAAATAGTAAATCCTTTATATGTAAGAAACGTACAAAATATGTTTAACAGCGTCAATATTTTCGGCTGTATTGTTGAAAACTGCTCTTTCCACTGTAACACTTGGAAAATGTGTTTTGAAGAGTTATGTTCTAAAAGTTGACTCACAGTGTACTAAACAGTTTCTTAGAAATTATCTTACGCTAGCGTTGTTAAAAAAGGAGTTCGAGAGAAAGCTGCTAGAATGCTTGATTACAGTAATTGCCGTAAATTAATACCAATTTCCTGGTATTACTAGTTTGATACAACACTAGGATCAAACTACTCGCGAGCTATCTGCGCTAGCCGATCCTAATTTAGCAGTGTAAGATCACTTAGATCACCAACTCTTGGACTACTCTTTTACCAACGAATAGTGGGATTGACTGTTACTTTATAACGTCCCCACGGCTAAAAGGGCGAGCACGTTTGGTGTGACTGGGATTCGAACCCGCAGCCCTCAGATTACAAATCGAGCGCCTTAACCACCTGGCCATGCCAGGCCTCATCTGAAAGGGCGAACATGTTTGATGTAACCCTCACATTGAAAGTCGAATGCCTCAACCACCTCACCATACCGGGCTTTAAACAATAATAAGGGATATAACAGAAAAAATGCAAAAAAGTATTATAAAAAACAAATTAAGAAATAATTAATAATTCCTATCCATAAATTTCTTTTATTAACGTTCCTCTTCTACGTGCAAAACAACAACTAAATAAATGCATTAACCTTTCTAGGTTGTGCATGTTTAATAACATTTAAAATACAAAGTCTTAAAATATTCATAAAAGTAATTTGAGATTCAAGACACAGTTTGAGCTTCGTGCATAACAGTACCATGTTTATACAGGCCTGACAACATAAAGTGCAGAAACGAGACTGTGTTAACATAACACTCGACTAACAGGCTGCAAATCATAGGTTCGAACATACTAGCCCTTTCAGCCATGGGGACGTTAGAATGTGATGGACACTCCTACCGTTAATTCGAACAAGAGTGGTAGCCCAAGAGCTGGTGTGGGTCATGTTGTCAAACTGCCTTCCCTCTAGTCTGCCACTGCTAAATGAGGCACGAATTTCTTAGCAAAACAAATCAGTTAGCACAAGTTACATAACGTGTTAATTTTCCAAGTTTATATGTAGAAAATAAAGTGTAAATGAAAAATTAACCATACTAGTATCATAAAAGAAATATGTCAGTTGTTGCGGAGCTCAATATTATTTACACAGTAAATAATTCAAAACACATTTAATAAACCCTTACAGGAAATTATAGATAAAGAACTTTTGAATCACGATTTAAAATTGTATTTATAAAAGTAAAATAATGTTCAAGACATATTCAAGTCTTACTATTTTTAAGAAGGTAGCATAACATTCGAGGCATGCTATCAGTATTTCTTTAATTCGTTTACTTTCTCTACATGCGTAGATATGTTTACAGGAATGTGGAAAAGACATTAATCAAAGCTCAGTTATACAACACCCATATACGTAAAAATAACACTTAGTTAGAGCTTGACTTTTCCCAATTAACTAAAAGTAAGATAATCCTGTAGTCAAAACTACTAGTATTTATATTGGTAGGCAAGTCCACAGAAATATACTAAAATTCAAGCCCTCAGTCATGCTTTCTGACTTCATACAGAATATTCTTATGCATTTAATAACCTTTAGTCATATATCAATGTTGTTGTTTTGTTTCTTTTTTAACTTTCTTAAACGTAACCTAGTTTTTTTTTTACCAGAGATCAATTATTCTAGTTTCTTACAGGTAAATATCATTTGAAACAGTTTCAACTCACTAGTATCAAACACGCAAAATTGTAAAATGAAATTCCAAATATAGTTTACTCCCTCACTATTTACTTTAACAACCTAAACCCTGGTATTATTTAGGGTGTGCCTATTTATAACTGTGTTTTTACATTAGTTCTCCTATTATTTTTTATATATTTTTATATATCGCGTAGTGTGACAGATTGCACCAAAAGAAGACAAAACATTTGGAACAACAAAACACAGGAAAACTAAATTATCTGCACAAACTGATAAAACGGGAAGATGCGTAATTTGGTCTGTTCCTCAAGTTCAAAAGAGCCTCAAACGTAGACAATTGTTATCTGATTTTTTTTCCCTTGTTAAGTTTAGCGATTTGTTTTACGTGCCTTCAAATCAGACCAAAATACGATAACTCTCAGCTTAGAGCAACAAATTATAACACAAATTATGTTTCACTTTTCTTTTGAGCTAATAACTTTTTCAGTTTGTTTTTATGTGTCAACACTTTTTTATTATAGTTAGAAATAAAAATGTTTCTAGCCTCTCATAACCTCTGAGAGAGCCTAAATATCATTAAAACATTTTCTCAGGACATCAGTATCCCTTTGCGTAATCACTCAATTCAAGTTCATTTACGTGTTCAGAAACCAATTCCCTCTTTTCCAATATTTGTGGTTAAATTCTACTCAAATACTTTATCTATTCACCAACTTCCTCCTTCGTCTCTGTACTATTGGCTGAATATTATTGAAATATCTCAAAAAACGTCAAGAAATAAGTGTTACCAAAATATCTTGTAATGATATCAACGCTCCTGTCGCTGATATTAGCATTCGAATGTAGTCGAATGCTATGTCAAGAAGTCAACATATCTTTACAATTACATATCAAGATATATCTAAAATACCCCACAGAGCATCACAGCATTACATCTGTTCATTTATCAGATGTAGTTCAAATATTTTCCCGGAAGAATTAGAAAACTTAACTGTTAATTGAATTTGAAATATTTTGTCAATGGCTAACATACCTAAGATAACTTTTTGGTTTGTTCCAGAATTTTTTCTCAAAGATACATATGTGCTATCTGTGTATATCCATCTCTGAATTGCCAACCAGTGGCACGGCGGTATATTTGCGGACTTACAGCGCTAGAATCCGAGTTTTCAACACCAGTGATGAGAAGAACACAGATAGCCCCTTCTGTAGCTTTGTATTTAACTTCAAACAAACATCTGTAAGTTTCAGCTGACAATGATGTGTCAACAGAATTTAGAGTTACTCTAACCAAAAAAGTTGGATTTGCCCATCAGTTGTATAGTACATTCACAGCCTCATTATTATGAAACTCTCAGTGCAGTTGTTCGTCTCCGGCATAACAACCATTACTCTACAAGCATAAATTGGTAATGCATTTCCTCTATTGTAATTTCGAAACCAGTGAAGACAATTTGAGAGATGTAGTCTAATCTTTCGCATGAACTCTTTCAAAGTTGCTCTACAAAGTTAAGATCTGGGACCTACAAAGTCATTACGAATATTTTACACATTTCTAACAAGTTATATACAGCCTCTATTATCTCAAATTCTCGTTACTAGGATCTTGGATACATTACAACATTATTAATCTACCTGTCTGATATCTCCTGTATTTATATTTACTAAATAACTTCGTAGAGTACGTTCGGTAATAAGAATACAGAAAGATTAAGGAGTAATTTCATGTCCATACGTGTATAGTCTGCGTTTTATTACAAATATCAAAATGGAAAACGATAAGCTTTGCTACTAATTGTGGATTTATTGAACTACGTTTTAAATAGTTTTTTAATTTCCAAACTAAATATTTTTTATTCACAGCATTAACAAAGAGAATAACAACTGATACGAAGCATATTTTAAAAAACTCTAATTTAAATTATTCTTACTAGTGGTATTTTTTACAAGATTGAGTTGTCACTTTTAATAACGATACTATAAACCTGCATTACTTTGTCCGCTGCTTATTTTTGCTGTTAAATTAATGATTATAAGTTGTGTTAACAGTTTTTGTCGTCGTTTCAGGTTTCTCCAATCATTCTCCGTCGTAAACATTATCAGTAAAGCTGTATGTTTGGAACTGAGACTGTCGATAAATAATGATCATTAACGAACATCACGAAAAGACCACACGGTTCCTGATATCCACTGAAACTAGGACATAAATAATCTAAGATAACGTAATGGTAGCTTGTATCTTCACTTCGTATCACTAGGGGGAGCTAATGAGGGGCATGGCTTGATGCCTGTCTTCGACGAGTTCCTTTCAAGCTGATAATAAACGAGCTGTAGCCTGTGAAAAGTGGCATCAAAAGGGTTGAATCTGTAATAAAACTGCTTCATCACTTAACCGTGTCTATGTCATGAACAATCTCTACAATTTCTAATCCATTCATTAATCGAAGCGATGACAACCAAAGCAGTTCTTACCAACCATTATACTGAAAGATTTCATGACATTAAATTTCTCTATTCATGAGACAACAAAACTTAGGTCCTTTTCACTAAACATCAAAACTTAAGTGTTATACACACTTTATTCAGAAGGTTGATATTGAATTTAAGACTGTATAATCATAAAACGTATTCCCATTGAAAATTAGTTGAGCGTGACCCAATCTAGATTGAGAATCCGAATGTTCATATTTTTTAACCAGTTGCCGAGAAAACGCCCTCCACACTTTGGGACTGTTGAAGCGCGATAAGTGTGACAGTCATTTTCTAATGTTCAATCAGATAGAGGCCCGGCATGGCCAGGTGGGTTAAGGCGTGCGACTCGTAATCTGAGGGTCGCGGGTTCGCATCCCGGTCGCACCAAACATGCTCGACCTTTCAGCCATGGGGGCATTATAATGTGACTATCAATCCCACTATTCGTTGGTAAAAGAATAACCCAAAAGTTGGCGGTGGGTGGTGGTGACTAGCTGCCTTCCCTCTAGCCTTACACTGCTAAATTAGGAACGACTAGTGCAGATAGCCCTCGAGTAGCTTTGCGCGAAATTAAAAAAAAATCAATCAGATTTTGCCCTTTCTCTAATGTATTAATTCGAACTTAGGTACAGCTATACACAGCTAGACCATTTGCGAAATCTGAAATAAAACGTCCTGTTTCAAAATGCTAGGAAACTAACGTAAGTAAAGAATTGCAAAACTACTCAGTATTGCTTGGGTTTCTTGCAGTAATATAACACATGATTGAAAAGACTCAAATGTATAATGTTGTAGCATTACATATTGCTCCTGGTAAAAACGTGTAAATAATGAATGACGTGTAAATTTTACTTAGATAATTACATAGCCCATTTTTTACTTCATATACAAACAAAACTGTATCCAACTCAAATGTAGTGTAAAACCTTATTAATTTGTATTTTTACAAATTTGATTTCCACATAAAATTACAAGCTTCTCACGTAACCGTTATTACCTACAGCCTTCAGGCAACACTTGTATGAAAAATAAATGGAAAAGTAAGCAAAAACTGAATAAATTCAATGTGCATTATATTTATTGTTGTTGTTAAGCGCGAAGCTACACAATGGGCTAGTGGTGCTGTGTCAACGATAGGTATCGAAACCCATTTCTTAGTGTTACAAGCCTACAGACTGAGTCAGTGCGGAACTTTACAATAGAAAATAATTAAATATAAAAACAAACGTACCCTCTCATTCAAATTTTGAAATATTTGACCTATCAAGTTAACTTTAAGTCTTGTACTAACTGTTTATGCATCAGTAAATCAATAATATCCTGACTTTGAAAGGAAACGTAAATTATTCAGTTATAAAATTTTCAATAAGGAAATAACGCAAGATATCCGATTTCGATGCTACTAATAGACAGAGCTCAAATAGCTTGTGCTTAATAATAACCAAACAAAAATAAGGCAGTGGTTGTTACAAAGACAACTGCTCGCTAATTTTCGAATAAGTAAAAGAAAAAAACTGGTGCTAAAATGTGAAACAGTTTCTCAAAGTTTCATCGTTCAATTTCAAAATAATTTTGTTTTAGTAAAATTTTATCTACCATCACACAACATTTTTTCTTTGTGTATCAAAATTTTGACAATTTAAAATGGATTTATATAGGGCCAAATCCATTAACTGAATCTGTTAACAAACAAAATTGGTGAGATTAAACAACGAAAAGTTAAAGTGTTAGTGTGTCATGAATCGATTTATTCATTATGTTTTTCCATTCACTTTTCAAACATTTTCAAGCCTCAATAAGAGCAATTACTTGTTTAATTCAGTATACAGACTAATAAGAAGCAACCCGCTAAAAGTTATTGATGATTCTTTGGTCATAAGTATATGGTTAAATCACATACACTTGTATCGAAATTGTAGTTTTTATTTGAAACGTCGCTAAGTCAATATAACAAAATTATCACCATTCTTATCTATTTTGTCTTTATTTTAGAATTAAAATTCTAGTGATTCAAAATTGATGTGATTAAATAACCAGGACCGCCAATAAGGGGAGGTAACAGATATTTTCTCCCGGGCTTGGACTCATCAGAGATCCCTTATAAACGTTTGCCAAACTAACTTTTCAGAGCGTATTACAACTTTTGTCATAAAAAAAATGGCTTTAAAAGTTTCATTTTATAAGTAACTGATATCATGGGGACCCATATGTAACATGATTAACTGGAATAACTCTCGGTACCCCTGTAAATAACCATCAAGCTCTTATGGCAGTGGCTTAAACAAAACAAAAAATCCTTTGAAGAGTATGTATAATCTTTTACAACCTATAGCCTCTAATACCAATTGTCTTTTTAGTAAATAATAGTACAAATAAATAAGATAATTTATCGTGTTCTGTTAAATAATGAATCGGTAACATTAGACTGCGATATAAAAAACACCAGTAAAACTTTCTTTGAAAGTTCTATTATTTGATAGTATTTGATATTCTATAAAATGGTATCTTGCTCATGTACAGTTCCTATATACCAAATAATGTTTTTGATGTAATTAATTATTAATTTTATGTTTAATCATACTTTAACCGTTAAACGACGGCCATCATCAACTGATGCTGCTGTCTATAACATTCTCGCTGTTTAAGGGTTAAAAAAACAATCATTTATAATTCAAAACATATCATTTTTACCTCTACTTTCCCTTTTTATGTGAAATATGTTTTGTAAAATCCATTACCAAAACAAGAAGTGTTGTAATCACTTTATACGCATAATTTTAAAAACAAAGAAAGTGAATATTTGCAGAAATAAAGCCTAGTGAAATGTTTTTATTTCGAATTTTGTGAAGGAAGAACTTAACACGGTTACTTTTATCCCTGGAAACTGAGACGATACCTACTTGTTAGCGTGCTTGGATTGATAATGCAGAGTCCATGGTTTATGGTTCCTTGTCTAAAAAAACTGCTCTATTCTTCCAGGCTGTGGTTGCTTTATAAGAGATAAAAGTATCCTAGAAATCAGCTGTTAATAAGCCTTCTTTTTCTAGTGTATCGGATTGAAACTAGGGATAGCTACACATAAATCGCTGCTTGTGTAGCTTTGTGCAAAAAAAAAGTAAAACATTGGATCCCTTATTAAAATAGTACGTGTTAACATTGTTCATATGACGATATTGTGCAAGTCTATTACATTATATCCTGCCTAGCTTTCATCATACGCATAATTCACCAACCACTCGTGAATTTTCATGTGACTTTTCCCTGTATATTGACAGAAATAATACAATATTTTACATACAAAATCTTATATCAGAATTGCATCAATACAACTACTTGATTGTGAATAAGTATTCAATCAATCATTTAAGTTTTTATATTCACAAAAAAATACTTAGATGTTCAAAAAAATTCATATAAATTTCTAAATATAAAATTTAGATGCACGCATTAATTTAATTTTATTTTCATTGAAAAACAAACAAAATCTGGCTTAACACTTCTATAAAATCTCAGAACAAAGGTTGCATTTCATAGTATGTATTTTGTATTCTTTAAATTCTCGAAGTAATATTTAAAATATATATGCATTCAATTATGCTTGCTAGTTATTGACGACTACGTTATCGATACTCTTACTAGTGAAAAGAACAGAACTGACAAATAGCTTTTTTTAACGAGTCGGCTTCGTGTGGACTGACAATATACCGACCAAGGGCTGTTTTTAAAAGAGCTTATTTCTCTTTCCTTAGGGCTACGTTGGTTCACTACATTGATCATGTGTGAGATCAGCAGGTTCGTCTTGGTTTGGCACTACACAGGCAGATCGATTAGAGCTATTTGTAATCAACCATTCGTCTACACTAACAATGGAGGTCGTGTACTATCTTTACAACCAGCGACAAGAGAAGAAACATTACACTGATTTACAATCAAATATTACGCTATGTCTACACTGATCAAGTCAGAAGTTGGATTTAGTTATTAAAAATGTCCGATAGTTATATAACATTCTTTATCAAAGCACTGTCATGTATAATATATATTTTTAATTGTTTATTTTCTCGTTTTTGGCAGAATAAAAAAACCACATCAGAAATCTCTACTTCGCTTTTTAGGTTAGTAATGTTGAAAATTAATTGATTTTACCTTTTAGAACTAAACTGTTGTAAGGATTTTATCCTTGGCATGATATTTAAAATAATCGCTTTTTTCTCTGTTTGATTAAGAGACGCGAAAATGTATAAGTCACAAAATAAAATATATTGAAATATGCCACCTTTTCCACAACATGAATTATAGACTAGCCCAGTACTTTCGCTGCTAATATAGTGTAATGAATCCTTCTTTCACAGAGAATAAGTTTGGAGCGAACATGGTGCTGAAACGACTGGATAACTTGTTCATGACCCAGCGGTTAGCGTGTCGAGCTGGGAACTAAAAGTTTTTAGACTAAATCTCTCAGCAGCTGAAAATTACTGACGACTTTGTCACGTACCTTAAGGTCTCTGACCTATCTGTTTGGCCCATAAGCCGTGTAATGTATCCAGATTTAAGATGCCATACTTGCTTGTAGTTGCTTTTGTTTTGTTTTTAAGGGAGATAACATTTTCAAAATACTCATTACTGTATTTCCGTTCATTCTGTTAATTATTTAATTTGTTATGCTCATCAACATAACAAAAAAAAATCTTAAGTTGCTTTGGAACTCTAATGTCTTCTGATTTACAACGCTAAAATCAGGGGTTCGATTCCCCTCAACAGACGCGGTATAAAGTCCGATGTGGTTTTGATATAAGAAAATAGACACGCAGTCTCTAAACTAATTATATAATGACAATATTTAATGTGATAGATAATATAAATTAAAATTATGTTTTCAGTGCTCAATATAGGCATCACTCTCCGGTTTCTTCGCCTTTGACAGAAAATCCATATATCCAAAAAATCCAGAAAATCCAAAAAAGTGGCTTAAAATATATAACATGCATTACTTTAATTCAAGAAAAGTACAAAGATTAAAAACTTAAGGATCTGTTAGTCTTAAAAATGCTTAACGTGAAATAACTCCTTCAAATGTGGCACTAAAACCAGAGCGTTTTTATTAAATTATGATAAAACATAAGTAACTGAGATGGATATTTTAGAATTATTTATTCTTCAAATCCACATTACACGGTTTCTAATTATGCTGCCATCACAATCGATGAGTAGCTTTGTATCAGTATAACAAATTACATTTGAGAAGGTCCAAGGTTCGAGCCGAAATGTACCACATAACGCAACCTACAATTTTTCTGTAATCCTGACAGCTCGTCTTTTTATTTTATTACAGTTTACCGAATAGGCAGAGGTTTCTGCTAGCAGTTTGCCCTTCTTCTGATTAGTAGTTCTAAACAAGGGATGGCCATATCTCTAGTTTGATTCTCTGATTAAGCCGTTTTGGCCCGGCGTGGCAAACTGTGTTA
Organism: Tachypleus tridentatus; assembly: GCF_004210375.1. Lineage (NCBI taxonomy): Eukaryota > Metazoa > Arthropoda > Merostomata > Xiphosura > Limulidae > Tachypleus > Tachypleus tridentatus. The sequence continues at coordinate 57,515,758 of NC_134834.1, read as the reverse complement.
AGGCGTTCGACTCGTAATCCGAGAGTCGCGGGTTCGAATCCCGGTCACATCAAACATGCTCGCCCTTTCAGCCGTGGAGACGTTGTAATGTGACGATCAATCCCACTATTCGTTAGTAAAAGAGTAGCCCAAGAGTTGGCGGTGGGCGGTAATGACTAGCTGCCTTCCCTCTAGTTTTACACTGCTAAATTAGGGACAGCTAGCGCAGATAGCCCTCGAGTAGCTTTGTGCGAAATTCAAAATAAATAACTAACTAACAAGCCGTTTTTCCCATTATCACATAAAGCGTTATTCATGTTGTCGATAATTTTTTAAACATATGCTGTGCATTTTTAGTCCCAGGCGGCTCATTGTTATGTCTCACAGCTTGAAATGCTAAAATTCATATTTCGATACCCGAGGTGGGCACAACGCAGATTGCCTATTGTGCAATTTATACTTAATAACTAACAAAAGAAGCATTAATTTTAGGATCATAAAAATAAAGTAAATACTACTAAACCTTTAACGGAAAGAAAAACAATCTGAAAAAGAAAAGAGGTTACATTTGATCTGGTTTCTAATACTATTTATTTTGAAATGCATAACGTGCATTTGTTTTAAATTTTGCCTTCATAGTTAAGGTAAATTTTGATATGTCAGTTACTGTGAGCAGTTCATGAATGGAATATAAAGATCTTATATTCGATTACATCTGCTTTTAATTACGTTTTTTACGAAGTTGTATTAATTAAAAAATATACAAAGACTAATTATTAAAAGTGAACAAAACACCACAGTTGTTATGTTTTATTAATTAACTAGTTAGCTGGTTGACTATTTGACTCTACATATGTAACGTTTTTGACCTTTCATTATAATAGCATTCAAACATTATTATATACTCTAAGTAACAATTTAACGATGAATTCGACCAAAAAACATAACTTATACTTTAGTTTTCTTATTCTGAAATCAAGATGACCAAAATTAAACCTTAACCTTGATCAATGACTTCAAGATAGCAGTCTCCAAACTATATACACTGCTGGCCAAAATCTTAAGCTCAATGAACGTAAAGAAAAGATATGCATTTTGCGTTGTTAGATTCAACCACTTATTTGTGTAGAGCTTCAAAAGATGAAAATAAGAAAAGAGAAAATAAAACTAAAAAACCTTTTAGCATTTAATAGGGAAAATGTTAACGCTATGAAATTAGCCTAAACAATAGCCGGTCAAAAGTTTAAGACCATACCAAAAAGAAGTCCTAAACAGGGTAGGAAATGCCCAACAAGAGGTCTCAATAGTGAGTTGCACGGCCGTCATTGCGAATAACTGCAAACATTCGCTTTGGCATAGTCGATATAAGCGTTTGTAGAAGGCTGGCTGTAATGTTATTCCAAGTGGTGATGGCTTTACGAAGATCATTTACTGTTTGGAATTGACGTCCATTTCTATAGACTTCCCTTGCCACCCACCCCCAAACATTTTCAATGGGATTCACTTCGGGCGAACAAGCTGGGTGGTCCAAAAGAATCACGTTATTCGCCATGAAAAAGTCCTCTGTCCAGCGGGCATTGTGGATTGCAGCGTTGTCCTGCTGAAAGATCCAGCAATTTCCACACAAGCGAGGGCCTTCAGTCAATAAGGATGCTTTCTCCAACATGCCAATGTAGCTAGCTGCTGTTTGACGCCCCTGTATAACCTGCAGCTCCATTGTTCCATGGAAGGAAAAAGCACCCCAGATCATGATGGAACTTCCTGCACTGTGTCGTGTAGAAAATGTCTTCGTTGGGATATCTTTATCGTGCCAGTAACGTTGGAAGCCATCTGGACCATCCAGGTTAAATTTTTTCTCATCAGAGAACAAAACATTCGTCCACTTTTCTACGTCCCATGTTTAATGCTTCTCAGCAAAGTTTAACCGAGCTGTTTCGTCATGTGAATGAGGCGTGGACTTGAAGACGTTTACGGTTTTTAAAGCCTTACTCTCTTATTGTTCTTGAGCTTCATTCTGCGTCCGTAAGGGCCTTATTCTGGTTCGACGATCGGCTGGTGTCTTGCCGGACAACCCGTCGAATCCTCTTGCTCCACACCGTCTAAATTTTCTTGGGTCGACGATTTGAAATTCTCGTTCCGTATCCCTCAGGTTCTTTTAAAAAATTTGCAACAGCAGTTTTACTATGCCCAATCTCACCATCGATGGCACGTTGAGAGAGACCATGCTTTTGCAGTTCGACAATTCTGCCATGTTCAAACTCTGTCAACTTTTTATCTTTGCAATGTTTTTACCCAATGTAACACAGGAGATGTTGACAACGCTAATGCTTGAACGCAAATGACTAAGTTTTGTTACGTGTTTACCGATTAACGCTTCGTTTCAGTATGGCCTTAAACTTTTGACCAACTAGTATTTAGGCTGACTTCATAGTGTTCTCATTTTCCCTATTAAATGCTAAAAACGTTTATTTTATTTTCATTTTTTCGTAGCTCTACTCAAATGGTAGCGAAATCTTCATTGGCCTTAAGATTTTGGCCAGCAGTGTATATATACTTCCATAAAACCAAATAGGTGGAATATTTCATACTTGCTAAATACCATCATTCAAAGCCCCTTTCTCGAATTCAATTTCACTAGAAAAATTAATTAATATCTTCCTCTGCTTTCAATTTTATTCAGGCCTTTAGAATTTGGCCTTTTTGAAAGGTTTGCCTTTTACACTACATCTTACGCACATTTTGATAATTACATTAATTGTCAAAACATAAAATATTTCAATCATTTGGACGATTTTAACCTATCATAATGTTTTGATGTTTTTCCTATTCTCACATTATCCCATTTTCCTTACTTATCAGGCTACATCTGTAACGTTTGTCTACTGTCTTACAGTTCTATGTATATTAATTATCTTATTTAAAAAAATATGCATTTTCTCTTGTTCTCTTTTATCTATGTTATTATTTTGTATCGATACACTACCCCACTTTATTCTTGCTACAATTTTCTTTTCAGTTTTCCTTTTTACAAAGTTACAATACATAGACTTTAGTCTTTCATATCTTACCGTACTTTTGTTGCATGTTTCGGTCAAATTTTCTTTTTATTGTCGTCTCATATTTCATCAATCTTTCCAGCTTGTTTTATTCCACTATCATCACATGTGTTTCAGGATTTCCACTCTTCTCAAATGTTTTCTTCATTTTTCATCCCCATCTATTTCATTGATTATTTCCTACTTCTTTAGATATTTCTTTCGGACAATGTTTCTACCATTGTCCTTTCTTCGTCTTTAGTCTACCCATACTATAAACACAGATTTTTCTTATCATTGTACTCATCGCTATATTGATTCTTCCTTCCACCGACAACCAGATGTAATAAGACATATTCCTAACTAAGCTAATGTTGGTTTTATACAGCTTGTCTGTATTGTTTTATTGTTTATTCTTTTCTCTATTCCCAAGTTTTTGTTCTATAGTTAATAAGAAAATTTACTAGACTTTCAAGTAAGTGCAACCATTTCTCCATGTCCTGCATTCCAATTATTTTAGTCGCATTCCATGATGCGTTTACTGTTCGTAGTATTTTCATCTCAAGGCATTTTATCTGTTCAGCTACGATATTTCTGTTACCAACAAATATTCTAGATGTTTATAGCTTTTAAGCAGCTGTATCTTCTGGTATATCTACTTTTCAATGCTTTTTTTTTATTTTTCCCTCCCGTACAAAAACTTATATGTTTTATTTAACTAAGTTTAAAGTTACTTTATTCTTTCCAGATGCCTTCCAATCGTCCTAAAGATGCTTCTCATCTTTATCAGATAATCTGTCATTATCATGACACCTTCTGCATTTCTTAAGCAGACTTTCTTTGCTTATGACACCTTTTTTTCAATATTAATTTTATTTATTTGCTTTTAAATAATTTAAACGTATCGAAAATATCGTAGGACTTTATGAGCACCCTTGTCTAACTCAGTTTGGGATCCAAAACCTCTCCTATCTTTCTATAGCAAGTCATTGCTAATGAGGCATTTCGTTTAATACCAGAAATAATCTACTGAGCTAGAACCAGCAATTAGAGACAAAGGTTTATCTGAAATGCTGTGTGTTTGTGTGCATCATAAAACTTGCAAACATTTAAGCTCCGAAAATTTGCTGAGCATTGAAAAACAGTCGGCCTTGTATTTGTAATAAAAACAATAAATAGCAGACATTTTGCATATCCTATACTTTCTTATACTACCTCATCATACTCTTGTTCTCTTCCAATACTTTCATTCATACCTTTCGTCAACATGTTTTCCTTCATTCAGCCCTCCTACAGTTCTACTTACTACACACAGAAAAATAACTTGTTTTTTATTTTTACATTGTATTGAAATTCTCGTGTTTTTTTTTTATCTTCACTTTTCATCAGAATCTCTCATCTCCTATTATTTGATCTCCTTTTGGTCTTTCTTTATTTTCATGACCTCATGGTTAGGACATTCGACGTGCAACTTGTAGGTCGCGAGTTCGAATCCCTTTACTGAACATGCTCGCCCTTCTATCAGTGTAGGCATTATAATGTGACGATCAATCCCACTCTTGGTAAAAGAGCAGCCCAAGAGTTAGATGTTGTTGTTTAGGTGCCTTCTTTCTAGTCTTTTACTGCTAAATTAAGGACAACTTGTGCAGATGGCCCTCAAGTAGCTTTTCGCAAAATTCAAAACAAACCAATCCAATAATGAGGTTCACTATATATCATTCTAAGTCCCAATTTTTATTTTATTTCTTAAAAACGTTTTCTAATATACAGTAAATTATGTAGTACAAGTCATTATTTATTTTGACACAGAGTATTTCTTCATCATTTGGTATATCTGGTATCGTTGACTTTAGTGAGACTTTTCATGCAAATTCTTTACATTCAGTTACGATATTCATGCAATATTTTATGTAAGTATAAAATCTTTGGTTGACTGAGTACCTTATACAGGTATATTATGCTTATGTGTTTTCATGTAGGTATCTTAATATCAGCTTATAACCAGAGAAAGCTACCGACTTTAAGTCAAAAATAAAAATAAATGTACACTAAGACATATATACAGTTCAGAAATATGTATAAATTTATATAGGCATGCTACCCATTCTTAACACTCAGAAGTCAACTTTGGCTAATAACAAAGTCTAACTACCTACTAAAAAAATTAACTGTTTGTTTGTTTTATAGCAAAGTCACAATAATCTATCTACTGTGTCTCCTACCCCAGAGGAAATCACACTCTAGATTTTAGCTTTATAATACGTTAACTTACTATTGTCTCCCCCCGAGCACTAATAAAAATGAATAAGTATTTTTGATTGCGTTATGTGTGAAAATACGTTCCATCATATATATACAGGTGTTACATATGTACTTTGTAGCATTAATGTATGCCGCGAAATTTTATCATGATTACAAGAGTTAAAATATTACAAGCGAAGATACTTTTCGAACTTGATAAATATTAACATACTAACAGAAATATTCAAGCTTCAGGTTAAAAATTTGTTAAACTTTGTCTGCTTTTGAAATTCATTTGATAACTTCAATAAGTGTCGATTATAATGAATTCCAGAAGTTGCTAATATGAGTTTAAATAATAATAATAAAAAGTCCTGTATTAACGTACAACTTACTTTTACAAATTTCAACCAAAACAACTCATAGTGCTCGTTAACACGTTGCATTTAAAAAAAAAGCAACGTGTTTAACATGGCGTAGACGTTGTTTCACGTAAGGATTTTATTTGTTTGAAGACAAGCCCTAACTACAGTATGGGCTATCTGTGTTCTGCTCACTACGGGCATCGAAGGTTGGTTTCTAGCATTCAAAGTCTACAGACATTCCACTGTGCTATTGTGGGATTAAGGTAATGATAAATTTTCCATATGATAATGGAAGAATTTGCTTATTTAATTTATCGTAAAGCTACACAATAGGTTATTCACACTCTGTTCATCACGGAGAATCAACTTCAGGCTTTTAGCATTATAAGTCATAAACGTACCTATAACACACTGAAATGGTAGGGAACGTTAAATGTTTCTTTTCTAATTTCGCACAAAGCTACACAAGGTCTATCTACGCTAGTCGTCCTTAATTTAGCAGTGTAAGACTAGAGGGAAAGCAGTTAGTCATCACCTCTCACCACCAACTCTTGGGTTACTCTTTTATCAACGAATAGTGGGACTGACCATCACATTATAAGGCCCCCATGGCTGAAAGGGCAAGCATGTTTGGTGAGACGATGATTCGAACCCGCGACCCTCAGATTGCGAGTCGAACGCTTTAACCCACCTGGCCAGGCCAGGGAACGTTAATAGAAGAAAGTACTAAAATTAAAAATATATACAGCTATTTTAAATGTAACTATTCCATTACCAATCTTATGTAAATGTATTGGAAATACTGCACAGACGAGAAAATTAATCCTTATGTCTATGTCATAAGGGGTCATCAACCTATTTAAAACAGAAATTTGTTATGCATATAAATGTACAAAAATTACAGATTTAGTCCTTTACTTGCCAGAAGTACCATGTATTTGTCTTTGTATTTGAAAAACGTGTAGGATTAATTCTACAAGTTTAATTCTTCAACAGACAAGCTCTACAAGTTTTCTTTCCCTCAACACTGAACTGGTCGTGACCAGTAGCTAGTGTGCCATATTCTGAATCCAACGGTTTATCCCTTGAGCTCCATCACCGATAAAAAGAATAGTGCATCGCACTTTGGGTAGTGAATTCGTTTATATGAATATTCATGAAATCCCACTATTGAAGTGCAATTCCAAAATTCATTAGTCTTATTTCTGTGCACATTTAAAGTGTCAGGTTGTTCGAATGCATCTTTTTCCACATGGAAAGACAGTAGGTCCATTTCGTCTTTAATTTTAATAATTTGTTGATTACTTGTGTTGGTAATTGTTTAAAGCATGATTACTGTTTTCGTATAATTCGGAGACAATGGTCGCAAGTGCATTCTTTTATGACTATTTAAATGTTACGAAATAAGCGGTTATTATTGACCAGCTAATAAAAACAAACTCCAAGGATATAACTTAGGGTAAAAGAATCGAAATCATTCCCATAATTGACCAAACAACACTGCACACTTTATTTGAACTTTTGATCACAAACACTGGAGATGGTTGCATAGCCCCTAGGCACCTTTACTCTTTCATAGGAGAGTCAATAGTTCGTGTTTTGTTCAGTTATGGTCGATAACTTCATGTCTGGAGAACAAGGTATGAATAATATAACCAACACAACATCATTCAATCTGGTCATTCAGCTGTGGTTTGAGAAAACATCTGTATAGATTTTATTACTCTTCTGAGGGGCAGATTTTCTTCTCCGCATTATATTGGCTTGGTACAAGACACGGTTGTACAACATATTTGCAGATCCAATCGAATCAGTCTTTACTCTGACAAAAGACAAGATCCAATGTCATGCTGTTTGAAACGTGATATGTAACCTTAACCATGACTTAGACAAAAAGTTTTGATCTGTATATTCCAAGAACTATGGAGTATCCTCGATCATCATCTAAGTAAATACCTTAATTAACTTGCAACTTCAAACGGCTTGTACATGTATTGATTGAATAACAGGATGAGATCCACATAACGCTGTTTGCCGACTGGTTAAAATATGACAGAGTTTAAGAGGCTGTAACATTGTCAGTATGGTTACTATTATTATACCGTGTCTCTTCCAGGCAAGTTGATTCAGTGAAACCCCAGTTATGACCAGTCTGAAATTGAAAGTATTCATCTAGTATCATTAAAAGCAACTGAGTTCGAAAAAGTAAATAGAGCTACTGAAATATACTTACACAGATTCAACCTCCATTGTTCATTGTGATAAAAGACAACTGAACAATAAAATCCCACCTTTTGTCATTTTATGGAGTAGTTCATATCTATATGTACACTTATTGGAAATGGCAGTTGATACCAGTATATATAGAAATAGGTTTAAGTATATTATAAAAGCTGTACGATCTTAGGTCTACAAACTAGTTTGAAGATGTAAAAATATAATGACTTTTTTCAATATATTCACCACAGACCACCAATATTAGCGTCTGTAATTTTAATAAGAAAATATGTTATCACAACTCTTCTTTATTCTATCTTTTTTAATTTGATCGTAAAAAATTATAATTCTTCCATATTTTATTCATTTAGAAACGTCTGTTTCTTCAGCAGTTGTTTTGAGAACACGAAAATATTTACAAAATTAACAGTAATTTACTGGCCGATCATAGCCTCATTATCCTGATGAACAAGCTCTCTGCGATAAGCAAGCTCTGTTCATCATTGGCTCTTATTTTATAACAAAAATAATTGATTTATATACTTGGACTTAATTCAAGTTCAAAATTTTCCTTATATTTATGTAGATACTGTATTTATCATATTGTCTTAACAAAATACTTTTAGTTCATAATAAAGATATTTTCGTAATGCATTTTTACACATTAAAATGAAATAAAATACATTGATATTCTTACAATATTAAACACACCGACAGTAAAGAAAAAATGGTCTTTATATAAAATACTATATATGCAATATATGTTTATCAAATTATTTTGTATGTACTAATGGCATTTGCTTAATTTGACCACCAAGTCTGTTCAGTATCCTTCGCCTTGAAACATTTTTAGTAACAAATGCAATTTTGTTTATTTGTTTGTCTTGCTTTTCTATTTGTTCCTCTTAATAAACATGAGAAATTCTTTACTCTTTTAAATGTTCTATTGTTTTCTTTGTTTTTATTATCAGTCCAACGTAATTTATGTGAAGTACCTCTGAGACGTAAAAAAGTGCAAAAGTAGTTTAATTCGGTTAATATTAGCTTATTCGTTTTTAACACAAGAGGTAAGTACCGTTACAAAGAGTAAGCCTTTGAAAACTACATATAACATCATCCTTCCAAAACGATAAACGATGTAGCCTTTCTAAGAGGTATTGCTTGCATTATCTAATTCGTGATATCTTTTCATATCTTTAAAGGGGTTTAAAAATTTTTTTTTGAAAGTGGCGAAACTAAAACTCATCACCAAATGAGGTGAAAACAAAAACAATCACAAAAAATTTACAAAAGGTCTGAGACATCGTAAGTAACATAAGAAATAAACCTTGAATGCAACCTGTTTTTGTTGAGGGCGTAGATAATGCTTTAAGACTCTGGAGTAGCATGAAATTTCTAAATTAAAATTTCGTATCTAATTTCTTTCCGGTGAAAAAAATGAATATTTCAGAGTCATAGTTGAAGCTATATATTACTTAGTTACTTCATACTTTGTACTAAATCTCAGAAGTGGGTTGGGAGCGCAACGACGTCAAAGTTGGCATCTTTATGATATTAAAGTTGGAAAACCTTTCATTAGATTTATTTCCTTCACTCTTCTACTAAAATATGTTACATGACAACATGCTCTATAAACATATGTTTCAATAAACACCTTTCGTGAGAGCAGACTGCAGTACAAGACATATAAACAACAAAATTAAAATACAATACAATACTTTATATCAAAAATTGAAGAAACTGTTGCGGAATGAATGAGCTAACAATTAGAATCTTATTACGAAAACGCTAGTGTTATGTATGTAACTTCGTAATCCTACATGTTTTCCTGGCATAATGAACGTCGATAGAAAGTTTTGTTTTTAAATTTCGCACAAAGCTACTCGAGGGCTACCTGTGCTAGCCGTCCCTAATTTAGCAGTGTAAGACTAGAGGGAAGGCAGCTAGTCATCACCACCCACCGCCAACTCTTGGGCTACTCTTTTACCAACGAATAGTGGGATTGACCGTCACATTATAACACCCCCACGGCTGAAAGGGCGAGTATGTTTGGCGCGATGGGGATGCGAACCCGCGACCCTTAGATTACGAGTCGCACGCCTTAACGCGCTTGGCCATGCCGGGCCAAAAGGATTTGTTCCGTGCCGATAGAAAGTAAATTCTCAACTGCAACTTTTTACATCAGTTTTAACCACGTGTTTGATTCGTTACGTTACCAAGATCTAAAAAAAACATATATATATATACTTTAGAATTGATATATTTATGTGTTAAGTGTGCATTTTAATATTATCTATCATGCACCACCTTTATTTATTTGTTAGCTACCATTTTTATTTATTACCCAACATTTTCATCTCCAAGTTCGCTTGAAGTTTCTTACACGCTACACTTGTTCGCTGAGTATTTACTAGTATTGTGAAAAAAATCGATAGAAAAATAGTTAAACTTAGCCCAGTTTCAATATTTTTACAATTTTTCTTGGTATCACCTAATGGTTAAGGCATTCAACTACCAATCTGCGGATCGCAGATACCTAATCCCATCACCGAACATACCCGCTCTTTCAGCTGTGAAGACGTTATGATGTACTAATCAACCCCACTTTTTGTTGGTAAAAGTAAGCCCAAAATTTGACAGTGAGTGGTGTTAACTGCTTCTTTCTCTATAGGTCATCAATTTAAAATTAGGTACAGTCAGGACAGATTGCTTTTGAGTAGTTTGAGACGAAAATCATCAAGCAAACAAACTATTTATTCACACTAGATGTAGCAGATGTACTTGCATGTAGAAAATAAATTCGTTTCGATTTTGAAACTTTATTACACGAATAACACAAATGCAACTATAAGGTGACAAATCTGAAAATACAAAAAATCGGTTAAAATCACTACAAGAAAGAATAATTATGTAATTGCTTTATCAGCTTTCTACATGAAGATCTTAATCAAGATCTATAAAAGTCGTTTGATAAAAACGTTGACAATGTAATACTTTTCCATTCAAGCGATTTTAACCATATCTTTATAACTCCAGATTTGAAAGTTTATTAGAAAAGATGGGATTACAAAATTCCCTTAATGACACTGCTATCCTGTTTCACTGCCTCTACCTAGTATTACGAGTGTAATTATAAAACTGAGGACACTTTTAGTTGTTTGTTTGTATGTTGCAAGCACAAAGCTAGACATTGGGCTGTTTGTGGTGTGTCCACCACGAGTATCGAAATCCACTTTTTAGCGTCAAAAGCCCAGAGTCTTACCGCTCACTCACTGGGAAGGTACTATGGACGCGAAAAGGCCAAAGATAAGCCATATTCACACCAGTAGACTTCTTGAGTAAAACAAAGTACCTCTAATTAAAGACTATTGAAGTTTTGGATTTTCACAAGTCAAATTGATTTCTAAAGTATTATACCAGGTGGGAGTGAGAGAAACTGTGCAACATATATTACCGGCACTTAACATAGAAAATGTAAATTGCATATTGTTTAATCAATACGCATTTGAAAAACTCACTATTATATTTTTCCCAGTGGAATTTCGCGCATAGCTACTTGAAACTCATCTACGCTAGCCGTCCCTAATTTAGAAGCGATAGACAGCTATTTAACAGCATTCGCCACCAATGTTTAGGCTACTTTAATCGAATGGTGGAATCGACCATCACACTATAACGTCCACTTGGCTTAAAAGGTTACCACGGTGATAAAATTCGTATTTTTAAACCTTAACAGTACCTTAAGTGACTCATGAAACTAAATCGTTAGACGACAGTCGGTTACTGGCACTAGCTACCTTTCTAATCGTCTTAATCGCTTAAAATGATTAACTGTCACAATTTTAATGCCCTCACAGTTAAAAGTGAGAAGTGTGTTTAGCTGAATATCTCGGTTATATTTTTTAACCTTCTCCAAATTTGACACGCTAATTAATGGACCACACTCAACCCTTTTGAATTCTCTAATTTTTTATTTAGAAGTCACTTTAATAAAATATTAAACTTTTTGTTTACGAGTCAAGAAAATGAGAAAGTTTGTAACGCTGTAAAAATCACAGCAACTTTATTTTACTCTCAGCTATAGACTGGTACATTATTCTAATCTATGTATGTGGGTCTAAACAAGTACATTATTAAGGTAATTTATTCATTTCGTAATAAACAGTGCCAATTACTTCTTGTCTAAGAATTTCCCAAACCTCCAAAACATCGAAAAGAAACGTGTCAATGTTACGCAAAAAAGATCCTGAGAACGAAAGTGTGTGTGTATTTTTCTTATAGCAAAGCAACATCGGGATATCTGCTGTGTCCATCGAGAGGAATCGAGCCCCTGATTTTAGCGTTGTAAATCCTAAGACTTGCCGCGGGGGACGGCACGAAAGTGCTTTGTGATATAACTTTGTATATGTTTATTCCCATCATTAATATAGGTATAACACATAAAATGGCTACAAAGCTTGCGTTTACAATAGTTACTAACCTTCTATCTATCTTCGAGATATTTAAACCAACTCTATCAAACTTTACAAAAATTCTTTACTTAATGATAAATATAGATATATTTAATCCTTAGGTAAAACGTAGATTGTGTTTAGCGACGTAACATGTTTCAAGCAAAACTGTATTATTCTAATAATAAAAAAAAAAACCCTACAATATTTGATCTCTGGTTCCTATAAAAAAACGACAAAGTTGCTCTTACAATTCAAGCTGCAAAATGAAATGAGTGGATCCAAACACCGAAGTCAATTTCCGGTAACATAGATGAGTATTATAGGGTTACGTTCCATAAAAGATGTTCCCAAACTTGAAAGTAATAATGTTAAGTTAATAAGAAAACAGCGTCACAGTTAAGATTTTTGTAATACGCCAACATATACGCATTTATTTCTGCAAAGGATAAAAATTTGACTAGAAGAAAAATGGCTCTTCTTTACTTTTCATTTTAGCTAATTATCTGTGCTCAATAAATGTTTTTACGAAATAGCTAAATGTATTAAGAACCTAAACTCTGAAATAAATAATTATTTTATCTCCTATTACAAGTTTAACCTTCTATTTCTGTTTTATCACACTGTAGCTGCATTTGTTTGTGATTGCTGGATGATGGAGAAGCCTTGAAAGTCATTACATATAAGAATGTAAATCAAAACCTTCATATAGCCTAGCAAAATTATAAAAATACTTCACATAAACATTCAAGTGTTGCCATCAGAAGAGCTCCTAAGGTAGATAATTCTCTGTACATGTTACATATATATATTATACCTTATTTTAAAATCTTACAGTCATCTCAAGGGTTTGGTGAAATTGGTTTTTCTTTTGATTTTGGAGTTCGTTGTAAAAGAGAGTGTACGTTATTACTATAGTTCATATCCAACTACAGAGAGTGAGTTGAAAAGACGATAAATAACATTTGTGAAAAATTGAAAAGTCATTTGTAAAACTTATTACTTTCGATTTTAAAAATATGTGGATTTAGTCCCTTACTAAAGGATCTACATAAATACTGATAAATTAATAAATTATACTATGGGTTAAGATTTGATGTAGGTTTACCTCTGTTACAGTTAGTCTTAAATGAACTATCACGGGTCTTACAATTTTACTATAACCAAACTCAGTCAGCTAGATAATGATAAACGTGTGTAATTTAAATATGTATGCTTGTTGTTAATCATAAAACAATACAGTAGGTAATCAGTGATGTCGAGAAAACCTACTTGTAGAGAAATATGTATACAAAAACGGCTCGTTTGGGTTGAAAAAATTTTACGTAGACAAGCGAACAACGAGAACCCAAACGAGCCGTTTTTGCATACATAATACAATAGGTAGGCTCTTTACTGTATCCACCAGTGATCGAATCACGAATGTTAGAGCTATAAGCTCTTAAACATGGTGCTAAGCCAGCTGGAACTTCATTTAAATACTTATTTGAGTATTCTTGAGGAAAAATATTTGAAAAGGAGAATTCATTTCAAATACATGTTTTGTCTTTCATGTCAATGACGGATTGCAATAAGATCATAATATTAAGAATGTAACTTTTTTCAAAAGATGAAGATAAAATAATTATTGTTAATATGGACGATGAATATTGTGAATATAACTATTATATTATATATAAAATTCCAAATATTAAGAATTAAACATTTTGTAAAATAAAGAATTTCAAAATCACAAATATCATGGTTGTATCTGTTTGAAAATACACTAATGTAAGCCACAAATTTTATGAATGCAACCATATGAAATGATTATCACATTGAACCATCAAAATAATGGATGCAACAGGATGAGAAGATAATAATGACTGAACCGCGGTTAGATTATTTTGAAACAGAATAGTACTACAGATGGCCTCTAATATTCAGGAATAGCCATCCTTAACTTAAAACTGTTAGTCAAACAGATAACCCCGAGTCAGTAGCATCCACCAACTATTACATGGTTAATATTAGCTGAAAATCAAAATAAATGTCTTTTTTATATATAAAATGCACACAGATTAAACTGTGAAGCGCTATCAGTAATATACCACAGCTCTAACCGCAGCTCAGCAAGTTAACCATTAGGTATTGTATGCTGCAAATGAATTGAGAAACAGAATTAACACCAAACATTTTAAAACAACTGCTCGGAAACTGAGAAAAAAGAACATTCCCAAGTACATTGTTTCGACAATAATGTTTCATAACCGAAATATAGTTAAAGTCACACTGTGTTAAATATGTTAACAAATTGTGATGAATGAAAGTCTTTAAAAAAATACCATTCGAAATGAAAACATTTGAGACCTGATTATTTTTATATAGGTTTAGAAATATCGAATACCTTAAACAGAAACAACACCAAGTTAATACTAACAATGGAATAGTTGATACACGTTACCAAACTACACAATAGTTTAAGTAAAATATATGAAAATGAAATTATAAAAATGTGACGAAATTGGCAGAAGATGCTGTGGTGATCCTTTGATCGCTTTGCCATCTAGTGACAACCTTTTAAACTGTATATTTACGTTTTCACCAAAACACAAAGTATGGTTAGTTTAGCTTCATTATTTTGCCAATATTTTAAAATGCTTTTCAAAATTAACTTGAAGAATTCCTTTAAATACTAAAGAACGAAATAGTTATCCAGTATAATATATTTGACGTAATCCAACACCTTATTGTTTTGTATATTGTTTTTGTTAGTGATGACAATCAAAGTTTTATTACTCTCCTATAATGTGTGTGTATATATATATATATATATATATATTTATACCTGCATACATTTATTTGTTTTAAGAATACGTAACCTATACAAACATCACACAAAGTTGTAATTCAATTCGTTTGTTTCTGGTTAAGCACAAAGCTACACAATTGACAACCTGTGCTGCATCCATCAAGGATATCAATATCCAATATCTACAATTATAAGTTCTCAACCCTACCTTTGAGCCACATGAGGGACAATAATACATAAATTTATTACAAACACACGATTAAAAGTGTGTTGAATAATAAGTTCAGACAATTTTTTTTTGAATTTCGCACAAAGCTACTCGAGGGCTATCTACGATAACCGTCCCTAATTTAGCAATGTAAGACTAGAGAGAAGGCAGCTAGTCATCACCACCCACCGCCAACTCTTGGGCTACTCTTTTACCAACGAATAGTGGGATTGATCGTCACATTATAACGCCCCCACGGCTGAAAGGGTGAGCATGGGGATGCGAACTCGCGACCCTCACATTACGAGTCGCACGCCTTAACACGCTTGGCTATGCCAGGTCCCAGTTCAGACAAACAAAAAAAAAAAAAATTCGTTTTACAATTAACTTGTCTTTTAGACCCCGAAATGCACCGTTAAGTTTAAGGACTTACAACGCTAGAATCCAAGGATCGATCCCCAATGGCGGACAGAGAACAGATAGCCCATTGCACTAAAATATATCAAAAGGTTATTTTCTACTATAGAGTGAGTTAATTTCTGTTTAATGGTAATGTTTTAAATTTTGATGTATTGCATTTGATAAAGTTTGGGTGATATGTTATCAGAACCAAAAACTCAGCTTAAAAATAAAATTAACAATGTTTAAACGGAACAGCGCATTTAAACACCATGAGAATCAAGGTGGATTACTTCACAAAGCTGGACTCAGACGACTTGGACATAAATTATTATATACTTTAATCATTTAATTGTTGTAAGACTAAGGTAAAAGTTGAAATCAACAAGCCATTGTATTTTTCTGTTGTTTTATAAAAGCTACAGTATTTCACTGTCAAAAAGAAGAAAATATATTTATTATTCCAGATAATTTCTTCTTTCCATATTATTTCAAAATTGCTGAAAACAATGTTTTGTCTTATTTCATTATTTCCAAAATATAATAGTACCAATTTTGTTTTTCTGACTGTTTTAAATTTTCAAATATTGTGATAATACTAGGGTTAATTGGAAAAAAGTTACAGATGTTCATAATTAATACATAACAAAATATTAAAAATACAATAACAGTACATAAAGGTACCAATACTGAAAAGGCACACTGTTTTTAACAATTATATCAATATTAAAATAGATGAGGGGACCAACTCCCCTCCTCATGATCTTCCTCATCTCATCCTGCTGATAGAGTACTGTGCAAAAGTGTTAGGACAAAGTCAAAGATTACATTTATGGCTACTTTCAAAGAACAGTGGAAGATAAATCACAGGTGAAATATCAAAATTTTATTAATCTTCATATTTAGTACAATAGAAACTCAGTGGAAGTGACTGAGTTCAGCAAACAGTTGATATTTTGTGTGTTTCTTTTGCTCCAATAACTGAAGACAGTCTTTCAGGTATTGATGCATTATATTTAATCAAAGTGTCCTTTGGTATTTTACTACAAATGTCTCTAATACACTTCCATAAAGTTTCTTTTGAATTAAAATTTTATTTTTCAAGTTGTCGATATATCAAATCTCAGATCTGTTCCGTCGGGTTGAGATCGGAGCTCTGTGGAAATTATTGCATCATTGTATTGACTCCAGCAGCTTTTTTCTTACACAAGTAATTTTTTCATAGGTTGGATGAATATTTGTGGTCATTAACTTCTTAGTAGTAGAATCTTTTACCCATAATACCTAAACCATTCGGTATACCATGACGGATCAGTATCTTTTGGTACTTGCGTTAGTCCATTATTTCAACTACTTTGCAAATATCTTCTGTTGTCTCAGCAGAGAAACACCACCAAACCATCACACTTCCTCCCCTATGCTTGATAGCAGGTGCTATGCAATGAGATAACTTTCTTCATCCAAACGTACAATTTACCCTTTGAAATAAATATTTCAAGCTTTGGCCTATCTGTACATAAATTCATTTTCCAATCATCAACAATCCAGTTTTGTGCTTTATAGCAAGTTTCAGTCTCTTGATAGTATTTGGAAACCTAAGTAAAGGTTTTCTAACTGCCACACGACCTTATATTCTATTCTCGCTGAGTCTTCTTGATGATATAGATCTGGACATCTTTCTGTCATTTGGTACATGGTTGTTTATCTCATGCTTGAGATCAGTAGCAGTCTTTCTTCTGTCCAGAAGGCTGCATAAACGAAGATTCTTAACATCAATATCATTAAGTTTAAGTGTTCTGCCTCTTCGTTTCCTATTTTCAAATTTACCTATCTCGGTGTCACGTCCTAGGGTGTACTTGACAGTATTTGTAGAGCATTTCATATCTGCAGGAATTTATCGGAGAGTCTAACCAGCATTAAGTAAATCTTTTATATGAACTTTAAGGTCTACTGACAATTCTCTATGCTTTTTTTGGAAATGCCTGGGATGGCCAGGTGGTTAAGGCACTCGACTCATAATCTGAAGGTCTCGGGTTCGAAACCTTCTCATACCCAAACATGTTAGCTCTTTCAGCTGTAGAAGCGTTATAATGTGATGGTCAATCCCACTATTATTTGATAAAAAGAGTAACCAAAAATTTGGCGGTGAGTAGTAATGACTAGCCGCCTTCCCTTTAGCCTTACACTACTAAATTAGGAATGGCTATCGCAGATAGCCCTCGTGTAGCTTTAAGCAAAATTCAAAACAAACTAACTAAAAGTGAAAAAAATTAGTAATATGCTAAACTAAGACAACAGCAAACTATGCATTTTGGGTCCTGGTATTACAACAAAATTGTGTATGTAGTCTTCAACACCGTTTGTATCAAGGTTTATTTGTGAAGTGCTATTAAAATCATTTATTCTAGGGTGTACCATACGCTAGCTCCTATCTATATAGTTAAAAAACTGCATAGAATACTATAGAAATTATTTAAGCAGAACTCTTATAACATGTCTCTGATACAAGTATATGGCAATACTAATGAATGACAAGTGTTCTCCTTGTAGTTAATTCAGATGTCAGTAGGGATAAGTGAAGCATTATCATAGTGTTGTTGAAATTTGCATTCTATAATGGCATAGAAGAATTAGTATTTTGCGTAGTAACGTATGTCAAGTTACGTTGGTTTGGTAATTTTTCCTGAATTATATGAGGGGGTGTCCAATCCACTCTTTATCTTTCTCATGTTATCGTGTATTGCTTTGTCAAGTTTGGTGCTGATTGATCAGGAAATGTGGAAACATATAAGGACGGGATACAAAAACATATTGACGTTTATTTATATGGATTTGTGAAAGTATTATAAGAAGCTAAAATCGCTGAGTTCGGCAATTGTTAAACATAAAAAAAGTCGTTATCAAAAACTGAAAATATTTCGCTCGACAGTTGTTATATATTAGTATATTATTATGAAAAACTGAGTGTTGCGCTTGACAGCTGAAAGTATTACACTGCAATGCAAATGGACAACTTTGGTTTATTTCCTCCTAAATTTAATCACACATTAAATATGTGAGTTCAATACAAAGATCAACGAGATTTTGGTAATCTATCAAACGACACAGATTAGAATGTTTACAATTATGTATTAAGTTAACTCTTAATATGGTGTAAGGGTAATGTCAATGTTTCTTAAAATTCTGAGTATCTTTGATTCGTAGTCCTGCTCCAAACCACACAAATTTAATATTTTAGTTTATGTCCTCAGTTCTGCCTTATTTATTAAACTGTAAATAGTGAGTGACGCTGTCATTGTCACCTTTGTTATCTCTAGTAAATTCGCAAAATATTTATCATACATTTAGATGTAACATATTTACCGACCTGTGAGCACTGATAAACAACCTTAGGTATCAGAAAGTTAGCAACTATAAAGTAACCCATTTCAATCGTCACAGGAGCTGAATGCAGCCCAGCGACTTAGTATGCTGAGCCGTGGATCCAAGATTCCTTGATTCGCGTACAATCACTGTAAAAAAAACAACAAAAAAACCGCACTATGCATTTTGGCCCTAAAGATTCGTTATAAGTGTGACGGTCAAATCCCATTTCTCAATTAGTATAGCCAATGAGTTTGTGGTTGGTGGTGATGACTCGCTGCCTTCCCTGTAGTATATCACTTCAATATTTGACACGGTTAGCACAAACAGCCTTAGAGTAGCTTTTCGCAAAGTTCAAAAATAAAAGTCTTCATAGATAATGCACTCAGCCAATGTGACCAGACTGTTTTTAATGTTATTGTATTTAATTAGGTTGTGTTGCACTGTCTAATGACCTCCTAAGACAACTTTTCTTCATTTATGTGTTAAACAACGTCTATATGTAAATAGGCCTTTTGTGATTGGTTATTTCGAAGTTGAGTGTCATTGTCACATAGCTGCTGTTGATGTTAATTTATTGTTATCTTCTTAAGTTAAGTAACACCTGTTACTGGGAAAAATTCTTTTATATCGCAAATCGCCATATTAAAACTTGTGTTATGCGCAGCACTAGTCGTACTGCATAGAAAACTAATTAAAGTTAAATTCATCCTTAGCAAGGTGCTTTGTTCGAAAGGAAGGGAGAGATAATTAATTTTATAATATCCCCCATGCACTCGTGTTAGTTTTCAATAGAGTCTTATGTTTCAAGCACGTAAAGACAAACAGCCTTCTTTGCTAAAACATCTTCCTTGTGCTACAGTCTGGTCTGTACATGAATGTGCTAAGCATACTAAACTTAAATGCGCTAAAAAATTAGCAAACACAATACTGTATTTAATTTTGTTGAATAATTACTTAATTAAAAGAGAAAGCTTCTACATACCATGAAGTGTAAGAAACAGATTTCATTCAACATACTAGATAGTCAAACTTCATATTAAGTTTCAAAAGTTTAATAATTTATTCATATTACTAGATATACATTTATTATCAACTTTCACTTCTTTAATACAAACATGTATTAAATAGATCTAACCAAAAAGTATAAATATATTTTTAAATGTAAATTCTTTTCTTTGTTTCAAGTCAAGCACAAAGCTGTACTCACCACAGGTATCGAAACCCGTTTTCTAATGCTATGAGTTCGTAAACATACCGCTATAGCAGCAGGGAGGAGAAATCTAACTTCGAAAAACTAGCTGATATATTAGTATTAAGACCCATTGGAAAAAGTAAACGCTTAATAAGTGGTTATCTCAGTTAACGTTGTCCTCAGTTCTACTAAATTATGTACCTGTCTTAGCCTCGTGTTTTATATAATCAAATTGTTGATAGACTGATTTGTCTGATATAACGCATGAGTAATATCACACAGTGGTTTAAAGTAAAGCCAGACCGACAGTACTCAAATGGAGCTGCGGGTCTAGGGTTTATGTCCCGTTGCCATCTAAAAAAGTCACGCTCCTGCAATATAGAATTATAACAGGGTTATAAAGTTGGTGTCCAAAACTCACTATGTGATAAAATAAGAGTAGCCTAAACAGTTGGCTTTGCGTGCCGTTAATTAGTTACCTTTTCCCTTACCTATCAGCTCAAAATGAGGGCCGGCTGACGCAGAAACACCTTGAATAACTACGCGAATATACGAAAATGAACAAGAAATTACAAGCTGAGTTTATATAATCAGTGATATGTCACGAAGCTAGCATAATCAAGTGCCCCATAAAATCACTTGGTTGATATTAAACCGCGTGCCTGATGTAATAACGTAGTTTAAAAATTCACGTGTCTGATCTGATTCATATAATCGTACCATCTTCGCTATTCAGAAACGTTTATTTAGCATTCTCTTGGATGTTAGAGTGAACTAGTTTTTGGTTTTAAATCTTTGGCTAAGCGTAATTACTGCTAATGTAAAAGCAGTTTTCTTTCTTCTTTTTTTTTGAATTTCGCGAAAAGCTACACAAGGACTATCTGCGCTAGCCGTCCCTAATTTAGCAGTGTAAGACTAGAGGGATGGCAGCTAGTCACCACCACCCACCGCCAACTCTTGGGCTACTGTTTTAACAACGAATAGTAGGATTGACCATAACATTATAACGCCCCCACTGCTAAAAAGGCGAGCATGTTTGGTGTGACGGGGATTCGAACTCACCACCCTCAGATTACGAGTCGAACGTCTTAACCCACTAGGCCATGCCTTCTTCCTTCTACGTCACATAAAAATATTAATCTATCCGTTTTCTGTAAGGGTTAACAAAGATCAGAAATATTCAAAAATATATTTCACTACGACTTTTTCGTGCGTTATTTTCTGAAAACCTCTTGAGTCCGTAATTAATAAATGTTTGTTTTCTTACTTTGTACCGTTTTATAGATCACATATAGTACCTACAGTGAAACTACTGATGTATGCAGAAAATTCTATTGTGCGATGTGCATAAAGCGTTTTTATCACTTCTCAACATCAATGAACTAAATCTCAATCATTTTCTATTCTACACGACATCTCAGATAAACAATTTATTTCTGTCAGATTCCAACAATTACAGCCACTTTTTGGCATATATTTTATATCATACATCAGTGAACTTAATCTGTTGTCCCAAAAGTGTCCCTTTTTTCACTCTTAAGAAAATGTGTACCACTACTAAAAATACACCTAATTGAACTCCTTACCTGATGCGAATTATTACTTACAACGCTAAAAGCAGGGGTTCGAGTGCTCTTGGTGGGCTCAGCAGATGACCCTGTGTGGCTTTGCTAGAAGAAAACACACACACTCACGCGAATTATTGAAATTAGCGACACATATATTTATAGAGAATGTACAGTAAAAGATAATTGTGATGTGTTATTAAGTGTTAATACGGAATAATTTAATATTTAGTTTTAGATTTCAAGTTTTATAATACCAATTGAATAAGAATAAAAGAGCATATGTTTGCTTCTCATAGTATTCTACCCTATGTGTACCAGGGAAACTTATAGTTCCCATAAAGTTTCCTCATACCTCCTCACAAAAAAGCAAAATATTCTTAAATATGTAAATTTTTCTCAATTAACTCCTCCATTTTTAAAGTTCTACTCACATTACTGTCACATATGCTTCAAATTGGCATAGAATTTAATTACATTTTGTACATCTTTGTGAAAATTTGTGTAAAAAAAAGCTTACAGAGAAAATCTATACCACAAGAAAAATTAATCTCGGTATTTATTATGTCACATTCATAACGCGCTATCTGACATTCATAGAACCCCTCATCACAATCATATGGCACATTATTCGATAAAACCCAAGCTGTCTTTCATTTCGATGTAGCTTCAAACAACAGCATTTTGAAGCTTTCTCAACTAGAACGTTTTTTTGTTTTTTTTTCATTTGTTCAGTTTTCTTTGTTTTGGTTTCCCTTAACTTGTTGTATAGATATATATTAATATTAAACCATTTATTAACTAACACTTCTATTCAAAATTTATGCTAAACGACCACTGAGACTCCTTAAATTCAGGCCTAGCCTTTCCTAATTTAAAAGTACTGTCAATCACTTAATAGCACCTGCCATCTTCTCTCTGGTTATTCTTAACAGAACAACAGAACTGACTGTCATAGTTACAATGCCCCTACAGCTAAAGGTGCGAAGTGTTTTCTGCGGATCGAACCTTTAACCTTCGATACGCAGCCCAGCACATGTCCCATTAAACCACATTTATCATGAATCATAGTATCTATAAATTATGCTTCTTTTCACCATCTATCTATTTCATATTTGAATTTTTTTTCATTCTTTCTCTTTTCGCCTGAAAGCACTACTAAACGGCTTTGTGGATTGCATTTTTCTATCCAATCAGTACATCTGTCAAGACGAGAGATATGTCGGTTACGTACGTTTGATTAAAATGGACAACCATACTAATGCATTTTTAAAATCTTAGTTTGTTGTTTTTCTTCAAACTCTCGAGTTTTCAAGCAGTCATTTGAATATTTTGTCGTGATTTTACAAAAACTTGCTATAGTAGTTTTGCTTTAATCTCTTCATAGGAATTTAAAAACATGTAGTATACAGGGTGTGCGAGAAATATGGGACCTTCCGCGTGCTGTCCTTATAATTTTAAACAAGTCTGGATTAACTCGACCTTATTATGATTTTACTGCGCTATAACCAGTAGTGCATCTGAAATTAAGAAAAGCTGAAAATCGCCTTATGCTCCAGTGTTTTCGGACACCTTGTATTTTTCATACAATTGATTCAACCTTTGAACAGCTTCTAGCCATCAGTTGTTTACTGTTTTACACGTGTCTATTAAAGTTTGCCTAGCGAGTGACTATGTATGCACATGCATGAGGATAAAAAAATTATGTCAACATATATGTGAACATAACCATGTCGGTACAGAGACAACAAAATCCACCATAAATTACTCATGTTTCACATTTTGGCTCTAATAAAAGAAACATTCTAAATTCCTTAAGGGCTGTCAATAAATCAATGTGAATACAGTTAATGTGAATTACTGTGCACAGCGTGTGACACCGATGGCGACTGCGGCCTGCAGATTTTCTAATGGTTACCATGCCAACCGCCTCCGTTCTTTACACGAAATGTAGATGTAGTCCTAATTTTGTCGACGTTTCCAAGGCAACCAACAATACCAGCTCCTCTGTAGATGACCAAAATGAAGGGTCGATAGATTACGAGGAAAGAAAAAAGTTAAAATGGCAGTAACTATATTAAAAGTATCTGACGTTGATTGATAAGAAACTTTATATTTGCAAATTTAAATAAGAACGTAATGCAACAAACATTATGTTTCTTTTTTTTTTCGCCAAAATGTTCACCAGAAGAAAGAAAAGAAAATTTATAATCATATGAAATGGTTATTTGATTTTAGATAATACTTCACGACATTTATACATAAATATGCGATAATTACGGTGCATACATTTACGCACATTTAATATATAATGTACATCTATATAACAATAAAGGTGTTGGATGCCAAAATAGTCATAGACCATTTTTAAAACTTCATGCACACCATAACATGTATCGAGTAGTTTTCAAGATAAACCGACTAAACGTTTTTAGACAGTTTTATAATCAAGAAATTATCAGTGGCTTTCCTTCACAATTTCATTTGATACACCCAAATACTAAACAAACAAAAATATAGGCTTTGTTTCTGAAACATTAAAAATATCTTTGATTGAATAAAAGATTGAGCAAAACATTAGTATTTTTTATGTTTACCTTTACTTTTAGCCACATTAAGTAATCTCACCAGTAAGAATTACCAAACGTGTTTAAAATCCTAAATAAAAAGCCTTTGTGCACGTGCTATTTAAATTATATGTAAAAGTTTCGCTGCTATAAATTTTATTTTCCTTGCCAAAAACAAATCAATGAAAATATCAAAGTATTAGCAAAAATATGCACAAAAAACAAACTAAGGACGTCATTTTCTATGCTATTTTAAAAACAGAATTTTTATTAAAGGATGGGCGTCATTTAAAACGCATCACATGATACAAGAAAGAGAATGTAATGTGATTTTAAAAACTGCAGATAATCTTCAGTAAGTTAAAACATGTCATAAGCAACACAAAAACACATATTGTACATACGACATTGACTGTCTTGTTTCCTTACTTTTAGTTACGAAGTATAACATATATATGCTCTGCCCACAGTGGGTGTCGAAACCTGATATTTAGCATTATAAACTTAACGCCGAGCCACCAAGGACACGCGTTTATGGTAATATTTTCTAAAGTTGTGCTTTAATACTTGAGATAAAGGGAAAGCAATTTGAGATGATTTAGAATTATCCTCTGTAAATAAACACTAATAGAAAATGTCGTGCGTATTATTTGAAAATACAAAAATAATAATTCATACAAAGCAGTAATTTATTACAAATTGAAATGGCTAAAGGCTGAGAGTAGGCCTAAATCAGTACATAATAGATCAGTGTTAATCAGTAGGGACTGAATAAACAATAAGTAGTCAGAAATATTTCAGTACCTCTGAAATGTATATATTGTGCTAATTGACACATACACAACCACCAACATTTTCTAGCTAATTGTCGGCAATGAATTGACATCCGTTTTACAAATATTATGCGAGTAAAAACTACATTTTTAAGAGTGATTGGAACAACTCTTGTCATAAATAAACTACAGATATTGAAACCTGTCAATATTATATGAAAATATTAAGCAAACATTCCTGTTTATCCTCAGGGAGGAAAAATAATTCGTTTCCGAATATTAACCTGTCAAGTAATTGAGTAATCTAGCTTTCAGTAATCAGACTTGGGCAGAAGAAAGAATATTTTGAAGGTTATATAGTTGTAAAATTACTGGCTGTTAAAAACTACACGATAGTATCACTTCTTTCAAAAAAGAACGAAAAATATTAACAAGATAAAATTCAGACTTTTGTTAACTCTTCTGACAATTATTCCTTCTCAAGTTAATGACAGAATTATGTTATAAACTGTCCCACTACAGAAGAATGTGGATATAATACAAAATGTTGAGTTTACACTTCTAAATTGTACTTCAGTAGCTCGATTACATATTATACTATGTTGTTTTCACATACTCTTTATGTTAGAAACACACGTTTTAACTCTTAGTTTCATCAAATAACAGTTAAACATGCTGGGTAAACTACAACAAAGGTAATATTAAATTCCAATTCACTTGGAAGCAGTTCAAAGGCTGAATGTTAACAAAATAAAACTTATGACGTAAATAAAAGAAACATTGTTAGACATAAAATGACACACGATTTAAATACAATAATTCTCAGAATTAAAAAAAAGCTAGATATTGGTTTCTAGTCTGAGCTATCGACAAACAACTTTTCACTCATTATATATCTATATTAAGAAACATCAAAGTATGTAAAGAAAACGAAATTATGGAAAACTATCCAGAGTAGAACAATTTCCATGAAAAGTATTTGGTTCTTCAAAATCTCAGCATAAGTAAGACTGTTATGTAATTTCAACTTAAAGCGTAACAAAATGCAATATTAAAACACTTTAAAGTGATTTACATCACGTTAAAACTCTCTTAGTTATAAGCAGTAGATGCTGTTCTTGGAAAAACAATGGTAGGACACATAAAGAGAGTTTCGATCATGTTAAAACTCTTGATTATAAGCTGCACGTGTTTTTCTTGGAGGAACATTCAACCTAACTGAATAATTTACAGAATATGTATTCATCCAATGATGTAACAATTACAAAAATGGTGTTTACAATAAGTCAAAGTATGACAAGAATGTAAACTGAACTATAAATAAATGCAGTCTTCGAGAAGTCTCTTAAAATAAGGAGTGACAAAACATGTTACAAACTTGTCAATATGGTGAAATGGAAATATTAATGGAAAATAAATGTACTGAAATAATTACAATTAAACCCTCAAATTATGCACCTAACAAAAGTGGCATAATAATCCTAAGACGAACATGTGGTTCACCAAAAAATTCAATCCTTCTTCTTTCTGGAATCTTAACCACCTCAAATGTCACTAATTTTCAGCACAATAGTTTTGTTCAATTCACATTTTGAACTGAAAGTTGCTTCTTTTCTTATGACTAGCTTCTTTTGCTTTTCAGAGAAGTGAATAGTTAACTCTATTTAATTTTTTTATCTCACTTATAAAGAATACATCATTATTTCCAATGTAGAATTTCAGTAACACCTAAAATATATCAATTATGAAGCACTTTTGTGCGTGATATATGAATTTTACATCATAGTGGTCGTTGAGTTTCTCGTCTGTACGTCTTTGTGCGTGTGTGTGAGGAAACGCGTAACTTTCTTTACAACACACTCTGACCCGTTGTTAAAATACTTAGTTTCACTTTAGTTAACACGAAACAAATTTTTGTTTTTATTGCTGAACTGTTGAAATAGTCAAATTTCTATTTTACAAAATGTGTTAGATTTGTTCGCTTAAATTTTCGCAGAAAAAGAATTATATATTTTATTTACTCTTATTCGGTTCGTATGTTGTTCTGGTGAAGTGATTTCAGTTATTTTATCTTCTATAAATTTCTCATGATATCTCTTAACTTAAAGATAGTCTTTAGTCTCAATGGATTATGTCACAAATTCGTATCATTTTTACGATAAGACATTCAAAATTACAGTCTTGATAAAACGTGCATGAGATAAATCATTGTCCAGATATCTGTCAGTATGAGTTACTCTACAAAGTAATAGATATTCTTGAACCATTCTTAACAAAAGATAAGTTTGCTGCTGTGTACCTTTTGTTTCTATGTTTATTAAGATTATTTAAAAACTTCGAAAAAGCCTGATTTCTATGGGAAAGTTGTGTGATCTATCAGTTGGCAAGTTTTAGCGTTGTTCCTTATACAACTTTTTTCTTTAGGTTAAACAGACCTGTGATAGTTTTAATGTCTTGAAATGCTTACATGTTCTACCGCAATTCCTATACAATTAATCCGAAAATGATATTCATGTGTCAGATTTGGTACAGATTTTGTCACAAAATGTCGTAATGCAATACATAAAAGAAATACCACAATAAATAGTTTTGAGACTAAAAGACGTAGGTTTCACATACAAATTAGGATAAAATAAGGATGCATATTCGTTTGATATCACTTTTCTTCGTTTTTCTTCAGTTTGTATTTTTGTTAACAAATATAATAATAAAAAATATGCATAGTGGAAAACAAAATAAATAAGAGTTTCTCTCCAATTTGTAAAAACTCCTTACGTTATAGAAAAATATATATATGTATTATTTTCGAAACTTATGTCGCTGAATTATGAAAAATCTGTTAATAAAACTAAAACATCCCTTACAAAGTTCATATTCGCAGACGTATGTCATAGGATATGAAACGATTAGCTGTCAGTGGTTCGCTGTGTACGTTTGTTCAACAGTGAAGGTGAAAATAAACCGACTGCGTAATTTTAGTTCATTTATTTTGTTTTCAGAATAAGACTGGCAGTTTCGGGTAAAGGTACTGTGATATATCACTTATTCCAAGTCTATGGTTATCAGCTATATTCATTTATATATTTCATTTTGTTAACGTATCAACAATAATATATATAATGAATACTAAATCTAGTATGCTTTATCAAGTATATCGAAAAATTCTAAGAGGCTGAATAGAGAATGTAGAAATAAAAATATAATAAGTCTAATAATAATGTATTATGGCATACGTAATTAACTAACTCGTACTTCACCACCGTAGAAAAGAATTAGATCAAAATAATATATATAGTTTCGCTGTAGTTTTTGTTGATGTTGTTATTGTTTTGTAGAGAGATTTCACTTCACCGAGTTTTTTATTTCCTTTTTTCAATATTGTCAAGAACAACTTTGAATACTTTAGTAGCAAAGATGATTTAGGAGACTGTTTATTTTTATTATATAGTCAGTTTTGTTAAAGCATACTGTTCCGCCTTTCAATTAGCAGCAGTGTCGACTAACCTGTTTTCAGCTTCTCGGTTGAAATGGGTTTTAAGCCTTCTTTTGCAAAGAGAATCCGTGATCAAGATCCATAATTCTTCTACCGTACTTGGTTTTCTAGTTACGAAGCAACATTTTTTATCGAACATTTAGGTACGAAATTATTCCAGAGTTCGATCGAGATAACGATGTTTATATGTGGAGTTATTCCATAGATCGATATAAATGTACATTCTTTGAAGATGTCATTTCATCTCTCCTTTATACAATACTCCTATAATATTATATGCCCTTTGAAATAACTTGAGCGCCAAACTACGGCCATGTTACTAGATATAAAGAATATTTCTTTTCTCATTCCCGTATACTGTTCTAAACAGGTAGGTTTTAATGTTGTTTGTTCTTTAGGCCGAAGTAATTATAAATTCAAATTCTATGCAGGATAGTAAATCAATAATTTGGAGAGAACATTTTTAGCAATTTAGAGACTTTTATTTCCTACCTTTCATTCTTCTGTCTCTTGGGACTTCTTTATTTTCCTCGTCAAACATGTTAATACGTTGTTTCTAACAGCTTCTAAAATGGAATCCTTTACATGAAGAATTTTTCACGACATATGGTAATTCATTAAAACATATTTTAGCAGAAGTAAATAAACGTATTTAATTGTTTGTTGTTGTCGGTATCTCTAGCTATTTTTACACTATTTTTTCCTGTTCTATCTAAATCAATAACTTTGTAACTTTTTATATCAGTAATATTTTCCATGTGAATGAAGTTGTAGAGCAAACGTTGATTAATATGTAACTTGCGTTTACACTTAAGGCAACTTTTTAAAAGCTTGTCTTTATATAGACATCACAAGATTCGTTGGTGGTAGTGTAATTCATTAACATTTCCGCTCTTAGCAGGATAACATGATATTAGTACACAGTATTATCGTGTACGTGTTTTGTCTTATAGCAAAATCACATGGAGCTATCTGCTGTGTCCACTAAGAGGAATCGGATCCCTGATTTTATTGCTATACATCCGAAGACTTATCACTGTCCTAGCAGGGAATCATAATATTACTGATAATAGGGTAACGTTATCAATAGATAATTCTCATATTAATTAACAACCGCTGAGTGTTTTTTTTTTTCAAATTTCCTATTCCTCTTTTCAAATTTAAAATAAGCCTGATATTTCGATATTTTAAGGACTTGACGCTACCGCTGACATACTTGAAGTTATACGAGATGTCGGTATGTTTAGTATTACGCTCAAGACTGAAACGTTTGTAATTACTCGCGGAATTAATGATGTGACTAAGTAACGTAAATAGTTGTAGCTTATGTCGTTCATCACTTTGTACTACTGAATATCGTGCATTAACTTTTTTCTGTTGGTTAGCATGCTACGATTCGATTTTTTTTCAATACGAAATATGCGAATCCATTCAACTTACGACGTTTACCAGTTCTTAAGTTTTTAGACAGAACAGAAAAAAAAAAAACTCTTCGTGATGACGATAAACCCACTTGAAGTATCTCAGGACGGCTGGTATGGGTACTAACAGTTTTACCAAAATAAAGCATAGAACAACGTTTCGATCTTCTTAGGTCATCTTCAGGTCCTGAGAAACAAATGTTTGACTCTCGAAGCCTGCGACTGACACTATCTAATAATACGTTATTGACGTCTTTCTGTTTTTGTAGATTACATTTAGATAACAGTTCATACTTTAGTCCTCCTGTTAAGTTTCGAGTGTTTTTAATCCCACACAAGATTCTTTAACGTCATGATGCATCTAAGTATTATTTTTGCATTTATTATAATTACTCTTCACATTAATTTCTAATTTTTAACAAAAAATTAGTAAAAGCCATCTGAAGAAAGCAGTATTATACCATTTCAAACCTGTTTCCATTTTTTTAAAACTACAAATGGCGAATATATCTTGAAATATAATAGACGTACATAAATTCTTAATATAATAGGGGAGATAAAAGTTCATATATGTTAAACCTCTCTATAAACTGCCTCTTCGCTCTCATAATGTGTCCCCCCAGTGGCACAGCGGTATGTCTGCGGACTCACACTGCTGAAACCATGTTTCGATACCCGTGATGGGCAGAGCACAGATGGCCCATTGGATAGCTCTGTGCTTAATTCTAAACAAATAAGCATTCTCATAATGCTGTAGTACTAAATTATCACGTTAAGTGCCAATGCTTAAATCTGCGATAAGTTATAGGCCTAGTCTACAACAGGCTGTCAATGAGGCACGACCGATCACTGAAATCCTGATTTCTGGGGCGCAGTACCACTTTATCAAATGTTATTTGACAACAGTTTATAACAGATATTTTATTGGTATTCAACGTATGAGTAAGAAGCAAATTAGCTATGGAAAAGGTTGAATTTCAATCTCGGAATGCCATGTTTTTATAATCAAAGCTTGTATATTTCATTCATATTACCAGCCCCCTTCCTTTCTCTCAGAAAGAATTGTATATTTCATCCACACTACACGACCCTTGATTTGAAGACTTATGAATAGAATCAAAGACTTGATATTAAACAAGACTTCTTGTGGTGGGAAAATATTTATATATCTTACGATTTAACAATAGTAAATCTTGTTGTTCGAATTGACCTGTGTCGGCCAACATCATGCTCCACAAAGCATCTCAAAATAGGCATTTTGTTGCATTAAGGACATTAAGCTTTTCCTTAATTAATCTGTAATATGTTATTATTATTATTTCAAGCAAACAGCACATTATACATTAAAATGTTTAATACATTTGTTATATATAAAATATTTTCTTTTAATTGTTTTGACATATTAAGTAAAATACTCGTTCCAGTTTTAAAATATCATAGTGAATGAGTTAGTTCTGTTGCTTTTTGTTGCTAAACGTAAAGCTTTGTAATGGACTGTTTGTGCTATGCCCGCAACAGATATCGAGTGCTAATACTGAAACTACAAACCCTCAAGAGAGACTCCAAAAATTTAAATGCCACTGAGTGCGCTTCACAATTTCACACAGCTATGAAGAGTTGTAGTCAGAACAACCGTTACTGAAAAACTGCAATAATGACTGGTTCTTATAATACTCCTTTCTATTATCGTTATTTCAAGAAGCGGCAAACCCATGTTGTAATTAAATTATATGGTATAACATAATTAAAATAAACAGATGAAGCAAACAAAAATACATTTCAAAAATAAATGAATGGCATTATTAAGCATTTAATCTGACATTTTTCACCAAGTTAATTAATTTATTTTTCCAGAAAAGATTATGATTGTCCATTTCTATTTTGCCTCATGAAATATCGCAAAAATACACGATGAATATCTGAATTTGTTTTCTGTTTTTATTCACATTAATTTGGACAATAAAACAGTTATTATAGCATGGAACTGACTACAGTTAACGAATACCTGTTTAACCTTTATCGATTTAACTTCAGCTATTAGTTTCATCATAAAGTTCCAAATAAAGCAGTCTAAATAGGTAAATCAATCAATGGATGAAGGTAACATAAACTGGACATCACATGAACCTGTTACTAATACAAGTGTTTCAGTGTTTCAGCAGTAAGTATGAAGGCTTACGACCCTAAAATTCTGGTTTAAATATCGGTGGTGGGCAGAGCATAGATGTCCTACTGTGTAGCTTAGGCTTAACAACAACCAAACTCGTGAGAATTCTGTATCAAATTCGTAGCCTTAAAACTTTGTAAAAATAAACTCATTAGCAAAGCTGATTGTCTTCACACTGGTTAGTTAAAAACTCTTTTCGTATCAAAGTAGTAGTAAAGTGAACATGGTGTTTACATATAACTAAAGTTTTATCAAGCAAAGCTTTTCTGTACTAAAAATAAATTATCACATTGAATGAAAACAAGAGGTTCTTATTACTTACATGCATATATGAAGTTTCAATTTCAAAATCTTTCACGAAAAGTAAGGTTTTGACAGGTGAAGCCGCTGATAATATTCTTCCCACGTCTTGGACTTCACCACCATCTGTTCTAAAAGATATGAAAAGCGCGCACTGTCGTCGAAAGTAAGGATTACATTCCTAGCGAGATAGAAACAAATCACGAGCCAAGCGATTAATTTGCCTCAAGTAAAAGTGGCGAACGTGCAACCATTACCAGGCGTCAAACAAGACATGTTTTATGTTATTTTCATTTTTTGTTTTTTTCACCTTCAATTTTGTCACTAATAATATAAATATATGCTTTGAGTTGGAATACAACACCTTTTGTACGTATACTGATAAAGATACATACATAGGTTAAAAATGTGAAACTAGGCGTTGAAAAAACCTCATATATTAAGATATATCTCGAAGTGCAGATTGAAGACAACTTCACAACCAAAACCCAATACTATCACTATAAGGTATTTTCAACTTTCCGCCGAAGATCGGGCATTTCACAGTTAATTTATGCACAGTACTCTCTGGCATAGAAATAACAATAAATTAACGTGGAATATAATGCTTTTATTTTACAAAACATTTTAAATATATGATCTCAGATTTTTATTTTTTTAATGTTACACACACTCACACATACATTTACTCATTTGTTGTTGTTGTTAATCGCATCACATGTACGATTATTTTCTAACATTATTTTAACTTACACATTTTATTTGTAAACTTCTTCTGCTCTAAAATTCTGCTTTCCTCACCAAGGGAAAGTATTTAAATATATGAAATATAACAATTTTGTAGAAATGATCATTAACTTCGACATTCAGAAGTAAGCAGTGTAGACCGTACTTTTCCCACTGAGCATGCGCTCCCTGCTTACTCTCCATGGTAACAATAGACCTTTAACAAAGATTACATATAACCAGGATTCTTCATATAACAACTATGTCAATACTTCTCTTTATGTAGCTTTCCATAAACTAGCTAATGTCTTAGGTCTATGACTTCCAAGTGGAGCCCTAAGCAGATCGAAGGCACAATATTCTTTGCAACTATATCGATAAGTCTGACAGGTAAGTATTCGAATGGGTTTGCTGTAATTTCAGTTGACTACCCCTTTCATAAAAATAATCACTGATTTCCGGACGTGACTGCAAGATTGTGAGCTTTTAGCTTGTCTGCTTTTCCAGCTTTTAAATCTTGTTTATCAGATTATTAACAATAACATGAGTTATGCCAAACTTCATCACAATATCTTTTCGCGTCAAGAATTAATGATTGGTAACTATAATATTTGCTCTGCAGAAGGTGATGGTGGTAGTCATGATCAGCTTAAGAATGGCTTCAGAGTCCTTGCTGTTTTAAATGTTCTGCAAAGAGAGTTTTCCTCTTTTATGGAAATACTGAAGAATCTATTATAAATGCTGTGCCTTTTCACTTGACATCAGTTATTATTCTAATCATATAAACACTTTTCATCGATATGGATAATCATATCCCATTTAGACAGCGATCAAGTTCTAAAGGCATTTTACAAGCCTCATATGAAAAATAATTCAGACTTAAAATAGCCTTAAACTTAAAGTACAGGACAACTAAAAGTACAAAAAAATACAATTTTCAATACGGAAATGTCTTCCATCACAAAAAAAAAAACAAAGGCAATACGTCTTAAGCCCGAATATTACCACTAATAATGACAACAGGACAGTTCATTAGAATGGCTCTCATATTGTCGAATGTATTTCTGTGAACATACATCAGATGTATTTGCTAGTGTAAAAAAAATCTGCGATTTCCACGTAATAACATTGGCATGATCCAGTAAGGTAAAATTCGATTTGAATATTTGGTTTAAAGTTAACTATTTTTGAACGTTCTAAAGCTGGTGTAATAGTTTATTGTTTGTTATCATTCTGAAGCTGATATAATAGTTTATATTCTGAAAACTTTTCAGCATTATTATTCTGAAATTTAGGTAGATATAAACAAAACTTATGTTACACAACATTTTATAAATATAGCTCAGAAAACAAGTGCAAAAAGCTGTAATTACTCAACTGGTCTAAATGTTTTAACGTTAAGAATAAGAATAGGCTTAGTGAACGTTTGATTTATGAATTACCGTTATATGTTTTTCCATAAACATTATGTCTTTGTATATGTAAAATATGTCTGTATTTTTTATTGTTGCCTTACAAAGAAAGAGAAAAGAATACAAAAATTTTGACTAATAATCATACACGTCAAAAAGCTCGTATATTTACTTTTTTTGTCAATGCATGGGGTTTTATCGTCTCGACACTTATTTTAAATGCAAATCATAAACGGTGAGAAATCAGCAGACGAACTTTGCTTCAAAGAAGGTTTTCAAGTTTAAGTACAACCTTTAAGCTCATTTAAAAGAAGAATTGATTTATACGTTTCTCAATTAGTTTCGGAACGAAAAGCTTTGTTCTCCCTGATATGGCATTCATAAAACTATCGAACATTCAAAGTTCTTGGCATATCAGCAAACTAAAAACATTCTTCTATCAGTTTTATTCTACAAATTGAAGTTAATTTTGCCCCTTCATTTTTAATTGTAGTTGTGTGATATTCTTATTAACTATGTTTCACTAATTTCTGTACTTCTGTTTATCAAATGGCGTAGAAAGGCATTTATTGTTTTGTTGTTTTTTGGCTATTTTCACAGGTTCGGTGTCTTTCATTTCCAAATGTAACTTCATTACTATGCCTAGTGAAAAAATCTAGGAGTTCTGTTTATGTTTCAGTGTTTCTTTCGTTTTAAATGTATGCGAATATTACCTACTGAATAGTTTCTGACAGAAATAAAGACTGTCAAGCCTAATAAATGTTAGAAATGGACCAACACAGAAAGAGTTCATACAGCTAATCCTGATATTTCTAGGATCGAAACAAAAACGTTATGAATATAGTATAGGAAAAGCGACTTCTACACTACGTAGCGCAAAAATAGTATTAACTGCACCACATAATGGTGGACAAATGTACAACTAAGTCATTAGAAATGATTAGTCCCACTGCTCTTGGACATAAACAAGAACTTCAAAGACAACAACTAGCAATCACCTGTAATGAATCACTAGGAAACAGCCTTCCTAAGTACTGTTTAAGGTAGATAAATCCTGGTTTAAAATGCATTAAAGTATAAAACTCATTCGGATCTTTAACGAAATCACGGTGACTAACAGCAAGGGAATTTATAAACGGGAATGCTAATTTTGGATGAAGAAAAGAAAAAAGTGATGAAGTCATACTATATGGTCTGAAAGAGAAGTTCCCTCGGAGAAATTTAGTAAATTGTACTGACAATGGAGCGATTTTTATGGTGTTGGAGGTTAGTTTGATGCATAAACATATAGATACAATTGAAAAATGCAATCGCACTGCCATTTCCTCACGGACAGAAATGCAAATTGGTAGTTCTGCTGTTTACATATAGTCAAAATTTCATATTTTAATCGCCCCTGATGTCTCAACGATAATTCTGAGGGATCATAACGCTAAAACCGAGTTTTGATAATTGTAGTGGGCACAGCACAAGCAGCCCATTGTGTAGTTTTGTACTTAATATTAAACAAACAAAATATAATATAATATAATTTTTATCTAGAAAGCCAAAAATGAACGTTGTGCTCGCTATATTTAGTATACTTATGATACTCGTTTTAGATTTTGGAATACAAAAGACAAAAATTATTTGCGCTTAACACGTCTAATTTTCAACTGATACAATAGAAGGGTAGCTAGTCAACAGCATCCACCCTCAAATGTTGAGATATTCTACTTGAATAGCACAGTTTGAACGTTAACCTTATAAAGAACCTCTGGTCCACACTGAGGGGCATAATTTTGCAACAACAGGGACAACGAGCCAAGGATCCTAAGAAATCTAAGGGCGAAGCCAAAACTGACCCAATTATGATGTAGATGGAGCTTACTCTGCTTCCAATAATGGATGTTGGACTTAGTTGTGTCAATTTTTGTACATTTTACAAGAACTCAAGAATCAACTTATCTGAAAAATTACTGCCTGATTTACAAATACTAACGGAAAGATAATAATAAATAATGACGGGTTGCTGTTTGTTTTTCGAAAATTTACGCAAATCTACATAAGAAGTAGCTGTTTTAGTCATCATTAAATTTTATCTGATAGATTAGCAAGAACACCCACCTTTTTACTGTAGGTGAACTAGAGCCCCTCAGTTCGCATAACATCATCAGTCAAAACAATCTGTTATAAACGAAACACAACTAATAGAATAAATACTTGTAGTCAAAACCACAACCAAAATGATGTTCCTGCGGTTTGTTTTGTTTTGAATGTCGCGCAAAGCTACACGAGTGCTATCTGCGCTAGCCGTCACTAATTTAGCAGTGTAAGACTAGGGGAAAGTCAGTTAGTCATCACCACCCACCGCTAACTCTTTGGCTACTCTTTTACCAACGAACAGTGGGATTGATAGTTATATTATAACGCCCCCACGACTGAGTGGGCGAGCATATTTGGTATGACGGGGATTCGAACCAGTGATCCTTGGATTACGAGTCGAGTGCCTTTAACCACTTGGCCTGTTGTTTAAGTAAAGCCACATGAGTCTATTCGGCAAACTCTGCGCAGCAAATCGAATCTTAGATTTTAGTGTAGTAAATCAAGAGACTTACTGCTGTTCCTATGAGGGATATTTAAAATTAAAAAAAAAAAACACAACAACAACAAACGATTAAATATAGAAACTCAGAATCATGGAAAATGGAACATCTTTTGGAGAACAGAATACAGTTCCATACATACCCGATAACTGCACTTAACACTTAGCACCATCTCTCGGAGAGGAAGAACTTCAATATTTGTAGTTTAATAAAACACACCAGCTCTTTGAAGATTTTGTCAAAGGTCAGTTCTAAAATCATCCACACACACCCGATAACTGCACTTAACACTTGGCACTATCTCTCGAGGTTTTAGCAAAGATACGTGTAAATTACGATATTGTTTTCCATTGACCATTTCGGGTTATAAACAGCCAAAATTACTTGCAAAATTCAAGTTTTGAAACTCCTTGTTTGAATGTCACTAGTTTATTTAATAATAATAATAAAAAAACACGTGATGTCAATTTCTTCACATACAAAATACGATTCCAACTTGAACGTTTTGAATATTTATCCACATCGGACTATCTGCTGAGTCCACCAACGGGAATGAAACTCCTGATTTTAGCGTTATAAATCCGAAGACTTACCGATGTCCCAGCGGGGAACGTTTCTAATCCACTCAACTGTAAAGTTTAAGTTGCGATTAATTAGTTCTAATTTTAAAATATAGAGCCGTTGTTCTAACAAACAACGGTTGAACAAGTGATTGTATTTCTTTATAGTGGATTTAAAAAAGTAATAACATTCGAAAATTAAAAAAATAAGCCATGAATGACTCACACACACACAACTTTTGCAATATTGTATATCACTGTAACTAAACTGCTACTTTATTTATACAGAAATACATTCATTAACAAAATATCGAAGTAAAAATGTAGATTAAATCTGAAATACTGAAGATACAACAATTTATCATCTATACAATAATATATTTTGAAATTTAACATTTTCATGTAAATACTCCAGTTAATCAAAAACCATGTACTAATTAATTTCGAGTTTCGATTCTTAAAATATCGCAACATCCAGTTTCTGTTGAAAAAAAATCACACTACTAAGTTTAGCTATGAAATT
The DNA here is from genome assembly GCF_004210375.1 of Tachypleus tridentatus. Taxonomy (NCBI): domain Eukaryota; kingdom Metazoa; phylum Arthropoda; class Merostomata; order Xiphosura; family Limulidae; genus Tachypleus; species Tachypleus tridentatus. The sequence continues at coordinate 57,477,422 of NC_134834.1, read as the reverse complement.
CTAAACCTTCTACTTACGTAAAATATAAAAGATAACCCAGAAATATTTCGTTAAATGGCCGCAAATATGAAAAACGATTAATTAGGTTTGTTATATATTCTAATGCCTCGTTGAGGATTATTCAAAAGCTAAATCATTTAAGAATTCCATTTGAGCGTTTGTATCATCAAACATCTGTAACCTCTTTCCAAATATTCAAATATAAAAAGTATTCATGTTACGAGCGCTAAATGGATAAACTAACACCGATTTATTTATTTTGTTTGTTTCTTTTTAAATTTCGCACAAAGCTACTCGAGGGCTATCTGCGCTAGCCGTCCCTAATTTAGTAGTGTAAGACTAAAAGGAAGGCAGCTAGTCATCACCACCCACCGCCAACTCTTGGGCTACTCTTTTACCAACGAATAGTCGAATTGACCGTTACGTTATAACGCCCCCACGGCTGGGAGGGCGAGCATGTCGAACGCCTTAAAACGCTTGGCCATGTCGGGCCGACCGATTTATTTATATATGATTAATATTCTCTTTTGAAATACAAAACGTTTTATTTCCATGTTGTTAAGCATAAAGCTGCTGGTTTATCTGTGCTATGCCATCTATGGGAATCAAACCCCGAATTTTATAACCACACGCACTGAAACTTACCAATGAGAGGTGGGGAGCAAACAGTACCAAAACATATGAAGCTGCTACAAATGGAATGAAATTCACACTGTGACTTCTTTTAATGTAAATAAGTATGACAAACGAGTTACCACAATATGAAAAAGAGTAGAAACAAACAAACAACGATAGAATATCATTTAAAAATCACAAAACATATAATAATTAATACAAATATTCCTGAAGACTCGGGGATTATGCTTTCATCCCCCAAATCTCCAACTATATTTACAAAAAAAACTTGAGCTCAATATTTAGGCATATATATATACAAATTAATACCACTAACATCATTTTTACGCACAAATATACACAATTCGTCTAAACGAAACTTGTATTCTACCAAACTACCTTGGAAAAAATAAAACAAAAAAAAAGAGACATATACTTTATGCATAATTCAGTACACACATGAACAGTAGCAATTTTTCATACAAATTAGCAAACGACTAAAACGAAACACGTTTAGAGAGTACAGATAGATAGTAGTGTGATTGTGTGCTTTTTTTTTTTTTTTCATAGCAAAGCCACATCGGGATATCTGCTATGTCCCCTGATTTTCGTGTTGTAAGTCTGAAGACAGCGGGGGATATAATGAGAGTAAGAACTAACATATGAAACTCTTTTTTGTAGTTTAATACAACGCACCATCTCTGTGAACTTTTTGTCAAAGGTCAGTTCTACAATCAGTTACGTGATGGTATAATAAGCTACCATTCGAATATTAATACAACTTGATTTTTGATATCAAACCCATCGTTTTCTCCAATGCGTACCCTCCCTTTTCAATACTTTTTGACAACTTCTGTATGTCATAAGTTATACTGTAGAAAATCGTATATTCTTAATTTAATATTGTTCTTCTAAAAATATCGTAGCTTTAAAATATTTGCCGTTTAAACTTATTGACAACAAATCGGCTGTAAATAATAGTGCATAAAAAAACAATTACAGCTATATCCTAGAATCTGTGAACTTTCTATCACAGTTCAGAAGAAAGGTGTTACTCTAACGACATCGAACAAAATAGAAGCAGTACTAATCTCGTTTCTTGGAAGTTATTATGAAATAGTAATCAACATATTCTACATAACGTATCATAAAATTTAACAGGGTTTGTGTTACTTTTTATTTAGTTAGGTCAAAGGTTTAGCTGAACTTTGATAAAAGCCTCTTGTTAAAGAAGCCCACATAACAATAAACCAACTGAATGTGAAAAATCGCTAGTTAACAAAAAATCACGCATTTCTTTAAATGACTTTCAAACAAGATTCTCCTGGTTCAAAAAATGTAACCACCAGAGGAAAAAAATGTCTCACTTTAATTTATAAAGAAACAAATTAAACAATGTTGCTTAAGGTAATTTTGTCTGCATCATCAGTTTTATCACTAACATAATTTATTAAATTAGAACAAAAAATGTAGTTTTTATTTCATACTATTTAATTTAAAGCTTTCAGTCACAATCACAGATATTTCAGTATCAAAACGAACAGCCAAAATTAGTTCTGTCAATACACTGGCTTAAATACATGAAATGGTTTATTGAAATTCTTGCCAAAATCTCATGAACGAAAAACAATATGAAAGGTGTATTTGTATCTGTGGTAAAGCTACTAAAAAGGCTATATGCCCCATCCCTAATTTTGTACTGCTACCACTGTGTGTGTTTTCTTATAGCAAAGCCACATTGGGCTATCTGTGGAGCCAACCAAGTGGAATTGAACCCCTGATTTTAGCATCGTAAATCACTAGACACTTATGCACCAGTAGGGGGGCTGCTACCACTACAGAGGGAAAGAAGACAGCAAGTCAGCAGCATCCTACAATTCACACTAAGAGTTGATTGTCACTCTTGTAATCTATCTAAAGCATACAAAGTGGGGTATATAGCATATAATTAAATGGATTTGAACTTGATGCACAAACTCTAAACCTCAGAGCTCTATCATAGGACCAAACCATGCCCTACATCCCTACATGGAAAATGCTGCCTTCATATTATATTATAGATACATATTACTTAAGTTAATGCCTAAATAATGTAGAAAACTTTTTTTTTATGACACTGTAAAAATTTATTTAAAAACCACTTACTTTATTTGTAGTTTAGCAACAATGGAGACACACTGCAGTAGATGATCTCCAAACAAACTTACCTTCAAAAAAACTTGCTAAATTAACTAATTATTATGTAACTAATATTTGAGGATAGTTATAAGTTAAAATTCAACCATTGCAATAACTGTCAAATGTTTCAAGCTGATCGAATATATCATTTACATCCAATCAATTAATATCCATAATCTGTGAACTAAATATGTTTTCAAACATTAAACCAGCAGGAAAGAAAAAACTACCAGTTTCCTTTTAAAAAATATAATAGTTTCCTATGAATTTCATCATCTTTATCCCAGCATTTTATACACTTTCTTTTTCTTGAGATGCCAAATGCAATTTTTGATAAATTGCTCTTAACAATTACAAATATTATGCAGAAAAATTTATAGTCATTACAACACTAGCAATAATAATTTCAAAACTTACAAAGAAAATAATAAAATAAGAACAATATATTAACAAGTACAAGTTAAGTAACACACAGACAGATACTGAGAGCATACAAAACTGAAATTTATATTTAAAAGAAATTAAAGATATGAGCTAACCAGTACATGTATTTCATAATATTTACTTAAAAAAATATTCTATGTAATATATGCTAACAATATTTGAAAGTTTCAATAAGCTGGTTAAACATGAGTATTAAAGCTTTGTTTTATTGACATTTAAAACTGGTCCAAAAACTTAAATAATTATACTGTATTATATATATTTGATGCTAGAATTCTTTAACAGAATAATTAAATAAAACATGGTAATTTATTTCTATTCTGTACTTTCTTATGTTATTTTAACAAACTATTCTGCATCCACACTGTTGATACCAGATGTTAGTTTCTCTGATAATAGACTTAAACAAATATGACATTTTGGCATTCAAGTATTTTTTTACTTTGGCGTTATCTGATGGCAGACACATAAGAGAAAATCTGAAGCTATGATCTAACTTAGATTATACACAACTACACATCCTAATTCCATGAAAATTGGGAAACAATGCATACAATGATTAAAGATAATTTCATATTTTACCTATAAATTAATATAAACAAGCATGATAGGTGATGCCAAAGCACATTTCTTGTTATTGTTGTAGTTTAGCATAAAGGTACATGATGAATGACATGCACAATGCATGGTAAATCAAACTCCTTGTATCAGAATTATAAGAACTCAAAACTTAACACTCAGCCATCAGAAGATACCATAAACATAAAAAAACTAAAATAACTCTACTGAATCTGGTCTTTATCTAATCATATAACTGAAACATGAAATGGAGTGAAATGACATCATGCATATCTTCCATAATTAAAGGAAGAACAATACATATAGTAGTAGTTACCTTGACAAAATAAGAAATCTTGAATTATAAAACCATAAAAATTTCTTTCAATATAACAATCTACAAAGCATATACTTCTCTTTACTTGCTTAAACCAAGAAACAAGTCAAACTTACTTTGCTATTTACTATGTAATGCACATAGCAATGTCACCCCCTAATAACAGCATATCAAGGCTACTTCAGGACTTTCATAATGAAATCCATCATGGTGGGAGCAAAAAAAAAATTTTGGACAACAGAGCAAAACAAAACTGACATAAATCAACAATCTATAGATCAAAATGTTCAATCAAGATAATAGTATAATTAACAGATGACTTTAATTCAAAATTCTTAAAGCTTTTAGATATTTAAAGCTTTAAATAATGCTTTAAATTTGATGTAAATATAGGAATGGAGCTTAATTTAAGCATGAAGATAGACATATATTAAGTATAAAGAGTGGAAATGGACTAGAAAATAATTCTCAAATTATGCATAATTAAATGGCACTTGTGTAATTAAAGAATGAAGACCTAATACAAATGTATAATATTTCTCAAAAACATATGCAAGGTAGCTTGCACTAACAAAAGATTCAACAAATGTACTCATATGTACTGGATGTCAAGAACATCTATGGAACTAAGTAGTAGGTAATAGGAGTAGCTGCAACACGAAATAGTTTGTACCAAAAAAACATGTAAGATGATGTACACTAAAATAGGCTATATTGGTAAATGGCATGTGTACCAAATGGAGTTGTACATGTGTACCAAAAAGCACCAGTACTGCAGAACTGCACATATCACAACAGCATCCACCAAAAATAAATTTATTTACTAAAAGGTTATTATCTTTATTATATGAGTGGATAATTGGTTTATTATTTGAACCAAAGCCAGGTGTCATACAATGGTATTCACCAACAACTGTATAATGCCATTTATTAATAATGCATAAACATCAAAGGTGAACAGTGTATTAGAGTTGAAGTTTGTGTTGATATGATAAAATCTTGAAACGTTCATGCACTATAATGGTGTGAATAGATTTAACATGAAATGTTTCAAGCAAGCATGAGAAACAACAAAAATATGTAAATTCCACTAGTAGTGAACAAACAGAAGGTGAAAGCATCTGCAAGAAGAAAATATGGATAACAATAAATGTATCTGGTACAAATGGTTTTAATGAAGCAGAAAAACATTATATAGGAATGTAAGATTTAGAACTGAAAATAACCAAAGTAACATACTATCATTATTGTAATGGCTAAGCAAAAAGTATTCAACTTTCACTATGGCACAAACATAAATCACAAGATTTTTCATAACAGGGCAAGACTATCAGCCTCTTAAGCTAACTGTAATATGATAAAATCAGAACCTTAGGAAATAAGTCAAAAATTGAATATCATAAACTTTCACATTTAATCTACTTTTCTATGTTCAGTATTTTATTATGGATACTGCTACTTTGCAAGAAATCCCAAAGCAAAATCTAAATCAGATACACTTTTTTTTCAATTCCTAGACTTGAAGGAAGTATATAAAAAAATCCCTTAAGTTATCACTGTGTACTGCTGCTCATTAGAAAATTTCCAACAAGTCTTCTTTTTCTAAAATATCACTGAGGATTATCTGTCACTTACAAAAAATAAACAATAATTCATATTAATTATAGTCTCTATCTATAATACATAAAACAACTTTTGCATAGTAAACATTGGAATAATATTGTATCATACTTTTCATATTTGTGAAATATATTTATAAAGGATGAAAATTATGAAGTAAGTAGGTTTTAAACTATAAGAATTATTGTTCATAACACAGAATTATAATAAACTAGTACACTTCAGTAAAATTTAATTGTAAAAAAATTATCAAAACCTAAATGTTTTTCTAACAAATTTACATATATCATCATGATAGAAGTGTATGTGCACACATTTTTAAACTTGCAAACCTTATTAACTTTACACAAATATAAATTGCAAGAAACATTCATTTCCAGACAGTTACTTCCACATTCATTTCTTAAGAAATGATAAATAATTTCAATATTATAGTAAAGAGTAAAGCAGACATTGTAAGCCCAAAGTACTACAAATTAAATTCTGTGAGCATTATTTTCATATTTATTTTCTCACTTAACACATAACATAGTACTGTGTGTACTAAACAAGTTCAACACATTTTCTTGAATTGTCCTCCCCAAGATTTAACCAGCATTTACAAAAATGAATTTTAAAGTCTTTCAAATGTCTTTGGGTCATAAAATATAACCTAGTAATTACTGATTTCACTGCTGGAACAACAAGTGTTCAGAAAAAATTGGTAAAAGTAATCTTATAATTATTGCTAGTTCATCATCATCCTTTACTGTATACCTATAAAAATTTGCTTCTGTCACAAGTATGACTTTTACGAGTAACTCAAGGAATATTACTTACCATTGGAAAATTCCATGAGGTGAAAGATTAAAAGTTGTTTTAAATAACTTCAAAAATATTTTATGTAAAAAGAAGATATGAATTCAAAGAAAATTTAAATATATTAAACAAAACTTTTACTATTGTTTTAAATACATGAGTAAAACTAATACAAATTTAACAACTTAGATGTAAATCTAATGCACCACTAAAAAGTGAATTCAGTTTTGAGAAATATTTTAATAAATATGTGGCATAAAAACATTGTCTGTAAAATATGATAAAGCATACATTATGGGAAGTTTAAGAAATGAAATAATTTCTTAATAGGCTTCTTCATATTTAAAAAAATTTGATTTCTCCAATACTGAGAAACATTCATCACCTGACAAATTACATTAATTTTTTTAGCTGTTTTTCCTTGTGTTTTGATTGTAGTTACAAAAGTTCAGTTACAACCATGCTTATGCAACATTAATAATTTGTTACCTGAATGAAATTTTAAAGCAATAAAGTTTCTTGCAAAATTCCAAGATATTTAATAAAATTGTAGTTTGGAAATGGTGTTTGTAAAGCTAATTGCAAGTGCTAACTATATATGATACACTGTTTATTCTACTTCAATTCAGTATACCTAAATTTATCCAGTTTTATAAATAAAAACACTATACAATTTAAACACTTTTTAGATATTACTCTTAGATTTAAAATGTCTTGTCAAATTTAGGTAACTTAGTCCTTGCACTCAAACATACACTACTTCAGTAACAGAAGACTGATATAATAAAATGGTATTTTCAATTCTCAAGGTAAAGAGGAGGTGCATAGGAGAAACCTTGAAAGACTGTGTCCACATCCTGAACACTGGCACTCATTCCCTGACTTTTACTCACAGAAGCTGAAATAAAATAAAGTGGTTTATTCTCACAAAATGTTTCATCACTCAGAAAAAATTACTAGCAACAATTAATCAAAAACATGTCTTATGCAAATTTATTGATATATGAAATACAATTTTGAAATAAAAATATAATAAAACTCCCTTCACATGCACATTTGTAATAGGGTATCTCACATACCACCTTAATTACAAAACTAACCTGGTACAGGCTCCTTGATAAAGTCAGGATCAATATTTTTCAAGTCTAATTCACCATTCTAAAATTAAAACAAAAAAGTGATTTTTTTTTTCAGTAAGCCACACAATGATCAATAACATAATGTAATAGTTGTAAAGCAATAAATATTTTCTTCAAGATAATAAAATTTATCAATTTATCTTCTACTGAGATACCAACTGTATATTTAAATGTTTACATCACAGTATAGAGTCATGAGTCCAAATCCTGTTCAAACTCAGTTTTCACTTCTTTAAAAAAAATGCAACATCTGAGTATAGTGTACCACTCTCAAAAACACTTCTATATTTGTAAACTTATTACAGCACTTATAAATCAAGATCAGTATAGTTCAAAGTCTTGCCCAAATTTCACCATTACTAGTCTAACTAAAGAGATAAAAATGACACCTATGATGAAACTTTGCCTAAACAATCTACCAAAGGACACCTATGAAATTAAAGCAAACCCTACAGCTTAGATAGATAAAATTTCTTTGTAAAATTGGAGAAACAGGTTCAAATTATATTTGTTCTCAGTTTTACTTCTTAAATTTAATATAACAAATGTTGGTTTGACACACTAAATAATATTATAATTTAAAATAATGGTAACTTTAATTTATAACACATGTAGATAGCATTGCTTAACTTATTATTTTTTATCAAATTAGTGATAGGGTTTTGCACTGACATACACTGCTGGCCAAAATCTTAAGACCAATGAACATAAAGGAAAAATATGCATTTTGTGTTGTTAGACTCAACCACTTATTTGAATAGAGCTTCGAAAGATGAAAATAAGAAAAGGGAAAATAAAAATAAACTTTTTTAGCATTTAGTGGGAAAAATGTAAACACTATGAAATTAGCCTAAATACTAGCTGGTCAAAAGTTTAAAATCATACTGAAACGAAACATTAATCGGTAAACACGTAACAAAATTTAGTCATTTGTGTTCAAATATTAGCGTTGTCGACATCTCCCACTGATATCTCCTGGGATATCATTGGGTAAAAACATGGCACAGAAAAAAAAGTTGGCAGAGTTTGAACAAGGCAGATTTGTCAAGCTACAAATGCAAAATCTCTCTCAACGTGGCATCGCTGGTGAGATTGAGCACAGTAAAACTGCAGTTGCAAATTTCTTAAATGATCCTGAGGGATACAGAATGAGAATTTCAAGTGGTTGACCCAAGAAATTTTTGCCGGCGTTGAGCAGGAGGAATCGACGGGTTGTCTGGCAAGACACCAGCCGATTTTGAACCAGAGTAAGGCCCTTACAGTTCAGAATGCAGCTCAAGAACAATAAGAAGGCAACTACGAGAGAAAGGCTTTAAAAACCAAAAATGTCTTCAAAGGCCACGCCTCCTTCCACACCACAAAACAGCTCAGTTAAACTTTCCTGAGAACCACCAAACATGGGACATAGAAAACTGGAAGAAGGTTTTGTTCTCTGATGAGAAAAAATTTAACCTGGATGGTCCAGATGGCTTCCAATGTTACTGGCACAATAAGGATATCCCACCGGAGACATTTTCTACACAACACAGTGGAGGAGATTCCATCATGATCTGGGGTGCTTTCTCCTTCCATGGAACAATGGAGTTTCAGGTTATACAGGGGCATCAAACAGCAGCTTGCTACATTGGCATGTTGGAGTGAGCATCCTTATTGACTCGTTTGTGTGGAAATGACTGGATCTTTCAACAGGACAACACTGCAATCTACAATGTCCGCATGACAAAGGACCTTTTCATGGTGAATAACGTGATTCTTTTTGACCATCCAACATGTTTGCCCAAACTGAACCCCATTGAAAATGTTTGAGGATGGATGGCAAGGGAAATCTATAGAAATGGATGTCAATTCCAAACAGTGCACGATCTTCATAAAGTCATCTTCACCACTTGGAATAACATTTCAGCCACCTTCTGCAAACGCTTATATCAACCATGCCAAAGTGAACATTTGAAGTTATTTGCAATGACGACCGAGCAATTCACTACTGAGACCTCTTGTTGGGCATTTCCTACCCTGTTTAGGACTTCTTTTCGGTATGGTCTTAAACTTTTGACCAACTAGTATTTAGGCTAATTTCATAGTGTTCACATTCTCCCTATTAAATGCTAAAAACGTTTTTTATTTTTATTTTCCCTTTTCTTATTTTTATCTTTCGAAGCTCTACTCAAATAAGTGGTTGAGTCTAACAACACACAATTTCATATTTTTTCTTTATGTTCATTGGCCTTAAGATTTTGGCCAGCAGTGTATCAAAATTATTAATTTTATTTCCAGTTCCACTCCTGTCATAATTATATTACATTCAGTTTAAGTAATTTTGTTTACTAAAATCATACATAATTTATTACTTTTTTGTAACAGTGATAACTAATTAAAAACAAATATAGTACCTTAACTAAATTTCTTAGCTAGATGTTCCTTTCTAAGTCAATTTTGCTTTGATTTTAGTATAATTTCAAAATCTCTGATGCATGTTTCCAAAGTAACTAATATAACCTTTAGTAAAATACCAATGTATGTCATTTGCAATTCATCAATGATTCTTGATATTAAAAATTAATTTATTTTTGTATATAAACTAATCAATATTCTTCAGTTTATGTAAAACTTTACTGCTGTTTCACCATACCATCATACCATCACTAACCAGTGACCATTATCTGTTTTTCCTTAATCTTGAATTCTTTGCAATATTCTATACATGTAATTAATATGTATGGTAACTGATCTGACAACTACATGTTACTCTTTAGAACCAACAACTGTTACATTTAACACATTTAAGTGACTCTTAGTCATTGAGTCCAAGGAGCTACATGTATTTTATAACCACAGGCACGAGCCCACTGATGTGATTAAATAATTAATAACTTGTTCAATGACTTCATTCCACATTAGTTAATGCTTACTTATGTAATGGATATTAATCCTCCATATGCTTAAACTACAAGATATCATTTCAAAAAATTATCTCACAATGCCTCAAATGAACAATATCTTTTTCAGCCAGTCTGGTGTCTGTGGCTTTAAAGTGCAGATGAATGTTACAAAAGGTAAGCTACTCTCCTAAATTTTTGTGTGAAAACAACACACAAGACAATGTAAAGGCTCTTTATGTTTAAGGTAAATTTTAACAAGATACAATTTCTTGACATCATTTCTTTACTCAGCACTCTTACATATGCTGGCTGACAATTTAATGCTTACTTTGAACAACAAAATCTTTCAAAGAACAAACCCTAAAATTTTATTTATGGATCTCTATTTCTTCAACATCTAAGGCCTTGAACTACTTTCAAGACTCTCAAATTCTGCAAAATCCAATTAGTTTCAATCATAAAATTTCTGTATTGAAGTTGGAGTTGATTTCCAGTGTAACTATACAATTTTGTATTGACCCTCTGACTGCAGCTACTTTATGTGCATTTAGAATGTCTGTAAACCATATACAGCACCTTCACAGTTAACTGCTGGAGGCAGACCACATCGTATACAGCAACTCAGTAGTCAATGGGTTAAGGAAGGAAAAAAAGCTGTCATTTACATCAGTACTGCCATGATTCTACTATCACTTTCAGGCTTTTGGTTACAAAAGTAATTTCATGAAGTATAGCTTTGACTGGATTTAAATGATATCAAGAAGTATTATATAAAGATAATTTTCTGTTAAAAGGCATTTTGATAACTAAAAAAAAAAAAAAAAGCTGAATTTAAAATTATAATCATGATGAAAAATTCCTTTTATAATGTTTTTCAGATATATATTCCATTTCCGTTGTTTTTCAGAAAAAATAAGTTATTATTTCTGATAATCCAGTTTATCTGAAACTGGTGTCAAAAATACTTTTTTTCTATGTACTTTGGTAAGTTACCACTTAAATATATATGTAATATATAATATTCACTTTTGGTCACTGATTTTGCTATACATCCTTTTAAGATCTTACATGAATGATCAAGTCTTGGATAATCAATACATCAAGTCTTTGACACTACTTTAGATCCCAATTGAGCTGAGGTTTTAAAATTTGTTTTCTTAGACTTCCTTTAGAAGCACTTAACACTGTATAACATCTACATACTGTGAAGCATACAAAATCAATAGGTAAAGCCCAATCCACACAGATAATAATCTCAGCTATTACTTCATGGTTGAAGTAACATGTTGATATTTGAAACATTGATCATTGTTATCAGAAAATGAACCCAAAATTACATCAAATTACTACAGTGTTTTCACAGTTGGAGAAAGTGAGTTTATGCAAACTGACAATGATCCTAGATAATAACCTAAGTTATCTGGCAACTTGTTAGTGTGATGTAACTGAAAAGAAATATGCATCTAAAAAGTCAAAAAGCACAAGATATTTAAATCCTTGATAGGCAATTGTTTTAAAGTTGTAGCTTTATATCTTCAGAAAATGGTGGAATATTTTTCATCAACTTATTCAACCTAGTTTCTGACAAATATTTAATTGCTTATTGTAATTAATGCTCTACTCTTATAGGTAATGTTATACCAAAAGCAGTCAAGAGATCAATACCTGATAATCAAGCACACCAAATCTTTCAAAATGACAGAAGAGATTGTTAATATCACATTTGTTTCTACAAAGTTGTTCCTGCATGATTAATATCTATCAAAGGTCAAGCATTATGATAACAAGAATTGTTGAAACATCAACTAATGATATATTTAAATTTTTTGTTAGCTATATTTAAGCAAGACTGTGACAAAATTCCCTAGTGAAGTAAAACCAATTTTTTTCAATTAAAATAGTTTTTTGTCATTTTCACCACAGTTAAGGGATATCACTGTGTAGGGTATGAAAGCTAGCAAGATTTCTACATATAGTAATCTTTTACCTTACATTTTCCTTTGAAGAATTATACAAATCCAGTTTTAGTAAAATCCAACTAATTTTCATCACAACACTTAAGAAAAGGTAGTCTGAAATTAAATAAACTCCTGGTAGTTACCTAATAAATGTCAATAAAATTTATTGTATGTGAAAGTCTGGTTAAAAAATATTACAATAAGTCATTAAACTTACAACATTTGGATTGTAAGGTGGAGGAATTTGTCGTGCTTCTAACTGAATCCAGTTCACAGTTTTAAAAAATTCATGATTTTTTACATCTTCTGCATCATTCTTTGATCCCAGTCTTTTTTCTTTGTTCTTCTGTAGCAGCTACAAGAGAGAAAAAAACACAAAGTGTTAAACTATATGTATTATAAAACTTTATTATTTACTCAATCTACACAGTTAAAATAATGAATCATTTCTCTAAGTAAAATTTTAGGAAGGTCTTTATGGTTTAAGACCAATAACACTTCAATCCACTAGCTCCCTTTTTCTATAAGGAATTCTTATGTCTAAAAGACAAATTTTATTACAAAACAGAAAGTAAGAATCCTTTGAATCTTTCAAACAGAGAATTAAAAATTAGCAGCATAAAAAATACTAAAAACCCATTGCTAAATAGATAAACACTAATCTTCCTTTCTCTGTTTTTAGGGTGAAATGCACATCAGTATTATATCACACATATATGAGTGTCATATAATTTTTATGATTGCTAATTCTTTATCAGTAATTTTTTAGTGTGAAGTTCTGAACCACAATATTTTCTTTAATGACAGGTCACAGGTTACAGGTTACTATAAGAAATTTTAATATGCTATGTGTGTGTGTGTGTTTACACCCACAAGTAGTTCAAACACATCATAAACATTTAACCAATGATGAAAGGGGATTGGTGGCAGGAGTGCACACAAACAGGATTGGCTACAGCAAATTATCCAATAAATATACAAATTTTGTTGTAGTTTGTACAACTTTTTCACAGAAGGATATTGTGTTTACAAACTGAAACCATTCCAGCTCTAAACAAAATAAATGTGCAGTTAGTTGCCAACAAATGACATATTAATAACACTATTAGACACTATGAATACTTGTAAAGTTAGATACGCAAAGATACATATATACATGTAATTATGATAAATTTAAGGTAGTTCTCCCTACTTTGTATCTATTTTATCTATTTTTATGCTAGCACTATATTCAAACAAGTTCTTTCTTTTGTATGTTGTTTATCATTATGAGATATGGGAAATATTTAAAAAGGATAACACTGCTATGCCTTTTCTCCTACGAAAAACTATTGGTCATACTAAACTGTAAAAAAACATTTGTTTTGTTTTGGTTTTACAGATTTTGAAGATATTAAATCTATGTAAGATCTGTGTATATCTATCTAATAGGGTGAGGGATTCTTCTCACGATATTTTGCATTTGGATATACAACATATTTATATCTATAGTTAAAGATTTGATAAATACTTTTGCTGTAAGAAAGCAGCAGGCTCAGATCATTTTGTTTTTGTGAAAAATGTTATTATTTCATATCTGTAGATATCAGCTGGTAACAATGGATATTTGTTACAATAAATGTATGCAAAAAACACTGGAAGCTACAGAATATGGCATTTCCCAACTTACACATTCCTTTTATAGAGTGGACCGTGTGAGAGTTATCAGTATTCTTTGCAATTGTTATTGGCCATCTTTCTTACAAAACATAGATGATGGTTTTGTTATTGTACAAAACTAGTGAAATAAACCAAACTCTTTGCAACAGCTATTGGCCTACTTTCATACAAAACATATATGAATTTGCTACTACACAAAATTAGTGAAATAGTCTGGCATGCTTAAAAAGTTTGCGATCCACACTCTAAGCACAAAAGAATTAGATGACAAAAAAAAAGTAAATGATTTAGTTTTGGACTTTCTACAATTGTATGATAAATGCTTTGAATCACTGAACTGGGTGTACGTATACCAGTGGAAGAGACAGCACTACACACAAAATAAAATTGATCAGTAAAAGAACCGTATGATGTTCAGATCATTAGTGAAACAAATGATCTTCTCTATGTAAAGACTTGATCATGTCATGTTTGAAACAAGACCTACTTTCACTGAATTCAATACGATGTTCAGGGTGAGCTTATTATGCAAACCTGATATTGCCTGTAATGTTGATAGATGCAAGACAGTGAGGTACTATGTACACATAACACCAGTAATGTGGTTCTTGGGCTTAAATAGGACAGGCTCACTAAACCAACTTCAGTATTTGAAGGCATTCACCATTGTTGTGACAATCACAGATGACACGTTAATGAATTAGACAATGATTCAGAGTGAAGTGTGAACATTAAAGTATCTAAATAAAGTGTATTAAGAGCCACTTACTGCTTCAAGAATATTTCTGGCTTCAACAGAAATATTGGTTCTTAGTCTGAGTGGTTTGTGTAGGATGTTATCATACATTTCTGATGTATTCCGACTGTAAAAAGGAGGCTAGATACAAAATAAAATATCAAATTGGATATAAAAAAATTCAATTCAAAATATAGATCATGTAAATATTTTTTTAACCATAGAATCACTGATGGATGGACCTCATCTTCTTTTAAACAAACTACTAAACTATTTATGCACCAACTTGCTTCTTGGCCTATAGCTTCGTAGTTACAAGGTTCCTAACAATGTAAAACATAAGCACACATAAATAAATATACCATCAATATTGTAGTTTGTCCAGTTAATTATTTCTCACTAGGTGTATTTTACACAGAAAATGAGTGATTTCATTTTATCAGTATTAATCAGTTTATTTATGAGTTTGTTTTAGTGCAAAACTACACAACTGGCTACCTTCACTCTGTCCACAAGGAGAAATTAAACCTCACATTTTAGCATTTCAAGTCTGTACATTTACCACTGACTCAACAGGAAGCTTTCATTGTGTGTTGTAACAGCCAGAAACATAATACATGCACATTACCAGTAATGAACAATATAAAAACAAGTCAGTAATTTTATGGTTTGTTGGTTTGGAATTTTGCACAAAGCCACACAAGGCCTATCTGCATTAGATATCTCTAATTACACAGTGTAAGGCTAGAAGGAAGGTAGCTGGTCATCACCATCAACTCTCAAGCTACTTTTTTACCCACAAATAGAAGGATTGACCATTACATTATAATATCCTCGTGGCTGAAAGGGCAGGCATGTTTAATCTGACCAAGATTTTAAACCTGCAACCCTCAGATGAGTTGAGCGCCCTAGCGACCTGGCCATGCTGGGCCTATAATTTTATAGATGATTAAATTTAATTACACATTAGAAAACCAGCTCTCAAGTTAAACTTAAGTTTCAGAATTATTTCTCATTACTATTTACTATACATTTTAATTTAAAATTATGCAACTTATAAAATCATTTGGATGCAAATTGAAAAAGTTATTTTTTGTTTCATACACTCACAAGTAAAATGCATAAAAATAAAATATTCATTTTTTTACAATTTCCTTTTCTCTATCCAATAATAAAAGATTTAAACAAATAAGTTATTATGAGTTCTTGCAATAAATTTTCTTCTTCTGATGTATTTTCTGTAAATTTTATGACAGAAAGTGGATCATAATATTCTACCTGGATCAAAACAAGCAACAAATGTAAAAAACGAAGAAAAAACAGATTTCTTTCAATTTTAAAGTTAAACTATTACATGTTAATACGCATTACTAAAAATTACTATTCTATTTTTTATTAGGATTAAGTCACTGGCTTAAACAACAACATAAAAAACACCTCCCCTTTCCAAAAAATACATTAAAAATTATCTGTAGCCAAGTACAAAACTATTACAAACACTGGTTAAAAAAACATAAGAGCTCACAAAAAAAAAAGACCCAGTATTAAAAACACTATATTTGGCAGAAAAATTTTAAGCCTACTGGGTTGGCTACTCACCCAAAGGTAAAGAAGTTTAGGGCTTTCAATCATTTAAAAGATAATTTTTCTCTTAAAAGTTTCAGATTAAGATTTTTCACAATAAATACATAAAATGCACACACAAAAATTTTTATTTAGAGGAGAATAACCAAACCACACTGATTTTATATTTAGCTTCCTCCTCATAAATCAGTACAGTAAATTCATTCAGTTAAATGTCAGAACATGTCTTATAGAAAATTGCAGTAGACTGTAAATCATCACATTGAATACAAAAATAAAGTGAATGCCAAGTAAAAAAGTATTTATGTCCAAAAAAACCTTCCCATCCTTTTTATCACTGGCATGCCAATGGACAATTTTCTACATTAATTTGCTAAATGCGGAACAAAAATTGTCTCTGTCTCTGGATATTTTACCTAAAATAATCATGCTTAAAACATTATGAATACCATTAGATGTACGAGTGTAGGTTGAAGCTTATTCTTCGGTAGTTTATCATAGTTGCCAAAACTTTAATAAGCTTCCTTGAATAGGTTTTACACGTTTTAAAGGAATTTTTTTTACACTGATTTAATTACCAAATAATGCTTGAAAAGATGAAATGACAGAAATTAGCAATATGTTTGTAGAACTAGAACAGTGAGACAAATACTAGGTCTGTTCAAAAAATATGCGGACTGTTTGAATTGTGCGGCTTCAGTTGGTTCCAGGAGAATCCGCTTGGTGTCGCTAGGTTCGCACAGATCAGCTGATTACGATGCCATTTCCCGATTGCAGATATCTGCAAAGTGAAGTGCGATTTTTTCGTTTGGCAGATTTCAGAGTGAATGACCTGAAGGAGCAACGACTTGCTGTGAAATTTTGTGTTAAACTTGGAAAATCTGCAACTGAAACATTTGCTAAGCTTAACACAGTTTACGGTGATGTTGCTATTAATCATACGGCATGTTTCAAGTGGCATGAACGTTTTAAGGATGGTCGACAGTCCATTGAAGATGATGAGCGTCCTGGACGTCCTTCCACGTCAACAAACTCAACACCCTGGTGCAAGCAAATCGACGTCTGACTGTCAGGGAGCTTGCTGAAGAGTGTGGGATATCAGTTGGATCTTGTTACAAGATTTTGACCGAAAAATTGAAGATGCACCGTGTTGCTGCGAAATTTGTGCCACGCCTGATGACGGACGAACAAAAAGCCCATCGCGTCCAGGTTTGTCAGGAACTGCTTGATCGTTCAGAAGAAGATGAAAACTTCTTGTCAAGGATCATAACAGGTGACGAATCATGGGTTTATGGTTATGACATTGAAAGGAAGGTCCAATCGTCCCAGTGGATGGGTGAAACATCCCCCAGACCCAAAAAAGCTCGCCAAGTTCGATCCAAGGTCAAGGTGATGCTGACAGTTTTCTTCGATGCTAAGGGTGTTGTTCACCATGAGTACCTCCCCGAAGGCTCCACAGTGAACCAGACTTACTACATTGAAGTTCTGAAACGTCTGAGGGACCCCATCTCTCGCAAAAGGCCAGAAATGTGGAGGATTGGTGACTGGATTTTCCATCACGACAATGCTCCAGCCCATTCAGCCCTCAGAACTCGTGAGTTTTTGGCCAAACACTCGATCGCTGTTCTTCCCCACCTCCCCTACTCACCTGACCTTGCTCCTTGTGATTTTTTTTTTGTTCCCCAAACTCAAAAGACCCTTGAAAGGAAGAAGAATCGAGACAATTTCGGAGATTAAGGCAAATGCGATGAAGGAGCTGGAGGACATTACAAAAGAAGCATACCAGGACTGTTTTAACAAGTGGAAACACCGTTGGGATAAGTGTGTGCACGTTGGGGAGGAAAGTACTTTGAAGGGGTCCCAGACCTGTAACTTCTAAATAAAGTACATTTTGTTTTATGACGTCAGTCCGCGTATTTTTTTAACAGACCTCGTATTGACCTATCAACCTTAAAGATGAAACAGATAAACACAAAAAAATAAGTTCAGGTTTAGATTCTTTTTTACCCCTTTCACTATGGATTCAGCAAAACATACATGAGTTCATCTACACATCTGTAAATGTTAAGTATTTGCTGCATCTCTTGATGCAGCTCTTGATTGGTTGAAATGAAAAAGACTAATTATTAGCTGCCAATTGCCCATCTTATTGGGCTAAACAAATAAATGGGAATAAAATTCCGTAAGAACGGGACTGACTCTTGCTACCAACTCTGTGACCAATAACTCTCTAATAGCCTTGAAACATACATCTACACTTTGCAGGTCTGTTGGGAATGGAAATACCACTGGTTGGAAAAGTAATAAAAGTGAACTGAATGCCCAACCCCAATGCCAGAGCATGTGTAACTTCACAAAATTTGGTAGACTTTTAGTAAGATTACAAAGAATTTTGTATATAAAAAATCAGATTTCTTTATGAAATATTTTTACTCAAGATTGTTTATGAAAACAAAGTATTTGTCATTATTAGTCTGAGTGCAAAATGATTATAAACTATTCTTTGTCCCAAAATTCTCACATATTATTTGTATAGTCTCTAGAACCTCCTAAATACATTTCAAACATTTAGTTCATTTTATTTCATTTATTTATTTCATGTTATTTTCTATACTCTAACTATGTGGAAACTGTCACTTGACCAATCTTACAAACATCATAAAAAAAGTAAGAAATAAATATAAATTATCCTTTTTTCATGCTAGAATGACTGCATACTATGACGTTAATACACAAATGTTTAGACTAAGTAGTTTAAGTTTCATAACCCTACATACATATATTTATTATTTTTTTATTATATTGACCTTCCAGTCATACCTAGCTAACATTACATAACTTGTATTGATGCAGTACACATGCACTCATGTTCATATCCAGTAACATAAAACCCTTTAATCTTCCCCATCTTAGCTGTGTTTTAGTAGGCCTATAGTTGGTAATATACAGTCACACTTCAATTATTGTACATTATATATATGTATATAGATTATTACTATTTTGAAATGAATGATTAAACTTATTTTTGTTAAAATAGAGAACAATAAGTCAAGAAGTAAAGCAAACAATTATCTCTTCTTGCTAAGATCTTTGTATTTGGTTGCTGCTGGACATAGGTTGCTAAGGCTTTTAAGATTTTGCATGTGGAGGAAATCAAAGAAAATTATTTTTAGGTTTTTATATATAGACATGGCTGAGAAAACCACTCTAGGTATATTCTAAGTGGTTGACAGGTTATTCACATGTCATATACTGTACTAAGAGTATATAAGGAACAGTTTAAAAAATGGAAAGAGCTGAACAGGACCACCATGTTTGATTCAGTACATAAACCATATATCAGCAAAATAAAAATATATGAGGTTCTTATTTTATATTCTAGTTTGTCAATATTAGTCATTTGAGTTCCTAATTTGTACAAAATATTAGACTTAGTATTTTGACATCACAAACATCTAATTTTAAACAGTGCTGCATTTAACATACCAAGTAACTTGCTAAAATCTATATTTAAATGTGATCTTTTGATATTTACTCTTAAATTAAGAAATTAACTCATACATAATATTAAAGTATGAGTTATAATTTACAATTTGATTACAAACTTATTAACATAAATTCACAAAACAGTAATTCAATAATATTTTGAATGCAAGTCAACAAACATAATAACATGGCTCTGGGTAAAAGGGTTAATTAAAATTACCAAATTATGCTACTCCAGACAACTGGACAGCATGCTAATTATTCTAAGAAGAAGGACAAGGATTTTATCCCAATATATACTACTATGAAAGGTCCTTCTCAGGACTTACCAAAAAATGGCAGCAAAATAGAATATAAACTAAATAGTAATTAGTATTTGGTAACTAACAAAATTAGTAACCAATTAAATTCAGATGATCTTATAAGCTATTAACCATAGCAACAAGTGAAGTTTCTAATCATACCTAAAAAATCTAATAATCCATTCATATTATTACAAAACGTTATTAATTTAGTTCTATTTTCTAATATGAGTGGTAGTTTAGGCATTTATAACAAATCAGAAAAAAACCATGCATCTTTCATTAAAACTGTTGTATTTGATCAGCCACATCAATTTCAAGCATTTATTTTTTTAACATACTAGACATATAACCTTCCTTACAGCTGTACAATGCCCTGATATTGATAAATAGGCTTTTTCAGCACTGGATGTAGCTAATATAGTGTGGATAATGTACTGTTATACATTTTTCATTACTTTCACTCATAAGTTTTTAGGGTTCTTTTTAATTCTAATTTCACAAAGTTACTTACTAGACCATACATCATTTCATACAACACAGCTCCTAAACACCACCAGTCCACAGATCTGTCATATGCTTCCTTTCTCAAAACTTCTGGAGCTAGATACTACATATAAATATTGAAGAATAAAACAGATAATAATTATCCACTGTTTAACATCAAATTTCCGAAATAACAAACTAAAATGTTGATGAAGTATGATTAAAAAAAAAATTGTATTATGAGAATATTTTTATATTTTCATCTCCGCTAAAGAACAATGTGACACAAAACCTAAAGAAAATTTATGAACTCAAATTTGTAAAAGGTGCAACAAAATATATATGAAGACAAAGTATTATTTTGCAATGAAAAGTTTTTTAAACATCTACTATGTGGTTACTATTAGTATTTCATATTTCACTAATAAATTCAACTAGTAACATGTACATAACAGTAAACACAGCATCTTTCTTTCAGCAGGCAGCCTATCCACAACCTTCCTAAAAGCGATACTGTTCAACACCCAGTACACAAAATGGCTAAAAATACTTTCTGATGGGATAACGCTTAAGGAACAATTCCAATTAGTACAATGTGTTAAACTGTAGTAGCAGTAATTTTTTATGACCCATTCATCGAAGCTACCTCAGAGCCCTTGTAATGCCAGATTATGGATTTACACACACAGGTAGTTCACTGAGTAAGCTTAAAAACATTTAGTGTTACCTTATAACTTTTTATACCTGATCATCTGAAATGTTTTAATCTGGCTCAAACCTTATTCTGAAATAATTTTAATAACATTATGTATCTAATCCTTAAAGTGAATGGAATACCAAAAGTTCTTGATTTGTTTTCCTGGCAAAAATAAATTATTTTATATACAATCAATGTTAACTCTTTTAAACTTCACATTACAAGGTGAAGGGTTAATTCTGTAACGGTAAACGTGACTTGTGTTACTTCTGTTAACGATATGGATTTCATGTGTATGTTAATTTAATGGGTGGTTAAAATGATACATTATGTGAGAAAAATAACAAGAAAACATTTATTCTTTAATATTATAAATATTTACACTATGTTAACTGAGTTACAGTTTTATTAAAATTTAAAAAAGAAAAACTATATAGCAATACACCGTTTGAAAGATTTGTTTTGACTTTCCTCCTCACTTTCTACAAGATCCTTATCAAAGTCACTATTTATGTTTTCTCACCACCTTCTGGGATTTTGTATTGCATAATCTCCAACTTCGTTTAATCTTGAAACATTTCCCAATTCAATTTTATTTCCTTTTGCTGCCATTGTTTCTGTTTGATTCATGAACAATTACAATAAATTAAAGGAAGATAAACATGTCTGTTTTCCTCATGAGTTTTTAAAATTGCAATGTGACGTATGACTTAATATAGAACTTCACATATACAACAAATAACACTTGCAATTAGATTTGCATGTATGTGTGTGCACCACTTGACTTAAACAAAAAGGCCTGGTGTTGCTTTCACAATACAGTGTCTCTCAAAGTTATATTAAAGTTTAATTGTTATTCAAGTAAATATGAAGTGACATATGACTATGGAAAGTCCATCAGCTCAGAATTTATAACCCTGTCTATTGCAAAATGTTTTCTTATAGTTACCAGTCACAAGTTCAAAAAATATACTTTGGGTGCAGTTTCCTTTACCCCCCTCCTTTCCAAACCTTGTGTACTCCAAAGCATATGTGTGCTTAGTAACTATTGACTTTTCTAATCTATAGGACTGGTAAATGCTCTTTATATGCAATTTCTGAAGAATTCTGATGGAAAAGAGTTTTTGTCTCCTGCTTGTTACAAAATAACCTGTGGCCAATTTTGTTTGTGGCATTCCCAAATTTTCCTTCATCTGTATACAGCCTGAAGTTTAACTACACACAGTCCTTTGATTTGCTAATGTAAGCTTCTGTGTGGGAACATCTTTGTGATTAATATGTTTATGGAAACATTTAAAATAACTCAGTACTGGAAACAGTAACTGGCTCTCATTACTTGCTTCACAATTCTTGAAGTTCAATAATGGAATTGTTTACTGATACCATAGCTGATTTTAGCTTGTAATTTTATTAGTTTTTCTTACAGCCTTCATACAACAAACCTTAAAATATTTTCACTGATACCACAACTTCCTTAATGATACTATCTAGATACAGTCAGAAAAGGTTTAAATTAACAAAAAAAAAAAAAAAAGATTTTATATATAGTGGATGTTGAGTAAAATCTCATTTTTAGAGTTCACAGAAATACTATGGACTAAATATGGTAAATAGATGGTATCCAAAGATTTCAATTTAGCTAAACTTTGTTGACTTTTGCTATTAAAACTGTTAATTCTATTTTTATATAATTCATTCTAAAATTCCTTATCTATATTCACTTCAATTCTTTTTAATATCAACAGTATGAAATGATTATGAGATACACTAGTCCTCTATTTTAGAACCACACCTCAGGTGTTCCACAAAATGTTGATGTTGTGTCCTTTCCACGTAAACCTTCTTTACATAATCCAAAATCCGTTAAAACCACATGACCCTACAAAAGAGCACAATGTATAAACTCCATTGGTAACATTATTTCTTTAACAAATACTTGCTACTTAATACTAGAATAAATATGCATCTTTATTGTCTGTTCCATAAGATTATTAATGAAGTCAGACTACAAAAAGTTTCTTTTTAATATTTTATATATATATAGCTTATAAAGAATACTGATAGAAATAAAAAATTAAAACTGCACTTGGAAATACTGTAAGTCCTATTTCTTACTAGCTAATAATTATGGCACTTCTGTAAATTGAACCATGAATACTTCTTGTCATGAACTGGGTCTAAAATATCAACTATAAAAAAATTAGAACATCTGAAATAAACTTATACATCTTTAGAAGATTTTAACATGCCTAACTCATAAAAGCAGTTAATTATTCTACCACAGTCAACCCACTTTTTAGGCTAGTGTAAGTAATGGTTCAAAAAATCAAATTTAACATTTCTGGGAACATAGACAATTACTATGTATTATGAACATAGAAAGTCTCTGAATACTTCTTGTGATTACTGAATGCTTGAAGATTGAGTTGCAAGTATTAGCAAAGTGCAATAGCAAGAATCACTGGAAAATTCAAAAATAACAATAACAACCTTAGAACATTGGAAAATTTTAGGTTTCTAGGTTTTCTGTATAGCAGTCTAAGCAGATCATGATGTTTAATATGGATATTATTAAGGAGTCTTCAATACTTATAAAAAAACTTTCCAAAAGTGTGTGTGTATATCCCTTTACTTTATTTATTTGCCTTCTAGTATGGGTTGGATTTTTCACCAGGTATAATATATGGCATTTTCTGTCTCTTTTGTTAGGAGGGAATCCAAAACTATGTAAAAGGAATGATCTTTATATACATATATTTAAATTGCATTTAAATAGACAAAAACATGACTTGAAATTCATTTCCCATCAACAAGTTGTTGCCTTTGGTTCTTTCTTCCACCACTGTATTGAACAACCAGACTGAATGTTAAGAGTTTTCAATGCAATTTTTTTTTCTTGCTCTAATATCTATATTCCTGGTTTAATATAGTCTTTATTTTCCTTTATCTGGAATGGCATGTTGCTCATGTTCATAATTATATTTAAACAACCATTTAAACCAAGTGCTCTAGCAACTGATGTTTTTCATGGTACAATGCTATTACATCAAGTGAACCAGTCTTCAATGACAAGTGCAAACATTCTCAGACTCTTGCAACACACCTTTTCTATTAGTCACATGGAAATACACAATTACCTTATATGGAAGTCCTTGTGATAACACCAACATTTGCCAGACATAAATTATGTATACAAATAAAATGTCATTAATATTAATAGAACAGTGAAGTAAAACTTACAAGATTTTTTTAACACTAAACAATTTTCTCCTTTTTTTGCAACAGTTCACCAAAAAACATCCTTAGCAAAGTAAAATCCACAGAATTCCACAAACTCATGGAAAAAAACAACTCAAGTCTGCTTATGGAAATCAATTTGCAAAAAATTAAAATTATAAGCATTTGATACACAAAATTATACTCTATAATCAATCAGATACTAAATTGGATAAACATCGTGCAACAAGATAAATATAATTATTATTCTATTGAGGAACATCTTAATTACCTGAAAGTGAAAAGTTTAAACAGTATCTTTATTTAATTATGTATCAAATAATATTCTAGAAATCATACTTACTTGAGAATCTAATAATATATTCTCTGGCTTTAGATCCCTGAAATATATAAAAAATGCATTACGTGTCAGTAAAGCACACTATTCAATTATTATACTTTCATTTTTCAATTTCAAATGTATGAAAAGGTGTTGAAATATAAAAAAATAAAGATTTTCTGAAAAATTTATAACTTGGAAAAGGTTATACTTGGCCATCCTCAAAGAGAGAAGTAAATATTTTTTACATTCATACCCCACAGTTTTAAGTAAGTTATCTTTAATTTCAGCAAAATGTTTGAAATTTTTGAGACCAAAGTTTTTTCATTATAATCATTAGTAATACATACCATTATATACTGAGAAACAAATTTTAGCTGTTTAATTTCCAACAGTGCATTAGTATGTAAAAAAAACTGGACAACAAAAAATTTATTTCTGTAGAAAACTTGAGTGATTAGGGGTAAATTGATGGTGCTGATTTAGTCCGAATTTGTCCACCGCCTTTAGATTTTGAGTTATTGTGATACCTAAATATTTTAGCAGCACTGTGAAAAAACATGCAATAAACTAAGTACAGTGGATTTATGCTATGAAATTGCACATACTTGAACAGTTTAAGGGACAAAAGGCATACATTTTTGACAACTTCAAACAATGACTGTATTGTACTGGTGTAAAATTCCAAATATACTGTTCATATATGTTATTTGTTCTCAAGATATTTGTAGTGAATTGCTTTACCATAAGGTAAAGGAAGCTCAATACTACTATTTTGGGTGTAAAATTGGTGATCAAGAAAAACATTGGACTCCACACATGTATTTTACAGTTTGCACATCTGGCTTGACACAGTGGCTTAATAGGAAGGGAGCAAGTATGCCATTTCCAGTTCCCATGATATAGCATAAGTCCAAAGTTCATCTAGCCAACTGATAGTTTTGCATGATTTAATACTTCTGGATATTTAAGAAAAATTCAACAATACATTAAATATTCAAATATGGTATTTGCAATGGAACCAATATCATATGAAAACAATCTTCCAGTCCCACATTAATCAAAATATTGGGAAATAGAAGAGTTATCCTGCAAAAAAGACAATTAATTATCTTTGTCTAGTAATTCTATTCCTGAACATAAGCTGCCTCACAATGATCAGATTCATGAACTGTTTCTATCAAAGCAGCTTGGGAAACTTCTTGACTCATTTTTATAAGTTTCAGTTCGCCAAAGCTATCAACAAAATTTAGCTTCTCACTACAGCACACAAGATACTTGTGGTTCTATAAAAATGTTGATACACTAATGAAAGAATTAAGTACTGAACATCATCCTGAAATGGAAAAGCTTTTTATCCACCCATCTAAAGTTAATCTGAAAGCTGTACTTTCATACAATGGAAACACTAGAGTTTATTGTTTCCCACAGCACCCCCTTCAGCAATGAGCACTCATGTCCCCTTCTAATAAATTATTAGATCATTAAAACATTTTACTCAAATGAAAATTGTAAGGTAATAAATAATCAACTATTATGGGTAAATTTTAACATATATGACTTTGAAATCCTCAAAACCTTTTTGTCCACCCCCTCAAAGTTTTCTCTCCCCACATGAATTTTAAAAATGCCCATTAGTGAGCATTACTTTACAGGTTAGGAAACATTGCATGACTAAGTCAATGACTCCTATGTCTTATGCTATGAACATGAAAGAAACTTATCAAAGCATACAGATTATACTTGAGGCCATCAAATACGATCACCTTAGGTGGAACATACATGGTGGCAAAAATTTATTGCACTCCTGTTAGGCCTACAGAATAGGTATACCACTTTTTGTGTCTCTGAGACAGCCAAGATGATAAAAGTCATTTAAAAAAAAAAGGAGTGACCAGCAAAAGAGAGAATTACATACCAGGGAAACAGATTATCATTTATCAACCTTTAGTGAAACCTCAAAATATGTTAAACTGGGACTCAGTGTTTCAGATGTCTGTCTGACAAGCTTCCAAAAATCAGTGAAACAAAAATGAAAGGAGGTATCTTTTGGGTCAAAAATTCAGAAAGAGCTGATGAATGATGATTTTAAAACAGTACTCAAGCAGAAAGAATTTGCTGCCTGGAAACCATTTAAACTGGATTTCAAACGGTTCTTAGGAAATCACAGAGATGAAAATTATGCTATGATGACTCAAAAACTACAAGAAAATGAAATCTGAAATATCCTTAAAGGTGCACTTCTTACACTTTCATTTAAATGTTATAGACTTTTTTCCAAGATACCTCAATGCAGTGAGAAATAAGCATGGCGAGTAATTCCACCACAATATTTCTACAATGAAATCAAGGATGATGGAATCCTGTAATATTGGGAAATTACTATCAATTCATAAAGCACAAAACTTAGAAAACACACAAAGGTGCAACAAATCAAGAAAATATTTTCGTAACAAAAAATATCATGATGAAAGTTTTGAACATAGCCTAAATGTATTTTCAGTATATAAATCTCATTATACTCACTGCTTTTCTTTAAACTGGTGTTGCTATAAGGTATTGTATTGAAACCTTTTTAAATGCAATTTTCAATAAATAAGTTATGAAAGAAAAAGTTATTTCCACAACAGCTAAGAATGCTTTGAATAAATCTATCTTAACCAGAAACTAGAGGTGATCAATGTTTTCAATGTGTTTAGAATCAGCATCATTAAATTACTCATAAACAGTTACATTTTTATCTAGTAGCAGAGAAACATTTTTGTTCTTTTGACCAGTGAAAATGGTTATATATTAGTCAACTTGTCACCTTACTATGTACCAAAACTAAGAGGTCCAAACAAGCACTCCATAATACAAGTTACTGAATAATGATATGAATTTCAATAACATAAATAACATGCAACAGAAAAAATAACACAATACTTTTCTGTTAATATTATGCCATGAAAGATAATACTATTACTTGTACACTTATTGTTATTACAACACATTTAAAATACAGTTGTTTTAATAAATTTTTATTAAATTTTTCATAATTGATATAAATTGCCTAGATTTAATGAGGTAGTACCTGAATGACTAAGTGACATCACAAATGCTATAAAAAAGTAATGGAGACATTGGGTCCACCCTAGATATCTGTGAAACTATGCATAATTACTGTTTACTGTAGTTCTAAGTTTAATACATGTATCTTTACAAAAGTTGGCAAGTCTACTACACACACATAAAAACTGATTTCTGAATAAAGTATTTATGTTAAATATGTCTGTGAATATCCAAGGAATTTACTGAGTCAATCTCAATGAAAGATGACTTGCATGCTCAGAATAAAAATACTTTTCTTCTTACAGTTTTCATATTTCATTTGCATAGCCTCTAAAACATTCTACACAAATTTCCAAAGTGTTTTTTTGTACAACTTTGTATATTACTCTTTATTTTCTCTACCCTAACACTAACTGCAGCAAAATCCTCAACATACAATGAAGTAAAAAAGTTACAAAGTTAACATTTTCCTAAATTGAAAATGTATTTCCAATATTATTTTCCTCTGCTGACACTTACAACTATTACTCATCTGCCAAGGTTTCAACTTTGCCCATCTAAGCATTGGTCTGATTTTTTCTTACTTGCTCCAGTCTTTTATTATCCACTCAATTGCCCTTGGCAGTATGTCTCATGATACTCTCTACCTACATCAACGCACCCTGTATCCTGGTACTGTATATAAGCACCTCATTCAGATAATTTTATCACTTTTTTAAAAGTAATAACATCCCAGTCTCTAAAACCAGCTCTTAGTGGGGAGGAAAAGTAGAAGAATGTCAATGGAAGTAACTATTATTGCAAATACATTTTCAATTTAGGAAAATGTTAACTTCCAAAAAAATGCTGACCTCCTCTCACACTTATAGCTAGAACCCCAGACTCAGAAGGTGGAGGGGCCAGTGAATGCATTATTCATACAGAAACCATTTGCATATATAAAAGGTGTACCAAGATAAAAGTTGAGAGTTACAATGGGTGGTAAATGTTTAAATCATCAGAGTCCCAAACTGAGAGCAAGTTCACCAGAAATCCTTGTGACAGAGTATCCATTCAGTTGGATTAAGACAGGTAATCTGCTATTAAATTCATCACCCCTAGAACATGGCAAGCCAAGAAGGCGATAAGATAGTAGTGAGCCCAGTAGTGAATATCCAAAATTCGAAAATAAAGGCTCCACAAATACGTTCCCCCTTGAAGAAAAAGGTAAGAAATTATTGTAGAATTGTTGGAATGAATCATGACAATTTTCCAATTCAACAGATCAAGACCTTGAATCATTACCCATTGAACAGAAAGAAGTTTGAAAATATTGATCCAAATTCACCTTGTAAGAAACTTAGCTAATAAACAAAGGAGCTGGAAAAAAAAAAGTTGAAATTATTTCCAAACTGTCCTGAATCATTGGCAAAAGCAGCCTTAAAACCCTGAAGAAATGCTCCAGGCCAAATATATGTCTTCATCTCACTACATGTCAGGTCATAGACAGCTTCAGCTGAGAGTGACCTTTCCCTTCAAATCTTTGAGAGATGCTATATAACTGAGGTGGAATAGAAGAGGGATGCTGAAAACAGTAACCTGTAAATTCATGCTGAAATTTTTTTTTCTAATAATAATAAATATAACTTGTACAGAAAGCCACTCAGTGGCACAGAAATTACAACAAAAAACATTAACTATCACAACACTTCTGTAGAGAAACCCATGTCTAAATACTTTGTTGAAAAAAATAAATTTATCTGAATGAGGTGCTTACATACAGTTCCAGGATAGAGGGACAATGATTCAGGTGGAGAGTATCATGAGTCAAAAATCACCAAGGTCAATTAAGTGGAGTATAAAAGACTGGAGCAAACAAGAAAAATTGGACTAATGCTTAGATGGGCAAATCTGAAACCTCGATGATCAAGTAATAGCTATAAATGTCAGTAGAGGTAAACATTTTTGGAAATATGAAATACATTTAATAATACATCTTATTTACCTTTCTCTGAATGAGCAATATATTTCACGTTTTCAAATTGCTTATCTTCACAAAAATCAACTGCTAACCTTCTGACATATATTTTTCTTTAACATTATGGGTTTATTATCTCTACATTTGACCACAGAAACAGTTTTCTTCTCAGTCAAAAGCAATAAACCATAGTTGGAGCACATTAGCAGTTTCATTTTAATAGTGAATGATCTTTACATGAGCATAAACCAATTTTTCTCATAAATTTGGGTTTCTAAAAAGAAATTCAAAGGAATTTCAAATATGCATTTTAAAATACAGAAAATATATCACTCACACTCTCTCTTTCTCTCTCTCTCTCTGTGTGTGTGTGTCTGTAATATATAGTTATTGACTTTCTAAACAAGCAATGACATTCACATATGAAGAAAGTATGGCAGACTACTATTCTATAGTTGTCAAGATCAAACAGCTATAATTAACATGTTTCTAATAGGTTGAAAACTATATAATTTATTATTGAAGTTTTCAAACTGAAAAATCATACTGCAGACACATATGGCACAGAAAAGTGAAGAGCAAAAGTTTTTTAAATTATCAAATTAAAGTTTAATACAAAATTTGGATTATAAACTGCAATTTCATACTAAATTTATTTACATACAAAAAACAACAGTAAATAAATTTTGAATGTAACACTACAAAAGTCACAGTGTGCACTTTCATTTAGCCATGGCAACAAGAGTTATGTTTATTCACAGACAATATAAAAGCATGAATCTGGAATACACCAGTGAAGACAAGCTATGTACACCAGTAAATAACACGCAACTGTACTAGTTTGAACTAATGTAAAAGAAAGAAAATAGACAATGAACCTGAAACTGAAAAAAGCTCTGATCAGTCTGAGAACAAATCAAGGGAAATACTCTTCAAATTCATCTTAAAGTCAATGTACAAATTGTTAACCTACCCTTATAAGATAATTCTAGCATAATACCCTGTCAAGACTTATTTTGAAAATTACAATATATCTGAGATACATTTATCATAAAGATTACTAAAACCAATCTCCTTAGTATTCTAGGCTTTTCAAGTAAACAAGTAAGTCACTTACTTTATCCTTGATTCATAAAGTCAAAAATTAAAAGTACCAGTGAATTAGTTTTGGAAGTGTGAAATTACACAAAAGTTTAAAACATTTTGAAATGTGCATTGTGGTGGTACAACTGAAAAAAAATTCAACATTTACACATTTCTACTAGTTATTCTCATGTTTGTTATAACTGTTATGTCCATACACAAAGCAATAATGTATCTTGAAAATGTAAAAAGAACAACAACAACAAAAAGCTTTCATTCAATAATAGTTATTAATTTTAGTTACTGTACATAACATCAAGATTTCCTATCAAATGCTGTATTAGCTTGATCAGTTACCACAAGTGATGTAACAGCATATGAACCTTGTTTAGGAACTAAACATATGCATACACATGAAAAAAAAAACATCCCTGTTTACTTAAATTTATAAGACTCTATGATGTTTTCCAAACAGTGTAGAATCAACAGAAGTATTTAACTTGTGATAAGGACAGTGAAAAAAAAAACATATATGCACACATTTCTACTAGTTCTTTTCATGTCTGGAATAACTGTTACATCCATATACAAAGTAAAAAGGTATTTTGAAATGTAAAAAGGAAAAAAAAATAATTAATCATAAATTTATTTATTTGAGTTTAGTTAATGTACATAACACCAATTTTATGTATGAATTCTGTCAATTTAACATCTTTATTATCAATGTACCTTATTCTGCAGTTTGATATTACAAAAATGAATGATGAAATCATAAACATTTTACCTGGCTTCATGAACACAACCAATCAATAAATAAATTAAGGTAAAGGTATAGAGATTTACACTGATGATTTATATTACAGAGGGCTGAGTACATAATATTAAAAATAATATTAAATACATAAATCAACAAGTTATATGACAGCCATAACCAATATAAGTTCATGGTGGAGCATTATGTATCAGAGCTACATTTCATCATTGTTTGGCATTTTATAGGCAGTATGATGCTACTAAAAAGTGACTGCTTTTGGAAATGGTATGAAACAACCATTTCCAAAACCAGACATTTATTGGTTGGTTGGTTGTTTAGCATTTATTGATGCAAAGCAACTAGGCTATCTGTGCCAAACAACTGGTTAAAAATTAAAACTAAAAAAAAAATTATTAAATTATGAATTTTTAGCATAAAGGAATTATGCTAAAACAAAACAAAGTCCAACTATTGACTTAAATCCTGAAATAGAGTTAAAAGGCCAATTGCTCTTAAAAATTTAAAAACACAACTGAAGTGGACAGTGTCACCATTGCCAATGACACCATCCAACATCAAAAGTAAACCTATAGTTAAAATATATTTCAAATGGTGCCATTATTAGGACTATGAATGACAGTAAAATGTGGGTACTGTGATTTGAGTTCCAGATAAAAGAAAGTGATGACTTAAAATACTGTGACCAATGTGTAGTCTAGTTAGGACAACTTCCTCTTTCCTATCCTTATGGAAACAAGATGGCCAAAGAGCTATAGAAGGTTTGATCTGGAAAAGCTTGTTATCATGTTGCTCACTCCAAGTCCACTGCCAAACGACACAAAGCTGCACCTTGAATATAGAACCATAGTCCATGTATGGTAAAGACATGGATGTGATAATATCAGAGCAGACAGACTAAACTGTGCACCAGTGAGCTCGTTCCCACAAATACCAATGTAAACCAAAATATCAAGAAAAACCAGATAGAAGTAGATGATAGAGAAAAACAGGCCAGTTGGTTTTGAATATCAATGAGAACAGGGTGAGAACTAACATGAAGCAATTCCAGGGCCAGTAGAGAGCTAAGTGAGTAGTTATAAATAGTACAGTTCATGTATTGCATAGCTTCTTTGTGATCCAGAGCAAGAGAAATAACATACAATTTGACACTGAATGCAGAAACTGTAGAGGGGATTCTATGTGAAACCACCAAACCACAACAAACCATGGTAGAGGCCATATAGTCACCTAATTTCAAACCATCTGTATAAATGGGAATGGAAGAATGGTTCGAAAGATCTTCAGCAAATAGAAGGCAGTACTTCTAATTGGAAATATTTGCCTTCTTCAGATGACTCAAAGATTGGTCACATTTGGGGACATTAATAAGTCATGGTGGGATGGGCTGACCAGTGGATACAGCTATGTCATCCAAGGACAGACCCAATTCATTCAACTGTTCCTGGATACAAAGGCCAAAAGTAACAATGGCAGGCCTTCTATTAAAACAAAGCATGGCCCACAGAGGAAGAAAAACATAACCCCAAGTGGAATACTGCAGTAAGGATTGAAGTTTTGAAGCATACAGTAAAGACAGTTGCAAACAACAGATGTGTAGAGGAGGTTTGTGAGACTCAGTATACAGACTATGGACTGAAGAAGTGCTGAAGGCCCCCTGTGTAGAGCTGAAGCCCCTGATGGTGAACAGGGTCCAACATCTTCAAAACCAAGGTCCTCACAGAGTCATAGACCAGAGACCTGTAGTCCAGTTTCAATCAAACAGTATTACAGCATGACAGATTTTTAGCATAGAACATCAACCTGCTCCCCAAGAGGTGAAAGAGAGGACACAGAGGATGTTCAGTGCTCTTGTATACTTGACATATAGCTGCTTGATGTGTGGAATAAAAGTCAACTTGTGGTTAAAGATAAGGCCCAAAAACCTTTCCTTAGGGACCACAGGAAGCACAACTTCTCCAAGATGGAGCTTGGAATCTGGATGAATGCCCTGTTGGCAGCAAAATTGCATGCAAATGCTTTAAGAGTGAGAAAAGGCAAAACAGTTTGCTGTGGTCTACTTCAGTAAGCAATTGAGGGTAGTCTGTGACTTCTATTCAATAAACCTCATGCTTTATGATTGAAACAAAATGTGGAAGTCATTGTCATAGAGATCGCTAGCAACTGTAGAGGGGAAGTTGTCCACTGATGGCATTAATTTTTATAATAAACAATGTGACACTCAAGACACAGCCCTGAGGGGCTCCTGTGGAAAAGAATGGGAAAGTGTTGAGCCAACATGAACTTGGAATTGCTGGTTCATTAATAAAATGTTTAATAAAAATGGGTAAATGGCCACACAACCACTAGAAGTGGAAGTCTCATAAGATGCCATACCTCCACATCGTATCATGAGCTTTTTTAAGGTAAATATACAGAAGCAAGATGTTGTCACTTAAGAAAAGCTTCCCTGTTTGATGTTTCAAGTCGATTCAGGTGGTCCATGGTGGAGTGCTGTCATCAGAACCCACACTGAGTGAACAAAAGGAGGTTGTTTGGTTTGAAGAACCAAACAAGATGTACATTAACCATCCTCTCCATGATCTTACAAAGACAACTCGTCAAAGAATTTGACAGTAATTTGAAGGAATCTTGGAATTCTTCCCAGGCTTAGGAAAAGGGGAAAATAATAGCACGGTGCCAAGCATCAGGAAGAACATTTTCCTGCAATATCCAGTTAAAAACAACCAGAAGAATAGCAAGAGAGACAGGAGAGAGAAGGTGCAGCATCTCATAATGAATATCATCAGGTCTGACTGATGTGCAACCAGACCAATGAATAGCAAGCTTAAGTTCCACCAGCATAAAGGGGTGATTATAATCATAGAGTAAATCAGCCCTAAAGGAAATAGGTAACTGCTCTACTCATGTCGTTATGGCTAGGAGGGTGGAGGATGAAACAGAAGTGCTATATACACGAGAAAAGCTATTGCCAAGAACAATGGCAATGCTTTAGGTATCAGCAACTTCCTGGCCATCAGAGAGACAGATTGAAAAGGGGGCAAAAGTATACTGAACACTACCCTTTCGAATTTTGTCCCATATCACTTTGGAACTGGTGGTAGAAGAAATGCTATAAGTGTATTTAATCTAAGATTCCTTCTGGCTTTGACAACTCACCTATTGAGCAAACTGTTGAACAGACACTAGAAAACTGTCATCCTCCAACACTAAATTGATCATGAAAGTGGCAAGGAGGAGAGGTGTACTTTGGATATGAAATCCTTTCAATGGAGCTTTCTTCAATGAATACTACAATATGGTCAAGATGATGGACAGTTATCAAATAAAGAATATGACTGGATGTGACAGCATGGACTTTATCAACATTGTGAGGCTCCAAATTGTCTTAACATGGCTTAATAATATCTTAAACACTGTCAAATCTAACTAAAAATTTTAACCACTTAAATGTAGAAAAAAAACTTGTTCAAAATATATTAACTGATTTCATTCATGATACTCAAAGAGACCAGTTATTGTACTTTAAAATTGATATAGGATTCTCAAAATATTATAAAGCTTTATCTAAAATTAATCTAATGAATCTTTTATTTATCTACTGCAAGGTTTCTGTATCAATGTATGATAATAATTTTCATCAAACACCTGATAACTATATAACTTGTATTAAGAGCTGTGGTTAGCAAAAAGATTAAGCTTCTAAAAATCTAAGCAGCTAAAATTGTAAATAACAGAAGCTCAAATAACAGAATTGTATATAAATGCATCTACATTTGTTAAAGTTACTATAAAAAAAGCATAAAAACTGCTAAATTGAGAAATTCAAATAATATCTACAACAATAAATGTTAAACTAGTTAGAAGAGCATTTTTGTTCCAAGAAAACAAATACACAAATATTTATTAAAAATACATAACTAAATTGTGGTACTATTTAAATGTAAAAGAAGAGCAGTTTGAATTACATTTATTTAATCTTTTCATAAGTACAAAATAACTTAAAATTTCTAAAGAATTTAATACAAAAAACAAATAATCACTGTATTTATATTGCAATAATTACTGAAAGCAACTACTGGTAAGTATTTTAAAAGAATATCTGCTGAAATCATAATTTTCTTATACATCGTAAAATGAAAGTTCTTTATTGTTGCTTCAGAACAAAAAGTTACACTTCATATGATAATATTAGTTTTCTTTTTTTTTTTCAAATGATGCACATTTTAATTTCTGAGCCCTTACCTATACACAATTCCATTTGAATGTAAGTAGCCAAAGGCACTTACTATTTCTGCAGCATAAAAGCGAGCTCTGAGTTCAGGAAAATACCGTTCTCGTTGAAGATGGAAAAACACCTAAAAAAGTTTAAAATACTTCTAGTTATGTACAAGTTACTCAGAATTCAGAATTTAAACTAAGTCAACAACTAGACAACCTCCTAAAATCATGATCTTATTGCACATTATAAAACTATCACAATCAAGATAATCTTACAGTTATTGAAGCACACAATTTCGCATTTAAAACACCAGACTTTATCTGTCCATTATTTTTCAATCTATCTTAGTTACCATAACTTTTACTTAAATGTATAAAATAAGATTTTATTAGTTAATAATATAACACTTTTATATGTGAATAGATTAAAGAATGGACAACCATCTCACTGTTTTTTTCAATAATTACACATTTAAAAACAAATATATTTACAATACACCATCTTCATAGCTTTTGTGACATCATTTAACCAACAAAAGACAATAGCGATTAAGAAATTGTCATGATGTAAAAGCAAAATACTGGGTAATTTTGGAGAGTTTAAGGTCCTTGCTTAAAAAAGAATAGTCACCATAATCTTTCAAAGGTTAAGTCTAAAACTTAATGCTTGTAAGCTAGTTCATTATTGCCAAATAAAATAGGTTGCTAAAATTAGGTTAACCTTGGTTATCTTTATAAGATTGTATACATTAATGAACAAATATAATATTTTTATAATGGCAATAAAAGAACTTAAAAACTGATAGATAAATAACTAAACAGATAATTAAGGCTAGAATTACTTTATCATGCAATGCTATTTACACTATTTTCTAACAAGAAAGATACTGATACTTGTAAAAATATTTAAAAGAAAATGAAATTGCTAAGGTGCTTAAACCTTTGTATGAAAATAAAAGCTTAAATGAATAGCATGAGTTTTATTAAATGTGCACATCTAAATTGACACTAACACTGTAAATTAATTTCGATAGTCATTTATTATTATTATTACCTAGAAAGCACTTGGTTCTTAAAAAAAAAAGAGGGAAAAATATTTTATTTTTAATTCATCCTTCCATTTCACAGCAAAAGAAAAGAATTATTTGTAAACTGTTATTTTATTTACACATAAAATTGTAAACATTCTTTAGCACTGAAGCTATGTTTGTTTTCAACTAAAGAAGTCAAAAACCTCTCATTAATTTATAATAGGACTGAAACAGAAGTTCATAACTTACCTCACCTCCATTAATATAGTCCAAAACAAAATACAGTTTGTCTGCTGTTTGAAAGGAGTACTTAAGACCCACAAGAAATGGGTGTTCCAAGTTTTTCAACAGAACATTTCTTTCACTCATAATATGATTTTTTTCATTTTTCTTCAAAATTATCTTCTTTTGTAAAACCTATTGATAAAGAATTTTTGTTCTGCCTTTATGAAATTAATATGGCAAAAAAAATTAAAATAAAATAAAATATCATATGTACAAACAGAAATATTCACATTTTCCTATGCTGAAAATGTATTTCTGATAAATACCACCTCTCACAAAATAGCTTTTTTGATTAGTACTGTCCTCATTCAGTGTAAATTTTTAACGCTTGCTCCTAGCCTTTCATCTCATGCAAATTACTTTAAATAGGAGCACAACACAATCTTTATCAAAACCAGTGCCTTCTTCACAGTTGCACTCATTAATCACTTCAAATTGGTCAGAAGACATATACCATATATCACCAAATGTGAGGAAGCTGGGAAATGTTAGAAGAGGTAAGTATCTATTACAAATGCATTTTCAGTGTAGAAAAATGCTAACTTCTGATGTAATATTTTATCTCCACTCAAAAATTGTTAAAATTCCACATTAAATTGGTAGAGGGCCAGTGAAAAAATGATTTACTTTTACGAAGTACTCAAAGAGAGACCAGCAATATGGAAATCAAAGAGAAAATATCACACCTCAACAGGAGATCACACCACATCTGATACAAGTATACACTTTGCTCTCTTATGACTATGTTGCAAACATAAAAGGCAGAAAAACAGAAAGGAATCCTAGCATATGTTTTACTGATTAACAGGACTCCTGCTTAGTGACTAGGGTGCAAAGTACTGGATGTATTAGATCGATCTCATCCAACACCAGGCAGTATCTGGAAGTATACATCAGATCTGTGGTAGGTAGAGGATCACCTACCTCTTCAACCCAAAACAGGAACTGGTAGGGAAGACAAGCTTCTGTACAGAAATCCAGCTCCACTCGTATACATGCCCAACACAACTAATATCAGATCCATTAGAAACCAGCATCTTGTGAAAGGCAGAAAGATAGAAAGCAGGATGACATCTCCTACCCAAAACCTGATGACAGTGAGTATGGTACATCCAGTCTACATGTAAACACTTAGATAGCTGGATCAACTCCAACCAACACTGGACCCCTGGGAATGTATATCCAGAGGATGATAGTTGGAGGAATATCTCAGTCTCAGGAGCAAATTGCAAACACAGGTATATAGAATACTGCAAACAAAACCTGGTGATTTCTGAAATTGTATATCAGGTCTGCAGTAGGAAAATACTCAATGCTGTTGAGCAACAGAAATGGGCAGCAATCTCTGTTCACATTACTGATGTTAATCCATGAGTGTACAATCTGAGACAAACTTATTTATAATGCAAAATACCATTACAGAGAACTACTAGTAGTCCAACCGAATACCTCTTCTCTATGGACAATTGAACACACAAACAATCAAGACCTGGCGGCATCTGCAATTATACATTGGCTCTATGGTAGGAAGGGCTACAATGTAAATAACATCATGCACAGTCACAGGATGGACAGTGTGATTTAAAGAAAAAGAAGTATACCTAGACAGGCACCATTTGCCACAGAAAGGGATCCACAATAAACTAGCTGAAAAGATCCCTAAAAAGGTAAGAAAATGTGGAAAAAGCAACTTTATCACAATTCCAAAATGCAAAAATTTAAATAAATAATAAAGAAAAACTCAGTCTGTTGTACAAAGAAAAATGTTGACAAATCCTTGAATAAAAAAGCAGCACATCTGTACAGTACTAGAGTTGAGCGAAAGGTGATAAATGAGTGCAAGTGTGAAGAAGGCATCGATTAAGATCAGGGTTGAGTTGCACTTGGATTACAATAGTGTGCATAACCCAATCCTGCAATATGGATATTTAAGGAGTTGTGTTGCACTTAAATTGGTGGAGAGCTGCTGCATAGTCATTTGCATGTGGATATGCAGAAGTGGAAGATGGAAAGCTAGTGATAAGTATTTAAAATTTGTGCCAACAGAGGGTAGTACTGTTCAAGAACAGCTGTTCTGTGAAAGATATAGTATTGTGTCAGAAATATATATATATATGTGTACACACACACACCCTTAAAACGTTTATGAGTCATTTATAAACATTAATACCACCATTTCATAAATGACAGCTTGAGAGTGTCATATAAAGAAACATCAAAACTATACATACAAACAAATCTTGATATCTTTTCAATAGTATACTGTAGTACTGAGTATTAAATTCACACACAAAACTATTGTTTGTTTCTAAGGGTTCTAATAATTTCCTTGTTTAAAATAAAAGACCTATAAACACAAATTTAAAAGGAGAGTGGAAAGAGACATTTCTAGGTGAATTAATTTGTTTCACCTGTTAAAACAGCAGATGGAAAAGAGAGAAAAACAAATGTAGAAAGAAATTCATACTATACACTCACATGTTTATTTGCATTATGTTTTCAGAACAAAAGTAACTTACTTTCACAGCATATACATTTCCTTCAGTCTTATGTTTAGCTAGTAGAACTGTCCCAAAACTTCCCTTTCCAATCACTTTCAAAAACTCAAAGTCACTTGGTTTCACACTAAAAAAAAATTAAAATCTCCACATATATGATCTAAAGTTTGAACTCAAAAACGTTAAATAGCAATAAAGTGGCTGTGCTTCTAACACAGTTAAATTTCTTTTACTGAAAATACGATGTAAGAAAAATAAGTCAAATGGGTTAACTACAAGAAATGTAAATAAACAGTATTATGTGTTACAAGATTTGCATCATAACTTCAAAAAGCTTTCATTCTCTGCTAATTTCTTTTTCACAAGTAATACTTAATTTATCACCTAAAGCTAAACAATACATTCAATGTGTAAATAGAAAATTTAATGGTAGTAAATTAATTTATTTACAAATATGTAAAAAATTGAATAGTATATTTCAACAATGCGTAATACATATAATAAAAATCAAATATAATGTGAATTATATTCAAATTTCTCTTCTGAGATAAAGCATTTGTCCAGAAACTTCTTAAAAACAAAGCAAGGGACAAATTATAATATTTGAAACAATACCTTTAATTCATAAAAGAAAAAATTTACAAATTGCTAGTTCATTACAAAAACTGGCCAAGAAAGTTGCAAACCCTGGATGTTTTTATTTATTGTAAAAACTGTTTTTAAAAAAATTTTGAGTATAATTTCACACTTATCAAACTATGTTGACAGTTCAATCAATAAAGAAAAATATCATTTTAATTCTATATTTATGATAAAGTTTGTTTAATATTTAACCATATTTGGTTGAAAGTGCACAGAGTTAAAAATTTCATTTTCACTTGGAAATGTTAAATAATATTGTAATCTTTCCACCATCTGCACTTTAACCAATATAAAATATAAGAAGAAATATAAAGCTAAACTCACTTGTTTTTTTCAGTAGGCCCCAAGTCAACTTTCTTATCAATCTTTTCCTAAACAACAGTACAAGTCAAAATCAAATTTGTTGAAAGACAATATTTCTCAGTGAAAATTTAAGCACTTATGAAAAAAGCTGGTATTTTATCGCTTTTACTGGAAGTACAAAAATAATAACCTTAAAAATAATTTGTAATTTTCTACTTGTGTGCATATAAATATATACAATAAATGTAAATAAACAGTATTATGTGTTACAAGATTTGCATCATAGCTTCAAAAAGCTTTCATTCTCTGCTACTTTCTTTCCACAAATAATACTTAGTTCATTACAAAGCTATTCTTTCCAACTTGTAGTGCCCTCTATATGTACAAATAGCTTTGAAACTCCTACCTATCCTGGCATGTTTGAACATGAAGAAGACACATGAGAAAATGCAAATAAGCATGTTACAGCCCTCTATACCAATAGAAGAGTCAAGAAACCAATGTGTTACAATAACATTTGACCCAGCCAAAAACAAAGACAATTCAAATACCATCCAATATGAAAAATAAAAAGTGAAATTAGAACCTCTGAAAGCAAAGTTTCAAGTCACTTTACATGGTCATGTGACCTGCTAAACAACACAAACTTCACACACCCAGTGGTCTTTTCTCTCATCCTACAAATTAACCAACTTTACCAAGAGAACATTTAGTAATGAAGTCATCATAAAGAAATGTCAAAGAAAAGCAATTACCCACTAGAAATATACTTAAGACCAGGTCAATTAAAGGATAAACTTATCTTACAAGAACAACAATTTTGTGGGTCTAATATATGGAAGGATAAGTAGAACAAGATATAAAAGTAAAATAAGAAACTTTAATTTGTTGCATAAGAGAATTAAA
The DNA here is from genome assembly GCF_004210375.1 of Tachypleus tridentatus. Lineage (NCBI taxonomy): Eukaryota > Metazoa > Arthropoda > Merostomata > Xiphosura > Limulidae > Tachypleus > Tachypleus tridentatus. The sequence goes on along the minus strand of NC_134834.1, from coordinate 57,435,641 downwards.
AGTACAAGTGATCATTAGAGCAGAAAACCTATTGCAAAATAATGGAAAGAAATATAATTTATGAAGTACACAATATCAGCATATAGAAATAGTGCAAAAAAGACAGGATTCCTGTTGTAAGGATTTGTTTTGCTGAGTTTTTTGGGTTTTTGTTTTTTTGTTTTCATTTAGAGAGAAGCTACTGGATAAATGTATTTGTTTTCTATCATTCATGAGCAGAATGCATTTAGCTCAGCAGCATACAATGAAAAGCACTTACAAAATCTGGTGATACTGAGCTCTCTGGAGTTGTTGGAGTATCTGGTGCTTCATCCAGTTGGTCATCTTCAACCTCATTATTATCAACATTTCTACTCAGATTCAGGAATTCCCTCACTTCAGGACTAAATGATCCATATTCAATAGTAATGATGTTAAAATATTAAACAGGTTCATAATCAACAAAATATGTTTGATATTTGATGTTTCAATGTATTTCACATCTTGTAGTTTTAAAAAATCATACCAATTTATGCTCTCTATAATCAAGCATATATTAAAAATTATGGTTATAGCTTGATATGGAAAGATACTAGAAAGTTTTAGAATTCAAATGTCTTTTGTCAATTATGCTATTACTAATGTTTTTAAAATAAAGTTGTTGATATTAATTACAATAAATTATTTATAGCACAAATAGCATTTTTACATTTCACAACAACCAAATGTATAATCCTTCCCTCAAAGTATTCAAAATGTTTTATTCTACCATTTAATCTAGCCCAAACAGTAAATTTTTCTTTAAAGTATTTAACTCTCTTTTTTTATTGAAATTTGCTTTATAAAAATAATATCCTTTGTTCTTCAATTATTTTGTATAAAACCATAAAAGTATCTTTACATATTTTACAAATGCATGACCAATTAAAATTTATTAACACCTTAAAGAAAGTTCTTTTAATGCAAATGTTAAAATTAGAAATTATTTACCTTTCCTATTAAAAGTATTTTTATGTAAATTTTTGTTTTTTAAAATTATTATAAAGAACTGTCAATTAACAAGTGGAGAAAATTGTCATCTTTCATATAATTTGAAATTACTGTAATATAATGTTCAAGAAGATTTACTAAAATACATATCAATTTGTTGAAAAACAATGAAAAATTTCAATTTTTTTTATTACTAAAAAAAATGGTTTGTAAAATGCTTCTTCCATAACCAGTCACCATTCCTCCAGCCAGCTCAGTTAATTTGGAAATAGATCTTTATTAATAGTCAGTTTTTAATAGATTAACTCAACTTTTGAAGGAAAAGATTTTCTCTTTGCTTACAAGTTTTAGAAATATTAATTCAAAGAGAAATATATCAAATAATAAATGTAATTAAATAATCTTAAAATGCAAAACTATAATAAAAGGTAACAAAGATGAATAAAATAAATTAGCTGAAAATATTCATTTGTGTGCAGTCACAGAGCTCTTTTACTGCAGAGCATAATATTCAGTTCAAAGTAGTTTAAACTATAACTTATACGTCAGCTTTAAAATTTCAAAGCAAATAGTCATATGGATGATTTAATGAAACTATTTTGGAAAGTGAAAATCAAAATTATTTCTAAAGTGACAATATTTCAAGTTGAAGATGTTTGAGGAAAACTTTTAATATTTAAAAAAAAATTCTAGGAGACAGATCTGTTTAAAAACCAATAAACAAGGGTGAAATTAAAAATTAGCTAATTCTGATATGCAAGTTCAAGCTCATGATTTATGATTTCAATGCTAAAACTTTCCTTACCCAAACATATATTGCTGAAAATATTTAAGCATTCACCAAGGCCTTTAAACAAAGCCCATACTTCTACACATAATAATGTGTACTACACTAGTTTATGATGAAATTAGAATTAGACTATATTCCACCACCAACAGGAGGATAACACATTCTCCATACACAGTAGTTCACTTTGCATATGCCCAAAGCTCATTATTAAGTAGAGAAAAGAGAGACATTGGAGGTGGGAAGTAAGAATGAATAGCTCTATTGCTGAAATACATTTTCAAGTAAATAAATTGTTAACTGCAGATATGCTATTCGTTTCTTCATGGAAGAAACAGCTTTGCTTCTACATTCAGATGATGGAGAGATAAGTGTGGATAAAAAATTTAAAAATATCAGATTCTTTCTGTTAATATAGTGACAGAAAGGGGAAAACTTGTGAAGTATACTGCCAACTAGAATGCAGGAGAGGACACAGTGAGGGCACCACTTGATGGGAGACTGCAACTACATTGCAAGGAATATTCTTTACCCAATACACGTGGTGGTGGTGTAGAAAAGTTTCTGAAAAGAACCTCCTGCATGGTACTAAATTGTTGCAAAAGTGAGTAAAATATGAAGGCATCTCAGGATTAGCAGACAATGTATGTGTATTATGGTTAGGTTAGGAAAAAAAGACAAGCCAAAGAGAATATGACAAATACTAATGTGATATAACTTATAGTATAAGCAAGTGCAAGGATGGTTCATCCCAGTAGGAACACAAGACTCATTTGGCTGGTCACAATAATCTTTATAAGAGAGAACACTGTGAGGTGTTTGGACTAAATAGAAATAATCAGTTCGGTAGTAACTGGACAATAGCTGACTAAGCGAGAGTAAATTATGTAAAAAAAACAGGTCAATGATTGGGCAAGTTGTCAAAAGACAACTGGTCAAAAATCAACTTATCAACAGCAGACTGTCAACAATTGTGTCATGAGATTTGTTGTTATGTTTAGTTAGGGGAATGCACGCATGTTTACGTAGGCATGTATCAGGTTTACAATGTATGAGTAATTTGTTGCATTTGAATAGATAAATACAAAAAAATCTAGTGATCTGATTCAGACAAAATAGTGTATTATGCCAACAGAACAAAATTATACCCCACACTCCTGAAACAGAGTAGGATCTGAGAATTGTCCTTGAATTTTTTATAACATTTAACCACATTCCCTATTCAATCATTTATTGTCACAGTCTCTTTACATAAGTTTTGCTGGATGTTTCACAGACTAATATTCATCTGGAGTATAGCAGCTTTAATGTCATGCTGCTCCTTTTGTATTTCATTCAGCAATGACAACATCAGTACTTGTTCACCATTTTGTTAAAAATAAACATACAAATACTGAAATTAAAAGTATTATAGATGCCTCACAGCCAAATTAAAAATGATGCAATAATGATTTATCCGGTAAAAAAGCTAGAGTCTTACTAAATAGTTGAGCTAATTATTTTACTTTGATAGCCATAAGCACTTGCCTAGTCTAGTATCAGTAATACTACTAGAACATTCGAAATATTGGTATGTGAACAAGTCTGTCGGCAAATGATAATATTGTCAACAAATGAGTTGTCACTAAGTTGTTTGTCAAATAGTAATATTGTTGACAAATTGATAGTTGTTGAGTTGACTATCGCCCATTTGACCCTGAACTGAATAATCTATCACCTGCAAAGAGTTCCACACTCAATGGGTTACTGTGTATAGAGAAAGTAGGAACTGACCAGATATGAGGACAGTAAATTATTTCTAATACTGTTTTTTGTTTGGAAATAACAGTGGCTTGAAATGTAAAATACCTAAACTGTTAAAGCAGTCTTGAAGAAAACCTCATCCCAACAGTGTGCACTGAGCAGAGGAAGACGTGCTTAATACTTTGTTATCCTGCACTAAATGCACATTAAAGAATTCACTTTGAGGTAACTTCAGCCAAGAGGTAGGTTCCACTGTCTCCACTTTATGCATTTTTTTCTTATTCTTACTTTTATTATTCAATTTTTTTTTTTCTTTTCTACTTTGGAGAGCAGTCACCTTCCCACAATTGTCTGCAGGCAGTGAAGGGCAATACAGATGTGGGACCTTGTGGGCTTGAGCACCTATATCTTGCTCTCCCAGCTTCTATTTCTATACCTATTGCTGCTCCTTTACTTTATTTCTTTATGTGAGACTGGTAAATGGAGGTTAAAATTGATAGATGGTGTGTCCCCACCACAATGTGGGTCCTACTTCTCAGTCACCTCCAAAACCTAGGGTACATTTTATATCCCACATTATAGCTCGTACCCTAGGATCTTTTTAATTAGTGCAGCTTTTTTTGTTTATTATTATTAACTTATTTTTGCTTGTTTTGCTTTAAGCTTGTTTTTAGGTTATATGAAACTAATATATACTTCTTTTTTCCTGTAAGAACTACAAGAAAGGAAGAAATAATAGCAGCTCACTTTCTTAAAATCTCTGAGAATCTTTTACAATGATGACTGGAGATAGACAAAACCCAATCAGAAGAAACTGCAATGTGGTACAGTGTAATGTTAAACAAAGATGTCAAGAATGTCAACATCTCTTCCTGCAATATCTCATCCAAGGGACACTGATGGCAAAGAGCAAGAGATGCAGTGAGATGATGAACTTTGAGGGAGATGACACAAAAAAAAAACAAAAGGAGTCATCTCCCATGAAATAATAGACAAGCTCTACAAGTTGTCTAACCAAACCAATCAAGGAAAGAGGAGATACATCAAAGGAAGAGGGAATACACCAGCAAAAAATACAATGCTGATTGTCTTAGAAGGGATCATTCAAACATAACAGAGCATACAATCAAGGACTGAATGACTGTACAAAGAAGAAAAGGTGATTCAATAAAACATACACTTACCCTCTAAAACAGTACAAGTCTTGAAGAGGAAGGAACAGTCTGGAAATAAAATCAACCTAAAATCCATGATAAAGAGTACAGGAGATACCCAAAGAAACATATCAGAGTGATGTTTCCTTCAAGCAAGGTGAATAAATTACATTTAAAAGAAAAATGACACATGGGAACTAGAGGCCAAAGGTCTAAACACAGGACATGCAAAAGTCCTGAGAACTAAACAAAGGTTCTAGCCTTATCGTGAAACTGAATGAAGCTCAGAATGGAGTGAAAACAAGAATAGTCAACAAAAAAAGCAGAAATTCTGGGATCAAGAACCTAATGTAATAAATAACAGTGGCCATATCAAAATGGGATTTTCAAGTGTAAGAAAAAAGCAAATTTCAAAGAATGTTTTACATACCTAAAGAACAAAGTAATAAAGACTCTCAAATGACTCAGACACTGGGTGAGGTTGAAGCAAAGAATGTGTCCTAGGACAAGGCTAGGAGATACCAAAAGTTCACCTAGTGGTTGGTGGAAATGCAGAATCAGTGAAATGAGTGAAATCCCCTAGTGAAAACCCTCAGAAAATAGAGAGGTGTGAGCCCTGAAAGGTAAAGAAACATCCTTTGTGACATCAAAGATTTTCTGCAAAGTGAGTCTACAGGTGAAGAAAGAGTAAGAACCAAACTTCCATAGGACCAAAGTTGAGAGGTGATTTCAGAAACAAGTCCCATGATGGCTGGCCTCTTGGAACATCAGGAGAGAGCTACAGGATAGGAACTCCCTGAAAAGGTACTGCATAAAGAAAGGGAGCCAAATATAAATCCCTGCAATGAAACTGAAAGAGTTTAACTCTAGAAAATAACTCATTGCATGATGCAAATTTCAGAAACAAAAAAGCAAGTGAAATAGGCAACATCAGGAAAGGACAATGACAAATGCATGAAAAAGAGGTTAGTACAGTCTGCTCCAGTAAAGCTCTTAGTATTTTAATGCAACCTAAGAAAAGTCAATAGGACAGCAAGCTAAGAAGGTAAGTAAACAAAAGATAAAGTTGAAGGCTTAGGGTAAATAAGAGTTAAATTAGGAGAAGAAGCAAATACACTTGGAAAAGAGAATTAAGGCAAAACAACACATGAAAAGTGGAATAATTCTAATCCGTGGTCAAAGAAAAGTAGTTTTAAAATCAGGTATGGCATGATAACTTAAAAGTTAACATGAAGCAAGAGACATAAATGATCCACAATAATGCAACAATTAGGCAAAATAGGAAGAGGGTGATAGAAAAATCAAAAGTAAAGGCAACTTGAAGGAGAAACTAAACAAAGTAATCCAAAATCAAGGCTGGCTTAGCAGAAGTTACAAAAGCAAGAAGCCATGACCTTTGGTCAAAAATGGAGATTTAGTTCAAGAAAAGTATATTCTCATTATTTTAATTTTTTTAAGTAGATCTGATATTTTTGTTGTGCATAGAACTTGGTCATTTTTGTATTGATAAAATTAGGATAAAATATCAGCTTCTGTTGAAACTATGACAATAAATTAATAATGATGAGGAATATATTTATCAAAGAAACCACATTACAAGCTCTACAACACATCTACCAAAATCTCATGTACTGATCAAGAGAAGTACACAAATTAATATAAGATATGATAATTTTATCAGAAGCTCTAAATTAAATATTTTTTAAATGTGTGCTATTCTTCCTTGGAATCCAGAAAATACATGTAAGAAGGATAACATTCAGAATATTAACTAATACTTGAAAGTAAAGAGGGCAAGCATTACATAATTACAAAGTAACAACTAAACACTGCATTGCAAATATAAGAATGAGCTCTGGATGCACATAAAGTACTGAAATGGATAACATATTGCTCTCCTGTTTCTGAAAGGATATACTCTAAATCTTATTAGATCACAGACTGGTATGGTAAACATTGTTACATGTAAAGGGAGTCCCATTCAAATACATGGTGCACACACAAAAACATTTCAGCAGAAGTGTGAAGTATCAGTTATCCATTGCATGTAGAAGTGAGTAGTATTTCTGAATCTGAAGGCTTCATTTTAAACTATTTAATTTCAAAAAAGTTTTAAAGTACTAAATGATAAAGATTATTTTTGTATTACATTGATAATACTATACTAATTGCATGATTTATAACTGTTGAAATAACAGTGTACATTTTCACTCAAATGAAAAATACAAATGATAATGAGACATTTTTATAAATAAATAGTGCATTCTATGTTAACTATTAAAAGATATGTAAAATTTACAAAGAGTAAACCATTCAAGACATTTTTTTCTTCTTTCTTTCATAAACACATAAACATAACCAAAATTACCAAGGTATGAAGACTATGATTATATAATTACTTGTTAATCAACAGTTGATCACTGAAAAGTTTTTGAACAAAGTCATCTAATCCTTGTCTTCGTTTGCTGATAAGATCAGAACTAAAATTGTTCCCAAAGAACTTTTTGCCTGGAAGTTTGATTTGCAGTCCTGGAAAATCTTTTTTCAGCTGAAAAAATACATATATATATATTATGGCAATGACATGGGTAGTCTTAAGTTGTCTTAATCATTAGAAATGTATATTTAACATAGAATATAAGAAAACAAAATACATAATTTATACAGAGTCATGTATATAATAATGCAAATTCTGCACATAACTTCCACACAATTATTGTAATCAGTTTTCAATTACTTTTCACTATAACATTCAGAATATTAACTAATAGTTGAAAGTAAAGAGGGCAAGCATTACATAATTTTCAAGGAAACAACTAAACACTGTTTTGCTAATAAAAGAATGAGATCTGAATGCACATAAAGTAATGAAATGGATAACATGTTGCTCTCCTATTTCTGAAGGAATATACTCTAAATCTTATTAGATCACAGACTGGTATGGTAAGCATTGTTACATGTAATGGGAGTCCCATTCAAACACATGGTGCACACACAAAATCATTTCACCACAAGTGTGAGGTATTGTAATCAGTTTTCAATTACTTTTCACTATATAAATTACAATTAATTAGTTCAACCAAATGTTATGAAACCTATACTACAAAAATGTACATGAAGAAGATCCCAACCCTAATAGAATAATACATGGATATATATTTCAACACAGGAACTTTGTTTACTTGTAAAATTTGAGAATGAATGAAATATTACACACTCACTGTGGTGAAAAGTGATGAAAAATTCCAGCTTCAAGAGTCAAGAAAGCATGAAATAAAATTTGAATATGCTGTAATACTAGCAATTGCAAGAAACATGGTGTATTATTTCACAATCAAAATGATTCATGTGTGTAAAAGTTACAACCACATATTACATCTATACAAACATTTATATGCAAAATACATGTATATATGTATGTATATGAGCATCTGTAAAACATTCTCTCTTCTCAGTTGCTTTCAAACACCATGCTATGAGTTTACATTATTCATTGATGCAAGTAAATAAAAAATTAAAAGAAAAGGAAGTAAATGTAGGAATGGCTAAAATCAATCCTCCAAAAACAATACAAGCAAGTTAGTATGAATGGCATTAGTACCATCCCTATATAATAGCACAGACACACAGTGTGATATAATGCTAAAAAGAAAAACTTATGCTCAATTGAAATTGAACATACATACACATAATGTCATGTGTTAATTCTTGCTTGTGCTATTACATATGATGTATTATGTATGATGCAAATTCCATCCCCACTACCATATTTGTATTATTTATGAAGGATTCATATCAGCCATGCCAATATTTACTTCTTTTATTGAAAAGTTTTTCTTTACTTGTTTGCTTATATTTTAATGTAGTGTTTCAATAGACATTGAAAGGTTATATTTAAAACAAAGTCCTAAATACTCTGAGGGTTCAGTTATAATATTTATTGTTTATCTATTATTGGTCGATAATTCTTGTTTTATCCTGTACTTAAGCTTTTTAAAGGTACACCATATTTCTGTAAAAAAACAAACTAGCTTTAATGTGTAATTATAACATCGTTTACACTGGAATAATGATTTTTTTAATTACTATTATTTAATAGCATTTATAAAAGTGGAAATTTCTTTTGAAATATAACACCTCAGTGAAACTAGCTGACACCATTGTTTTGGTTTTTATCATCATGTAATAAAAAAAAGAAGAAAATGTTCAAAGTTTTTGCTATGATTTTTACAGAAATTCCCAAAGCTTGTGACTCAGTCATAACATAAATACTGTTATAAAAGGAAAAACTGTGTAATATTATATACTGTAAGGTTCTGATGACTATTGAGGAAATACTTAAAATACCATTTTGACAAATAATCCAAGCCATTCCTAAACAGGCTCTGCTTCTGCCTGTCTGATAAAATCATGCCTTTCGCATATGAAATACCATTGTACAACTTCAGCAAAATGCAAGCATTACAAGATGATGATAGTATATAGAAAAATGACTTATAAAATTCTACAAAGTACACTAAGTATTCATTCTATGTGCATTTACGCTTTTAAATATTCTAGAACTCTATGCTTTGAATTTTCATGCATTGTCAACTATATCTTTATTCAGAGGCGAGCAAAATGTTTATTTACATGGTTAAAAGAAGTAGATATACACTCAAGAAACTTTGATAATAAATGTATTATTGCACTCACATTTATATATACACATTTAAACAAAACTGAAAGACATAGTTAAGAAAAAATATGAACTTAAGAATATAAAACTTAATTTATTCTTAAACTTAATTAAGTGCAACATTAATAATTATTGTTAAAAACCAGATGATACAATATTTGAAATTACATAATATAAGATATTTTAGAAATTTAGGCCCTACCTAAATTCTTTTACATGTTTTGATGGGTCACAGACCCACTATTATAATGAAGGAGAAAGAACGAAGCATTATCCAATGTAAATATACCTTACATATCTTTTGCAATACAAATTTCTTGGATTAACAATTAGAGTAAATACTGATGCCATCTTAACTGTAGAAAAACAGCATTAAATATTTTTTTCAATTATTACTTTTGAACTAGAAACACTTTCTACATAGCTTAACATGATTTACTACTTTTAACACACTGCTAACCCAAAACCATGTGCTTCACTGATGAACTCTGACAGAACCAAAGATGTATAATCCAGTTTTGAGAAATAAGAGCACAATAGATCATGAGCATGGAAAATTAACCCACTCCCCAAGAGGTGAAAAGACATGGAATGCAAGTGCCTTCTCACATTTTACATATAGATGTTAAGAATGAAGGTTAGTTTACTGTTGAAGATAAGCAGCAAAAACTTTATCTAAGGGACCACAGGAAGAACAACATCACTGAAACAGAGCTCTGGATCAGGGTATATACCCCACTAGTGGCAAAAGTGTGCAAACTGTTTTGTAGAAAGAAAAGATAAAACTATCTGCTGTGGTCCACTTTAACAAGTGACTCAATGCAGTGTGAAGCAACCACTCAAGAAACTTCATGTTAGACAACTAACATATAATGTGGAAGTCAACATCGAAACCATTTGCAACAGTAGGAGGAAGTTGTGTAGTGATAGCATTCATCTTGATACTGAAAAGTGTAACACTCAAGACTAAACCTCTTAAATTCCTGTGAAAAAGAATGGGAAAGTATAAAACCTACATGGACTTGAAATCACTTATCCAAAGAAAAGTTCTGCATGAAAATGGGTAAACTGCCATGTAACCCATAGGAGTGGAGGTCTTGCAAAATAACATGCCTACAAATAGTGTTGTAAGCCTTCCCAGGGTCAAATAACATAAAAACAAGATGTTCCCTTTTGAGGTACACTTCCCTTATCAATATTTTAAGCCAAATCAGGTGGTCAATGGTGGAGAGCTGTTAACATAACCCACACTGCATGGGCAAAAGGAGGTTGTTTGATTTGAAGAACCAACAAGAGCACCATTAGCCATCCTCTCAATATGTTACAGAGACAGTTAGTCAAAGCAAGGAATCTTGAGACCCTTCCCAGGCTTAGAGAAAGGGAGGAGAATAGCCTGGTGCCATGTATAAGAAAGAACATTCTCCTGCCTCATCTGGTTAAAAGTAACCAAAAGAACAGCAACAGAGATAGAAGTGAGAAGGTGCAGCATCTCATGGTGAACATTATCATGTTCAACTGATGTAATGCCAGACTGATGAAGAGAAAGCCTGAGTTCCACCAGTGTAAAGAGGAGATTATAGTCATAGAGATGATTGGCCTGAAAGGAAGAGGTAATCACTCTGCCTGAGAGTTGATGGCCAAGAAGGTTTGGAAGAAACAGAGGTGCCAGATGCATGAGAAAAGTTCTCACCAAGAGTATCAGAAATGCTCTGGACATCAACAATTTCTTGGTTATTGGAGAGCAAGATGGAAAATGGGATGGGATACTTCCCACTGACTTTCTGAATCTTGTCTCATAGGATTTCAAAACAGTTGGTAGAAGAGATGCTAGTTGTGAACTTAATCCAAGATTCCTTTTGGCTTTGATGTCTAACCTGCCATGCACTGGCCTGTTGGAAAGCAATGTGGTTTGTGGTGTGAAAGGATGGGACATCTGCTAAAGGTATCCCAAGCCCACTTTTGAGCATTCCAGAAGGACTCCACCATGGCTGAAGATACCATGGGAAACATGTCAAGGTCTTAGGAATAGAATGATCAACTGCCTGGATAATACAGTCTGTCATCAATACCATGCAGTTGTCTATCAATGGCAGGTAGACAACAGCAGAACCAAGTTTTGAGAGAATGGTGAAAGAGGGCCAATAGGCTTGGCCTAACTTCCAATGAGGCATGTAGGCCAGGGTACGTCAACCATGGCAAATCTCCCTCAAAATGATAGGAAAAAATCAATGCCCCATAGGTCTCCATCAACTTTGCAACAAAAGCAAGAGAAAAGTGAAAAGGAGCAGATAGAGATCAATACCAGTAAAGGACTAACTAGGTTCAGAAAAATAAGTATAAGAACCAGTGTTGAAGAAAGAAAGTTTGTGATCCAAGAGCATACACTCTATAGAACAACCTCTCCATCAGTATCAGCACCACCTCAAAGGGGATTGTGTCCATTAAAGTCTTTCACAATCAAAAAGAGAGACAGCAACTGTCCAAAGAGAGCATAAAGGACTGATTGATCATAAGTCTCTACAAGAGAGGCAGAAAGAACAAAGAATGACAATATGACCCAAGGAAGCATGGATTGCAACAGCCTATAAGGCTGTACCAAGTAGCAAAGACAGAGTGAGAATGTGCTGGATGATTAGCAGTGACATCCCTCCATGCACTCAACCATCACACAACCTGTAATTCTGTTATAAAGAAAACTGCTAAAAGGTTCCTGTATTGGCAGGTTTCAGATATGTTTTCTGTAAGGAAAGACACATAGAATGATTGAAATCAATCAAGACCTTAATGTTCTTCAGATTACAACAGAAATCTTGAAAGTTCCACTGTATCAAAGCAGATATTTTTATTTAGGTAGAGAAGAACCCTTTCATTTATCATCACACCATTTATCTTTATTAGAAGTAGGTCTGTTAAACTCCATGAATTCTATCCTGAATTAAGTGGGCATGTCTTTATTAGTAGACAGAATATTATGTGACTAAGGGCATAAATGAATAATTGTCCTACATTTTGGGCCAAAAAAGATGGGCCAGACCAGTCTCTGGAAAGGATGGTGGGGACACAAACAGTAGTAAACACTGACTTATCAACTCACTTAACCATAGAGGGAAAAAGACTCTTCATATAGATGGAAAATGACTCTGTTAGAGGCAGAGAAAGATCAGTCTGCACTCTCACTGTAGCAGTGCAACAGCATATGTCTGAGAAGGAGTTGAGGACAATAACATTAAAGCCTCAGGGTAAAAAAATGTTGTTAACCATTTTCAAATGCTGCATCTCTTTCTCCTCCATCCACCTCAGGCAAGAACAAAACTAAAAGGCGTAGGAGCTACTAATGTTAAAGTAGTGCAGTTCTAGTTTGCACTGGTAGGCATCATGGTCTTTGCCACCAAAACAAGTGCACATCAAAAAACTGCAACAGAATGCTGCCTTTGAGTGTCCAAACCACTGGCACTGGAAACAAAGGAGAGGGTTAAGAATGTATGAGGAAACCTTACAGTTCAAATGACCTGCCTGGACAGAGTAGATGAACATAGCAATGTAAACATCAAAATTAAGACAGTGGTTGGCAGCATAATTCCATCCTAGCAAGTGGAGATACAGTGTGCAGCAGAAATGCCTTGGCTGGAGAAACCAGCAAAAATCTATGACTCTGGGATGTTCTTCAAATCCCTCTCAATGATCACTCCTTGGGAGGAATTGAGAATAGCATTGGGAACAACCTCAATGAGTATATCCCCTATGTCCTTAGAACTGAGAAGTGCACTGTGTTTTGGGGTAGATGTTCCAACCAAGATGTCCCAAGAATGTAGCTTTTTGACAGAACTAGGAGAACCAGAAAGCCCCTCTCATCCCCTTTTGAAAGAAAAAAAGGAAGACATTTAGCCCAAGGATTTGTCTGATAAAAAGAAGAAATTGAAATTGTGGGATAGGTTCTGATTGTGGCAGTGATTTCTTAAGAGTCATCTATGAGTGTGTTTATTTACCAATTAGGTAAATATTTCACCAACCCCATGAAATATACCAGTAAATTGAGAAGTCTTTACCTTCCACTCACTTACAGGATATTAGCATCATATAAGAGGTTCTTTTGACAATATCTTATGCTCTACAACCTCTCTTGAGCAATAGTATCCTCTGCATAAAATATACGTAGACTCCTTAGTGGGTAACACACTATACAAGTTTTCCTTTTCTGTCACTGTATTCTTAGGAATTGAAGAAGCACATCTCTTTAACTTTCTCTATGTACACTATACTATCAAAGTCATAGAATCTATCTCTCAATTCTATGAAAAGGTAATAACATTTCTGAGTCAATTTCCTTATCTGAAAATGTACTTGTAATTATATGTAAGCATATAAGTAACAGAATCACTGAATCAAACATGTACAATACATGTCATCATATAAAACAAGACATCAGCTAATGTTTAGTTTTGTGGCAGATGAACAAAGCTGTTCTTGAATTTCAGAAATATAAACTTTATTGGATTAACTATAAAAATGCTCGTATCTAACTTGCGACACCCACACAAGTACGTATAATGTATTTCTCCAACAAGTCCATATTAAAGCAGTTTACAGGATGTTTCACCCTTACTACAATCTAAATTAGCCATTACTATAATATCTAGATTTGTTTATTTACTATGGTAAAAACAGTGCCAAAATGTTTATTAAATTTTGTAAACATTATGAAATTGAGATGATAAACAATGAGTAAAAATAACCAACTAATGTCATAACATTTGAATCAATATTAATTCCTAAGTACATGTACGAGAAGTTATGTGTAAAATGAAAACAAATTTACATTTAATTTTATGAATATTGTTTTTTTTTACTGCAAAGTTTTGTTTTTTCTTTTAGAAAAAATTAAGTTTGCATTTCTTACAATGCTTGTAATAAATTTTAATATTTACTATTTTTCAAACATTCAAAATACACCTGAATGTTTGTTCTTTACTACATACCACATGAATGTTTTGTTTTTTATTTAATGCCTTTTAGAAATATATAAAATTTGTAAGGAAAAAAACTTAAATAAAATTTTTTTCATAAGTATATTAATATAAATATGCTTAAATACATCATTTGCTACAGTCTTAGTCTTTTGCTACAGGCTCAGCATAATATACATGAGTTGAATAAAGTTGAATAATCATAAATAACTACACTGATGCCACAGAATTCCACTATAATTTATTAAGCTTAGTAACCAATATGTGCTTAAATTAAAAAAAAAATTGAAACTTCAACCAGACTAAAAACACAATCTACCTCCTTGAAATTTTGGATCAAAAGAATGTAGTAGCCTTTACAGAGATTAAACTGGCTAAGATAAACTACTCTAGGGGCATTCTAATCTGTTTGTTGGTTATTTATATGTCATATATTGTAGTTAGAGTATATATGGAACACTTTCAAAAATTGGAAAGAGCTGAATGAGGTCACAGTGTTTAATCCAGTACATAAGCCATATCTCAGCAAAATGAAAAGATATGAGGTTCTTATTTTATATACTAGTTTAACAATATTAGTCATTTAAATTCCTAATTTGTATCAAACTACATACTTAGTATTTTGACATCACAAACATCTAATTTTAAACAGTTCTGAATTCAACATACCAGGTGACTCACTAAAATCTATATTCAGATGTGTTCTTTTAATATTTACTTTTATATTAAAAAACTAACCTACACATAATATTAATATTGGAATTATAATCTACACTTTGATTCCAAACTTACTGACATAAATTCATAAAATGTTGAATGCAAGTCAACAAACATGAAGACATAACCTTTGACCCATGACCCACTGTGAAAAGATTAACTGATCATAAGCATTTTATATGTTATGTACTTTAAACATGATGTTTAAGCAAATTGCAGAATACAGTATTTACTTAACTTTCATGGCAGGCAAATCTTATGAACATACATAATTTTCACAAATTCAGCTTGTTTGGAATCTTGTAAAAGATACTCTAAACCACACCCAAAACTTACAAGAAATTTTACTCTAATATAAATTAAGCATTTAACAAAAATACATGCAAAGTTTAACTTCTTTATTACATTGAATTTTGCATATTTATTATTACAAACATTATTATCAGAACCATTACTAAACAGGGTTGATAAAGACATTTATTTATCAATAGTTTGTTTGTTACAACATTAAAGGAAAAACTATTTGATTTAATTAAAACAAATTTGTCGAGAGTCTTACTTTAAATAGATACTACAGGATGTTCAGAAAGTCACTGTGCACTTATATATTTATTAACAGACATGTTTCAATATAGAATACAGAAGGTAAATATGAATGACAATTATAAACAATGTTGAAATTGACCCCCGTTGGCATCAATACAGGCCTGGATCCTTCTTATTTTGTTTCTAAACACTGCTATCAGTTGCTGGCTTGAAATAGACTGAATAGACATATGATTACAAAACTGCACAGTAACTTTCCGAACACCTTGTATTTGTGAAACCAAGTTCAGATGAAATTCTGTTTAAATTTTCATGCTGTAGAAAAAACTCTAAAAACTCTCTGCATATTCTACACATGCTTGATAAATAAATAAATGAATTATTTAAACATTTTTATTTTTGCAGAAAAAGCATGGAGAAACTAAATATTTTTCTAATAAGTTTACCACACTTGAATGTTAACAATTCACACATACATTTAAAAATTCATGACATTGTAAACACACATATATATAAACAATTTGTTTACAATTTTGTTTATACATGTTATCTATTCTTATAAAATGTCTATGTAACAACAAAGTTAAACAATTATAAGGCATAATAATACTACTTTGTAAGAATGGTAAACACTTCAAGGACAATGATGTATTACTGACAAATTATAATATCTATGTATATGGTCAGTGAGATAAGAGTTCAAGTGAATGTATATAAAACCACCTATTCAAAGTGAATGTATATAAAACCATCTATTCAAAGTGAATGATCCATATGAAAGTTTACCTTTACAGTGTCAATTTTTAATCAATTTACTATTACACAAAAATAAACTATGAAACCAGTAATATACAAGTGCATGCATGCTTCTGGTGATTATTTAGGTACTTGTACTTCAAAATATTGATATTCTACATAACATTCTTTAAGGTTAATTTTACAACTGTGATTGGTCAGTCATTTTCATATAAAGACTCAGTTTCTAAAATTAAAGTTTTCTGCTGAACAAAATATATTAAAATCAGTAAATTATTCTAGCCTTTTGAGCTGAATTTCAGTGGAAAATAAAAGAAAATTATAAATATTTTATTAGTGAAAATTATTTTGAGTATAAGCATAGTTAGTACAATATTGTAATTAACATTTGATACAAACTGTAGCAGCTGGCATTACATGAGTACATTAAAACATGAAATTTTTACTGGTTTGTGAAAATGCTTTTAAGAACATAACTAAAAGAGAACAAGCTTGTTAGACTTAATAATCTAAAGATATTATAAAAATTAAAAAAAAGTTCAAGTGTTGTATATATTGATGTTACAAAACAAAATTCAACAAACTTGTAAGCCACTTATAAGGAGGCTTCTCTTAGTATAACAAACAATCAATACATTTCTTCTGTTAATTTTACAGAAATTTTATATTCTGTTATGTTGTAATTTAAAAACCAGCCAGAATACCTGACAATTACCCAATTTAATAGTAGAAGTTTAGAAAAGTGAAATCACTTCTAAAAACATCTGCTTATGTATTTTAAGATATTTTATAGAATATTGTTTTATTGTAAAACTTATCTTTTACTTAATGAAATGTCAAATAATGGTAGCCAATTCTATGGGTAAACCCAAAACATAGATTTTCTACAGTAAAATTTCACAGGATATAAGATACATCAATATTTCTCTGTATGAACAAAAACACACCAACATATTTTTAAACTATTCTTTTGTATCTGACTATTAGATGTTTTGTACTTAATTATCATCAAAACTTATAGAATACCTCCAGAACTTGAGAGTTTCAAAATCACATCTTTTGTCTCAGTCATTTTTTTTAAATTAACATTATCAACTTCATAATACAACTACATAGAATAAATGCTCACATTTTCATGTAGCTTGCAAAATTCATTGTATCGTCGAAAAACAAACCATGTCTTTCCACCTGCAGTTACTAGTACTTTGTACACCTGAAAAACATGTTAAATATCTCAAGATATTAATTCTGTGACATACATATCACATTTCAGAAAGTATCCTTTTTTTTACCAAAAAAGACAAAAGCCAGTTAAAGATAATTATTTTTTTTATAATAATGCAAGTTAAAAATATTCTTTTAGACAAATAAAATACTTCTAGAAATCAATATTTTGAAACTGAAATTTGTAAAATGTATTAACATATTTCATATTATAAATTAAAACTAACAAAGAACTCCAAAATCATAATGGGATTAGTCCTTGTACTTTACAATGCAAAGTAATAAATGTATGAACCTGTTTTAGAAGAAACTTTGTCTTTTTATTTTGTTTTTCTATATACTGATAATAAGTGCCGAGTCATTCTGAAAGTATCTTTATATATCCATGTTTATTACCAAAACAGAAGCTAGTCCTAGTTTCTTACTCCACTGAACATTACATCCATGGTGAACTGAATTTATAATCTACATGTTTTACCACAAATATGTTGGTAAAAGCAAGCACTGATAGATTTTAGTAGATTTTCAAACATCTTAAGAAACTAAAAGCAAGTTAAAATGCAAGAATGGAACATGTTTGAAATGTCTTCCTCTCAAATATCATTA
The DNA here is from genome assembly GCF_004210375.1 of Tachypleus tridentatus. Lineage (NCBI taxonomy): Eukaryota > Metazoa > Arthropoda > Merostomata > Xiphosura > Limulidae > Tachypleus > Tachypleus tridentatus. The sequence continues at coordinate 57,417,497 of NC_134834.1, read as the reverse complement.
ACAGATAGAAATATATTAATTCAGTTACAATGCTAGGTCTGATAAGTAATGAACGATGTGATTCTCAGTTACAGAAAAAGACAATATACAACAGGTTCTTACAGTAAAAATCTCAGGTAGATGAGGAAATACTGTCTACAAACCTTCCAGCAAAGACAAAAATAAACACTGTCAAACATACACAACTGTTTAAGTTCAATATAAGGGTATTATTTAGTTTATATTCTATGTGCGTTAAAGTAAGGAATTTTAGAAGAAATAGTTGTGACAATATTACTTATCTAACTGTTTATAACTCAAATTTTGTGTAGTTCATTTGTTATCAATTGAATTTTTACATTTATTTAGGTGAATATTGTTACATCATAACATATCATAGTTTGTAGAAAGTTCTATGCCTCAACCAGGCAGTTTGTATACAGTCAACCAAGTCAGTGCAAATAAATAAATTTTTGAAAGTAATGCAAAGTTAGTGACATATATGATAAAAAGATCTACATTGTAACTTTAGCTATAAAGAGTTTACAGATGCAAATTTTAAAATGTAATAATTACATATTGTATTCTAATGAGAGAGCAGAGAAGAAGAATTCATCTTGTCAATTGGGTTCTAAAGAGACAACTAGTTAAAGCTCTGGATACAATTGTGATGGTTAACCACATAACAAACATTTGTATCATGATACATATGTTTGACCTGTTTAGAACAAATAGGTGGATTGCGCGCTGCTCATTTATTACTGAAATTTATTGTCAACAACTCACAGATACCTACTGTAAAAGCATCCTGCCCACACATACATAAAAACTTGACATATACTTTATAATAGCTTCAAACAATAATATTTTTTTAATAAAATTTGAAATACTTTTTCATCAAAAGTACCTCAGGATCAGAATTAAACTAACAATGTATAATAACAAATTACAGTAAAAAAACAACAGAAAAGTGAAAAAATAGATGTTAACTCTATTTGGCCAGTTAAATTTCACCAAAATCTCTCTCTCTCTTTGAAGAGAAGTACAAACAATAAAAAACATCACTATAACAACTGGGTACTAACAAAGAGAGTGAAAAAAAGAGTGTGTAAAATTGAGTTTTTATTTACAAATAGTACATATCAAAAAACTCTGAAAAATTATATTTCTTTTCTTAATCATCTAACTCTCCAAAATGTACAGCTGGTTGGTTGATTTAGTGTTTTATGGCACAAAGCAGCCAGGCTATGTGTGCGAAGTTACTTAATGTTACGGTGTGTTAGGGTTGGACTCCTCAACAACCAGGATCCTCGCCTCCCCTTCATGGGTTGCCACGCATGGCAATCACATGAGCAGATGTTTAGATCCAAGAGGTGGTAAACTGAAAGAACAGAACCTTCCCCTCTGTGAGATCCCCTCACCACGTACAGGAACCCTCACTGAGGGTCAAAATGTCAGATAGCATATAAATTAGCAAAAACAAACTGAAGCAACAGCTTTGCATCTCTTTCTTGTAGAGTCAATGAGACATACCACATTACAAATGCTAATGCAAAGAAGGTAACATCCTGTTGTATTAATAGAAGTATGATTCAAAGAAATTTACTTTATTATCCTGTCATTGATCAATTACAAAACAGTGGTGTTAAAACCCCTAGTCACAAAAAACTTACCCCCTATGTGTTTTACCGAATTTTGAAATATTACATCCCAGACAACACCAATTACTGGAAATAAACTATTTGACTCTTATATTCAGAATCTATTTTTTTCATATTTAAAATCCATGAAGCATGTAAAAAGATACAGCTGTATGTAGATCCAAAGATAAGCAGCATCTAAGAAACTCACAGATGAAGCAGTCTGTTGTCTTTCTGTGTTTATGTTCCTGACAATGCATTTTATAGATATCACTTATGAGTATATTTTTAATCAGAAAAAGCAGCTTTTTAAGACTGTATTATTGTATTACAATAATAGCTCCAACATATTTTTCCTAAATTTGGGTCAGTTTTTTACGACCAGGAGTCTTAATAATTTTAACGTTGCCACTTTAACAATACAAAGAGGTATTATATAATATAATAGACATACAAAGTAAATCAGGTGGGTTACATCAAATGACAACCTAAATTGAATAAAATCTTAAAGTTAGCCTCATACATTAAATATGGTATGATGGAATTAATAAATGTTGCTGGAGAACAGATCACAAATCAATTAATTTCTTGAAGTATTAAAGCCAAAACAAAAATCTATCTACAACAAATGCTAAAATTACCAAACAATAAAATGCAGAAAAGCAGAAAGCATATTTAATACCCCTATCTGTGAATATTAGTCACACAAATGTATAGATTCACAAAAATGCTTGCAATAAACTGAAAAGTCATCAAGAAGAACCAAAAACTTGACTAAAAAATGTAGGTGCAAAGCTGCCCCCCTGAGGTATGTTGCAGTATATTGAACAGAAAAAGTTTACAGCAACTGATGGAACATACAAAAAATATGAACCTAAATGGAATCTACAGTGCACCACCAAACAAATTCCATCCCAAACATACCTTAACCTACATGCAATGGTAAGAATCAACCAAAGAAAGGAGAAAGATGTCATAACTTGAGGTAAAAAATTTGAAAATATGCCTCCAGAAGACATTCCTACACAGTAATTCCATTATCCATAGTAAAAGACTTTCTTGACTACTTCCTAGCTTGAATAAAAAATAATTATAAAAGGTTATCCATAACTTTACGTAATCACTAAGGTGTAAAAAAATAAGTAAAACCTTTAAGTCAGAAAATGTAAGAATAAAAATTGAATTTTGTATTAGAAGCTAGTGTTAGCACAGCATCCTTTCTCCCTTTTTGGTGGTAAAATATTACATGATATTAACATCTCATCAGCAATGTTCATGTACAGAACTTTCATGTAGTGAACCACTTTCACTGGTGAAACAAAGACTGAAGAAATACTTATTGTAACAAGACTCAACAAGCTATATGTACACTGAACTCCTAATACAGGTAATACCATTAAATGACAAGGTAACCAATGGCAAGTTCTATTTTACACAATGATAAACAAATTACTCACAGTGTACTTCAGTCGCTTTTTCTCCCTGGTTTCAAAGTTGGTGACACTGGCTGATGTTGGAGATATAGAGCCATTCTGATTGTTTGTTCCATTTATTGTTGAACTGCTACTCATTGCTTACTCTACATAAAATTTTACAGTGCTCTAAGTTCAATTTACTCCACAAAGTTTACACACAAGTTTAATATTATAAACCTCTTCCAAAAAAAGAAAAATTGCAATTTTTCATACTCTAAGCTATGGAACAGTTATTGACATCTCTCGATAATATTTCCTAATAGCAGTAAAATTGGGAAATGTATTGTACAAACTTGCAAATAATTTAAGAATTCTGAATTTCCCAGTAGAATAATAGAAAACTAGTTTTTATTCAACACCTAACCTTAAATTTTTTATAGAATGATAGATCAAAGACATATGTCTGTCTAAATATAAAATACCAAAGCTTAATTATTTCTAAATTTATTGCCCTTTCAACATTTCTCTCTCTCTCCTCTCTGAATAACCAAATTTAGCATATAAGCAAAGTATTAAACATTACACACATACATGTATATGTATATAAAATTAAACTTATATAGTCACCTGACTCAATTTGACTCTAGACCTACTCACATACATACATTGAAAAAAAAAGTAAACTAAAGATACTTCATTGATATATGAACTGCACTATACACTTTTAAAGTTTTTATAAATAACTTCTTCACATCTGCCATTATCATAAAGGAATAATGACACAGTAAGCTCCTACACAAAGATATTATTTATTAAACACCACAGAAGGCGAACTGCTCTTTGTAATGTGGTATTTTCAGGTGACCTTTTTCCTCCCTTGTAAGTGTACTCAGGGACAATCTACAGATAAAAATTAAGTAGAATGTATTGCAGGACTAAAATGTATTCTTTAATTTTGACTAAGTTTTGAAAATAAATAAGAGAACACAGTAACAAATTTTATTTCTCAGTCAAAAATGGGTATATTAACTAAGGAATGCTGTCTTTACTGAAGCTACCAGTTATCTCTTGGAAAACAAAGAATAAGTTGTAAATTTATTTTAGACTGAGAACACATAGCATAATATAACCCAGAAATGCAAAACTCTAATTATAAAGATATAGAAGTAATTATATATGTACTTACACAGAAGTGCACCATACTCATCAATGACATGAAACAATTTATAGTTTGGCACTTGCACATGTGTAAGAATGAACAATAAAATTTCAATATATACAATCACATACAACAGACATTACAAGATATTTCAACTCTAAGATGTGTATCACTTGTGTGTTTCCATAATAAATGGCACTGACACACAAACATATGGATGTGAAACACCATCAGAGAAAACCTCAAATAGTCAAAATCTTACAAATAACCACAAGGTAGATAATCAAAATTATTTACATCAGCATATTATGATTAGTATAGAACAAATATAAAAGTTTTTATTACTACTAACAAATTAATTACCACATTTAGAATACTACAACTTGGGCACATATATAAGTGTATATACAGTTAGCTACAGAAAAATATAAACCAAAACAAATGAAAACTGTCAATTTGAGAAAGCTCTTTTATTGGATAAGATGTCCACTGTTTAAGAAATAAATTTTGATGCCAGAATCTCAACTTTTTATAGATAGAATATAAATAAAAGACATTACACATATATTTAAATACTCCTTAAGAATAATAATAAAAATCACCAATATCACATCAACATTTTAAACATTACTGTAATTCATTAAAATTTTATCTTCTTATTACATTCCATTATCCTTCATAGTATTATTATCTAACTTAAATAATGATAACAAAAAATGTTGGTTAATCACTTACTGCTTCATTTATACAGCCAAATTAATTTATGTATACAACACTTTAATATTTTGGCATCCTTTTATATTGTTCTACTAATCTTCAGATTTAATACCCAGAACCATAATTACACCACATTTCATCACTACATAAAACCATGCAATAATGTTCAGCTTCTGCATGCAATAAGCATTTCATTACTATACTCTATTAATATGAAAAAAATATTCCTTTTACTTTGTAATTTAAATGTTATTACTCTTTGGACTTACATATAAAAGTGTAATACATTTCTATTGTGGTATCCTAAGTACCACTCACCGGTAACTTTATAATAATTTCCATACATACACATTACATATCACTCCATTTATATATACACACACACACATACATATATATATATGACAAATATAAGAAGATGTAACATGCTGAGTAATTTATTGTGCTATACAAACGTATAGATGTCATCATACATAGTTAATTACAAAAACAATTACCAAAGAGAAAACCAAATGTAAAAAGCTATAAATAAGAAAAAAGAAATGATAGTACAATGTAGATGTATTATATAGTAGTAATGGTAGCAGTAGGAACAGTATTAATAAATACAATTTCTTTGACCAGCTGCTAGAAAACATCTGAACAGGCTCGTAGGTGCAATAGATGTTAAATTGTGTCCCAACTGACTGATTCCTTCAGTTGTGACAAAGATTCACCTACCTTAAAAAATACTATGTTGGCATTAAAAACTGTAAACTATCAATATACAATCAATCTCAAAAAATAATATTTTCTTATATTGAAAATATGTTTCTGATAGATACTTATCTCTCCTCACAGAATAGCTTTTTGACTCATCCTATCCTCTATATACACAAATTTTGCTCATCACAAGATTTGACATTCTCACCTAACATTACGTGTTTACACATGGTATAGCTCTACTACAGCATGCAAATAAACTAATAACAACCCTTCACCAATAATAGTGAGTGTGACATATCTTCCTATCACAACCAACTCACTCTAAACTATAGGGTACTTTCAATCACTTTTAGATTAGAAGCAGGTAGAACAGGTGGGAAGTGTAAAAAGATCTAAGTATCTATCAGAAATACATTTTCAGTACAATAGTCCCTCTTAGATATGGTCGGCCTATCTGCCATGATAAAAAAGTTACTTCTGAAAGGATGTCTTTATTCAAAGAATCATTAACCAGATAATAAACTACTAAGTTCAAGCTGTACCAGTTACTATTCCCAGAGGTTGACATAATGCTTTATGTATTATGTACGTAGTCAGATAAAAGAGCAAATATTATACCCTGTATAATACCAGTTATGATGTACAACTTAAAACTGTTTTGTGTTTTATGCAAAATAATTTATTCATCAATCACATTTATCTTATAAATATACACATTACAAATTTTTATTACATATGTATAAAACTTTATTTCCTAAAAAAAACACCCATCTTTCTTTGTTTTGCATATTTAACCAAGTCACTTTGAATGTTCATGAGTCTGGTAGTTATTACATCAGCAAATGTTTAACTGCTAGCTTTTAGTCCATGTTTTAGTATCAATTTATAAAATAACTGAAAGAAAATTGGAAATTAGATTCAATAAACATACCAAAAAATCCCATATTAAACACCAGTGCAACTCACAAAAATCCAAAATATATATGCATGTAAAAGTAATGTAATCTACTCTAAAAATGAATAATACATAAAATGTAATAGGTTACATTAAAACAATTTCAAGTTCACTAAACATTCTCTATTTTCCATGTTTCATTTGTTTTGTTGTTTTTACCACAACTTTGTTCGATACTAACATCCATGTCACATTTCTACATCAACATTTTGAGCTTCCGTCTTCTTTGCTGCAGCTTTCTGTTCTCAGCTTGTGACATTCATAACTTTTCCAGATACCTTGAGGCATTTCATTAGAAATGCTTATTACACAGATTAGTTGAGTCTCTCACTCAATAAGCCATGAGTTAATAATCTTCACACCCTTCTAGTAAATCCTAATCAAGTTACTTAACATCTAGCCATTAACTCAAAACGTACAACATTCACTAAAAAATAGACCCTAATTCCATAGGTAGGACAAAGCCAAACAACAGTTTCTAACTGTACCTTGTTACACTTCAAAATCTAAAAGTTGTTTAACCAAAATACCTATGGTATGTACCAGGAAGTTTGACTTGAACATCCTGAGGTACCAAGATATATATACTTAGCTGTGAAACAATCTCTGGTCATGTGATCTCATTATTTCATAGTGTATACACTGTATTCATGTGTCTCTGTAAATTACTGGTATGAAGAAAAGTCATTACAGAGAGCTCGTTATTTGATCTTCCATCCAAAAATCACATTTGTATGTCACACATCTATCAAGAAATCGTCAGTTCAATGTAAAGTCATTCCATGCACAAAAAAAGTGGTATGTGAAAGGTAGTCATGATTTGGAGAGGTTGTATCCACCAGGGACTACTGTATGAGAAAATGTTACCTTTCAATACCTTATCTTCTCTCACATAACAGCTGAAATTCCACACTGAAACGGAGAAGGTTCCATTGTAAAAGTTACTCAGATGAAAACTCCTCAGAAGAAACCAAAAAGAACCCATGAGATGAGATACTTTAATATACAGAATCACACTCACAGAAGACCACACTTCATCTGTACTAGGTATACTCTTTGCCCACTATAAAGATACATGTTCCAAAACTGGCAGAAAGATAAAAGCCAATCTGTGAATGGACATACAAGAAGATGTAGTTGTGGTTTTGGCATGTCAGACCATATTCAGTGGACCAACTCCAGGACAAAAACAAAACAGGCAGCATCGGATATATATATATATTTATAAATAGGAGTGTAAGGATGGTTCAAAAGATGTTCATCAAATAACACAGTATTTGCAATTGGGAGTGTCTGTTTTTCTCAGATGACTTAAAGATAGGTCACATTTGGAGACTGTAATAAGCCATGGGGGGATGGGCTGACCAGTGGATACAGCAAATGTGATTCAAGGACAGACCCAATTCATCTACCTGTACCTGGATATGAAGGTCAAAAGGAGCAATGGCAGATCATCAGTTCTTAAAAAGTATGGCCCACTGAGAAAGAAAAACACAACCCCAGGTAAGATGCTTTGGTAAGGAACGAAGTTTTGAAGCATATATTAAAGACAGTTGCAAATGGCAGAGGAGCAAAGAAGGTTCATGAGACTCTATGCATAAGCTCTGAACTTGGGAAGTGCAGAAAGCCCCAGTACAGAGCCAAAGTCCTTGATGATGAATAGGGTCTAGCATCTTTAAAGCCTATGGTCTGGCAGAGCCACAGACCAGTGATCCATAGTCAAGTTTCGATCAAATAAGAGCACAACATATCTTTAACATAAAATGTCGATCTGCTCCCCAAGAGGTGGAAGAGAAGACAAGGAGGATGTTCGGTGCTCTTGTATATTTGACCCATAGCTACTTGATGTGTGGAATAAAGGTCAGCTTACAGTCAAAAATAACCACCAAGAATTTTATCTCAGAGACCACAGGCAGCACAACTTCACTGATACAGAGTTCAGGATCAGAGTAAATACCCGATTGGCAGCAAAAGTGTGTGCAAATGGTTTTAGAGAGAGAGAAGTTAAAGCTGTTTACTGAGATCCACTTTAGTAAACAACTGACGAAAGTCTGTAGCTGCCACTCAATATACCTCATGTTCAACGACTGACATGAGATGTGAAAGTGATCTACATAGAGCCTGTTTGCAACAGTAAGAGGGAGTTGTTCAGTGATGGCATTAATCTTTATAATGAAAAGTGTGACACTCAAAACACAGCCCTGAGGAACTCCAAGTTCCTGTAGAAAAGAACAGAAAAGTGTCAAACCTTGCCTATCCATTAAAAATATTTTAATAAAAATGGTCAAATGGCCATGTAACCCATATGTATAGAGGTCTGGCAAAATACCATACTTCCATGTTGTATCATAAGCCTTCTCAACCTCAAAGAATATTGATACAAGATGTCATTTGAGAAAGGCTTCTCTGATTGGCACAGCATTTCACAGTGTACATCATCAGGTCCAACAAATGTACTGTCAGACTGATGAAGGGCCATTTTGGGTTCCACCAGTGTAAAGGGACGATTACAGTCATAAAGACAATGAACTCAAAAAGAAAGAGGTAATCACTTTACCTGAGTCTTGATGGCTAACAAGGTAGAGGAAGAAGCAGAAGTGCTAGATACCCGGCAAAAGCTTTCACCTAGAGTATCAGCTACTTCCTGGTTATCAGAGACCAAGATCGAGAGGAGGACAGAATTATATTGCACACTCATCTTTTGAATCTTGTCCCATATGACTTTGGAACTGGTGGTAGAAATTATGCTGGTTGTGAACTTAATCCAAGAGTCCTTCTGGCTTTTACATCTTACCCACATAGCATGTGCATGGGCCTGCTGGAAAGCAATGAGGTGTGAGAGTGTGGGATACTTACAAAAAGTATCCCAGGCCCATTTGAGCCTTCAGTGCCATGTGGCAGGCAGGATTCCACCATGGACGAGGATATAGTGCAAAATGTGTTGAGGTTTTAGGAATACATTGAGCAGCTGCCTGTATAATACAGTCAGTTACTGCTGCTACACAGTTGTCTATTGATGGCTTACAGACAATGGCAGGATCAAGTTCTGTGAGAGCAGTGAAAGAAAGCCAGTTTGCTTGATCCAGCTTCCATCGGGTATGTAGGTCAGATGGCATCAATCATGGCCAGTCTCTCTCAAAAGTATAGGAAAATGATCACTGCCTCATGGATTATTGTCAACCCTCCATGAAAAATGGGAGAACAGTGAGGGGGAACAAACTGAGAGATCAATAGCAGTAAAAGACTGACTAGGTGCATGAAAATAAGTAGAAGAACCAGCATTGAAAAGAGAAAGGTTGTGATCAGAGAGCATACGCTCTATGGAGCAACCCCTCATATTAATATCAGAACTTCTCCAGAGGGGATAATGTCCATTAAAGTCCCCAGAATTAAAAAGGGAGACAGCAACTGTTCAATGAGAGCATCAAGGTCTGATTTATCATAGGTCTCTCCAGGCGACAGGTAGAGGGAACAAACAGTGATGGTACGACCCAAGGAAGCATGGATGGCTACGGCCTCCAAGGGTATGTCGAGGGGTAAAGATAGGGTGGGCACCAATCAACTAGCAGTGCCACCCCACCATGCACTCGTCCATCACACACCTGTCATTTCTGTACAAAGAAAACCACTGGTAGGTGACTGTATCGGCAGGTTTCAGAAATGTTTCCTGTAAGGAAAGACATACAGGATGGTAGCAAGCAATCAGTGCTTTAATGTCATCCAGATTAGAACGTAAACCTCAACACATCCATTGTATCAAGGTGACTATTTTCATTTATGAGTAGGCAAATTGGGTGGAGAACTTTTCTGTTTATGACCACATCTTTTTTCTTTATTGTCTTTATTCGAGGGAGATCTGTTGACCTCTATGAATCCTGCCCTGGGTCGACTGGACAGGTCTTTGCTGTTAAAAGAGGATTCCAGCAACTGAGAACATGAATGAATGATCATTTTACATCTCGGGTAAGATGTACCCAAGGAAATTCCCATACCCGGAACCAAAGGAAGTGGATCTTGGGGTTTGCTGGAATGTATGTTAGGGACAGAGATGGGTGTTGAAGTTGATTCATCAACTTTTTTAACATTGGAGGTCAAAAGACTTTTCATTTGGTTTGAGAATAATTCTTTTGGAGGCACAGAGAGATCTGTCTGCACTCCCACTGTAGTAGTGGAATGAAGTGCAGCAACATACGTATGAGATGAAGTGATGAACAGCAACGTTCAGACCTCAAGGTAAGTAATGTTTTGAATCATTTCCAAATGCTGCACCTCTTTTTCTTCCAACCATTTAGGGCAAAAACAAAAGTAGGGCATGTGAGAGCCATTGCAACTGACACAATGAGAATCCGTTTCACACTCATAGGCATCGTGGTCCTTGCCACCTCAACAAGCACACATTCAGGAACAATGACAAGTCTTCGAGTGACTAAAAGGATTTGGATTGTATGGCCGTACCACAGAATTAAGATAACCTGCCTTGATGGTGACAGGCAGACATGTCAGAATGAGGACATTGGTCAGCATCATAATTTCATGTTTGAGAGTCCAGATATGCCTCACTGCAAAAACTCCTTAGGTGGAGAAACCAGCAAGATTCTCTGAATCTGGGATGTTCTTCAAATCCCTCTTAACAATAACTCCTTGTGATGAACTCAAAGTAGCATCAGGAGTAACCTCTATAGGTATATCCCCAATAGCCTTTGAATGCAACAGGAGTTCACTGTGTTCAGATGTGGATGTTTCCACCAACATGTCACCAGATCGAAGCTTTTTTACTAACTTTGGAGAGCCAGCAAGTCCCTCTCGTCCCTTCTGAGTGAAAAAAAGGAGACATTTGCCCTCATGGTTTGTCTGAAAGTGAGTGCAGTATAAGAAAATGAGGTACAACAGGTGGTATGGATGTGAGGATTGCTGCTCAGAAGTTTCAAGATGTGGTCATTTACCTATAGACTGTTTTTTCACTATTTTATTAAGATTTGTAATTGGAGTATCCATAATAAAGAAAGGGAAATTTTGGTGCCCACTGACCCCACCCACCATGGAGCCCTAAGAAGGAATGCACTACAATGTCAAACAAGGACACTAAAGCAATACCAAGGTTTCGTGAGCACTATACCCAAACACCAGCATCAGATACACAACACCTTTTGAGAACATCCAACACTGGTACTTGGTTGACCCTAGCCCAAGTGGACCAGCTGATTGACCCAAGGGAGGCCACCCCAAGGCCACCCATCTTTAGGAATTCAAGGCCAAAGTGGTGTGTTAGGGTTGGACCTCTCAACCACCAGGATCCTCTCCTCCCCTTCACAGGTCACTATGCACAGCAAACACATGGGTGGATGTTTAGATCCCAGAGGAGGTAAGTTGAAAGAACAGAAACTTCTCTGGAAGGTTATCTCACCACGTACAGGAATCCACACCTAGAGAAATACTGTACTAATCAATTAATAATTGCAATAGGTTAATATGACCATCAATCAATAGCAACTACTACTAATTGTGCATCTCCAAAGCAAACAATTTTTAATCTAGCAACATTGTACTGTATTTGAACTTCAACATTTATTAGTTGTTCATTCAAAACATGCACAAAATATTCAGGCACTCAGAAGTTATGTTGGGTTTGTTTCAATTGCAAAAATGTTTAGTCTTCATTTTCTAATGTTAATTAATGACAAAGACGAAGTCGAACATCTTACCACAAAACAAAAGTTCAAGTGTGTGTGTGTATATATATATATATATATGCATGAGGTAATTGGGCAAATACACAAAATAAATTGAAAGCAAAGAATGTGTAACTCAGTCACTTTTACAAATACCAATAAAAAGTGAATTATTCCAACCTTTAACAAGTCAAACAGAATAACTGTAAGAATGAAAAACAGGTTGCACAAAACAAAAACAATAAATAAAGAATTTATTTTAAAATGCATTTTATATGATTAAGAACCCTTGATTATTCTTCATAACACAAACTTAGTTACAGATTCCCTTTTCAAAGTGATGGTAAGAAATCAACTAGAATATTTATACAGAAGCAACAATTTAAAAATCATATGTAAAACAGTGAAGTAACTTTAGGATAATGTAAACTCAGAACACAAATTGCTTTATCAGGCATACCTTTCAAGTTTTTAAAGAGAAAAAGGATTTTTCTTATATAAGCACTTTATGAACATTTAGAATAGTTTAAACTGAATTATTCTTATAACTAAATTTTAAAATTGAATGAAACAAGATTATGGTTTTAAATTATATTTTTAAGCTTGAATTCTTAATGTATTTCTGTATGACACCGTACATCTTCACAATATGAAAGCTAATTATTTATAGTGTATACATGAATTTTAAGCTCTACAAAATATCAGCATTACATATGTAGATTATGTAGTAATCTGAATATATCAGGAAAGTAAGTTCTCAGTGAGAGCAGGTAAATACTGATATTAGTATACACGTGAAATTTAAAACAACTTTTCTATTTTTCAACTGAGCTAAAAAAAATCTAAAAACAGTATTTGGACAAGCCAAATACATAAACATTTACATACAAGAATCATATTTCAACTTAATAATTAAAAGATTTCAAACAAAACTGATCTTGATATTCATTAAAATTGCTCTGAGAAAAATAAAATATTTAAAATAAAACTCCTGAAAGAGTAACTCAATAAATTATGATTTAATGTTTTTAAATAGTTTGTTACAATGAAACTCACATTATATTAAGCCTTGTAGGCCTATATGTTTACTGAAAACAACTACATCTAATATAGATAACTGTGCAATTTATTAAATCATAAACAGCATATTATTAAATATTATCTATTAATATTCATGTTTTCTTAGTATATATAATACAGAAGCCCAATGAGAGAATGTGAAAGGCTGAAAAACTTCTCCAGAGCTTCTGCCATGAAGAGGGTCCTGGATGTGGCAGATGGAAAATTAATTAAGAAAAGGGGTCATACATATAATATTTCCTCAGGACCCATGAAAGATCTCAGAAATCATGTGTACAAGTTTACATATACCACTGTTCTGTCTGTAAACATATATATCTTTCCTAGCAAGCAACTTATAAACAATAAACTAACTGTATAAAAACTTTCATTTCTTATAATTAATTACATAACACCTTATCCTTAAGAAACAGCATAAATATCTTAGTACCTTTACTCTCTGGCAAACCAGTTGTAAGAACAGTATATTTTAGGAAAAATGCTCTTTACTTTTATTGCAGCTATGCTTTTGATCTAGAAATATCTGAATCACATGCACTTCACACCATGGAGGAAAAAAACATCAAAACCACATAACTTCAACTAGCATTTATCACACAAAAGCTATCTGAAGTAAACTGGCAAAATAAGGGATTAAAGTTCTAACAAGAACTTCAGAGAAATCTTATCAGCAATAAACCACTACAATCATATATACATGTACCTTGAGCTTGTTCATGTTCAAAATGAACATCAACAAGGTGGAAAATACAGTCAGGTGACCAGCAAGCTAGACAGTTCAGATAAGAATCATGTTTTCATTAAAACAGAAAAAGTACAATGTGAAATTATGCAACAATCTTAATTATGGAAGAAATGCACATTATCACAATTGGAACAGTTAAGTACGATAAAAACTACTTGAATATTATCTTTGAACTTTTTCTTGTTCATATACAAAGTCTTTCAAGCAAATTTTTATGTTTAAAGCCAAAAGACTTTCATAATGTCCCCCCATTAGCTTTAACTATAATTTTTTTTACGATTTTTGTTTGTTTGTTTCATTAACACTCAACCATCTCATTTAAATACAATAAAATGTAATATTCTTGTTATCCTGGAGTGAATGTGTCTCTTCTGCCTACAGTCCTACAATTCCACTGGAAAACATTAAATATTAACCCATTTAGAATGGTTTTTGAAATTGGTCTAGATACAGAATTTTTGAAGTAAATTTATAAAAGTTCATGATATTAAAGTCATAAGTAGTCAAGTACTCTAAAACATCCACATTTCAAACCACATTCTCCATCTCAACAAGAAAAAAGCTTGAAATATCTCCTTTTCTAGTAGATGCTAAATAAAAAACAAATTTCAAATCCCCATATATTCCCAATTATCATGACAAGACAAACATATCCAGTTAATTTCCCTGAAGTCAAAGATTCTATAATAATAAGCCTATTTCTGTTGGTAGTGTCTGTATCAAGAAAATAAATTCTTATTACCTAATAAGATAGTTTTAACATTCTCAATCAGCCTATCCAAGCCTCCTGAGTAAATTACCTCTGGTACTTTAGATTTCAAAGTTGAAGTTTTAAAGTTTTTATCAATAATTACAACTAACTTACTTCTTTTAATGTAAACTAAATATTCATACTTTAAGTGCATTGTTACATTCTAACCTACTCATTTAAACTGTCCAAGTCCTTAACTCTTTCATCCCCAGACAGGTGCATACTGCCTTAAAGGGAAAAACTGTACAATAGAATTAAAAATAAATCATAGAAAATAAACCTTTAAGGGTCATTCCATGTCAAATCATCCAGAGGGATGCAGATGACCCCCACAGAATGCCTTGAAAAAAATTCACATGTGCTCAACTTACCATATAATGAAAAATTGCCAAAGATTAGATCAATATCTCTAATAGTTTCTGATTTACAGCTCTGTAAAATTTAGTTAATTTTCTTTTATTTTTGGCAAATTCATTTTTGGGCAACTTTGGCTGCTTAAAGCTGCAAGAGTGATGGTGATAGAAGGCTGAAATTTGCTACATTGACTGAATTAATCTCACAGAATTCAAAAATGGTCTCAAACCAAGTTTATCTCTCTTAGGATTTGCAAAATGAGGCTGTAAAATCACCTGAAAACCAAAATTGTAAAAAACATTGGTTTATGTAATAAGCCATAGCTCTAAGACTTAATATGATACAAAGCTGAATTTTGTTTTCTTTCCTATAACATATCAGTTGATAAATCAGCAATTGTTGTAATTAAAAGTCTGTTAGATCTCCTGTAAAAAAATTTAGCTGCATGCAACTTTTTATGATTTAGCTAAAAATAGCCCTACCTCAGGCCACAGTTTGACCACAACACCAGTTATTCAGCCTTTTCAGATGTTTACCATATATTCTTACATCTCTGAATATGATTTACAAAAAAAATCAGGATGGTGTTCAACCTACTTTTTGAGTTATAATATTTTAAAGTATCCTCTGACCATACGTTTTTTATTTAAACAAAATTTCAGTTCAGGTGTGTTACTGTGTGCAAATATATCCATACAATTTTGAAAAATACCTGCCAGAATTTTATGAATCCCACTGAAATATTCTAACCAGCCTTTCACAATGTTAAAGAATGAAGATGAAAGAAACAAGAAAGAATTAATTCATTTCTGAACATGTTTATTGGCATAACTAGTTAAATCACATATATTGTGTATGTATTACAGTTATGCAGATATGGCTGAGTTTTAGATTCATAATATAATAAATACAAAGGTAAATCAAACACAAACAGCACAGTGCTACAACAAGGGATTACTGAGAAAGATTATAGTCCCACCAAACTGCAATACTCGTGACAATGAAATGTTTCAAAAACTGCTTTGGTGATAAATTAGTCTTAACAACATCAAATAAACATTGCTTTGTTCAGACAGCTTGAATAAATTTCTGACATTCGAGTTTCATTATGTTGAGATCACTTTGACTTAGAACATAGTGGCAAACACTACTGCCTTGCATGGTAGGTGCACTTATCAGACAAAGAATATGTTGGAAAAGAATCCAGCTTTCATCTTTATGTGACCTTGCAGGCCATGAGAACAGTTCGTTTCTTGATTTCTTCTTAAATGACACCAACACATCAGAATGTTCATCTGATCAATCTTTTATATTTCCCTCATACCATTCGTGATCATATATGCATGCCACTTATTTCCCTGGCTGATAATTGTCATTGCTATCATTAGACCCTATTTGAGCTGCTGCAGCATCACTTTCACTGTTACTACCAACAGTTACAACTGTGTACACATCATCATCTGATAGCCTTCTCATATACAATTTGTTGGTAGAGTGGGGAATAAAGCTATGATGTGACCTAATACCTGCCACTGTTTTGCATTTTTCATTCCACACAAGTAGATCACACTTTACACAATTCTGCAGGACTGATTCCTGATTGACAAGAAAGAACTGAATGCCCCGAGTGTGGTCCATTGCCCAATGGTACATATCAGAGACATTTAAGATTTGATAATTTATTATTTTTCACAACCTTGATTTTTTTTAAGATCATGTTCAGAGATGTAAGAATATATGGTAAAGGCTGATTAGAATATTTCAATTGGATTCATAAATTATTTCAAAGTTGCATGAATATATTTGCACACAGTAACATACCTGAATTGAAGTGTTTTTTTTTTCAAGTAAACAACATATGGTCAGAGGATACTTTAAAAAATTATAACTCAAAAAGTAGGTTGAACACTATCCTAATTTTTTTTGTGGATCATATTTGGGGATATAAGAATATATGGTACAAATCTGAAAAAGCTGAATAACTGGCATGGTCAAACTGTGGCCTGAGGTAGGGCTATTTTTAGCTAAATCATAAAAAGTTGCATGCAACTAAAGTTTTTTACAAGAGATCTAATAGACTTTTAACTACAACAATTACAGACTTATCAACTGATATGTTATAGGAAATTAGAAAACAAAATTCAGCTTTGTATCTCATTAAGTCTTAGAGCTATAGCTTATTAAATAAACCAATGTTTTTTACAATTTTGGGTTTTCAGGTGATTTTACAGCCTCATTATGAAAATCCTAAGAGAGATAAACTTGGTTTGAGACCATTTTTAAATTCTGTGAGATTAATTCAGTCAGTGAAGCAAATGCCAGCCTTCTACCACCATTACTCTTGCATCTTTAAGCAGCCCAAAAATGAATTTGCCAAAAATAAGAAAAATTAACTAAATTTTACAGGGCTGTAAATCAGAAACTATTAGAGATATTGATCTAATCTTTGGCAATTTTTCATTATATGGGTAAATGAGCACATGTGAATTTTTTTCAAAGCATTCTGAGGGGTCACCTGGAAAATTTTCCAAAATCTGGATGATTTGACATGAAATGACCCTTAATCATTTTTGCCCTTTAAGGCAGTATGGACCTGTCTGGAGATGCAAGAGTTAAGGACTTGGACAGTTTAAATGAGTAGGTTAGAATGTAACACTAAAAAGTTTAAC
Source organism: Tachypleus tridentatus (assembly GCF_004210375.1). Classification (NCBI taxonomy): domain Eukaryota; kingdom Metazoa; phylum Arthropoda; class Merostomata; order Xiphosura; family Limulidae; genus Tachypleus; species Tachypleus tridentatus. Next base: position 57,399,659 of record NC_134834.1, on the reverse strand, counting down.
TATTAAAATTTGCACAAAGTTTTTTTAAAAAAGTTGCAAAGTTTCCTTTTGGGTTGACTTCAATGCACTCCCAATGAAATTATTAGTGTTTGAGATTTTCCTGAAGTTTTTCTGAGCATGATATGCCACTCATGGTCCTGTAGAGAGAAAGCCATAATACCTTGAACAATATAACAGTGTGTAGAGAAAAAAACATAGCACTCTGAACACCATAACACTAAAAATCATAATACTTTGAACAACATAACTCTAACTTGTCATTGTAACTTGAATACAAGAGCATGATTAATAAATTAGTAAAGCTTGCTGATGGCATTAAACTCTCAGGTACTTTTAGTTATGTTGAAGTGTTGCACAATGACATAAACCAATGGGTAATTTGAAAAAAATATTGGTAAATGCTTTTTAATCATAGTAAGTGTAGAATATCACTGATATTCTTATCATTTGAATTACATGTTTAATAAACAGATAAAAACCCACTTATCAATGTGACTTGAGAGAGAACATTGGCATGGTGGTGGTGAAGTCACTCCAGCATAGAAGTAATGCTATGTTGTTAGTGCAAAAGCTAATGAAATTTTAATGTACTTACAGAAACATTCATTGCAAGGAAAAAAGAGGGAGTTATCTCTTTATATAAATCACTAGTTACATCTCACTTGGAATTATACAGCCTCCTTACTTAAGAAAGAATATTGACATAAGAAAAGGTTCAAAAGAGTACTACTAGGATGATTCATGGAAAAGCAGGATCATTTACCTACTATGGTATGTAATATCTAGAAGTTCCAACATGCTTATGGAAACCAACATCCTGAAAAGTTATTTGTACACTCAAGTTCTAATGTATGATGGGAAAACTACATGGCTTCAATATATAAAGAAAACAGATATACTTAAAACAAAAATGCCAGAAAATCAATTGCAAAGCCACCTTTCAATTTACATGCATGACAGAAAAAGAGCTTCTACAGAAGGAATAAAAAATGGGAATATTAGTTACCTAATCATCATACATCATAAAATCTACATGCTCCAACATACTCTGAAAAAAAACTAATTTCACTTAAGAAGTTCCCTTTAAATTCATGTATGTGTTAGAACTATAGGGCTTTAATATAGAAAGAAATAAACTGTGGGTCTTGTGGGTTGTTTACCCACTATAAGTATAAAACCTAGAAGTGTTCAGGAAGTCTTTTGTCAAAACACTGTTATTTGTTTGTGAGTGTGACAGACATAAATTTAACAGTAACTTCACTAGTGCAAGTAACCTTTCAAAATTGTTATTGTTTTCTTGTCACGTGTGTAAACTTGAAGATAAATTTAGAAATGGATGTCATTTTTCAATATTTTTTTATTTCCAGCACATCTTAGCACTATTTTATGTCTGTTAGTTTATGACTGATCCTCATAGTGTAATTTTTTATCATATAAAAATTATGTAATTATTTCTGACATATATGTGAATAAGTGGATGGCATCCAAAATAATTTTTTTTTGTAGAACATCTTGAAGATTATACATTTCATGCCCCTACTGGATAAACAATCCCAAAGAACCACTTAATTTCTTACTTCAAAGCCCTCTTGATTCTCTGTCATATATAAGTATATAACAATTTTGGAAGGACATTTAACTTTATATAATCTTATAATCTTTCCTTTTCTAAGCATCCTAGAATTCATGAGATTAATTCTCCCTTGTGAGTAAATGACCATGAAGACAGCTGTGTGTGCAGTAACTAGGGAAATCTGGAGAATATATAATTTTTTTGAACACATATTATTATTATTCCCTCTTATTTTTCATATCCACAACACTTTTCAATAAGGAAACACTGACTGGAAATCAAGTTCAGCTAAACCTCTGGCATGTAATTTACTCCAGATTTTCTCCTTGCTAACAGTAATAGTAATGCTACCTTAACAGTCAATGAACATGCATAATATTTTGTTTTAAATTTCCATCAAAGTTGAAAATATCTACTTTTCATTTCTTGTGTGAACTCATGAGTCTCATCCAATGTAAAATGACTACTCCTTTAAACGTTTGACATGCTCCAATGAATCCTGATCACCATATGTCAAATCAACACATTTTTGTCCTCTGCTATTGGTCGTTTCATGTGAATCATGTGTTGAGGTTGAAAATTGGGGCTATATATTGCACTACCTGAATACAGTACGACATAATGACTACAGAATATCCTGGTATCCATCATGTGTTTACTACACAATGAACGTCACCATACTACCTGTGCGTCAGCAAGAAGTTGCTCAAAAAATGGGATGCAATCATTCAACCATTATGATGGTGGTCCAGTACCACAGTTTGACAGGCTCAGTTGATGACAGACAGCATCCAGGATGACAACATATCACTTCAAAATATGAAAATAAAGTCATCCATTTGATGCACCTACATGAGAGATTCTGGACTCCTAGTCATACTGAACAAGATTCCCCAGAACAACTTGACCGCTGTATAAGTAGTCCAACTGTACTTCGCTGCCTATATTACAAGGGGCTTGATGCAGACCTGTCAGAAACTCAGACCTTATTATGGCATGTCATCACACCAGGCTGTAGTAGCAAAAGAAGCATAAATGATAGACTTAGAGAGACTGAAACACCATTCTCTTCACAGATATGTCACACTTTTATACATTTTATAATGATGGGGCTGACAAACATCAACTTGTCTGAAAAAGACGTGGTGAATGTTCTACCAACTGTTCCATCAAATATACCAGTTTCTGGGATAGACCTAATGCCATGGTAAGGGGGAAGTATTATAAGCAAACACAGAACACCTCTAGTAGTCACTGAGGGCAACTTAAATGCACAATAAGATTTCAACAATGTCTTAAGAATCCATGTGGTTCCCTTCTTTAAAGGCAACCATAACATAACTGTTTTTTTTTTAGCAGGGCAATGCTCATCTGTATTCTCCATGTGTCATTATGGACTACCTCCAGCCAAAATACATTGATATAATGCTATGTCCACCATACTCACCCAACCTCAACCCCATTCAAAATCTGTGGGATAAGCTGCACCACAGTGTCTCCAGAGGTTACCTCAGACCACATAGCAGAAAATAGTTCATCCAAGCATTGGACGTCTAATAACAAGAGATTCCCCAACATGGGATCAGATATTTGACAGGCAATATGAGATGCAGAACCACAGCATGCTTTGCTTCAAGAGGTGGACACACTAATTACTGAAGGATATATTCACCTGACTTGGTGGATTCGAGTACTCATTCTAATAACATTAGCTCTGGGACATCATGGTGATCATTTGTTCATAATGTCTACTTTATTCACTGACCACATACACCTAAATGTAATATGTACTTCTGAATTAATACTAATAAACTGAAAATTAAAATAAAAAACATAAAAATTATGCATATTCACTGACTGCCACTTTCAGTGAATAGAAAATATTGTCTTGGTCTTCAGTCTGTTACTTATTTTTCGAATAGAAAGCCAATTAGTTTTCTTCCCTGTAACTGTAATTTGTAAAACAAGTCATGTACTTGTAACATTACTAAAATGTTTAAATTAATAATATTATATTACTTTATCAACGGAAAAGATTCTTGCATATCACCAATTAGACACCCTCTCACCCTAAAAAACATTTAAATTTCTTATCGTACTTCGAAAGATACCTTTTATAAATGAAGTTTAGCTGATAAACTGTTTAAAGGCACCGGCGAGAATCGAACTCGCGATCTCCTGTTCACAAGACAAGGGCTTTAACTAACTAAGTCACGGCGCCGTCCGGAAAAAAAAAAAAAGAAGAAGAAAAGTATATTTACTTTGTACCTCCTTTTTACATGAGTTGTTTGATTATAGACCAACACACATGCACTTCACACATAAAATAGCAACATTAGAGTCCTCTGTAACACATAGAATAACAAATATTTTATTTCTAATAAATAAAAAAATTATTACAACGTGAAATTTGAAATATGGTACGCTATCAAATACCCGTTGAAACAATTCGGCGGCAGTTTTCCTGAAAATACTGGTCAATAAATATAAAATCGCAATCAATCCAATTCCTCCAATCAGAACGAAAATGCAATATGACTGTCTCGTTGGCCGTTTTGAATTGTCTTTTATCATTCTGCGCTTTATTACAATAACGACAATTGCACTGTATTTGTCTTTACGCGAAGAAATCTGACCGCAATGGGTTGTTGGCAAAAACGTTTGGGTTTCTGTGCAATGGGTGCATCCAGCACAATAGGTTCTTTGTTTGTTTTTTTAATTTCACGCAAAGCTACACGAGAGCTATCTGCACTAGCCGTCCTAATTTAGACTAGATGGAAGGCAACTTGTCATTACCACCCACAGCCAACTCTTGGGTTACTCTTTTACCAACGAATAGTGAAACTAAAAGTCACGTTACAATGCCTTTACGGCTGAAAAGACGAGCATGATTGTTGCGACTGGCATTCGAACCCGCGACCCTGAGATTACGAGTCGAACGTATTGACCCACCTGGCCATGCCGAACCACATCACAATTGTCAAGAAACGTCCACTTTCACAGTGTTCTTTTCTTGCACTTAGCAAACGACAAGTTATGGTTGCATCCAGCGGGTAAAATCCCTTTGGATAGTTATTGAATCCAAACATTCTGTTGTGCCGGGGGTGGGTGGGTGGTGATGACTAACTGCCATCCCTCTAGTCTTACACTGCTAAATTAGGGAAGTCTAGCTCAGATAGCTTACGTGTAGCTTTGCGAGAAATTCAAAAACAAACAAACAGACAACTGTCATTTCCATTGGAATTATCAAAGGGAATTGCACTATGTTATGGTTCAATAATACACGTATAAAGTTGTATATGATAATGACATAGAAAAAATAAGACATATCTTTTTATATTTTTTATAAACTGAATAATGACAAATATGTAACCAAATGCGTCTCTCTTTTTATGCATTTTTTCTGTTAATGTTCATATGTTCGAAGTATTTATTTCAGTTAATTGACAAATGATTGTTTGTTTGTTTGTTTTGGAATTTCGCACAAAGCTACTCGAGAGCTATCTGTGCTAGCCGTCCCTAATTTAGTAGTGTAAGACTAGAGGGAAGGCAGCTAGTCATCACCACCCACCGTCAACTCTTGGGCTACTCTTTTACCAACAAATAGTGGGATTGACCGTCACATTATACACCCCCACGGCTGGGAGGGCGAGCATGTTTAGCGCGACGCGGGCGCGAACCCGCGACCCTCGGATTACGAGTCGCACGCCTTACGCGCTTGGCCATGCCAGGCCTAATTGACAAATGAAGTCGATGACACAAGGAAAGATGGTACATCACTGTTAAAAAGAGGAAAGACAATGGAGTGTTGTGAACAGCAACTAACCACAAAATTCCAGCAAAAGAAATGATAGAAATTACCATTAATATAGTGAACCTCTCTGCACAAGATGTACGAGCTATTGACGTAAAGGAAATGTAAATAATTAGAGCACGCTTGACGAGGAAATTTAGATGTGAGGTTAGATTTGCCTCAATATTATTCTCAGTCTATGACCAGGAAATCCCTAGTATCCAGATATATTAAAAATCGAAATAATAATGTCATTAAAAGTAAAAATACTCGTCGTTTTATGTATGTGTTTGAGTGTGTAATTTTAAAGTACACATTTCGATGAGAAGAGGTCTTAATGTTTATATTGCATATTTTGGCTAGGGAGTTTTATCAGGTTGTCCAGAAATAATTGTCGTGTTTGATCTGAGATGTATGGAAACCAGTGTTATAAAACATGCTTTAATCAAAGTAAGCCCCATTTGCTTCAACACACTTTTGCCAACGTGTAACGATGCTGTTTATGCCCCTGCTGTAGAAACCAGAGTTTCTATGGTCAATGAACTCCCTAAAAGCTTCTTCTGCAGCGGCTTGGTTTAGAAAGCGTTTATTGTGCAAAAAGTTGTCAAAGTGCTTGAATTGAAAAACGGAAATCTGTAGAGGAAAGATCCGGGAAATAAGGTGGATGAGGCAGAATCTTGATTGCCAAATCGTTCAATGTTTAGAGCGTCATCCTTGACAGGTCTCATAACGCCGATTTTGTTGATTTTCAGTCAGCTCATGCGGAACCCACTTATCCAACTTTTTCGTATTTTCAATCGCACTCAGGCGGTTGGCAATGCTCGATTTGCTTGTACCTAGCTTTTCTGTAAGCTCACATACTGTTGTATGAAGGCCTGTCTCAACTGCTTCTCTTAATTATTTTCATCTAAAGCATGGCTTCCTTCCGCTATCCTCGTGGTCTTCAAGACTTTTATCTCCATGTCGAAACTTTTGGAAAAAACGCTAAACTGAACGTTCAGTGACAGATCCGTTGCCGAATGCCTGTTTGATGTTCCATGTAGTTTTGGTAGTTTTTCGTCCAAGTTTGAAGTCGTGGAGGAAAATCAGACGAAAGTCATTTTTGTCCATGTTGCCTTGATGGTTGCAAAACTTACTATGAGACGTATTGGAACAGTAGGCAATTAAGACACCTTGTAAGCGACAAACGTTTGATTTGACTAACTCAATATTCAGCTTCTAAATGTAATCGTGAGAATTCCGACATTTATTTCTGGATAACTTAATAGCTTTATGTGATGAGTGTGTCTTAACATCTACATTTTCTTGAAAATGTAGAAAACGATTTGAACAAAACACGTATTAGACTAGACTTGAACATTTTTTGTCAGATTGTTACATGGTGAATTTGTTATATATAACACATGCCTTTGAATTTAAATTTCCTAATATTTGTTACGTTTCAATAAAGGATTTTCCATAACGTAGTTAAGCAGATGTCGAAAATAATATTCATTTTTATTCTATCCTTTAAGGGCTTTCTACCAATCAGGAAGAAAAAAGTCTTACTTAGATCTAATTATCATTTCATTCACCACGATGAACATTTTTTATTATCATGTTTGTTATGTTTGGGTCCAAGAATGATTGATAAGACTTTCACGTCTCGATTGGTTTAAAGAAATCTATAGTCAGTAGTTGTCAGCATTTTAAGTATAACAAAATGTGACCCCCATTTTAATGAAAATTATTGTCTTATGTGAAAATACATATAATGTTTTGTAAAAAATCTATTTGTGATAAAGAAACATTAATATAGTTTTCACATTCACCGTTCAGAAATTGTGATAGTTTGTTTATTGTTTTCGTGAATAGTTGACTTATATTTCAACAAACTAATGGAGATAGAAGAAAGTATCATGTATACAAAACACAAAACGAAAAGCGATTATATATTTCAAGTTAAAAAGGAGAACCATTCTTAAAACAAGTAGTTATTGGAAAGGACCTATGAAATTAAAATGCTTTTTGTAACTGAAAAAGGAAATGTTCCACAAGTTTGGAACTTCATCACACACACACATATTCAGAAAGAACAGATATCCAAAACAATAGCATTTATAACCATGAAACCAAAATAGCTCCTACCAATCTATAACAGGCCTGGCATGACCAAGTGGTTAATATCATCATAATTTTGGAAACACTTTGCACAGAGAAACAAAACACCACAATCCCCAAATTTATTATATACAGTATATCTCACTCTGAAAACGGTAGAGGCATAATAGTTTACTTTAACATAGAAATATCATACCTCTTCTCGATAGAAGATACTTTTAAATCAAACATAAATGAAACAATTTTTTTGCAACATACACTTTAACAACCATCTAACAATCCCTATCATAGCTATATATTGCTCCCCTACAAAGTATATCAACATTGACTTTCTACAAAAATGTGCTGATCGTAATCCAGAACCAATTATCATAGGGAACTTTAATTCCCCACACACAGAGCTAAGAGGAAACAGAAACACACATAGAGGGTCAATTATAAAAAAAGTTTTTTCTATAAACAACATGCACCTAATAAACGACCATACACATACACCTACACACTTTTCTGTTGCGAACGGTTCATATGACATACTCGATTTTATCATAGCTCCCAAGGATACAGTAAACAGGATCTCTAGCTTTAGTGTACATGATGAAATTACCAGCGACCAATTCCCCACTTCCTGTATGATTCACCCGCGCTACCCCACAGTGAGGTACGTGACTCCCTTTGTGTACACGTACACTAAAACTGACTGGCTCACTTTTAATACTTCACTAGATTCCTATCTACCACACTGAGTTGAACATGCTAACAGTAAAACGGAATTAGCCAATTATGTTGAGCAAGTTACTGAAGCCATACACGAAGCCATCAAAACACAATTCCAAAAACAAAGAAAAAATATTCCTATAATCAATGGACTTTAACACCGGAAATTTACGATCTAATAATCAAACGCAAGCAGTTAAGACAAACTCACTTTGCAACACGCGATCCGACTATCAAAACACAGATCAACAGAACAAACGCAAAAATTAAACAACAAATTAAAATAGCAAAACAAATAAGTTGGCATAACTTTTGTAAAAACTTGGAAAAAACTAAGAACAACCCAAAAGAATTTTGTAAAAAATTTAAAAGTATTTCCTCGAACAAAAGCACAAATTATTTACTACAACACATCACATACAACAAAACAATCGCAAAGACGGACTCGGAGAAAGCCGACTATTACGAGTCCTCCTTCAGTGACCTAAACTCTGCCAACTTTGACACACAACACCAACAACTACATACACACAAATCAATCTTCTTTCACACCACAATTCCCCGGTAACACATTAAAAAGCTATTCCAGTTCAATCAATAGAAAAATCACCACCACTGAACTCAAATTTAACATTAAAAACTTCCCCCTGACATGATCAAATATCAAAAAAAGGATCCATTCACCAATTACAACATCTCACAAATATAATAAATCTCTCACTAACGGCAGGTTATTATCCTGACACTTGGAAAAAATGCCATTATCACCACGATTCCAAAGAAACAAACAAACAGGTCTAATCATGACAACTTCCGTCCCATTAGTCTGTTAATTTGTCTTGGAAAACTGATGGAGAAAATAATATCAAAACGCCTCCTTCATTTCTGCGAAATAAATAACATGCTACCCGGATCTAAAAACGCTTCCAGGAAAAAGAGACAAACAATAGATCACCTCACACAACTCACTGAATCAGGTTACAAAGCATTTAATAACAATCAGGTAACAATAGGCGTATTTTTATATGTTAAAAAAGCATTTGACAGTGTTTTGCATAACGCCATTAAGTATAAATTAACTAATTTGAAAGTAAATCAAGCTATTATCAATAAATATCAAACTTCCTAAGAGAGAACAGCTCAAGTAAGAGTCAACTAAACCTTATCAAAATCATTCAGAATAACTCCAGGAGTGCCCCAAGGATCTATTCTCTTGCCACTCCTTTACATTATTTTTGTTAGTGATATACCTTTTTTTAGTCTGACGTACACTTACAATTCACAATACGCACACAACATTGCTATCTGGAACATTTCTAGAAACCCACTAATGGCTATGTCTCGCGTTCAGGAGACACTAAATACTGTCTCGAACTGAAGCTACAAGTGGAGAGTGGTTTTAAATCCAACAAAATCGCAAGCAATCACTTTTTATAGGAAATTAAAAAGGCACAGAGAAACTCGTGAAAAAGTAAACATCTCACTCGGCAATACATCTATCAACATGAACAAGCACATCACATTTCTTAGCATCACTTTCGACCCCAGATTAATAGGGTAAAACATGTTAACAACATACATTTATCCATCCAATAACGCATTTCACATTTGATGACCATAACTAGTAAACACTCAAACTGCTTACCGGAAACCATCATCCAAATATACAAGACTTACACCCGTCCGTTAATAGAATATGGATGTTAAGTCACATACAATATGTCTAACAACATACTACAGAAGATCCAAATACAACAAAATAAAATATTGAGAGCGGCAAACCGACCATTATCATACACACCAGTTGACTATGTACACAAAATCAGTATCCTACCCACCCTTAAAAACAGGCTCACAGAAATATCATACAAATATTACTTAAAAACACAACATAGAAACGAACAAACTGCGTCATTATGTAAATTAGCCAATGCACCTACAAAATACATTTTACCATGTAACATATTTCAACAATTACAAATCACTCAACAAAATACACAATCACAGATAAGGTGAATATATGTTTATATGTACTTCTTTTCAGATCCGGGCACAGGACAGGTACCTTTCGGCGCTTATCCTGTGAAAGTGGGTTTTCTCGGGGCACTCCCGTCCCCCCACATCCAAATTTTAGGCATTGGATCTTTAGATCCCTGCCAATGCAATAATCTTGCCCGCCCCTGAATCGTGCCGTTTTGAGTTGATGTCTCGTTGGCTTTTCGAACTGCGAGTTCCGTCCTGGCTTACTTCCCTTGTGCCACTTTTGTCTCGCCCCCCTTTCTCACCCGTCATTTTTATAATGCCCCACCTCACTTCATCACCTTAAACAAACCAAATCAGATTACAAGAAAACTTCCACATAAAAGTAAATAGACTTCCATGAGCGGGGACGAAGAGGAACCACAACGTTCCTGACTACCCCTGTTGGAGAGAGAATTTCTCAGACTTCTGTATTTCTAAACTAAACCCCTGCCAAGTTCAAATCATAAAGCAAGTGGTTAAGACCCTTCACTCGTAATCCGAAGGTCGCGAGTTCGAATCTCCGTCACTCCAAACATTCTCGCCATTTCAGCCGTGGGGATTTTATAATGTGACGGTCAATCCGTTTGTGAAAGAGTAGCCCAAGAGTTGGCGGGGGGTGGTAATACCTAAGTGCCCTCCCTCTGCTTTCCTACACTGTTAAATCAGAGATGACTAGCGCAGATAGCCCTCGAGTAGCTTTGCGTGAAATTTCAAAAACAAACTATATAAAATTTTCCATTGCACAGAAGTTATTTGAACTAATTTGCTAGGGTCCACTAAAGAGAAAGTTCTAAAAATATTTTGTTTCAGATTATGGTTTATTTTCCTGAACTCAAGCGGACACACAGGAGATGTATAAAAACTGTGTCCCTTTGAAAATGTTCTTAATTTATTACATCTTTTATTAAAGTAGCAGAAAAAATATCTAAAACCATATGGTTTTAGAAACTGCCTCAGTGCAAGTCAGCCATAATCAAAGTCATACCTAAAATGAACCCTGCATCCAACAATCCAAAAGACTATAGACCCATCAGCTTAATTAATAGCATTGGTAAATTATTAGAAAAAATATTAGCCACTCGCATTACATGGTATTTGGAAAGTAATATGTTACTTTCTGAAATACAAAATGCCTCCCGAAGAAAAAAACAGACTGCCGATCATTTAGTTCGATTAACCGAATCCGTTATTCAAGGTTTTAATAGAAATCACACCACTGCGGGCTTATTTTTGGATGTTAAACAAGCCTTTGATTCTGTCTGGCACTAGGGGCTTAAATTTAAACTCCTTCAGTTTAACCTCCCGTCCACCCTAACAAGATGGATAGCCAGCTTTCTTGATAACAGGAGGCTAAAGTAAGAATTAACAATGCTACATCCTACACTGTTCACCTCTCAGCAGGCGTTCCCCAGGGTTCAGTGCCCTCTGTTGTACATACTGTAATTTAATGACATCCCCTTTTCCAAGTTCAAGTACACCTATGCATCGCAATGTGCTGACGACATAGCAGTATGGAGCATGTCACGTGAACCCCTTCTGGCCGCCGCTAAAGTCCAATCCACACTAAATAGCATTACCACCTGGTGTAACACCTAGCGGGTAGCGCTTTATGCCACTAAAACACAGGCTATAATATTCAAACATAAAATCACGAGGAAAACAAATCTATCTCCAAAGTTAAACTTAAAATGATGAACACTGAACTTAATTTTCTTCAACTATAAAATTCCTTGGCATTACGTTTAACAAGAAGCTAACTTGGACCGATCACTTTAAAGCCATTCTCTCAAAAGTCTATAAACGAATCTACTACTTCAGAAGAATCAGTAGTATCGTCAGAGGATGTAGAACAAAAACGATTTTCACCATATACAGAATTTACATTCGACCGATCATTGAATACGGCAACATGATCACTGCAAACGCACCCCTCTTCATTTTGAAAACTTACAACAGGCCCAGAATCTTGCCATTCGACTAGCACTTCGACTCCCCAGGTACACACCGATAGCTTACCTCGATAAAGCAAGCACCATCTTACCTATCAAGAAAAGACTTACCTATCTAGCAGCTAAATACTACAGAAAAGCAAACAACCGTACGCAATTAACAAGACAATTTCCACAACTAGCAGCCACCCCATGATCTTGGCAACGATACCTCTCGCCATATAATTACATACAAGCCCTGAATGTAAACTCAAATGATTAACCATATATGCTTTTTTTACTTCCAGCGTTGGGCACTGATGGGGCTGGTTTCTTTCTGCGCTCCACCAGTGAAAGTGGGTTTTCTCGGGGTACTCCCGTTTCCCCCACATCTGAATTCTTTTCGCTTAGGATTTATAGATCCCAGCCCTGAAAAGAGGCCAGTTAGAACGCATCTTAATCATCTCTAAATTCTAGTATCAAAATTTAGGTTAATTTAGATCATGAGTTTTAACCAAGCTGACGTACTGTTTGCATCTCTCTGCTCGTCTCTCATATCATTTTTCTTCGACTATACGCACGTTTAAGGAACCTTCAAGTGGATAAATGGATTGTTGAGTCTCTCGCCGTAATCTTCGATCTCTCTCCGATTCGGGGGCATCCTCCGCAGCTTTTTCCGACGCTCCTTATGTAGTCACACACACATGTTAATCTCAGGGCCATCTGTGATCACCATTCCAGATTAACAAATATCTCGCCACTCAAGTTCACTTCACCAATCACGTACTCCGTTAAATTTTATCTAGTCGCGTGTGGGGTGAAGAGAAACTGTAGTTTCTGACCACCCCTGGTTATTTTTCGTTCAACATTGATGAACGGAATCATAAATTAACATAAATACCTATCCAGTATCTACAAAACACATAAGACAGGACATTTAATCAAACAGACAACTCAAAAATAAGTCGAACAATTAAACAAAACGCATGTTCCAATATGCAGTTTGAAGAACGCAAAGGAGAAAGAGAAAAATACGTTTATTTTCTTGAAAGAGTGTAGGTTATGAACAAATAAGTTTTATTAAATGAAAACTAAAGAAAAGGTTAACCAAAATGTTAATATTTAAACTTTAAAAAGGAACAAAACAAATTAAGCGATGTACCTCCCAATATTTAGTACAACGGAACCAACTTGCCCATCGCGACGAGTCACGGGTCAAAGGCCATATCACTGCGTTTATTGACTTGCATTTAAAATTTTATTGTTTTTTTTGTAGCAAAGCCACATTGGGCTCTCTGCTGTGTCCACCGAGGTGAATCAAAACCCTGGTTTTAGCACTGTACCAGCGGGGAACGTAATTTCTTAATATAAAAGCAAATATTAAAAGAACACACCTAAATATCGATATTTTGTGTGCTGCGTGGTATGTTGAATGCAGCAGTGGTTCGAATTAAATGCTTGTGATGTTAGAATAGTAAGTATACAGTTTCATACAAATTAAGAACACAAATTTTACCAATATTGACGAGCTAGAATATAAAATAATAACCTCATATTTTTTATTTGATGAGATATGCTTACGTACTTGAAACACAGTGATCCCACTCATCTTTTTCTCATTATGGAAACGATCCTTTCTATACATTTACTTCAATATTTGTTATATGAATAATCAATCGAAAGCTCAGAATGTTCCCATAGGCGCTTTCTTAGCAGTTTTAGTGTTTGAAAACCATCTTGAACCAAATTTCAAGCATGTAGGTTAAAATTACATATATTTTTAAAGAAAAAAATAAGCTTAGCTGTTAAGTTTAAGAAATTATAGTGGAACTATGCTATCGATATAGTTATTTACTATTTTTTTAGTTATTTTACATGTATATATGAAACCTAAAAATTATTTCGTTTCACATATTCCACGTGCGAAATTTTAAAAGGCTTATCATTCTATGGCAAGCAGCAAATAAGTACAAAGGTAGTGTAACTAGAATATATAATTGTTTGCTATACGTATGTATTTATTGTTATACGTTTCATGAAAAATAAGTGTAAGATCTTATTTTTAAGCTGTAATCTATCTATATTGTACTCACAATAATGTACAATAATAAAAATGCAACTATTTTACAAAATATTAGTCCACTGAAGCACAGCCAAGACAGGTCATTCTGTAAAGACGAAGGTTAGTTTTATATTATTGGATAGGATAACACGAATGCACATTCGCCGCTCAATGCAACTTCTAGAAGGTCAATATAATAAAAATAATAAATATCTATAAATGTTTAATGTTATGATGTTTAAGCTACTTAGACTTAACATTTGTGTTCTTGTGTAAAAATCTGTAGCCATTGTAGATGGAACAAAACGCATAATTTATATGTATTTTTTTTATTGTGGTTACGATATTGGTCAAATTGACAGACCCCACATAGTTAAAGAAATAACAACTGATAAAATGTAAAGTTTTACTAAAAACAAACGTTTTAAATCCATTTAGAAGATTTTAGAGATTACATAAATATTTGAAAAATTTGGGGCGATTTGGTTTGTTTTGAATTTTGTGCTAGCCCTCCAAAATTTAGCAAAGATTAAAGAGAATGCAGCTAGTCATTACAACTTATCACCAACTTTTGGACTACTCTTTTACCAACGAATAGTGGGATTTACTGTAACATTATAACATCTCTACGGCTGAAAATGTGAGAATGTTTAGTGTGACGGGGATTCGAATTCACGACCCTCGGTTTACGAGTCGAGTGCCTTAACCACCTGTTCATGGCAGGCCAATTTTGGACGAAAAATGGTTTTTAATCATAACACCAAAATCACTTCGTGCTTGGACTACAAAACAAACTCGATATTTTCACAAACAAGTCTTTAGTAAAAGTACTTCATCAAAAACTTGAATTTCTGGGTACAAAAACTTTCATGCTTTACTAAAAATCTACTCTATTTTGTAAAGGTACACATACGGATAAAAAGTTATAGTATGAATACTTAACTCGTGTATATTATACCCAGCCCTGCCGTGGAAGGGTAAAGAAAGTGTACCTGAATCCAACACATAAACCCGTTTTCTTTGTTCAGTCAACAGCAACACCTGGTTACATGTATTCTCTCACAGCACCGGTCGGCTGTTAGATTTAGTCTACATCAACATGACTGACAACGAATATTACAGTACTAATCTTTTTCATCCGGACACTCTACTATACCTAACAAAGCAATCTTAGTTTTTT
Source organism: Tachypleus tridentatus (assembly GCF_004210375.1). NCBI lineage: Eukaryota > Metazoa > Arthropoda > Merostomata > Xiphosura > Limulidae > Tachypleus > Tachypleus tridentatus. The sequence continues at coordinate 57,384,287 of NC_134834.1, read as the reverse complement.
GGGCCATGTCATACCGATATTACACCATGAAAACTAAATACATCTAAACATTTTGAAACTTCTATATATTCAAATCGGGTACAAAACATACGATAAGACTCAATGTCAATAAATATTGTTTTCTAACTTCTACAGTTGTATTTTATTGGAACATTCAGTCTATTTATCGAGAGTAAAAGTCTGCAAAAATCAATAAAAAACAGTTAAAACATGATTATAATTTATGGTATTAGAAAATATAGGTTGCAGTAAACATTTTTCAAAATTTTTAGGAAAATAAATAAATCCTAAAATATTGCCTGATGGTGGGATTTTTAAATAGCTTCTCATATATTACTTTTGTCTAGTTTAAAACTACCTTTACAACGTTGTCTCTCTCATTGTAAGCAGTCATTGAATAGCTTCGCAAATTCTAGCAAATCATTTGAAATGTCCTCAGCCTTTCTTAAATATTTACACCAAATTCAAATTTATAAACGACTATGTTGTCGTTTTTACTGATGTTTTAAATTTGAATGTAAAAATATTTTAACGGAATTGTAATCATTAAAAGAAATCGAAACTACACCAATAACTTGAGTTCCAATATTTCTGAAAGATTTCCCAAAATTAAATCAGGTACCTTGATACGACAACTGCAAGTACAGGTAAAGTTGTACAAAATAAATTTTCAAAATTCTACTTGTTTCATTTATTAAATTTTTAAGCCATAGACAAAAACCTTCCCAATCTCATTCATAACGTAGTTTGAAAAATAAAAATTCTGTCATCTGTTTGTTCTATAAACAAATTTCTATCTAATGCTTTGAAGTCACGTTTTTCAATAATGTTACTTAAATATATTTAAAAAATTACACGATTCTCTAAAAAAGCTATGAACTTCTGTTTAAAAATTTATTTTTTTCCAAGTTAAAAAATTAAGTTCTTTTTAGTTTTAAAGTATAGCCTAGAGTAATAAAAATGATGTACCACAAATTTAAAATTAAAAAGAAATTTCAAACATTTACATTAATTCATTAAATATGCAATTTATTATTTATTTATTATAAACAGTTACAATAGATTTACCATAATGTTATTTAACATCAGCGAAATACTTTTTTCCACTTTTAAGAAATGACAATTTAAAACTAGAACTAATAATCAAATTGTATAAAAAACAAATTAACTTATGTAACCCATTCCTAAATAAAAATACCCTCCCTAATGTAACACAATTTAAAAACAGAATTTTGAGTAGAAGAATGGAGTTGTCAATTTTTGGTTGCAGATTATAAATGGTTCCAACATTTTTCCAAGTACAAACTTTTAACTCACAGCTTCATCATTTCTTGACTGATTCAAGATATAATTACAGTTTTGAACTTAGTAGGTCAAACCCTTTCAATTAATGTATTTGACTCCACCCCTAGTTCTCGGATTAGTTTACTCTAATCCTGGCTTAAAGAATTAATTGCTGCAGCTATTGAGGATTCTCTTTCATCTTCAATCATTATAGCACACACCCACTGAACAAAACAAACTTTGCTAAGTATGTTCTTGGTTCAGGAGACGTAACCATAAGTTTAAACAAGCCAGAACTACACTATGATGATCATTGAAGTAGCTTCAATGTGGAATATAATTAGTTGATTTCTGCTTTCAGTTTATGATTGAGTAAATTATATTTTACAGGTAGGATCTGTTCTTCATTTGCTCATAACACCTTAAAACAATTTGCTTGAAAGAATATATAACACTCATACCGCTTGTGTTTCACCACATTTGATCTACACGCAGATATTAAACCTACATGTTATTTCACATCAGTCAAGTTTTCTTTTAATGAACCCAATATAACCATGCTGAAACCAAAAACCAATTAGATTTATAAATGTTGAAGAAATATTTAAGATTTCCTTATTTTAAATTTAAGGATCATATTCCTTAAATCAAATAGATCAAGTGTACTAGAACATGTCCTAGGTGAGTGATCTTATTGTCCACTCAAATTGCTTTAAAAACTTATCATGGGCAAATGATGAACAGACCCTATCTGTAAAATATAACTTGCTCAATCACAAAATGAGGCCAGAAATCAACCAAGTGAATTCCACATCTGAGACATTCTTAGTTTTATAACCTCGTTATAGTGAAAATGATAAAGTAAATTTTATCTATGTTCATTTTAAATTTAAGCCAACTAAACATATACACAAATTTGAAATATTAAAAGCAGAAAATATATGGTCAGGTTAATTTATCACATTTACACAGTATAAAAAACAGACAGCGTAGCATCAAATAGTATTTAAAACCTGTACATTTAGAACATTTGAACAATAAATAGTATCTAATTCTTAATCTCTCAAGTTTCATATTTTATCTACTTACAAAAAACTAACCCTTTCACAAAGTTTTAAAATTACAAATGTTTTTCCCTTATTGGATGTTTATATGTATCTGTATACATGAAAATACGCAAGAAACTTCCTAACACTGTGTAACCACGTTATTCAGGTAATAGTTAATTAAACTGATTTAAATATAATTCATTGACTATTTATAAACCACAAGACTAAAATTAACCTGAGAAACTTTTCTTCTAGCTTACTTTCTTTTAAAAGTGCTACCAAATTTCAAAACTCACAAAGACAAGTATATAGAACACACAACTTTATTGCATGTTACTGGTAGTCCAGCAGGTACTTGAATCTCATCCTGCTTGTAATATTCATCTTTTAACATCACTCATTGTATAGAATCTTCACTTTATTAGAAATATCCAACCTCTATTTCATAGGTATAGTTTGCCATATTTTTCTCAATTGTAGGTGGAATTTATATTAATTACAGAAAAAATATTTTTTTTTATTAGTAAAAATCATGCAGACATCCTTGATAAAAGAATATAGCAAATGAAAATAAGTTATCAACTTTAGTGAACAAGTCAGTGTCTTATTTTCTTTGCAATTTAATTCAACAAAAATATTAAAGATTGCAAACTTAAATGTATTTCATGCAAATGTAGGTATACCTTAGAATAATACTATTTCTAATATTAATGTTGCAATAAAAGTCTAACTGATGACAAGAAAGTACATCAATGTATTGAGATGGAACTAAAATAAAATTTTATTAATATGATAAAGAGTACAAATGATAACCAAAAGGATTACTATGCTACAGAACAAAATAAAGAATAATGGGTTCTCATTATGCAAAGACTATTACAAGAAAGCACTGTATGCTAGTACTTAAAAATTAAGTATTTGCAAAAAAGAAATCAATGTTACAAATTATAAGAGAAATACATACGTATAAATAGACGGGAATTAACTACTGAAATAGCAGCCATAAAATATTTATATTGTTGATAATTAATTTATAACTTTTCCTTACATACCTAAGAGGTATGTAAGTTAATTAGTCTTAGCTACTGACTGACAGAGGAAGATTTTAACAAAGAACATTGTCAGTATTAAGAAAAAAAAATTATCTAAAACTACAAAGCAAAACTTCATGAATTAGGTCACAAAATTCATTAGTTAAAACAAGAAAATAACACCTATCTTTTTTTAAAATGTGAAAATTATGAATGATAACAAAAATAGTTCACCATATAAAGCAATGCATTTTATAGAGTAAAATTTAATAATTACAATCTTAAAGTTCTTTTGCCATTTATAATTACCTAAATTTAATGATAATCATCCTATCCTAATCAAATTAAATATACATTTCCAAATTTTATGAAATTATAAAACAGCAAAAATACTTTTAAAGCATTTATTGAGAACATTACCACCCTCCAAATCCACAATACTAGTATTAAAACAAATTCTCTGTGTTTTACAAACAAGTTTTTAAAATTTTAATCCAATATGAATAATTTAACTTGACTAATGATATATAAAATATAAAGTTATGTATAACAATGGAAAAATCACATTACTGTTTATTTTGTTAAACAGCATATATTAGAATTCCAGCAACAATTTGTTAAATGTTTTAATTTCGTTAAGGATATACAGTGTACATTTTCTAAGTAAACAAATTACTGAAATCATAAATAACAAAAGGAAAAATGTCAGTGATTACTGAAAGAAAAATACAGTTTCTGGAAATGGAGAATATAAAGAAGGATTGCAATGAAGTTGTCAGCAAGTACTACTGCACAAGAAAGAGAATTATGTACAATAGCCAAGACATTTTTGTTCTAGCATTTGTACTACAATGGCATGAACTAGCAGATTTGGTAAAAATACCAAATGAAACCATATTCTATTGTATAAAGTTCTGACAAGAGCTCTTAAAACCAGTATGACACTTATTTATTAGTCTCTAATATTATTTCAAACTGTACATATGGCATACATACATACATATTATATGTGTATGTACATGACTTTGTATTCTATCTTTTGGAAGTATTCAGTAGTGTGAAAAAACAAAAATGAATCACTGTTAAAAATCTTTAAAAATCACCCAGACTGTTTAAAAGCTTTACCTCTGGATACATACCAATTTTTCCAGTTGATATTTGAAAAAAGATCTTAGGTAATAACAAACTGCTTATTAACATCAATGATAAATGTAGAAAATGGCCCTAATATTTTTTCCTTTCATATATTAATAGTACTGATTTTCCAGTTATAAAGAAACAGCAACAGAGCCAACAAATACCTTCCAGTGAATACTATAATCTATAATCCTATGATGAATCTGGATAAGATGTATGGGTGAACAAAGACAATCTCTTCATGACAAGTTGCAGAGATGTCTTTAGAGTGATGACTGTAAATAACATTTAACAACATACTTCTCTCTTTAGTAGAGCTGGTCTTCATTACAAAGGAGGTAAATACTTCTCGATAAATCTTTTTGCATCTTTCATTTCCTGTAAATAATAATATTTAAGTAATTAACTACTACAAATATCTACTTATTTTGAAAAAAAACAAAAAAACCAATATAAAGTTATACAAAATTTACATGGACTTTTATGTATTCTAAGGATACAAGATTTCTCAACTGTTATGTCATGTTGTAATTGTAGAAACTTCTGTTTGCTGTGCACTTGATGATAAAATAGCAATTTATACAAGTAACATTTATGTGTTAATGGAATGGAATTTTAATAGATGCAAATTATGATGTCCTAGAAAGCACTTTTTATATCTATAAATTTGGTGCATGACAAATATCCAACAATTTGAGGTGATATTCCACTTTCAGTAGAGTTATGGCTGGTTACAACATTTTTCTTAAAAAAATATTCATATACTGAAACAGTTTAGTGATGTAGAACCAAAGAACACAACCAAATGATGAAAGAAATATTCAATGTTCTGAAAAAAGGGTGAAATTTTAAATAGCAAATGACTTAGGACAATAATAGTCTTCCAAACTACACCACCACCCTCATTTGTAATGTGAAGGCCTACAGACAAAAGAGAACCTTCCAACTCCCTAGAAAAATTAAAACAGAACTTAGCACAACTTTATAACTTTAACAAAATAATAAACAAATGTATGTTGATAGGGGCTCACACACAAATTTTCTCAAGCATCTAGCTATACAATAAAATAAATGGTTGTTTTAGTAAATATAAGCAAAAGAAAAACAAAAACTAGAATCATTAAATTTCCATAGTTGAAAAGTCTCTTGGTGTAGCACCAATAAACTTTTCTTCCTTTAGTTTTAATAAATGTAGTCTTTACTGCCAATGTCTATATATAGTAAGAGGTCTACAGAAAGTATGTCAAGACATTAGTTAAATTTGACCTTGCTGTCTTTTACATAACCTTCTTGCAATGGAAATTGCAGTCACATAACAGCACCTAATCAGATTGAGCACAAGACATGGAAGATCATTTTGCAAAAGTCCAATTAACTTAACTATTATCTACATATTTATATGCTAAACATTAATTATTGTAATTTGTTGTAGAGTTATTCATTTACTTGCCTATATTACAACTAATGTTATAAATAATTATTATTTTCTCAATTGTGAAAAAAACAAAGGCAAGATTTCGTAATTTTGATTAAATGTTATGTCAATAGTATAAATTTTACACACAATCCTTCATTTTTTTAATAGTGTGAGAGTTTGAAGGAATATAGTTTTGCAAGTGTGTTAGCACAGGAAATTTGTTTATATTGCTATAGTGTAGACTGATATATGAAATACAAGTAATTATTTTATATCAAAATTGGTAGTTAATATAGTTACTCTTACTATATTTGACACATTTTCATTGTTCAAAATTCTATATTTATATTGGGGATAACTAAATCATATAAAAATGTAATACCTAAACATTTAATACAAGTACTTAAGCTTGTATTCATAAAAGTAAAATAATTGTTTACCTATGTATAGCTACTTATAAAATAAAACATTATGTTTTAATCTATTATAGACAGCATATATTAGAAAAGTCTAATCCTATGTTACATTAAAGTGTGTTTTTTATTTGTTATTAAGCATAAAGTTATACAATGGGCTAATAAGTATTAAAATCAAGCTTTCAAACTCACTACTGATGATACTGAGCCACTAGTAGAAGCTTAAAAGGAAGATTATTAAATACGTAACACCTTATCAAACATTTTGAAATGTATCATTTGTGTAAGAAACAAAGGTAACTGTTAATACAACAAATTATATATATACAAATTTAATGTTTAAGCTTTTAATAATTTTTTCAGTAACTTTTCTTTTACTAAAAAAAAGATGAAACTTTTGCTTCCCTTTATTCAGTTTCAAATTCTTTATCAGCTATACAGGCTTTAACATGCTATGAAAGCATCTTTTAAACAATATCACTCCAACTGGTTATATACTTTTTTGCTAATAAAACACACACACACACTGCTCTTGCTTTTGTTTGTTTTTTATTATTATTATTAAAGATTGTTTATTAATATTTTGTTAACTAATCTAATGATATGACAGTTTTCTAACATATTCCCATCTTTCAAGAAAAAAAAACAACCAAGGAGGTAATTAACCTACCATGTCAACTTTACATGTGTACAAAGTTTTCCCTAGCCTAAACATAATTTTTACTTAATTATTTTAAAAATTTATGACAACAAAACATCTATTTGTATATAATGATGGTAAGGTTATAATGTACCAAGTTAACCTGCTATCACCATCTACAGAATATTATGCAGTTTTATCCAGATTTCATTTTATACATTTTTTTTTTTTTAACAGAGTCCTACCTAAAAACAATCACCATGTTTCTAAAAAATTTGTACACACTAGTTTTGTGTTGTTTACTTTTAAAGTTAATCATATATTATTAATACAACACAATGTTATTTAACAAATCAGGTATTGTTTTAAGTACCAGAAAATTTTCAAATAAGTACAAAAGAACACTTAAAAAATTACAAGTTTTTTAACTTCCCTCAACCACTTTTGAAATATTACATTACAATGAAATTTTAAACTCTATTTTAAGAATTGTGTTTCAGTAGTCTCATATGTAGATTTATTTACACAAAACCAATTATAAAATAATTATTTTCAGGATTAATTTATTTATTTTTAAGCAGCAAAGGTATTTATTACCTGTATTTTCTTTCCTTATACACTACATTATTTATAGTAACTAAAGGAATCTTCTTGAAGTGAGAAGTAATTGATCAACAACTGGCGTGAATACAATTTAAAACTGCACAAGCTGAGTTCTTAAATGTATCAGTAAAATAATAATAAAAAAAAGTAAAATATATTGAGATCTGTATAAATAGTGAATCACTCATACTTTGTTGAACTTACAGGAAATTATCTAACTCCCTGTTCAAATTAGTGTTGTTTGGAAAGCTATTTTAATGATTAATATAATAATGATTTTGACAAGTTTTAATATGCAAATGCTAACAAAATTTCACATCTCAAACATAAAACCATTATTACAACACTGATTGTAGATTATTTTTACTAAGTTAGTTTGATCCATATGATTTTTTCTGTCCAAACAAACTGTGTAAGAACTTTAAGAATAACTTCTTTCAGAGCTTTACTTAAAACAATTAGCCTGCTCAGCCTTCTGTAGCTAATTACAACTTAAATGAACTTTGATTATGTTTATAGCAGGCTTAACTGATTAACATGCAACTTAAAATATTTGGTGATAGGAGATTAATACTTTACTATACTAATTGATTGCTTCACTACTTTCATAAAATGAACAGCAAACCTAAGAACTCGCTTAAAAACATAGAATCATATATATGCATATAATAACATTCCATTTTAGATTTTATAATATTTAATTCACTATTTATTTAGTTGCTGCATTGTGAAGCTATAAAAATATATTTAAGGAGTTGAGTTTACTGGATGTATGCAATAATAAATCACATAATAATGCCACAAAGAAAGTACAATAATTTAACATTTACAAAATAACTTTAGTGATAAATAATTCAACATACAAACATCACAAATACCTACTTCTTCACAAGAACTATGCATCATGCCTTTATAAGTCTTGAACTCTAAGTTTTTCATAAACTTTCCTAGAAGATCCGAAGTCAGCTGTCCAATCTTGTAAGGAACAACAGGATCAACATCTCCATGGCACTGCAGCACAGGAATGTATAGATTCCCTACAGCTGCCTGTATGTGAAGTATGTTTTGTTATTACTAATAAAATCTAAAATTTATTCACTGATGCCTATGTTTATTTTCTACACCTTTAGTTCATTTTAAGAAAGAATCTAATGTAGATAATTACTTCTAAAACACCTTAGAACTCAGCATATTGCTGAATAATCATTAATGAACAATGAAGAAGAATATTCAATTTCAGTTTTTCATATCTAAAAATAGCAGGTGAATGATATTTTACTCTTCTGAAAATAGTAAGGTGAGTGATTTTAATCATTCAATGAAAATAATATTTTTCAGGTCCATGTTTCAAAATGTAGTTAAATAAAACAAACATTAAACTTGAAAAAAATCTTTACTTAACTTGTCTTCAAAGACCTGTGTATACATGTTATCTTCCTAAAAGTTAAAGTATTTAGCAGTTTCTCAAACAGCTTTGATTATCAACACTCAACACAGTGGGCCTAATTTATTTTTCTTTGATAAGTAACTAAACAATACTAGAATATAATCAATTATATTGAATGAGTAATCATGGGATAGGTTATTCCACTACCAAAGGCAGTACACTCATAACTCTTAGTGAGAGGCTGTACACTTACACAACCTAATAAAAGGTACCAAATTATTTTTTATTTTTTTTAGTATAGCACCCAAACATGAAAGATTGGTTAATTTCATGTCAAACAGTGTTTTATAGGACAGACTTTGTCCACTGTCATTTTGAGAATCTGAAAAAGTAGACAACATTAGGTGTGAAATTAGTTATTAATGACCCCAAAACTTTGTCAAGGAAGACACTGGACCAAATAATTAAAGGACAAGTAAAGCCAATGTGTAATTTAAATCTGGTCAGTTCAGCCACTATTCATATTCATTCACAATTATTGATCCAATTTTGACATCCTTCAACATGGCTTTAGACTTACATTGAAGACATGCATAATTTATGATAATTAGTCATATGCTGGTATGATAATCATATCAGTTCCAAAATTGATTCATAAAAATATTTACTTTCACAATCAACTTGGTTCCACATTTATTTTTTTTCTTGTCTCACATCTAATGGTATCCACAATTTCCCACTTTAAAGATGTAGACAAGCATATGCTCTTACCAGTTACCATCATTTGCATGAACAGAAATTCACAAAAATGAACTGTAGTCTCCAGTTTGTATTAATGTATGCTCAACAACAATACCCATGTAGTGTATCATCATTGACATAGTGGTACACACCAGTATTAATTGCATTATGAAAATACTAATCATTATGTGCAATTAATAATTATATGTGATTTCAAAAGGATTTTTTTTTTTTTTACATAAGTGATAATGACAAATTTTTTATGATCAATTAACAACACACCTGAAACAAACATTACTTGCGTTATCATGTGCAAAGTGTAGCTCAAATCTGGAGAACTGTACTTCTGTTACATGATATTTATACACATGGATAAACAAAGATGTAAAAACCAAAACCTCTTTCAAAAGTCTTAAAGAAAATTTTAAGCATTAAATTTCCATATTTTAAAATCAATACATAAATAACTTCTAACTTCAGTTGCAACATAACCGATTTCTTTAAAGAAATTCAACTAACCTCCTAATAACTATATATCTGGTTCCAATTTTTTAAGACACATTGTATAATTCTTTATATCTTACTGAAAACTATTCAGTAGTATCAGTAAATTAAAATCAGATTGTTACAGAGAATATATGTATGTTCTTTTACAAATCCATATATTTTGCCTAGTTTAAGATAACTTATAATCATATAAAATGGTTTGTTTTGTTTTGAATTTTGCACAAAGTTACATGAGGGCTATCTGCATTAGCCATCCCTCATTTTGCAGTGTAAGACTAGAAGGAAGGCAGCTAGTCATCACCATCTACCGCCAATTCTTTTATCAACAAATAGTGGGATATACTGTCACTCATAACACTCCCCCAGTTCAAAGGGGCATGTCTGGTGTAACGAGGATTCGAATCTGCGACCTTCAGATTACAAGTCAAGTGCCTTATCCACCTGGCCATGCTGGGTCATAAAATGGAATATACCAAAAGGTTTTAGAAAATTACTGTTTAATAGTTTTTTGTTTTTTTTATTTCTAGTAATTTCCTTCACTTTCATAAATGAAGTTCCATACATCCACATCTTTTCAAGGTTGCTAGTATAAGCACCAATATAAAGCTTTATCACCTACTTATATTCACCACAGTCTGTGACTACCAAGAAATGAAAATTTCTTGAAATAAAAAGGTCATAAATAACAATAACTTTGTTCCAACAAAACCAACCTCAGGAAACTGTTTGTTTAGTGGCAGCCAACAGCTAAGTGCAATGACTCCTGCTAATGGTTTAGTAAACTTAAGAGCAGAATACAGTGCTAAAGCACCTCCTTGTGAGAACCCTCCTAACATTATTCTCTCTGTTGGGATCCCATTTTTCTCTTCATCTGCTATAAGCTGTTGAACTGAAAAAAGAGGTGCAATACTTATGTTAAACACAGCTTTCAGTAATGAAGTATTTACCGAAAAAATAAACACACATGCACGTTTCATTGGTACAAAATTTAGTACACAGTATATATTTTAACTATTTACAATACACTTACAGAAAAAAAAAGTATCTTCAAGCACTTTTGTTTCAAACAAGTTTAATTACTGAGGATTAAATGCACTTTATTGTTAGCCATGTTCTGGGTCTTACTGTTACTTATGAAACTACTATCTCTATTATTCATTCTTATGGCTACGATCATGTACTACCACCCAATAACTTTCAATCTAACATGTTTTTCAAAGGATCTCAAAATTAATAATCTCAACCACACTTCACAGGCCCCCTTACCAAGACATGTTACACACAGATGGAAATCAGTTATGACACAATGTGACATTATTGAGGAAACACAATATGAAAATTTTTATATTAATATACACAGTCATATATAGTTGCAGAAACTAAAGTATAAAACTAGTTTAACACTGTACAGTTATAATTTACTTCTGGAATACTTCTGATGAATGACATTTTGATTTCTACAATAAATTTATTCTGACCCAACTCTTTTGTAATAGGTGAGTCTAACTGCATGTTATGGTCTTTTAGAAAGTTATTTTCAAAACTTTAACTACTTTTTTCTTTATGTTTTACCAATTAATATAGCATAAAATTATAGCCACTAATCCATACATTAACAGAAATTAAGTTGTTAATTTCACATGCCAATATTCCAAATAATTCCAAGTTAACCCTAATGTGTGAAATGTGACATTTTATATAGGTATCACCTATTCTGTATTAACCACCCTTCTAATAAGAACAAAATTTAAAGTAAATTACTCACTATAAAAATCATCATTGCTCAGAAAAACCATAATTTTTATAGGTTTCAATTTTATTTGGTTACAGAGCCAAATAGAAAACCAGATCCCCTCTTGCTACAGCCACCTGTTACATCTTCTCTTCTTTCAGCATTTGTTAATAGTTCTCCCTCGCCCTCTTGTTTAATTCTACTCACAAATGCATGTATATCAAGTCCATTGCAAAATGGTTGAAGAGCTCATAAATGTTAACCTAAAATTACCTCTGAGATAAACACAATCTCCTTTAGATTTTTATACATTTAAAAAAAAATTATTTATGCATCATATTGTTTTCAACTGAAATTTTTATTTTGGATCAAGTACCTGTATCAGATATTTTTGGTACATTTTTGATAATACAAGTAACACTTGATTAAATTTTTACAAGTACTTACAACATAATATATCATTAACCCTTATGATGTACAAAGTGGATATAATCACTTTGACATTTACAGCCATTTGTTTGTGACAAGTAGATTTATCCCAAAGCTTCACAAAATATTTCCTTCTATTGTGAAAAATGGATATACCCCACTGCTTCAGAAAAAACTATAAAAGATCAAATTCATATGTTATTTTTGGTCATAATTGACATTTTTCAGGAACCAGCTCCATATATTTCACACTCCAAAAGGGTTAAAAATTTGAGGTCATATCTCCCATGCTTTTACTAAAACCAGAGTTGTTTTTTTGACACAACTGAAAATTAAAATTCTTCAAAACTTACTACACTCTTGTACCTATCACTAGATTAAGATTTCAATATAAACATGTGTTTGTCATATATTATTTACTTATACAAGTTCAAAGGAAGTTTGTGACACCCAACACTTGTATAAACACAACTTGTATAGACAGAAGGTGAAGTTAATATTTTTACGACTGTATATCAGTTTGTCTCTAACACATTATAGTCAATATATCACTACAAAGTTGTCGTAATTATATACTATTCTGAAGTACTTTTCAATAAATTTGCGACTCAAATTAAAAGTATGAGAAAATGACTTCTAAGACACTTTGCACATATAAAAGTTGTCTTTTGAATTACTTTTGTATTCTATACAATACTTCATAATTTCATTTATCTACACATTACAAAAAGCTGTTGATTTCAGATTAAATTTCCATAACATGGTATTATAAATTAAACAAAAAAGATTTAAATAATCAATGTTAAAAGAAGTATAACAACAAAAACTGACATATTACTACAGTTAATCTACACACATGTGATATACATACATTTTGCAAAACTCAGAAATGTGCAAAATTTGTGAACACTAAAATTATCTTAATTATATGTAATATATACATACACATGTATATAAAGAACAGAACAAAGTTAATATTTTACATACAGAAACATGTTAAACTTAACCCATTTCTGACTACACCTGTTTCAGCTGCTTTCTTTATACCAGGTTCATCTTCTGGACCATTCACATCAAGAGTCATGAGATCAAACCAGGATGGCATCCGGAATCCTGCATTTAAGCTCACTGGCATTGTTGGGCTTAATGAAAAAAATTATATATAAAATTAAACAGCATTAGTAGGGCATTTTAAACAGTAAGTGTTTGTATGTGTTTGTGTGCATGTATGTATTAGTGATGGGACAAACAGAAGTTCTGATCAGCTATCTGGTTTCTGTTACCTTATTAGATTTGAAAACCTATCTGAGTAAACAGTAGGTGTGATCATACATATTGAAAATATGCAGCAGATTTGAACTACTGGCTCAGTAAAGTATATCAGTTAACTAGTTAGTTTGTAAATGTTTTTAAAAATTTAATATGGGTGTAGAATTCACCAGTGAACAGCTACTACAGGCCCTTTACAAGAATGTCTCACATTGTAGCATGAGACAGTGTTTTACATACCCAATTCTGTCAAGACTTTTTTCACTGTGCCTGTCATTGCTGTTGCTGCCACAACCATAACTACTTGTGGTGTACAGTGAAAACACAATGTGTGGGTATGATGTTTATCCAAGTTACATAATGGATAGCAGTATCACAACTAGAGTTGGGCAACTTAACTAATAACCTATGAATAGTGATTAAATTGACTAGTGCCACATAAGCTAATTGAATGATCAAACTTACTATTAAATCAATTAATCCAAATTAGTGTTTAGATTTATTTTGAATTATCAATTACTAAAAATTACAATTAAATCAAATGTCAGAAAAATAATCTATTAATTGAAATTAAGGTTACCAATTATTACTATTTTCAACTACTGTTTTTTGGTACTTCAAATTTATCAGCTTTAGTAATTTGTGAGGCTTTTGATTCAAGGTTCTCAGGTTAAATTACTACTGCCATGATAAGCCTCTGTTTCTAATGACAAAACTACTAAGCCTATCTTTGCTACTGGAACAGCTTACTACAGTAAAGGTAATAGACTAGCAAAACCCATTTTTTTTAATTTTTAGAGTAAAGCCACATTAGGTTACCTGCTGTGTCCACCATGAAGAATCAAACCCCAAATTTTAGCATTTTTAAGCACATAGACCTAATGCCCACTTTTTCATAAATTTTGTTTTGCACTTACCTTGAATTAAGGAACACTTTACTAATTGATTAAAGTCACTGATTAATCAATTAGCAAATGCCACTAATTAACCAGGTCTAATTATGACTACATTGGATTCCACTCTTTCATTTCTTAACCCTATGTGCAAATGTCAGCTCATTGCAGCATTACCGTTTACTTTTAATAAACAGAGACAATTTATTGTGGACAAAAAATTCAGAATTAATAAAAATTTGTTTGTGGATTTACTGAATCACTTGACTCAGACTTTAACTAGTTTGAGTACAAGTTCATTTTCATGTTAAAATTTAAACGTTTTCATTTTACAAGTTTCATATTTAATTTGCATAACTTTTTTGAAACTTTTAAAAGGAATATCAAATTATTTTGTAAAATCTTAAATTGTCTACTAACTTGTCTACCCCAACACCAACTGTAATGGAATCATCAATCATGATTAATGTGAAATATTTTTTCTTCTTCTTCCAATGCATAATTTCATTTGTTTCATGCAGTTCTTTAAAGTTTCAACTGTTAACCTTTTCATAGCTAATTTCTGTAAATTTATGATTTTATTGTTGTACTTCGTACTTGCTTGAGCATCCATCCTCTCATCAGTAACAAAATCCATGGGTTGTAAACACCAAAAGCAAAGTGTATGATTTAGCAATATTTTTTCAAAGTACAAACCATGATCAAATTTCTCTTTTTTTTAACCAAGTTAGTTCTTCAAATGAAAATTCTTGGAGCTTTCAAATACATGTTTTGTATTCTAAAATGTCAGAAAAGAATAAAATATCTTAAAAGAAACAAAATTTAATTGGTTTCTAATTAAGCACTAAATAGTTTTAAGACAATTATCTACATAAATAATACAACTGTGTTTGTCTTATTGGAACTTTCTCACAAAACTCGAACATTACAAATCTCATAATATTAAAAAGGAATTTGTGCAAGAAGTCTGAATTGCACAGACTTTTCCAGTCAGAATTACATTACTTTTATTAATGCAAGAAGTATGCTACATGATAGGACAATGTCACGGTCATCAAGTGATAATTGGCTTTGATTTAAATTTTAGAATTGTCATTCATAAAGTATTTCACACAAAAATCATGTTACCTATGTGTAATTTCCTAAGAAGAACAAAAAATTACACTAAACACAATTGTTGTGGGCTTTCTCAACATATTTAGATGCAAAATATGCTGCACAATTCATTCAAAACCATATGTTTATCACATTGTGAACACAGATATTTTTGCACATTCAAGCATTTGCTTTACAATATGAAATGAATCAAATCAGATTAGACTGCTATAAATAAAATCTTTTATTCCTTCATTTTGTACAACAGTTTTTTTCTTTCTTTAAAATCATAAAAGCAAGTCATACCCTCAACAGTTTCATATTTTCTACACTACTATATATATCATTACTATACTTCATTGTTTATTTTACTTGTAGTTTATTAAATAAAGGGAATTAAGCATAGTTTGATTAAATAAAGTTACATCTGTGAGTTTGTCTCACCACAAAATATTTTCCAAGAATTTATTGATCTAACACACAATGGCTACAAGAAAACTAATTTAAATTTCATGCATGAAAATTATAGAAAAGAGAAAATTTTAGTGAAAAATGTGAATGCAAACGCTTTGCGAGTTGTGGTTGTATAAGATAAACTTGTAGGTTTATTTTCTCCAAAAAAGAGAATTTCTTGCACAGTGAAAGAAGGTGAATGTACTATTTTCATGACTGCTTGCTCACTATTTCTCAGCTGAAGTAGAGAATACTCGACTTGACTGAGATAGGAATTGAATAGAACCCATAAAGATATTGTGTAGATGTTAGAAGGAACTTCTCCCACTTTATAAGAAACTCTATCCAATCACCTTTTTGAAGAAGTAATCAGGAGTGAGAGACATATTTGGCCTGAAAAGAGACAAACAGAAACCAGTGATTCATGCAATTACAAGTCCAATGAATGAAAATGACAAACAAATGAATGAATCCACTTAACAGAAGCCAGATCAAGCAGCAGCATATGGAATTGAAAGACAGCTCTTATGGATGAACCAAAGAAAATGAAATGACCCAGGAACTATGGGAAATCAGAATAGGAACCTGTTACATCAAACATAGTTATCCAGAGTCCGAATAAAAAAAAAAAATCACCTAAAGGAAAGGTTGCCTTACAATTCCATGGTGAACCATGGTTAAATCCAAATGAGTGGGAATGACCTATTTGATAGCTCCTTTGTGCAGGAAGTCCCAAATATACTTGAAAAGATGACTAGACAAGGCACAATCCTGAGGAGGAGGAAAGGAAGCCTAGGAAGTGGATAGGTGGAAAGGGTCCTAATGCAAAGACCCTCTGACAGAACCCACTGATCCAATGTGAAGATATGCCACATGGTTGAGAACGACTGCAACAAGGCCCCTACCCTTCCTAGAAAATATATCCTTTCACATATATCTTTAAACATTGGAAAAACAAAAATGGAAAAAAATAAGGGTAATGATGAGAACATATAAATATAGTGAGGGACAGAGAGATAGACATCGGGCATGGGGGACTCGAGTTGGTGAAGCTTGAGCAGGAACAGCTAGATGAAACAAACAAGATGCCAGAGAGGACAAAGAAGAAAATACACTTTTCACATCAACCCTAGACTCCAAAGATTCAGGATGACACCTAAAAGCCATTTCAGAGAGAAAGGAGGCCTGCAAAGATCTCTTAAAGATAAGGAGAATCGAAAGAGGAATTTGAGGCCAACTGGAATGCCAAATAGTTTTTTAAAAAACAAAACTAAACTTTGAAAACAAATACTAATTTTACTTTGGTGAAGGACTCAAATGCAATTACAACACAAGATCATGCATATGGAGCAAGGTAAATGCCAATCAAGAAAGTAAAAATTGTGCTAGAATAATAGACAAAGCTACCTGCACTAACATGGATGATACAGTATGATTGGTGAAAGGTACTCAAATGATATGCACATTTTGAAGTGGCACAAAAATAAAAGGTATAGTAGACTGGTGCACTATTAGAAAACAAAAAGCAACATTTAGAAGGCAAATTGTACATTTAATTTGAATTGTAAGTTGAAGTATTGCATAATGTGGAATGTTTTTTGTGAAACAATATAAAATATGTTTTGTCTAAGTATTTTGTAAGCAAAATGGAACTATATTTTCAAGAGCAAGTTCGCATTAGCCAAGCCACTAACTTAATCCCTTAACTGGGGGAGACGAGTTAACTCATTCTATTCAGGAGAAATGCAATATGCAGAAGCCAAGTTAACACGTCTTGATGTCATTTGACCATCTCTGAAATGGGGAGGCAGTTTAATCTTGACGGAGCAATTATTTCTTCTTTTACAGCTATTCTGTGTTGTTTACTAGATGTTTGGGTTACATGGCTATGTGCTGGTAGTGCAATTTAGCAGTTTTTCTTTACCACTGAAATAATGGCATCAAACAGGCATCATAAGCATACAGCTGCATCAGTTTTGACTGAAGTTTTAGCTAGTGATGATTTATTGTTATCAACAGATTCTGAAATTGATGCCAAGTCTAAGTTTTACAGTTTTCAACTTCTTAGCTGTCAATGTCAAACTCGGAGTTGGCATCAATTTCAGAATCTGTTGATAACAACAAATCATCACTAGCTAAATTTTCAGTTGAAACTGATGCAGCTGTGTGCTTACAATGTCTGTTTGATGCCATTATTTCAGTGGTAAAAAACTGATGTATTTTAGTAACAGCCAAATGACATCAGGATGAGTTAACACATCTTTTGAAGGAGAAATGCAACATGCAGAAGTTGATTAACTATACTAAAGTTGACAGTATTTGGTTAAAATAATTCCCCATTTAGTGAGAGTTTAACCACTGGGTATATATATCCCCAGTTAAGGGGTTAATAAGCAAAAAAGTCAATGAACAGAAAGAAATACATATATAACAAATTTAAAATTATTACTACACTAAATTTAGCCTCTCAGTGATAACTGAAAAACAAATTCAGTTTGCTCATAACTTTTGCATGTTAAAAGAAAAAACTATCTGTATTGTTTGCCAGAGTTTTAACACACTGAAACTGCCAGTGTTGTTTTCAATTCAAAAGTTATTGAAAAGAACTACAATTATTAGATATAAATTTATTTTGACTAAGAATATTATCAGATGACACTGTAAAAGGTCAGGTCATATATCAATGACAAATCTTTGTCAGTTTTCACAATACTTTTACATTCAATATTTATAGTTTCACTTCCATGGTTTTTCAAGCTACGTGAAGAAAAAATAGTGATATGGAACTGTTTTCATTAAACAGATAAAATTTAAAATGTTAAAAAATATAAAATGATGAAACAGAGAACAATCAAACATTTCTGCATTTTTTTCATAAATGGAATTTTACTTACGCCGTTGGACAGATATATTTAATATGAGGATTCTTGATAGAGTCTAGTGCTGCTGCCCACCCATGACTGAAAGAAATGAAAATCAGATATGTCAAACATTAACACAAAGATATATAACAAAATAATATTTGAGAACCAAGATGACCATTTCTGATCCACATAGTCACTGCAGAATAAAATAAACAATTTATATTCCCTAAGTTTTATGGTAGTTACAAGATTGGTCAACTTGACAGCCCTCCTATATTTCAGATAAAGAAAATAACTCCAAAGTTTTACTGAAAACAAACATTTGAAATGTATTTGGGAGGTTTTAAGAGATTATACAAATTGCATTCGAGTTTTTGGGATGAAGAATAGTTTTTAATAATGACATGAAAATCACTATGCATTTGGACTAGTAACAAAACAGACTTGATATTTCCACAAAGAAATCTTTAGTTAAATTACTTCATTAAAAAAAAATGATTTTTTGTGTTTGATGAAATACTTGCAATTTTTACTAAAAGTCTACCAAACTTTGTGGAAGTACATATACTGCATCAGAAAGTTATAGTATAAATACTTAACTTGTATATACTATACTGGACATATCATGAAAGGGTTAAAAACAGCTTTGTAAGTTTGGTATTAGTTTGATCAATTAAAAATTTGTATTTACAGTACTCTGGAAAAAATGTTTCATTTTTAAATATCATTATGATCCATATAATTTCATACATCTAAGATACAAGTTACAAAGCAGAGTATGACAAAAATTTAAATAAATGCATGTTAATAAAGTAGAATTTGAGTAAACATAATTTATTCACTCAAACAAGCAATTAAACCTATATAACCAAATTAATCTATATATTAATTGAGCATGGCCTACACTTGAATTTAAATTAATAATGAATAACCCATTGTTAGGTAACCTATTCTGTATGGTAATAATCACAGCAACACAAGAAATAACTTTACTAAAGAATAACTCTGAAATTGGACTTTCAAAGTGTGTACTTGTTATTCCTAATAATTTTATGCTGATGGATGTAAATAATCTTTACCTTCTGATTCTTTTGAATATATGCATTAAACATGTCCTGCTTATAATTTTACATTTCAATAGTTTCTGTTTTATCACCTTATTAAGTTCAACATTTGACTGTGATATAAATTAGAATGTCTGACATTTTAACATGTACTTTTGTCAATGATTTTTAAAATGCTGATTATCATAATACATCTTCATACAAATTATACCAAAAAAAAAAAATCTTTCTTCAATTTTATCTACAATGCTGCTGTATTTTGTTAAATCAGTGAACCCAAAGGTTTACCACTCAAATAACACACACACGTTCATTCTTTCATCATTTTTTACCTTGATATATAATTGTTTTGTTTTGAATTTTGCGCAAAGCTACACGAGGGCTATCTGCACTAGCAGTCCATAATTTAGCAGTGTAAGACTAGAGGGAAGGCAGCTAGTCATCACCACCCACCACCAACTCTTGGGCTACTCTTTTACCAAAGAATAGTGGGATTGACCATCACATTATAATGACCCAATGGCTGAAAGGGCGAGCATGGTTGGTGCCATGAGGATTCGAACCCGCAACCCTCGGATTACGAGTCGAGTGCCTTAACTGCCTGGCCATGCCAGGTATACCTTGATATATAACAAATTCTATAATATTACATAGAAACATCTAACTTCACAATTGCCTGTATTCTTCCAAAGTTTTGTACTTTTAAAATAATAATACTTGAGCAATAAGAAAAAAAAATGGCATTTCTAACAAAACTGTTTGCATAACACTTTATATATATAAATCTGTGGTTATTTTATGACAACTAAATATCTGGCATACAAAATGTGATGTCTGTGTACAGTTACTGTAAGAACAAGTTCTGGATGTTGTTTGATAATATTTATCCTTTGTGCACAAAATGTATACAATACCACTTGAAAGTGTGCTTTCTAAGAAACTATATACTGCACAAGTTACTTAAAGTTGTTTAAGTGTTGAATTATTACCTCAAAATTAAAACAACAGAATTAAATTTAAAATTGCACATAAATTATATACTAAAACCTTTCAGGTTTTGTTTTTCACAAAAAGTATACAAGATTTGAAAAAAAAAAAATGTAATTTTGAGAAATATTGAGAAATCTGTATAACAAAATTAAATCACTTTCAGGATGCATATAATTAACAACTATGGGTCACTGTAATAAACATTCAATGGTATTAGTGTGGACAATGCTTTATTAATATTATTAATGTAAAAAAAAAAAAAACTTACCCTGTATCACCTAAGCCATGTAAGAAAATCACCTGGAAGGACAGGATTTTAAGATTTAAAAATTGGGGAAACAAATACCACAGACACAATTATCAATTTAATTATCATAATTACCAATTTTAAGCTTTTACTATGAACAAAAAATATCCCTATGGTTGTGTTTTCTTAAATTGGGTAATGTATATTTAAAAACCTTATGAACTTCAGACAACAAACCTGTGGCTACTGTAAATGCAATGATCATTCTTTTTGATAAAATAATTAAAAAACAAACAAAACACAATTTTGAATAAAGATACTAATGTAGGAAACAAAATGTAACACATTCAATGTACAGAATAACACGATTAATACAAGTTACATATACTTAAGTTTCACTGTGAGAAATATTTATCAATGGTAAAGATTTTTTTTACGTGAACCCCATGTGTCACTGACTTCATTTCTATCAAGATCTTTATTTAGACCTTTAAAATTAGGGTTAATTGCAAGTATGTCACTATAAAAATACTTGATAATAAGCAATGAAACAAGTTAAGAATTAAGTAACAAAAGACCTTAGACAAAATATTTCAGTAATGTGTCAGCACATAGGTTGTTCCATATCAAATTCCCCTCCCACTAAAAACACAATACTTAACCCTTTGAACATTTGTAACATTAGATTGATTCAAATGATCAAGTACATACAATTTAATTATTGTAAAAATGTTATTCTTGTTACTTAATTTAATTTTCATTTTTGCAGGGTTCACTGTCATCTATCCTATACAAAGACATGATGACAAGAAACCTACTTAACCTGAAGATGACCTAGAAGGTTAAAACATTGTGCTCTACTTTATTTTAATAAAAGTTTTAAAACTCATACCAGCCATCTTGATATCCATATAATTGCATTATAGTATATAATACTCATCCAGAATCTACACATATAAACATTTCAATTCTACTGAACAATACACCATTTCAGTTATTTGTACATATGCACATGAGAAAGAGTGGTCATTACCTTAACAACTTTTATGTTTTTACTGAAACCAGTTATAGAATTAAGAGTTGTGGTCTTTATTATAGAAAATGCTAACTTAAAGAAGCTGCTGTCATTTGTGAGAGAAGTGTTAAGTAGCTAATCTGAATGGTAAGAATGTCATTGAAACTTGGAATGGGAAAATACAAGTGTCTCTCTCAAGGCTTGTTTTAGGCCCTTTGTTGTTTGTTATTTAAGCTAATATGTGGATAACTTTTAGGACATTAATGTACAGGGTGGCCCATAAGTCCCTACCCATCCATATGTTATTATGTTATATTTAATAATACTAATGATGTGTTGAAGGCAGCTGTTACTGCAGCATTTGGTATAATAACCCCTGCTATGTTGAAGAAAATGTCTCACAGAACATGGTGTTGCATAATATTATGCAGTGAGAATGAGGGACAGCCTACAGATACACTGGATACATAAGATATATGGATGGGTAGAGACTTATGGGCCACTCTGCATCTAAATTTGCTAATGATGTTAAAATACAAGAACTATTTCATGTGGAAAGTGGGAGCTTTCAATAATGAGAAATTTTAGTTATGTGCACAAATTTGAAAAAGTCTTATTCTTGCAAGTTTTATTCTTAAAAACATGTTAAACTACAGTGTTTAGTTCTAAATTAAATTCTCTTTATAAAACTTCAAGTTTAACAGAATATGAATATTGACTGTTATAACTAATTCTCACTTAAATCTTTGAAGCTATGAGAAGAAGCTCAACAGTATGAATTTGTTTCCATTAAAGTACAAATGATTTAAGGGGTTCATATTCAGTTGTTAATTCTTGTTAAATTACTTAATATTCAGTACTCCACTATCTTTCAGTGATCAAATGAAAAGGTTTTGGTTTGTTTTGAATTATGCGTAAAGCTACTCGAGGGCTATCTGCACCAGCCGTCCCTAATTTAGGAGTGTAAGACCAGAGTTAAGGTAGCTAGTTATCACTACCCACTGCCAATTCTTGGGTTACTCTCTTACCAATAAATAGAGGGATTAACCATCACATTAAAATGCTCCCATAGCTAAAAGAGCAAGCATGTTTGGTGTGACAGGAATTTGAACCCACAACCCTTAGATTAGGAGTTGAATGCCATAACCACCTGGCCATGCCGAGCCAAAAAGGTTTTGGAAATATGGATTTGAAAATTTGGGGTTATAAGTTTACATTAATGAAATCAAGAAAGAGACTTATTATTTGACAAAATTTGTTTTTAGGTTAGTTTCTGGTTTATGGCATTACTGTTATATAAGTACAATGCATATTCAAATGTTAAACGATATATTTAATTTGCTTTAATAAATTAAATGTATACATTTTAGTAGTAATCTTTCATTATTATTTGACAAGAAAGCAACTTCCAATTGCCTTCTGTTGCCTTGCTATTTAAATTCCATTACATTATTATTCTACTACCATGAGGTTTCTAGACCATTTTATGTTGAAAAATAACAAATAGATTTAGTGAACATAATTTTGCATTAATGATACTGATATTTATAAAACCAAGTTATAAAACCAATGATAAATTATAATTTTACTTAAGTAATAAGATATTAACATTATTGAAATTGTATAAACAGTATCAAACTTAAGAAAATACACACGAAATTCATGCCCTAAGAATCTTTTTTTTCAGTGTAATTAAAATTTTAAACAAGTTCAAGATAGTTTTAGTCCTAATAAAGTAGTATGTACAGTTGTACTAAGTGTTAATGTCCTTTAGGTTATAGCCTATAATCTATTCTTTAATGTTACTTTTGTTAAAAGTATTCAACAGAAAGTTTAATATATATAAATTGTGATAACATGTTTTAATTATAGGCATTGTTTTGCATTGCCAGATTAGTATACAGATTTAGGAATAACCTAAATCTTCTCTTATTATCAAATTTCCTGCTATTAGCAGTATTATGCCCCAAAATAGCACTAGCAGAAAGGATACTTAATTGTAGAAACAATGCATTTTTATTACAAACATGAAAAAGAGTATATTTTGTCATACACTTTACCAAGTTGATTTGAAGTAACATTTAAAGATAAGCTCATAATGACTATTACACTTATCAACCTATGTCCAGCTCTGACTCCCTATCCTATTGCATATACTGCATATGAAGGTAATATATTCCAAAGAATGAACACCATTTGAGAAAATGTTCCTATATCCCCTAGTCCTACCACTCCTTCCATTCAATATAATAATGCATCAATTCTATTTATTACCTTATTAATTTTAAACACTTAAATCAGATCTCCTCTAGGTGCAAACTTTCTTTACTCGAGAGAAAATTTTTAAGGTCCTTGAACTGTCTTCATATCACAACTTCTCTATCGTGGAAGTCATTCTAGTAGATCTCCTTTGAATCTCAATACTGAACACAATACTAAATGGGGCCTAGTAGAGATTTATACAAAGAAATAGCAGCATCCTTTAATTTATTTTCATTATTCATAAATGTAGCACAAATCCTGTTCAATCTTTCTAGTAGCAAAAGCACACTTCAGAATTCTGAAGAGATTAATCAACCAAAACACCAAGATCCTTTTCTTCCCTAACACTACTGGCATTAATTTTCATCAAAATTTTAACTAGCTTAAATTACCATACCCCACATCCATTACCATTCACCTAATATAATTAAATGGCATCTGCTTTTTACCCAATTTTCCAATTGATCCAAATCCACTTGGTAAACAAGAGCATCCTCCTCACAAACTAGGGCTGTGTTTAAAGGTTTGAATGTCTATTCACTCTTTGGGAATATTAAGATAATTTTAAACATTCAAAATTTCAACAGGTGGTATTCAAGCATCTTTTTTCTCTTGTTAACACAAAGTGTTAATTTTTGAATAGTATTCACACATTAAATGTTAATTATGTGGAATATTCATCTTTTTTGATTGTATAATATTCATTACTTACACAGAAGTTTAATCAGAAAAATAACATACATAATCAAAATATTATACATAGTAGCTCATCATAGTTGAATATTGGAAGGGGTGGATATTTTTAGCAGCTGTACAACTTCAGTAAATTGTCCAGAATGTCTAATGTAAAATAAGTTGTGTGTGTTATGATTGAATGAGTATAAAACAAAATGTACACTAATAGTTTTATAGATGAAAAAAGGAGTACAGGTGTAACTACACTACTTCCACCCTCTCCCCAAGGCATATGTTTAAATAAACAACAATGATGTTAAAAAATAACACTTTTTTTTAATACTTGAGGTCTTTATTACTTTTCTAACTGAAATGCTAATATTACTTTGTTGCTAGATGGAAATACAATAAAATGATCAAATTAATTCTGAGTTTAAGAAAAAATTGTAAAGTTTACAAAATGATAAAGCTCCTGGGCCAGATAAAAATTTGCAAAAGGGATTTGAAGAAAAGGTAAATTACTGGATACATGAGACACTTGCTCCTATTTTTCTCTAAATCCTTAAATAGTAGGCAGGTACCAAAAGATTTGAAGTTAGCTGTTTTACTTCTCTTTTGAAGGAAGATAAAAATTGTCCCAGTAATCACTGGGCTGTTAGTCTTGCATCAGTGATGGGCAAAGTTTCTGAAAGTCTCATGAAATATTACTTGCAAATAGATGTAACAAAGTTTAATATTTTGTCTTGCAAATCTTTTAACAATTTTTGAAGAGGTTACTACTTATTTAAGTGAAGGTACAGGTGTGGATCTGGCTTATCTATATTTTCAGAAAGCATCTAACAAGGTCCCATTTATAAGGCTTGTTAAAATAATTATATCTGCTGATATGAGGAATAGGTCAGCTCTTTGGATAGAAAATAGGCTAAGTAAGAGAAAGCAATGTTGTTACAAATGAAGTTCAAACTGAATTGCATCACAAGTGGAATATCTGATAGCTGTGTGTTAGGACCTATGCTCATTTTGATTTACATCAATAACACAGGTGAAAGAATGATCAATCTATCATTTCAATATGCTGATAACATTAAAGTTTTAGTGAGGATTCTGCTGCCACTTTACAAAAGGATTTGGATCATTTGGTAAAGTGGGTGAATAAATGGCTTTTAATTATAAGAAATGAAAGTTAATTCATGTAATATATCACAATTTGAATTATAAATATAGTTTTTTGTTGTCTTTCTAAAATAATCTTTGCAACATAACAGAAGAAAAAGATCTTTGTTCTGGCTTATCAGTTTCTTAAGCCATCCAAACCAAGTACTATTGTTAGTGGTGGGGAAAATAGGATTTTAGGTTGTATATACAGAAATACTGAATATGAATCTAAAGATGTTATAATGACATTGAATAATTCATTGATTGAGCTATATTTTGAGTACTGTGTCAAGAATATTGCACTGTTTTAAAGAGTAAAGAGATCAGAATGGGGTTATCAGAATGAAAGCTGGATGAAATGGTTGTCTATGTACTTTTCTCTTGAAAAAAAGAAGTTAGAGATTATCTGATTAAAGTGCTTGAGATTTTAAAGGGAATTGAGTGTTGATGCCACACTTTTCTTCATATTTAATGGTGAGAATGAAAAGACTAGATGCCACAAGTATAATGTTTGGTACAGTACAAGTCACCTTCAAGTAAGACACTTATTTCTCTAACACAGTGGTTGACATTTGGAATGGATTGCCTTCAGATGTGGTAGATTCAGTTAAAAAGAAATCTTGATAAATACTTGAAAAACAAGAGTTACCTTTAACATTTTGTTCAATTTAGTGAACAGGATGGTCTAGAAGGCTCTAAAGGATTTTCATTGTCCTTTAATGTAATGTTATGTTACATATATATTATGTATATTTAATCAAAACAGGTTTATATTATAAAAACTGACTTAACCTCTTCCATGCAGTGATTGCTAAAGATTTTCTCTGCCAAAGTCAACTGTAGTTCTCTAAGTGTTTGTATCACATGTAGCATCAAATTGGTGTACAAGAAGTACTTTCTTTGGAAAAAAAAATCTCATTAATGTAATTTTAAATCACATATGAATGTTTTATTTCACTTATGTGGATTATAAATTGAACAGTTTTCAATGAAATATAAACTAGAAGTTATAGTGAAATAATAAATTAGGCCAATTAGTACTGTTAAGCATTTGAACTTGCATTTAGTAATATGTTCCACGCCTTTCAAGACTCAAACGCTACTCGGTTATAGTCCAACTGCAAACTATGCACATACATTTAACATCATCAAGACTGACTAATTTATTAAACATTCCCTTACTCATATCAAAGTATATCAAAAAGAGTAAAGATTTCACTTCAGATCCCTCATTTACCTCATTTTTATTCCAATCCAATTTGATTCATTTTCTTTTCTTACAGTCTTTGTTTCCTCTTTTTTAACAAAGTCTTTTCATTGAGCTACCTTGAGCCCCAAGATCCAGAGATGATTTTCTTTACTAGTTTTTTGCATGTTGTAGCACTTTGTTAATTCGGGTATATCAAATTTACACTTTTATCCTCATAAACATAAGTGACATCTTTGAGGAAGGAAAACACTTGCAACACAAGATTTTCCTTTTGCGTAATTATACTAGCTATCAAACAAAACTATAAAAACTTTGTTAAATGGCTTTGAAATTTCTTTATAATCAGTTTCTCCAAAGCTTCTACCACCACAGAAATAAAATACCCTTAGTTGTTTCTTGAAGCCACTTTTTCCCTCCATTGAACATACTTATCTTGGATATTTAACTTATTTTTAAAACCTCCCAACATCTAAAAATCATTAGGATGGGAGTAAGACATTTGAGAAAAGGAAGGCTCATCTCTGATGGTTATGAAGTTATCAGTTTAATAAACTTTATTGGTTTTTTTTTTTTCAGTTTTTACTAATGAAGATTTAAGTAATATTCCTCATCTTGAACAGTTGGTAGATGTAAAGAAGATTGAATAAGATGATCATATTAATTCTGAGCTTAAGAAAAAAACATGGGATGTTCAAAGAATGACAAATGGAGTTCAGGCAAACTGGATTATTACCACAACTGGAATACTTCAGGGCTCAATAATAAGACCTTTTACATCAGTGACATAGATGGTGGAATGGTCAATAAATTACTGACATTTGGTGATGATGTTAAGGTTTTGGATGTTGCTGGCTGGGAGAAGGATTCTGCAGCTTTACAAAACAATTTAGGTCATTTAGTGAGTTTAACAAATGAATGACAGATAGGTTATCATAATGTGAATTAAGTAGAATTTGTGTCAGGATTACCTTAATAGTGTTATGGAAGAAAAGGATCTTGGTGTTGTGGTTAATCCAAGCAGCGTGCTGTTGTTAGTGGTCGGGGCAAATAGGATTTGAGGTTGTATATGCAGAAATTTTGAAGATGTTATAATTTTATTATACAAGCCAATGGTTAGACTACATCTGGAGTGCTGTGTTCAGTCTTGGGCTCCACACCTCAGAAAGAACATTGAATTGTTGTGCAGGGTTCAGAGGAGGGCTACTACAATGGTGCCCAAGATGGAAGGGTTGTCATAAAAGGAGAGATTAACATCTCTGAAACTGTTTTCTCTAAAAAAATGAAGAGTCAGAGGGGATTTTACTAAGGTGTTTAACAATGTGAAGGAAATTGATAGTGTTGATAAATCATGTTTTTTCTAACTTAATGGTGAGAACAGTAGGATGAGAGGGTACAAACAAATTTTTGCAGGATAGGAATCATCTTCATCTAAAGAATTTTTGTTATTTCTAACAGTGATTGTCCTTTGGAATGGGTTGCCTTCAGATGTTGTAGAGGCAGTAAATTTGAATGAGTATAAGAGAAAACTTGATAAATATATGAATGATAAGAGTTGACTTTAAGGGTTTGATTTTTGTAAATATTTTTAGTTCAGTTTAAGTGTATGGGACAGCCTAGATGAACCAAGTGATCCTTTGTTTTCCCCAGCTATTATATTGTATTAAATACCATCATTATTTTTTAGTATTCTTTTACTTTTCCATCCTTATTTTCTACAACTAGTAATGAAATTATTAGGTACAAATAAACTTGATTTTGAATATACACTTTGGTTTCCATACAGTAGTAAACATAATTTTTGAAATGCAATTTTTTTTTTGAAATCCCCTACAAACTGTTGCACTTCTCCAGAATATCATTAACATACAGTGATTGATTCTACAGATAAAATTCTGTGTTTTATGGACAACCTTTACAGGCTTTTATATATATAATATTAAAAATAAAAGGGTGGTTATGATATTCTGATCCACTAATGTGGTCTAACCTGAAGATACAAGTCTGTCTAACTGTTATGTTATATAACTTATTAATATAATTTAATAAATACATTGTCTAGTATAAATAACTTAGTTTTATGATTAGAGGTGCTAATAAAGTACAGTATTAGATTACACTAGTATTTTTCAACCATTCCAATCTGATCACTCTGTTAGTAATTCTTCATCATTTGGAAATTAAATCTGAATTTGAAGAAACAATTTTTGTCATTTTTTTTTGCTATTTTACAATAAAATAAAAAATACAAAGAAAAATCATACACAATATGTGCTTCCTTTAACTTTTAAGAAAAATGTACTTTTCTTTTCCAGTTCACTTTTTGTCTTTTTTTTGGAGTATTTAATTTTAATATTATGACAAATATTAAACATGTTGTAAGACCTATGTTCTATGTTTAAAATAATCATAACAGATCTACGTTTTACTCCTAACTTAAAGTCCGAGATACTTAATTTATAACATAAGTTTATTTTCATTTGTAAGTGTAAATGTAATCATTGGGAAAGTGGTATTCGTTTGTTGTTGTTGTTGTTTTTTTCTTAAAACAAAAAGGCTAAAACAGTAAAAGTACAATAATTCATTAACTTGATTAAACCTACCGTAGCCGTGTGCTTTGCTGTTGCCGAAATAACAACTGGCGAAGACATATTTGAAGACGAGCTCGCTCCCATACACGACTAAACTCACAGACGCGGAATTTTATCAATACTACGACAAAAATAATAAAAACAAAAACGTACAATTTATACAACCAATAATACAATTGCCTTATTCTCTGAGCTATAAGCTTTTAGTAATAAGGAGAAGCTATTTTATCGCCCTCTAGAAATACTTGAAGTGATTAAATTATTATAAATAAATTATAATAAAATATCGTCTTGTTTTTTAAACCAACAACAAAACTAAATTAATATGAATAAAATATTCATGTATTATTCTATATGTTAAATATTCTCCCATTCAAATTAAAGATTTTTTGTCTTCTTGCCGAAGCATTCGTCGGTCTAAAAGATGCTAAATTGATATTTATTTATTTTTAGAAACCCAAATCGTATGACCTTCTTCTAGTTAAAAATGTATCTCAGAATGGCTGGTATGGATATTAACATTTTCATTGAAAACAGAGAACAACGTTTCGACCTTCCTAAGGCATCTTCAGGTTAACAATAAGAGAGTTTGCAAATGACCGTTGCCGGACACATGTCTTAGGGACGAGAGAGTTGTTATCTGCTTTTCAATAAAAGTGTTAATACCAATACCAGAAGTTCTGAGAGCCATTTTTATTTCAAATGGGCTTCTCTTCATCAAGAATTACTTCTCCTGGTTACTTAACTCTAAATATTATATTTGTTAACACTAAAACGTTGTTAGTAACAATGTAGCTAAGTTAATACATTGTTAGGTTAGTAACATAAAGCATTCATTACTTTACAGTAAAACTTTGTTTATTTGAAGTTAAACATAAAACTACGTAAGAATCTATCTATGATCCGCTCACTAGAGGTATTAGAACCTACTTTATAGCGTTATAACTTCGCAGTCATGCCGCTGTGTCAATGAGGGTCACAGAAAGGCGTTAACGAGTTTAATTATCTCTAAATCATGAAGTTGTCAATCAAGGGTATTTAACGTTTTTTACATTGTCTATATTCTCCTGATCAGTCATTATTTTCTAACTTGAAATAGTTGCTTACCCTTAGACTCCTTTTGACATACAATTAGAACTCTCTTTTGAAACATTCTGCGTAAGGGCCACCTTAGTATCCTTTATAAATATGAAACATAAGATGTGCGTGTAAAATGGACTCTCGATAAACAGACTAGGAATCATATTATTAAATAAGACCTCCGTTTTAAGTAACTATTACATAGTAAGATTCAAACATGACTCAAAACAATATACACATTAACCCATTTGCATGTTTGTATTTAAGCACAAATCTACACAATACACTATCTGTGGTCTACCTACCACGGGTATTGAAACGTAGTTTCTTGCGTTCTAAGTCCGCAGACATACCACTGTGCTGCTAGGAGATGCATATTAACTTAGGCTCTTGAAAAAAACAAAATTCAGTAAAACATAGCAAAGAATGTTAATACATAAAATATAACATAACTTAACCTTTATAAAAAATATCAAAATAAAAAGTATAAAATAGCTTTGTGGCACAAAAATACAATAATGATCCCCTAAAACTACTTGCAATATCATTAGAAATATAAAGCTAAAATCAAAAAAACATTCTGAAAGGTAACTAAATATCAGAACGAGTAGTTATTTAGAAGTTCATTAAAATATGTCCTTCCACTGGTTCAACGGTATGTCGATTCACCCATAAAAACAAAGCTAGCTTAATTACTCCTAAAATACAATGGAAGGAGAGTCTAGTACTTTACCAGTTCGCCGTGGACGAAATCGGCCGATGACAGGTGACGACGTAAGCAAAGTTTTATTAAGATGTCAGTGACACATCCTTTAGAAATAAGCATGTTGAAGACTTATTAGTGTTTTGTTAAGGATATGATGAGAACTTTTCAAGATATCAGGATAACACTCGCAAAATCCAAATGAAGAAAGTGATGACAGTACTGGTGAATCGAAAATGCACTACCTCATTGCCTCCTCTTCCACTGGTGCGCCTGAGTAGAGATCCAGTACAGATATGGTTAACGGATACATTTACGTTCTGGAATACATTAGGACAGTAACAGGGGCGTAGATATTTTACACCCGATGGAAGGGATGACTTTTGCAACCACTTATGTGGACTGTTCAATTTGCAAATTGGTAATCTCTGATTACGTGAACCTGAAAGCTGTAAACATGTAGTCACAGAGTAACGATACTTGCATGTATACTTAGGCCTACTGACTGATACTTACGAACTATCGCTTAGATCGAAAACCTTAGAAGCACGCCTATATTAAAGATTGCATTTCGGCTACTGAAAAGGCCTACATCTAGGCCTAATTATGTAATTCGATTGGTTGAGAACACGAGAATCACAAGAACAAACACACAATTTGTAGGCTTGTGATGCAATAAAACAATTCAACAGACCAAACTGTAAGGGGGGGGGATGATTGTATGCACCATACCCTCCACCTAAAATGAAGGGGGATGTTACCTACCCATCCCCCCAGGATCTACGCCACTGAACAGTAAATTTAGTGAAGAGTCGATTAAACTAAAATAGTTACAGACATTTTTATGGCATTTTGATGAATCACATTGTACATGAAACAAACAGATATTATAAGTATTCTGATGAAAAACTGAGATGTCTGTGAGTTCAAGAATGCACAAGTGGAGAGATATAGATGTTAGCGAACTTATATATATATATATATTGCACCTTATGCCACACTTAATAAGCCGTGAAAATTATTGGCCACCAATTGGATCCGTTATCCACATAAAAAAATTCACCACTGCATTAGCAGAGACCGATTTCAGTTGCTTTCAGAAACTGATAATTGTTTAATCTTTAGTTTCGTTCAAGGTCGCTGAAGATTTCGTCGGTATATTCCATCCAAAACACATCGTTTTGGAATCCAGCACTTTGTGTTGTGAGACTGTAAAACTGCGTACATCTTGAAAATGATAGTGTATACACGAAAATAATCAAAATATCAAAAATTACTCGTTAAGTTTATCCATTTTAATGGTGATAAAACTGATGAAACAAAATGTTGTCCAGGGTCATATACTGTAAACTGATAACTGCAATATTAGTCGTGATGCGTGCGAGTACTTCTTTGCAAATAAAACTAGTTCGTGTGGGATTGTGAGTCAAAACAGAAAACGTATGCCACATTTCTCTTCTGAAATGAAATAGATGAATGTTACCATGTCAATTTAAGCAAAATACTGGCAATAAAGTGGCATATCGAGCGAGATGTATGCCTCTTGCCAATCGTACATAAGGGACGGATGTGGAAAGGAGGAAAGAAAATAAATTAAATTAGTGGCAGTTTTAGATTATACTCATAACATGCGTCTCGCAGACAAAGTTAACATGATGATTGGATTTGTTGAGTGCGTAAACAAAATACAAGATATTGTATTTTATACGTTTTCCAAATGCCTACAATTTGTAAGTACTGAAAACAGGCAAAAATGTGTTGTAAAAGACTTTATAATCTCAGTAGTACCACAGATTATGTTCAAAGGTCTCACATGAAAATGCATCATACTTAGGAGGTAAGTTTAAACCGCTTAATGTAAAAACGCTTAACGTGGCTTAATGAACTTAAATTGAAGACTTTTATATACAAACTATGCAAAATTCAAGGTAGGCAAATAATAGGGTATTTTCAGTAAAGCTAATCATAAAAATCACGTTAAGTCATGCATATCCTTTTGAGAAGAACTCTTAAAATGGCTTAATGTGTTTTAATACAAAACTTTCGTGTACAAATTTTGCATACTTCCAGGTAGGCACATCCTAATATCTTACACCAAAACTAAGGATTTTCGGTAAACGCGATAAAAATCACGTTAAGCCATTCAGATAAACAATGAAGAAAGTGAAGTTAAGGATGGGGATGTAGCTGAGAATTCACAGTTGAGTACAGATTTCCATTGTGTATAATAAGTTTCGTTGCCCGAAATGTTAGGGATTCACAACAAGAAGACAACAGGAAAGGATAAAAAAAGAACAGAAAGAAAGAAATGTTCAAAATTCTACAAATTCAAATATTCTCATGTACGTACCACGAATTGCAACGTTGTTGTGTCTGAAATATTTTTAAAATTATTAGAAACGCAAATAACTAGATGCAGTTAAGAATTTAAGAGATTTATTTAATTTTAGAAAAAAAAAGCTGCTTTTCACAACCACCAATCTGCTATTGAGCTTATTAATCGAATATGTTGGATTCTCTGGACCTTCCTGATCAAGGCATTAAATTCGCCTTTGAAGAGTTTTTCACTCATACAAACAGGAAAGTGTAAATAGTGCTTTCATTTAAACAGTCAACTTTAATAATTCTAGGTCAATAAAAAGGTTAATATTAAAATTACTAAGAGATAAAAGAAAAAAAATAGTTTAGTTTGTTTTTGAACTTTACGCAAAGCTACACAAAGGCTATCTGGACTAGCCGTCCCTAATTTAACAGTGTCAGAATAGAGGGAAGACAACTAGTCATCACCACCCACTTCCAACTCTTAGGCTACTCTTTTACCAATGAATAGTGAGATTGATCGTCTCGTTATAACGCACTCACGACTGAAAGGGAGAGCATGTTTGGTGTGACGGGGATTCGAATTCGTGACCCTCAGATTAGAAGTCGAGTGCCCTAACCATCTGGTTATGCTGGGCCAAAAGAAAAAAATAATAGAGTTTTAACTACCACGATTTAGTAACACAATGGGATTTACAATAACATAATTATTCTTGCAGATTTTCTTTAAACGTGAAGAGTTCAAGTTGTTCTATAGATACTCTGCAGGATTTATTTTATTATTGTGTATATTTAAATTATCATAACTTTGAATAGTGAGGGATGTATTAAGTTATTTTTACATAATTATTACGCTGTTTTCAAGTACAAGACTTGAGAGCGTGCACCTGGAAATAGCTTGTCAAATATATTCTGTTCGCGTTGTTTACTATATATATATATATATTATATAATAAAGGACGAATTTATGCTTAACTAGATGTTACATTTCCCTAACTCATATTATCAGATACTGAATGAATCATTTCATACACTTCAGAAAGACGCTGATCTTCCAGCACGTCACCAACAAGTGATTTCAAAAACGCATTTTCTGATAAATATTGCCTTTCTCTTTCGTCAAACGCAGAATGAATTTATCAGTCAATTTTTTTTTGTGGACAAATAACTTGTAACTTTAAACTTCATGGCAATGAGCTTGCAAAAATCTCCAAGAATTACTATTTGATTTAGCTAGCAAATAGTAATGACTTACTATTCAACATAAAATAAATAATTAATTAATAAAAAAATGTGGCGTTATCAAAATGTTTGAAAAATAAAAAAATATGTGCAATAATGTAATGTCAATGAGACACAATACAATGAATATGCTATAAAGTTTCAAAGCAAATTTAGCTTATTTTATCGTAAATAAGTATAGTTGGGTTCGAAATGTCCCAAAGGGAAAACTCACGAGATTAAAATAAGTGTCAAGTTCCAGTTATTGCTACAGAAATCGGCATAGTTGGTTCTTACTATCTTGATATGGGTTCTCTCAACTCCACGTTACTCGCTGAAGACATCAAGAAAAGGATAACAGAAGTCTATGTATTCAAGTGAATCTGTTCTCTTTTCTTCCCTTTTATATGATATGATTTCTTAATATCAATATACAGGGAGGTCTTGAATATATAAAACTTCAATCTGTTTCAGTTATTCAACGCTATTAAGACTGACATCATCAGAATTATTGAATGTTCAATGCTAAGACCAATTTCCAGCATCTCAACTACAAATTTATCCATAAACCTATAGTTACCATAAACGTGGTATTGTACTTTACATAAAAGAAACTTTCAAAATCACGTCCCACAATCCAATATTTTTACTTCCAACAAATATATCTTATGCTAGGTACATTTACTCATCAATTACGATACTGGGTATATTCTTATCTCGGACCACTAACCCTAACACTAACTATATACAAACCTAAATATTTCCTCATTTGCTGTCCTTGTTGGCGATGCAAACTCTAAATATACAGGCTTTAATTGTAGGAACACGAACAGAAACAGCTGTAGCATCCAATAACTTCTACATTGATAATAACTACAGCACCCTAAACACTATCATATGATTCACACTAACTCAGAAGGATCTCGAGGTTATGTTAGACCTTGTGATCGTCTTACCTACTCTTTTACCTCATTCCTATATCTTTACAAATCACAATAACGTCTGTAAGGACCACGACTTTGATTTGGTATGTATTTCTGTTTAATTCCAGAGTTTTCAGCTCGAAAAATCTAGGAGACCGTAGGAAACTAGGGAAGTTTAGCAATGGAAGTTTAGAACATTTTAATGTCGACTTGGATGAATACTATTAATTTTTCTTCTTGCATTATTTTTTGAAATATGTATTTGATCTATATTTAGTGCTGTGTCAGATGCAGGTTTCGAAACATTTTTTTTTGCGCAATAGACCCTCAGACTTATTCTTGAGCTACGTAACGGGTGAGGAATTAATCAGAGAAATACAACTATCACTTGCTGATTTTATGTTATTGTTATAGATATTTAGCCGAAGAAATGTCATACACTAGATAAGCCAAGATTATGTGGCTTGTAGTAATTTACAATATTAAATTTAACATAACAAAGCATAATGTTTAGGGATAGTAAGGGACTTATTGATCCACCTAGGTTGTTCTATTCTTTAAAATAAACTAAAACTATTAAACAAAAAGAAAACCTGAAAGATAACCCTTATTATGCATATAGCTTTCAAACTCACTTAAATTTACTGCCTCAACAACATCTGAAGGCAACACATTCCAAAGAATATTCACCCTATTAGAAAAGCAAAACTAAAACTGTCTTAGAAGAAAATGACTTCTACAATGCCAAATTTATCTTTGCGCTCTCTAGTCTTACCATTCACAAAATTATGCAAGAAAAAAGATGATGCATCAGCATTATAAGTTCTTTTAACAATCTGAAACACCTCAATCAGATTCCCTCTAACTCTTCTTTTTTCAAGAAAAAACAGTTTCAAAAATATTAATCTCTCCTCGTGCAACAAGCAGTATTGTGCTTCTCTTAACTCCTCCTCTTAACTTTATACAACTGTTCAATGTCATTTCTAAGGTAAGGGGCCCAAAACTGAACACAATACTCCAGATGTGGTCTAAGCATTGATGTATACAAGAAAATTTTAACATTTTTAGATTTGTATTAAACATTTCTGTAGATACAAGTTAAAATACTATTTGCCCTACCACTAGCAATAGCACACTGCTTGGATGATTCAAGAGAATGATCAACCACTGCACAGAGATTCTTTTCTTCCACCACATTACTGAAGTTATTACCACACAACTTATTCTTATAATTCAAACTGTGATAACCCATATGCATTGTCATATATTTATTACAATTGAAACCCATTTACAATTTACTCGCCCAAATCTACACCATTACCCTCATCTATACAAGCAGTAACGTTTTCATAGATATGTTCGATTGTAATTAAGCACAAAATTACACAATGTGCTCTAGCCACCACTAGTATCGAAACTTGATTTTAGTCGATTTATAATTCTGCAGGCATGCCGTTTTGCCACTGGGTTGTTTTTTCATAGAATATCAAAAGGTTTGTAAGGCGAGATTATTCCTTAGCTAAGCCAAATTTACTATCTAATAAAATTCTAAAGTTTCTTAGAATGCTTTGCAAAGCATCTTTTATTAAGCTTTTCTAACTTGTTTACAACTGATGTAAGATTTATATTTATAATTACTGGGACAATTCTTGTCATCTTTCTTGAAAAGATGAGTGACATCAGTAAGAAGTGACTGACATTTTCAATTCTTAGTCTCCTTCATAACCCTTGGGGAAATATTATTTGGCCAAAGAGCCTTATCGTTCTATAAACTTCTCAATGTTTTCTTAACAAACTTAGAATGAATGCAGTAATATTGTTTGATATGGTTTCCATTTATCAAGTATTTAATATGAGGAATATTGTTTGAATCTTCATTAATTAAAACTGAAGAAAAAAGTAAATATTAATAACTCATCTCATAACCAGCAGATATTAGTCTTCCTTGATCATACCTCCTAGGTCCTATTTCAATTCTAACGTTTTGATCTATTCAAGGATATCCTTACAATTAATTTTTATAATTTCAGCCAATTGCTTTTCGTACATCCTATTCAATGTTCTTATTTCCTTCTAAATTTCCCAACAAACCATTCAGTTTAAATTTCTTAAATTTGTGATGCTTTTATTTAATTTTATTCTGTATACCCTTAGGAGGCTAACCTGATTTTGTACTACCAGATCCCTTTTTCTATCTATAAGAAATATGTTTATCTTTAATATTGAAAACTTACCTTGAAAAGTATTAATTAATTCAGCATTTGTTTCAGTTATTTATAGCACCAGATGAATTTAATACATAACATTATATTTGTTGAATTTTAATAACTTAAATGGCCAAATGTGATTATTTTAAGCTTTATATGTAACCGTTTTAGTTGGTACTTGGTACTTTCTTTATGCCAGCACAACCTCATCAGATGTTCTTTGGTTAAGGGCCAAAAATACCAATAACAAGGAGGGTACCCAACTAATGATTCAAAGGAATAATAATATGACACAAAGCTTCAAAATGAGTTATCTATGTTCTGCCCATCATGGGGAATCGAACTCCTTCATTTAGTGCTGTTATTCTATAAGTTTAAAGCTGACCTATCTGAAGATACCGAACTCTGCTTACTATACATCAGTTCCAAAGCACGAGGCCTCGAGACATGAAGACTGGATGTTTGTAATTTAATCCATTTAAAACCCAGTATGTGTCACATCACATAACGCTTGATTTGTCGAAATAGGAGAAGTCGTAAAAGCTAAAGTGCATTTATCCAGATGGAATAGTTCGATTATTGTCTTTCTATTATTATTTTAGTAACGGTGAGCAGAAGGGTGCCATGAGGGGAGCGTGAAACCTCGTAAGTTTAGTGAGTGTTGGCATAGTAAGTCTAAAGTAAAGACGTAGTGTGGGATCATTTAGCCTAGGATCAACTGCATAAAAGTTATCATTAAAGTAAAAGTATCGTTTCAGTTTAAAACGTAAATCGTTTCTGAATTAATCTATTTTCTATAATTTAGAAGTTGTGGATCTAACTGATTTTTATCACTAATTATTTTTTCAGAGAGATAGTGTGTGTATGATTTCTTATAATGAAGCCACATGGAGTTATCTGTTGTGTCCATCAAGAGAAACTAAACTACCGATTTTAGCGCTGTGAATCTGAAAACTTATCGTTGTTTCACCGGGGACATTATTTTATGAGCACACCTTAATATTTTTATCGTTCTCTCGCGAACGCTTACACACTCCTGTTTTTATTGGTAATGCTCACCAATATATAACGTCGCTTAGCAACAAAACTATCATGAGATGTTATAGAGTGTTTCATATATTATGGGTTGTTATAGAGTTGTTTTTAATTATTATCGGATGTTATAGAATGGATTTTTAACTATTGTGGGATGTTATACTGTTGAAAACGCTTCCATGCACATTTTTTGGCAATAATCAACAATGTACGTCGTCGCTTAGCAACAAAATTATTATGTGATGTTGTAGAGTTTTTTATTATTATGGGTTGTTATACAATATTTTTAACAGTTATGGGACGTTACAGCAAATCTTGACTATTATGCGATGTAAAAGGGTAGTTTTACTTATTATGTTATTGAGTGGTCTTTAACTATAATGGAATGCTATAGATGCGTTTATCTTTTATTTCAATACATAGCATAATATTTTAGGTAATTATACTCGTAGGAAACTGGGTCTAAAAATCAGCGATTTAAAACCTGCACGAAAACTCGAATCGTACAAAGCTTCTCAAATTTTATTTTTTGATA
The DNA here is from genome assembly GCF_004210375.1 of Tachypleus tridentatus. Taxonomy (NCBI): domain Eukaryota; kingdom Metazoa; phylum Arthropoda; class Merostomata; order Xiphosura; family Limulidae; genus Tachypleus; species Tachypleus tridentatus. Next base: position 57,344,111 of record NC_134834.1, on the reverse strand, counting down.
AATCGAACCCTAACTTTTAGCGTTGTAAGTTATTAAAAATACCGCTAACTCACCGACGGACACCGAGCTGTAGTTACTACACATAAAACACTTCGTAACTCTAGCCTACGTGGGCTCCAGTAGGGTTTTGTTTTGTTTTGAATTTTTTGCAAAGCTTGTTTAATTGTTTTGTTTTTTAATTTCGCACAAAGCTACTCGAGGGCTATCTGTGCTAGCCATCCCTAATTTAGCAGTGTAAGACTAGAGGGAAGGCAACTAGTCATCACCACCCATCGCCAACTCTTGGGCTACTCTTTTATCAACTAATAGTGGGATTGACCGTCACTTATAGCGCCCCCAAGGCTGAAAGGGCGAGCATGTTTGGCGCGACGGGGATGCGAACCCACGACCCTCTGATTACGAGTCGCACGCCTTAACACGCTTGGCCATGCCGGGCCGCTACACGAGGGCTATCTGAGTTAACCGTCCCTAATTTAGCAATGTGAGACTAGAAGGAAGGCAGTTAGTTATCACCACACACACCGTCAACTCTTGAACTTCTCTTTTACCAACGATTAGTGAGATTGATCGTCAATTTATAACGCTTCCACAGCCGAAAGGGCGAGTATGTTTTGTGTTATGGGGATTCGAACCCGCGACCCTCAGATTACGAGTCCAGCATCATAACCACTTGGCCATGCCGGGCCTTTCTAATGGGAAGGCTGACAAGTAACACTCACCGTCAACTAGCTCTTTCGCTATTTTAATAACGTATATTAAAATTTGATTTTCACTCTTATGAAACATTTATGGCCTTATTGCGTTGTAAGTCCGTAGACATGCCGCTGTGCCACTGTAGGACCTTATGATACACACATTTGTTGCTCTCTTTGTGTAGCTTTGTGCTTAATTCCAAACAAACAAACGAGGCGTAAATCACGGTGTCTGAAAGCAACAGACCGCTGCGCTAAATTATTGAACAACAATCAATCTTTCTTTACTATTTGATCTATGTTGTAGGTGTAGGTTGTCAGATTAAGTCTGCAACACTGAGTCAAAAAATAACAAGATTATTTTTTCTTTAAAATACTTATTTTTATTTCCATTTCGCTTTTATTTCTTAAATTTTAAAATTTTATTTTTTTTCTGAAAAAATATCCCATTTTCTCATTTATTTTATTAGTTCAAGTAAACTATTGTGAAAAGGACTTGAAATGCTTAGTGAATTATTCACCTGTTTCCTCATTTTGGGGTAACTGTTATGAAACTGAATGAGTGTGTTTACGTAACTGTTTCTTCTGAAGTAATAACGGTGTAATTTACAGCGAAAATCGCATTATGGGGCAAAAACGTAAGTCACCAGGAAACTCCTTTAGGATTGTGGAAAGTTTAATTAAGAAAATGTTTCATATATAAAAGTATGCAACTCAAACTTCAAAACCAAGTCACTAGTTATTTCTGTGTGAATTACAAAATGGTACTAGACGGAGCTGATAATGACACACCAAGGTAACATGCTGTTGTGTTTGTTATTTTTGTTCGTTTTTCATAGAGAAAAGGCTTTGTGCATTACGTTGGAAGCATTTGTTCCAAACACAAGAATATTTTCCAAAGAAATGTCAGTTTCAGATAAAGGAGTCATAACAAAATCAGGATTTACTGCAAAAGCAAATATCATTCAACCTTTAAGTAAGTTGTTCAAACATTTAGAAGAAACGCTAATGTTTCATTTTGGACAATCTCAAACTTTCTTGCAAGCAGTAAAACGTTTCTCACTGATTCAGGGAATCACATTTGTCTCGTTATGTTTATTAGGTGGTAAAAGAACCACACAGACCGTTCTTCAAGGACCGCAAAACACAACAAATTCCAGCTTATTTGAAAGAGAACTTAGAGCAGGCCCCAAAAGGGTAATCGTTGGAGATGGTGATCGGAAGAAAAAAACAGATCCGACAACAGCAACAACAGTACGCTCTTCAAACTTAAGAAACACCCGAGAAACAGATTCAACGATCTGCTCGATTGACTTTGAGAGCAATGAACCTGAAAGTCTCTCGTCATGTCCTTTCACGTGGGACTTCGACTACGACGAAATGCGACGACCTCAAAACATATCTGTAGCACGGTGTAAGTGCCGTGAGAGACAGTGTGGTTCAGCTAACTCAGATTTTACGTGTAAAGAGTTATATCGTCGAGTAGAAATATGGTGGGGGGACTTTAAAGATTCAAAAAATGTTATTATAGCTTGTATTTGTGTTTATAATAAAGGACGTTTGTCAGGAAACAATGATAAAAGAATGCCATAGCGAATAATGTTTCAATATGCCATTTTATTTATTCTTAAACCCAAAAACGTATTTATCCTGAAGATGGTGTGAAGCAATCGGGGAATACCACTTTGTCTACAACGACTTCAATTTTAATACAATCTGAATTGCTTGTTAACCCTAAGCTGTTTTTGTTTATTTTTACTGTACATTTTAAAACGGTAAATTAATGATGATTTATAAAGTTGAAAAAAAATAGTTTGTATAACGAGACTCTTTTATTTTTGCCATATTTTCAAATTGTTTATTGACCCAATTTTGGGAATCAATTTTTTAAACATGTGTATAGATGCACTGCTGTGTCAGTGGTTGTTCTAAATTAAACATTCGTTTATTTAAATTTTTTGAATGTTTTGTATAATGTAATTAATAAAGTTTATGAATACTTATTAGTTCAAGTGTTCTTGTTCTCCAGTGGCTTAATGGTATGTTTGGAGGGTCATAACGCTAAAACTGGGTTATGATACCCGTGCTAGATACAGCATAGATAATCAATCCATCGTACGCTTTGTGCTTAACAACAAAAAAACAAATAAATTATGTTTCACGTCGTTGCGCCACAGGTTTAAAAATATTGATGTTCTAATATTCAAATACATAAAGTTTGTGTTTCATACGAGTTAGTTAGGACTACTATAAATCTATTAAACTACTGTAACACTTATTTCTGGCTTTTAAAAAGCTGAAAAAATACTCTCGTTAATAATAATTTATTTGTGAACAAATGCAAGTGTTATAGAACTTAAAATATACAATCTATTAATAGATTAGCCTTCCACCTTTAGGTTAAGATTTTGATATTTTTTAAAAAGAAAAACACTATAGTCGTTTCTTTATCGCTTTCTCTTTCCTAGTAATGTAAAATATCTCAGCATTATTAATTAGTTCCAAGTTAATTCTTAGATTTATTCTTTTGTTCATATAAATTATCAAACAGTGATCAAAAGTAAAAGAAAAATAGTTAGAGTTTTATATCTCTAAATTAATTAATTGATTTACTTTATCAGTTGGGAAATACTATTCTTAATTACACATTAACTTGTTGTTTTCCACAAATAATCAGCGAATTTCACTACGAGCGTTAGTGGCTGAATAATCCTTCAATGGTAGACGTGTTATCATGTCTGCAGGAGTGTAGCACCATCATGAGAAGGAGGGTAAAATTTTCAAGATAATATTACACCTTGATAGTATATTGGCCATCTCTTGGTTCTCTAGCAATTTACTCATTTTATGACGTCACATCCTTTACCGATGAAATTCAGCTTAGATTGGAATATGATTGGATAGCGAAGGTAATATACTAAATGCGTCATTTTAGAGAGAGAAAAAGTGGGTTAAATCAATAATTTATAATTTTGTAGAAAGTATGGTAGCTTGTATAAGTTAGGGCTTCTATGGCAATGATAGAAAGCATTCTGTGGAAGGTTTTGAAGAATAAAGAAAAAATCAGAGTGGTTTGAAATTTGCGCAAAGCTACACGAGAGTTATCTGTGCTAGCCGTCCCTAAATTAGCAGTGTAAGACTAGAGGGAAGGGAGCTAGTCATCACCTCTCACCGCCAACTCTTGGGCTACTCTTTTACCAACGAATAGTGAGATTGACTGTCACGTTATAACGCCTGCACAGCTGAAAGGGCGAGCATGTTGGGTGCGACCGGGATGCGAACCCGTGACCCTTAGATTACGAGTCAAGTGCCTTAACCACCTGGTCATGCCGGGGCAGAAATAGGAGAGCAAGTGTTTTTTAACAATTTCTTTAAAAGTTATTTAAGTTCATGAAATATCTTACGTGTTAAATTATTTCATTTTGAGATTTATAGTGTGTTTTTCAGCACGAAGACACAAGTTAGATTTAGTAAGTACGGTAAACGAGAATAAAATATTCTGAAAACTCAAAGCATTTTTTTTTACTCGACTATGATTATTATTAGCAACGTTTCCTGGTCTGATAAAGATAAAAGTGACTAAATTTTTAAAGGCAGTTTCCAAGATCACAGATAAGCCGTTATTTGTTTCAATTCATAGCAAAATAGAGTATTAAAATGAGTGTCTGTTAATAGATATATCTAGTTGAAACTGACAGAATATATGTATGATGGAACTTTATTATTAACAATTAAACAAATTTAAAATGAAAATAGGTAGTTTTAATGTTTCTCAAAAAGGATTTTACAACAAAAGTTTTGGAAATCTCGCAGCCTAAAAAAATATAGAAATACTTGGAACAGAGCCAGAAATATTTTGAGCACACAGGTTTTCATGTATTTTTGTCTCCCAACATTTTAGCCATGGTCACATCTATCCATGTCGGCCCGGCATGGCCAGGTGCATAAAGCACTCGACTCATAATCTGAGGATCGCGGGTTTCGAATCCTCATTACACCAAATATGCTCGCCCTTTTAGCCGTGGGGGCGTTATAACCTGACGGCCTAAAAACTATTCTTTGGTAAAAGAGCAACCTAAGAGTTGGCGGTGGGTGACGATGACTAGTTACCTTCCTTCTAGTCTTACAGTGCTATATTAGGGACAGCTAGCGCAGATAGCCATCGTGTAGCTTTGCACGAAATTGAAAGTAAACTATCCATGTCAGCAATAATAGTGAGATACTCTAGGGATAAAAAGGGTCTCTCTCTCTCTTTTTTTAAAGAGATACTATACTTTCAGTTGCGCTCTTGATTGTTTTTAAAAACATATAGCTATTAAAATTGTTACACATTAGCCTCATCACTGAACATTGCATTATCAAAAAAATATTTTATATTCCTCTAACTTAATCAAGTACATCGTAACAAAACTCTCCTCGCAAGATTTGACAGTTGTAATGATACAGGACTTGTTAAATTATCTGTTACAGACAGACTGGCTTTTAGTATGTATAATAACTGCTTTAAATACATTCTATTTCACTTTTATTTAAAATTCCGCGTCTCCCAGTGGCATAGTGGTGTGTCTGTGGATTTACTACGCTAGAAACTGGGTTTCGATACCCGTGGGGGGCAGAGCACAGATAACTCATTGTGTAACTATGTGCTTAACTTCAAACAAACTAACTGAAATTTCCCTTGACTCCTTGCATTTTTCCGATGACAAATGGTGCTTTCAAAACATTGGGACATTGATAAATTCGCATCGTGTTGGAAGAAACTTGTGATACATTTCTGAATGTATGTTTGTAATATGTTATTGGTTTAGTGACTTCGAATCACAAGTCCTCAGCGGAAAGTTTACGCACGGAAAACGTTAAAATCCGAGTTTCAATTCTCCGTGGTGGACACAGCTGCTGGCCCAATGAAGTTTTCCCCCTAAAACAAACAAATGGTACTGTGACACCATTTTGTTTTTGTACACACCCCAGTAATAGCAAAAACTATAACACCAAAATTAAATTTTTGTTTATGTTCAAAGCCACACAATACTAATATGCACTATTAGACCACCCCAGGGGTAAGACTTCTGACCTTAACATTATAGGCCTTCAAGCTTACTGTTGTGTCAAAATGAAGCTGTAAACTGTTCACAGTTGCACACCACTAATTATTATCATTCTTATTTGTATTCATGTTTCGATTGCTCTCTATTGATGTTATTTTCTATATATTTCTTTAAGTCATCATTTCATCTAATTCCCTTTCCCGTCTTGTATATAGTTTTGCTCTCATACGAAAAATGTTTCAACATCTCTTTAATTAATATCGTCACTCTTAAGTCTAACTAAAACTGACGTCAACGAGACAGTTATGACTGGACAAACTCCAAGGTCAACTCGTCTGGAACGACCGGTTTACGTTATCTCTACCCAAACTAGTAGTTAAAGGAATGGGGGAGGAGGATCCACAGGAATTCCTGTTGCCTGTTTACATTTTCCCCCTTTCTTTGATGATGGCCTCTCATTATATAATTGTTTTTGTAACACTGTGCATACACGGAGAATTAAAATTTTCATAATTATGAGATAAAACTTACTAGCAATGTTTTTTTTTTTGTGTGGTGATAATAAGAGAACCATTAAATGCTTCGTGTTTTTTTTTTGTTCCTGGACAACCAGTGGCACATTAAACGAGTTCTACTTTGGGCCAAAAAGAACCACTTATTTCCAGACCTATTCTTCTTCAGGAAAATAAAAGAACAGTTAACTATTAGATCTTTGTATTTATATATTTATTTATTGCACCTATTGTGTGTTTCTACACAGAACCACATACAATAGGTGCAATTTTGTTTTTAATCGGAATTACAATTTACCCGTGTTACAATTTCTTAAAGTCGTTTCAACACTTTGGGTTATATCTTTATGCTGTTTTTGTTTCTGGTTTAACACATCAACTTCAGTGTTTCCACACTTATTTAATTAAGACACTTTCTTAAACTCTCAATTGATACAAGAATAGTTCTTCAAAACTGGAAAAATCATATTCTCATCAACATTGGTCTCGAGTTTTATCAAGCGAAATTGTAATATCTTAGTAGTGCCATATAGACCTAGATATGAATGGATAATAAAACATATAATTCCTCTGATTAGGATGTTTAAGAAAGTTCAGGAATATTAATTATACAAATGTAGTTTGTACTTTAACATGCTACTAAAAGCTCTGCTAAGTTATATATCTATTTGTATGTATCAAAACTAACAAATGACTTCACTAATAATTTTCCGCGTATTATCTAAAGCTTTCAAATATTTGCAATAATTATATTTTGTAAAATTAAGTTTACACAGTAGTAAAAAGTTAATATAAAATATACTTGCACATGAGCAGAAAATTTATGTTAATAATAAATTTAAAACATTTTATATGATCGTGGGGTGAAGAAAATTCACTTAATTTAAGACAGTGTTTTATTTTTGAAAGTTGTCTCTTGTGGTATTTATACTTTCACCCCTTGGTGATAAATATATACAAGACATGGTCATTATCTTTTATTAATTTATGTTTTGTTAGAATGCTCTCAGCATTGCAATTAAATAATATTCCAATGTGTTTGGGTTGGAACTACTGTTCGCTAAAATTTATGCAACAAAAATGACTGGATGACGAAAATAAATATTTAAATCGTTGACTTGTTTGTTTGTTTTAAATTTCGCGCAAAGATGCACGAGGGCTATCTGCGCTAGTCGTCCCTAATTTTGCAGCATAAGACTAGAGGAAAGGCAGTTAGTCATCACCACCCACCGCCAGTTCTTGGGCTTCTCTTTTACCAACGAATAGTGGGATTGACTGTACATTATAAAGTCCCCACGGTTGAAAGGACGAGCGTTTTTGTTGCAACGATTATTTGAACCCGCGACCATCAGATTATGATTGAGCGCCTTAACCACCTGGCCATGTTGGACTTCGTTGAATTAACTTTAGTGATCATTTTTCCAAACATATTGGATTCATTTCAATACAGATTTTTTGTCTTTTAATTTACCGTAATACAGACCCTTTATCAAGAAATATGTTTATACATGTGTAAATATTATACATACACACACACACATTTACATATAATTTCTTTATATGCCAAAGTGGTTTAAAATGCAGTTACAACAAAGCTCTCTTAAGCATCGAATTTGGAATAATCCGTTTGATGCATCAGTATATTTTAAACCAAATCTTGTCATGTTCTATAGACATTAATTAATAAAATTATTATTTTGTTCAATGAGCTAGCATTGCTTTCCTACCGCGGGTGTTGAAACCCGATTTTTAGCCGCGACATAGTGGCTCATAAAATGGCTTTAATTTTTTTTCAGGAACAAACCTTTAGTTTATAATTCAATTTTTTGACCAATTTGAGATCTAATTACAGACGCTGCTATTGAGGATTTCCTCTTGTTAATGTTAGAAACTCTCAAATTTATCATTCAGCCACAGAAAGGCCTAAAAATATGTCACACATATGTGAGTTACATCAAAGAACATCAGCTCACAGTTTGCTCTGAATAAAAACTTAAAAACATTATGTTGTTTGCCAGAATCGATGGAGTGTTAAGGTTTACTGCTCTCTTAAATAATAATAAAATTAATATATTGTATGCAAAGCTACATAGTGGATTATCTGCTCTTTGCTTACCACGGGTATCGAACCTCGAATTGAACGTAATAAGCCCCCAAGTTTAATGCTAAGCTACCAGGGGTGTTAATTTTATTACTGCTTTTAATTCGCTTGTTGAAATTATAGATAAAGCTACTCTGGGTCTGTCTGTGCTACCTGTTCCTAATTTTGAGGTGATAGACTAGAAGAAAAGGTAGCTGGTCAACAGCGCCCTCTTTTACTCTTCTCTACCAAGGAATAGCGCCATTGATCGTAACATTATAACTTTTTCTAGCGGCTGGGAAAACAATCATGGTCAGTGGCAGGTTTCAATCCCGTGACGCGCAGGTTGCGAGTCAAGCGTCCTAACCACCAAACTTATACCTTTGGATTACTTGATATGTAAAGTTAAGGAATTTGACATTGTTGTTATTTGTGTTATTTTGAAATGCACATACTCGCTGTAGAGAAACGATTATCAGTTTATTTTATTCCTTAACAATTATAGGCCACTCCAAACCAAATAAAACAAACTATGAATAAACAAAATGCACCGAAGCTACTACTCAGTTTTAGGGTCGAAGCACTATTTACCACAGCAAATACTCTTGTGACTAAAATCAAATTATTTAGTTTCTTTCTCTTTTACTACATGTTTAAATTAAGAAATACCATGTGGAACGTGACGTTTTCATTAATATATGAACTCAAAGGTTCATTGGTTTTTAATACACATTCACCAGGGAAGTGTGTGTTGTAGTTGTATTATCAGAAGTGTCATTAAACTTCTAGTAGAAATTACCCAAACTGATAATGTTTGACCACACACACAAAATCTGATCTTTTAATAGCAGACTGAATAATACGAAGAGTCCTCCTCAGCCTGGTATGTTCCATAACCGTCATCTCCATTAATATTATCACAGTTTGTGGGTCTCCTAAACATGCCTAGCTCACTTGTCGATTCTCGTTTTAACCTACAAGATGACTGATTATTACGGTTTAAAGTTTCATACAAATGAGTATCAACAGCAGACATGATACTGGTATTTCCACGTGTTTTACTCCAGTTCTTCTCTATCTCTTCACATTCCCCTTCTCTCATCATCTGTAATGTCTTCGACTTCCGAAAGCTCCAGAGTTTGCTGAAAGGATTGCTAAACCTGGAAGAAGAGGTGGATCGTGTAGATCCTAAGGCTGACTTAGATTTCATAGATCCTCTCTCTGAAACAAAGTCTTCGAAGTTCATGGAGATACTTATTGATTGGGTTTCAAATTCTTTTACGAAACTATTGTTACGTCGTTTGTTGCTTCCATCGGAAGACGGTTTATTCGCTGCTTGTTTAAGATGTTTAACCACGTGATGCGTAACTTTAATCTGCTTCTTCCAATTATCTGCTTCTTCAGTACAGAATTTTAACATCTGTTGATAAATACCAGAGCTTTGAAAACGAAGATCATCTCGCTTCTTAACAAGCGAAAAACTAGAATCAAGATCTATTTCCACCAAAACTGGTTCACCGTTTCTGAAAGTGCATGCAAGGAGCACATCCTGTTGCTTAACCTCTTGAAGACGCACAACGCCAGTAAAGTTGCTTGGAAGCTTTAGCTGGCCGCTGCTGATCAGTCGAACCGTAAGGGGAAACTGGAAAACCCGAAGTAGATTGGACAACAAGAAAATGTGACTGATGGAGTAAGAAGAACGACGAGCTACAACGTAAAATTTTCCAGAGGTAAGAAAGGGTATGAACAGTACTTCTCCCATCTGACTGAAGCATTTAGCGTACTTTTCTCGGTTTCTTTCGTTACAGTTTCGTCCACCCAAACTTGCTTTTGACCTTGAATCTATGTCCTCGTACACACCGAGCAGTTTGAGGGCTTGACCAGCAGGAACCTGTAACAACAATGTAAGCGTTTTTGGATCATATTAGCACAACTTAAACAACACTAAAATTCTTACTACCATTATCCGAGTTTTGTCTTAGTATATAATTCTTTACAATTTAATTCTTAACGTTATTCAGTGGGCACAGTTCTATACGAGCAAAAAATATATGTTTCAAGGCTTATAACAACAGGCTCATTTTTGAACTGGGACTTTAAGCCTGGCATGGCCTGATGGTTAGGATGTTCGAGTGATAACGTGTGAGTTTGAATCTGGGTGAAGGAACACGATCAACTCTTTAGCCGTTGAAATGCGATATGACGAAAAGGTCAATTCCGCTATTCGTTGGTAAAAGAATAGTTCAAGAGTTGGCGATGATGGTGCTGACTAGTTGCCTTCCCTCTTGTCTATTCCTGCTAAATTAGAGACAGCTAGTGCGGATAGACCTCGAGTAACGTTGGCAAAATTCAAAGCAAAAGTAGCCAAACCAAACTAAAAAATTTATACAACTTTCTAATAAAGAATTTCTACGAGACGTGCGACCTAGTAACCAACCAAAAACAGGTGTAAGTTAAGAACCCGTAATTTGATTCTTAAATCTCAAGTATATTGTTCTTGAAACTGTCTGCGAAATTGAGATTTGCATCTAAAAGTTTTAACAAGTACAATGTGCAATGTTGTAAGACATTTTATACTCGCACAATATTAATATCTTTCTTTGCATTTAAGAAAGACGTTTGAGACCACCAAACGTATTTTAATTTTCCTCTGGAAAAAATTCCCTGAGAGATGCAGAAAATTAGAAGAGCATTTCTTTATATTACAAAATTCAGCAAATAAACCAATAGCGTACATTTGGAATGTAATCATATATATTTGTAGAATATTCCACAATGCACAATGTTTATATCAGAATAATTTTATAGCAATCATATGATAAAAATGATATATAGACGAAAGACATTTTTGCTGTAAGAACTAGCGACGGCTATGTAATAATGAGAGTGTTCTTTCAGCTTCTTTGCCTTGTTGTTACCTTAAGCAAAAGCATCAGGAAAAGCTATATGTTTTTATATGAATAAAGAGGCCAATTATACTGTATGCGTTAAACACACCAATCATTGTAAACCGTGCGTAAACACTGAAAGAAAAAAACAGAGTAGACAACGAATTAGCACCAAAACATTAATATTGTATTCCACGAGACAACAAACTACATGACAGTAATGTATATCATGACGAAACAACGAGATAATACAGCAAGGTAAAACACGACTAAACAGCAAATAGCTTTATAGCAGATTATAGCAATGTATAAAACCATGATGAAACACCCGAAATATTATAGACCATGCTCATTATGAAACGTGAAAATAGTAAAGTAGTGTAGATTAAGATGAAAGAGCAAATAACACTACAGCAGAGTAAATTATAAGGAAACGACAAACAATACTATAACAATGTAGACCATAATAAAGCAGCTAATAATACTACAACAGTGTATACCATGATAAAACAGCAAACAATATTACAGTAGCGAAAACCATGACAAAGCAGTAAATAATACTACAACAGCGTAGACCACGGCGACATAGTAAACAATATTACAATTACGTAAAACATGATGAAAAAGCAAGCAATACTACAAGAGTGTACATCATAATAAAGCAGCAAACAACACGACAACAATGTAAAGCATGATGAAACAGCAAACAATACTTAAACAGCGTAGACCATCACAAAACAGCAAGCAGCGATAACCATGATAAAGAAGCAATTAGTAATACAACAGCGTAGACCACGATGACATAGTAAACAATATTACAATTACGTAAACCATGATGAAACAGCAAACAATACTACAAAAGTGTACATCATAATATAGCAGCAAACAATACTACAACAATGTAGATCATGATGAAACAGCACACAATACTACAAGAACGTAAAGCATATGGAACAGTAAAGCATACTACAACAGTGTACATTATAATAAAGCAACAAACAACACCACAACAATGCAGACTATAATAAAACAGCAAACAATACTACGATAGTATAGACAAAGATAAAGCAGCAAACAATATTACATAACCGTAAACCATGATAAAACAGCAAACAATACTACGACAGTGTAGACCATGATAAAACAGCAAAGAATACTACAACAAGGTAGACCATGATGAACCAGTAAACAATACTATAACGGCGTAGACCATGGTGAAGCAGTAAACAAAAATACAACAGCGCAGATCATGGTGAAACAGTTAACAATACTACAACAGTGTAGATCATGATGAAACAGCACACAATACTGCAAAAACGTAGACCATGATGAAACAGCAAACGATACAACAGCGTAGACCATAATAAAGCGGCAAACATTACTACGACAGTGTACACCATGATGAAATAACAAACAATACTACAACAGAGTAGACCATGATGAAGCAACAAACAACACTACAACAGTGTAGACTATGATGAAACAGTAAACAATATTATAACAGTCTAGACCATGATGAAATAGCAAACAATAGTACAACAGCGTAGAACATCAAAAATCAACTAATAATACTGCCACAGTGTAGTCCATGTTAAAACAGCAAATAATACTTCGACAGCGAAGAGCATAATAAAGCAGCAAACAATATTACAGCAGCGTAAACCATGATGAAACACCAAACGATACTACAACAATGTATACCATGATAAAGCAGCAAATAATACTATAACACCGTAGACCACGATGACATAGTAAATAATACTACAATTACGTAAATCATGATGAAATAGCAAACAACACCATAACAATGTAGACCATGATAAAACAGCAAACAACACCATAACAATGTAGACCATGATAAAACAGCAAACAATCTACAACAACGTAGGCCATGATAAAACAACAAACAATACTACAACAGTGTAAACCATGAAAAAACAGCAAACAATACTACGACAGTGTAAACCATGATAAGACAGCAAACAATACTACAACAGTGTAGACCATGATAAGACCACAAACAATATTACAACAGTGTACATCATAATAAAACAGCAAACAATACTACGACAGTGTAGACCATGATAAGACAGTAAACAGTATTACAACAGCGTAGACCATAATATAGCAGCAAATAATGCTACAACAGCGTAGGCCATGATGAAGCAGTAAACAATACTACAACAGTGTAGACCATGACGAAAGAGCGAGTGACACTTAAAACAGTCTATAACAACATGGAGCTTCATAACATATTCAACGCTTCCTCCTAATCATAGATCATATTTTAACTATTAACTGAGAAACAGGTGTTTATATGTAACATGGGAGGATGATCCTTTGCTATCTGTAAAGAAAAATAATTCATATTGAAGTAATTCTTACATTCAGAATCCATGGGATGTTTGTTTCGTTTTACAAATTTACATTCATATTGTTTTAAAGCACTAGGACTGTGTGATATGAATGTGTTTGCTCATGGTCGAATTCATATCTATAGCTTTATTTTAACCCCCATGAATATATTTATATACAGTTATAAGAGTAAAAACGAATTGACCTTAGATCATATTAATCTTAGATTTGAAAACATAATTTTTGGAAAATATTTGCAGCCATGTTAACTATATTGTATGTTAATAGTTATCATTGACTTTCTTTCAATATTATATTGTTGTTTCTTTTTGAAAAGATCATGGACTATTATTAACTAATTTTTTTTATATTTCGGGGCTTCACTTGCCTATTTAAATATGACCAGTTTCTAAGATTAAACAAAGAAGGTTAAGAGATGTTTTTAGAATCAATACTGAAATCTGTATCACTCCAAATTATAACACAACTTCTGTTAAAATTATAAGCCACAGTTCTACAAATGAAAAGCTATTATATTAAATGACTCAAAAATCAAGTTCTAAGCCACATCTTTCAATTATTTTTCACTTTCCTGTTCATAAATAGAAACTGTATATTCGGTACGCTAACAGAGAAATTTTGGCCGAACGTATGTTCGGTTTTGTTCTACTTTACAATTGTGAAACAACCAACATCCAAAACCAGAATAATTGGAACACTTTGGTCAGTAAGATCAATTTATTGGATAGACTTAGGGATTAAGTAACGAAAAGGAGGGTTCATATATTTGTTTGTATACATGTGTGTGTGTGTGTGTGTGTGTGTGTGTGTGTATAAAAAATAAATTTTTTATTTACATATCTCTAGGGGTAAGATGAAGCAAATGTGACACTAAAAGACACTGCCTTGAAGTATTCTACAATTCTACAGGAAGGATTTGGTACTAGCCATTAAGAATTATGAATAAATATGCATCAATGGCCCTGTAAACTATAACAGATGTCTCATAAAATACCAAACTTCCATATGACATCATAAGCCTTCTTAAGATAAAAACTTAAGAGAAACAAGATGCTCCATTGCAAAAGAAAAAAAAAAAGCTTCTCTGATTGATGTTTCAAGTTGAATTCTATGGTTGATAGTAAATGTCCATATCAAGGGAAGAAAAAAGCAAACTGAGTGCTGAAGAGAAGGCTAATGAGAGCATCATGATACTAGCTGAAAATATGACATTAAAAAAGTTAGTTACAATAGTAAGATTATTTCAGTGTTGCTAATGAAAAAATAAGTTACTTTAGAATGTAAAATCAAAGTGTCATGAAATATCAATACTCCTTTTCTTTCTTTTTTTTTTTTTCATGAGCAAAGGTGGGTTGGAACTTGCTTTTTCAAATTAGAAACATTCCAAATTATGCACTGCCAAATGTAAGACAAAAATGCAAAACACATAATGGGAAATCATCATCAGAACATTGAAATAAGTGTTAAAATACTATTTTCTTGATGAACTATTTACCATTTCTAAATACTGAATAGTGTTTTAGTGTAAGTTTCCTATCAATGAAATGTATTCAAAACTACCCTCCCAATTTTCTATTTTGTAAACAGCCAAAGAACTTAAAAGAAATAATCATGGTGCCTGTAGTTGTAATAAAGCATAAATGTCAAGCAGGAAATATTTGTCATTCTAAATGTTTGTTCAGTCAAGTTCATGTAATTATAGCAAGCTCACCACCCCACTTACCACAAGAAGAAACAAGGAGTGTTACTACTTTGATGTACTTCAATGTACTAAGCAGAGTCAATGTTATGCTGTAACACACATCTGCTACTTACGGGTAATAAATTAAATCATGGGTTTGCAGGTGAGTTCGTTTTATTTAAGTAATTGCTTTTGTACATCATGTTCATCATACAAAACTCTGCCATTTTGACATCTGTTTCCAGTACAGTCCACAAAAGAGTAGGTAAGTCTCATTGCAATTTTTATTTCTTAGAATTTAAAAATGTTATTTGTTTAAGACATAGTTAAGTTTTATGTATAAGATGGAATAATATAAATACTAGATAAAAATATTAGATCTATTGCCTTATAACATTTTATTGCACACTTTTGTTTAATAAACTAGGCTGCTGCATGATGTGTTGTTCACAATCAGTTGTATGAAATATGACTCGTGGGCCAGTGATTATGTGATTAGAACAAAACAGTACAATACCGAACTATGTTTACAGTTGTTTTATTTCATCATAAGTCACAAATATATATAAAAAAAATGAAATCTACACTTTAAAATGACCCATTTTTACCAAGTTTGATATATGAAGTGTGTGTTTCAAATATTCTGACATCTAATAGTTATTCGTTTTTATGCATAGATGGCTAACATGATTTAATTGCACTGGGGTATGTCAAGAATTTTATCATTAACATTGTGTGAAGTGATAACTAAAGCTTACAGCATTCAAAAAGTAGAAGCTTATATAGCTAAAATATCTAAAAGGTGAGCAGGGCTATGTGTTTGAGTCCTGCCAAGTCTCACTTTCATTTAGTCAGAAAATAATTTAACCTGCACCTCCTCAGACAGAAAACACCTTAACAATGAATTTATACTTAAAACATTTACCCTTTTTACAAGATTGTAATATGTGAAGTGTGTTTTATTAAATACCATACCACAGGAAAACACTACCTGATAATTAATGTTCTGTCTCCCTGGCCCTTTTGTTTTTCCACTTCAATATGTGCACCAGATACTTCACAGATGGTATTAATATTGCAGCCTCCTTTGCCAATAACTCTGCTAATAGCACTGGATGGTACTGATATTTTCTTGGATCTAAATAAACACCAAGATAGTAATAAAGTAAGAGTATGTTATTTTTTAATTTCCATTCAAACTTGTATAGTAAAATTTACAAGCCACAAGAAAAAATCTATTTATGTATGTAATTAATAAACCACAGTAGATCACTGATGTTCCTATTTTTAAGAAAGGCAATCTATTACTTTCAATTAAGGTAACCTACTACTTATGAATATTTGTTAAATGAAATCATATATATAAATTTTTGAGTACATTAAATTGATACAATGGTGAATATACAAATCAGTAAGTCCCACAACAATCAGAAGATGTACAAGGCTGCTGTACAAGAACTATATTTTGAGATTGTTTGGCAATTCATAGGTAGAGCAATCTTAATAAAAATTTATTTGCTCTTGGAAAAAGGTCATATAGATGTGTTCAGATTGGAGATTTGAAATTGACATGATGGGAATGTTCCTTATGCTTAATGCCACAGAAAACAAAGGAACATGAATCAACTTAAGATATCATGACCATCCAAAAAGCCTGCAAAAAGAAGTACCTCAGCAACAGTAAACAATGTATAGTATCTCGTAACAGGTGTGAATCCATTAATTCAAAGGTCAGTAGTGAAAGCTGTTCTGCATGTCCAAGGCAACAGTAAAAAAAAATAATGAATGCATAGTGACATGGTTAATATAATGTACTCAACCTTAATATATTGTTAAGTCTCACCTATATGAGAAATAATTTCACATATCACTATCACAAATACAAAATTAAAATTTTGTATTTTTTTATTTGAAGTTATACGATAACTAACTAGGAATCATGAGACAAACATTTTAAAATTATGTATTACTCCTTATTTAAAACCAGTCTAATATCTAACAGAACATCCTATAAAACAACAACTTTAAAAACAGGTTTATTAAATTTATAAAAAGGATACAGCATTACATGGTATAAATAAAATGCAAAACACACCGACGGACCACTTCTTTCCAGCCTTCTTCTCGTCGATGTCCTTTCTTGGGAGAAGTTAATGTAGTAAGAGGAGACAATCCTCTTATAGAAAAAACTGTTGTTGTAGGACTCTGAGGTCTTTCTGACACATCTGAATGGGGTTCCACCATTAGCTTTTCTAGAGAAGATCTACAAATTCATTAAAAAATGTAACTAATTAGCTTAAACCACCATTACTTGTGACAGAGAATATTGTACACTACAGGGTCATAAATATCTAATTAAACAAAAAATTAAAAGTTAATAAAAAATTATAATACAAGCAATTAAAAAAGAACTTAACAAGTTGGCTATCTGAAGGCGTACTTGCCATTATAAAATTATTTCTATCATGCCCAAAGTTACTGTTTATATAAATGTACTTGTCAGAGGTAACTGCTGCAGTTTCAGTGCAGTATGATGCTTAAGATCACTGCTGATAAGATTCTGAAGTATTCTCATCCACTACTCTGAAAGATTGGTTTCCAGAAAAATTTAGTGTTTGATGCCAACTTTCCACACATGGAATGCTCAACAGAAACTACAGAAGCAGGGTATCCTGGGTTCGAGAGAAAGAATGTTGATTGAACCACCAACAAGAATGTGATGACAGTAACATCTATACTTAGAGTTCCTCCAACCAACATTCAAGTAAAATAAGACAACTCTTAGTGAGAGGTATCTGGACCTCAGGAGGCTTTAGAAACATGGATACAAGAACTAATATTCAATAAGATCCATAATTACAATCACTGTTTTTATTAAATTGGTATAACAAATACTGATTATTGACTTTTGTCTGAACTCTATAGCAGGATTAATAACAACAGGCAATATTTTTTCAATCAAACCATATCACAGTCTCTCAAACACTTATCCAAATATTTTAAAGGTTACTGTTGATATAACTGAGATTATCAGCTTCTGACTGAACCCTATTCTTGGGTAAGTGATGAGGGACAATATCACTATCACATCAATGAAACTGTATCACAGCTGTCTTGAACACTTATTCAAAATTTTGCAATCCTCTTACAGAAAAAAATTGTTTTTATAGGACTCTGAGATCTTTCTGACAGTGACACATCTGAATAGGTTCCACCATTTGCTTTTCTAGAGAAAATCTACAAATTCATTAAAAATATAACTAATCAGATTAAACCACCATTACTTGGCTACAGTGCAAAACGCCCGTTGTTTAACAAAAATAATAAGAAAAATAACATACAAACAAGTATGTGCTAAATGTTTTGTATAATACTATAAAACTCCTGTAAAAACTTTAATTTCATTAATTTTAAACTATCTTTAT
The DNA here is from genome assembly GCF_004210375.1 of Tachypleus tridentatus. Classification (NCBI taxonomy): domain Eukaryota; kingdom Metazoa; phylum Arthropoda; class Merostomata; order Xiphosura; family Limulidae; genus Tachypleus; species Tachypleus tridentatus. The sequence continues at coordinate 57,325,409 of NC_134834.1, read as the reverse complement.
CACATTTTGAAATAAAATCGAGCAAAAGCAGTGCACTTGACCAGAGATACTTACTACTGGTTGCTAAAAGGCTAAAAATTGTCCTGGACTCCCTGTAATTGAGAATACATAAAAAGACCACCAACAAAAAAATAGGTTTTCAGTGAAGTGATGCAAACACTAAAACTGAAAGATAAAGTCATAACTTACATAGTGGATACCTTGTTTTTCTGTTTCTCCTCATCTCTTTCTGCATTACCAGATATAACACCAAAATCATCTAAATCAGGGGTGCTCTTCATTCCATTTACAATTACATCTTTATTAGATTCTTTATGTTGATTTTTGTTGCTACATATACACACTTTCGATTCAGAAGATGCTATAAAGGAACCTCCAACATTAGAAAATATTTCTTTATTATAATTACTAGATACAATAGTGGCAGTTGTTGTAGCACCTGAGACAACAGGAGGAATACTGTTCTTCTGATTTCGTTTTTTCTGGCTCCTGGAGGCAACAGAAATGCATGATTGGTGTAAATTTACTTCAGGTTGTTTTTTAACAATTCTTTCTTTCTCCAACTTTTCTTTACAATCCCCATCACATGATAGTTTACTCTCCTTAGCACAAAGATCTTTCTTCTTTTCTGGTCTTTTCGACCTTTCTTTTTTTTTATCTGTTCCACTATTTTCTGGACTAGACCTTTGGAAATCTTGACTCTCTTCAGTTTCTATGCCAGTTATGGTGATATTTGACTCTTGACTTTTACCCTTTGCTGCAGGTTCTAACTTGTTATTGTTTAGTAGTCTTTGCTTAGAAACCTCTTGTTTGGATATGACAGGACTACTACTTAAAGTTTCTCGACTAACAATAGGTTCACCTTCAGCAGCTAAAAATAAAATAAAGATTGTTGTTAACAAAGCAAGAAAGAAAAACAATGACATTTAATCCTTTGAATCATGTTTCAAAGGTCCAAAATTATATAATACAATAAAAGCATCAAGCCTCAACGTACTTTATTAATACTAAAAAAAGATTTCTATAAACTTACAGCTATTTTAAAACTTTTTATGCAATATAAAATATGTATACATAGTTTATCAACTAAATGCTTAAATGTAAAACCAAAGTGTGAATGTTAAGACAAAGTTCAACTATTGAGATAAGAATTTATTTATCAATCAAACTTTTCTGTCAATTTTAAAACAACTTCATGCATACTTTTCCAGTAAATTTTGGCTGATAAAGGGACATGATGATGTAATGGCAGATAATACATCAGATCAGTAAGACACAGATTTCTGTTGTGTCTGAAATTCCCTGGTTCCACAATTTCAACTTTTATGTGTGTAAACACTTAGAGACTGAAGAGTATTTTCTGACTATGTGACATTTAATACATTTGTGAAATGTCTTCAATTTGTAACAAAAAGTCCTTACTTATTGAACACAATTTCAAAAATTGTTTTATACCCAATTTTCCCCAACATTCATCAGATTATACGTATTTCTGTCTAAGTTAGAATCAATCTAAATGATTTCACACACAAAAATAATGTTGCCAATGTAAGAAAAATATCTAATATATATATATAATTTGAAAGAAACAGGCAAAAAGCACACATCATTAAAGCAGATGTAGAAAGATTTAAAGCCTACCTTTTTGCTGATCCTTTTTGTTTATCTGCCATTGCACTTTTAGAGGTTTATACATTTCTGAGGTGATTTGTCAGCTGTCCATCAAGCAGCCAGTTAAAATGAACCTCAAATATTGAATTTGGTTTATTATAAATATCAAGGCTGACAAGGACAAGACAATCTTGAAGATAGCCAACTACATGGTTCCCATACCTTGAGCAGAATGAAATTCCAGACTTTTCCCAGATATTTTCCTGACCAAAATATGTTATTCCCTGACCATTTGTTCTATGCTTGTAACATATAATATGTGAAATTGCAAAATATTATTCAAGCCGTACATTAAGTCACAGTTTGCTTAAATTTCACCTTGCAAAATTTCAGTAAGATTGATCACACTATTCTTGAATTTTTTATCTTTCATCAGAACATAAATAAGGGCAGTTTACCCACTTGTTTATGATTCTGTATACCATCACCATTTTATTTTAAATTCAAATCATAAAAATGTTAATGCAGCATAAATAACACTATATTTTAATATCTGTGATTATTACACTAGAATCTTAACAGGAACAGGTTTAGTACTGCAAAATGGAATGTTCTTTAATAAAAACACTTATGTCAGTATTTATTAACCTCCTCAAGACCAAATTATGATATAATACTAGGTGTATGTTTTTGCTAATAAATTATAATAACTCATGAACATTAATAAATCTAAACTACTGACATTTTTACACATTGCACAATTTCTATGACACCTTTTGAAATATAAATTTGATTTTTCCGATTAACTTGTAATATATAATGCAATCAAAATTACTACATGTCATAGCTATTTATTACTCTTTTCAAACATATTACATGATGGTTGAACCAACACCAATTTTAAGTACACACACACACACCTCACAACACCAGGCCAAATTATGCATATGCTTGGCCACTTTGCTGAGAGAAAAGATAAAATAATTATCTAGAGTATAAAAACTAATTTAAAAAATATTTATCTCACTATATTTTGTACAAAAAAATTATTAATTACATTTTTAAAAATAAAAAACCCAGTAATTCAGAAACCTTCACAAAATTTAAAAAAATAAAAATTTCATAATCATCTTTTGTCTTTAAAAATACTGTAAAAACTGCACAACACTGCTAAATGTAAAAACCTTCAGTTGTTTCAAAATTAGTTTATTCATTTTTGCCTGTCTCAAGTACAACTGAAGTTACGAGAATGCGAGGACCATGTGCAGAACATAAATACAAAAGAAAAGGAGGCTGCTAAAGCTTTTCACAGTTGGAAAATTTAATGATTTCCATTGTCTGAACAAAAGCTCCAAAAGGAGGCCAAAAACTGACAATTAGAGATAATAATTACAATTCTTTCTCCAAAACAAATTTTAATAAAACTTACATCAACTCTTTCACAACACAGGCTCAGCCAACTTGAACAATCGTGTGACCTTCTTTAAGGTCTTTATAGATTTAATATTTCTAACTTTCAATATAATGTGAATATCTTCATAAAATTTCTCTGTTTTGAGTTGACATGTCTTTCACATACAAAAATCATTTTTTAGTGAAGTATTTTTAATAAACTAAAATAAAGATTTGTCCATCACTATATTGAGTAAATTGTTTGAACATTCTATGTACAAAGTAATTTTCATGTTAAGAATAAAAATACTTTTCTCATTTCAAAACTCTAAAATCCTAAAACTTCCTCAAAAAACATTTCAATTTTTTGTACATTAACATTTTATCTGTTATTCTCTCTACTCTAACTCAAAATGGAATCAGTCAATTTAAATGACCTCAAAAACCACCAAAAAAAATCTAAATTGCCCCTTTTTGTCTTTCTACAATGACCAACTTGTAACATGAAACTACATTTGCATATTCTAAGTAGCTTTAAGCTTATAACTGTAAGGATCTAATTATAATTAAATTTTGTTGTTTTATTGCCCTTTTAACCATATTTATCCACTACTGCACAACTGTAAGTTCTAAATCACTTGGGACATGTACAGCTCACATTAAGTTATCAAATTACATTACCCACATGCTGCTAATGTGCTTACCTCACAAAACACTTATTATATTATCATTTATTTTACCTAATCTAAAACCATAAAGGATCCTTATTTTTACATTTTAGTTACTTTCATAATAATAAATAAAGTATAAACATGAAAAACAAGAAATAAAGTACTTAATCATCTTTTTTCTTCCTATCAATTGTCAATGACATTTAACCATATTTTTTATTATTTTTTTATTAATGGTAATAATGCACTAAATGATTTGGATTTAATTAAATAATACACCAAAAAGCACAGAATTGTAACATACAAAAATAATGTTTGGCATCTCTTAAACAGACTGACTTCTGGTCCACTTGATGGACCAATAGTCCTGTTAAATACTACTGAAAATGTAAGTTCAAAAATATAGCAATCCAAACAACATTTCTTTCAAAAGCTTGTTTGATCAAAATGCAGGCATCACTCTTGAGCCCACTGTTTGGTGCAGTTGTATTGAAATAAATTCCTTAAGTGACATCTTAGAGCTTCCACTCTTGAAGGACATAAACATGTGTTTGCTGCTTTTCCATGTTATGGATGAGTCTTAGCATTTCTAGGAGTTTCTTTTCTCCAACTCCAATCACAGCAATAGTAATTCAATCTATTTTTCTATATCCCTTGAAAGGTAACTGGTAGAAGCTTTACACCCAAATGAAGTACAATACGATAATATGGGAGAAAGTTTCCTGCTCTCTTTTGGAAATCTCTTCCCGATTTGTACAGCAACTGTGACTGACAGCACAACAATATTAATCCAATTAATTTTTCTCTATCCCTTGAAAGATAACTGGTAGAAGCTTTACATCCAAATGAAGTACAATAAGATAATATAGGGAGAAAGTTTCCTGTTCTCTTTTGGCAATCTCTTCCTGATTTGTACAGCAACTGTGTCTGACAATGTTTTGAGAGTACAACATCTTTCAAACTGTGTCCAAGAAACCAATCAGCATCACCAAGGTCGAATGTAGTTTTAACTCTACCTTTGTGTTTATATGTTAAATAATTCATTTAAATCTCTGCAAAAGAAGTGTTCTTTCACGCAATAGGCTTCTTGTGGTTGTTCTTGATCATTTTCAGGGTCATCAATTTTTCTAGCTTTAATATTGCATAGTTATCAGTTGTCATTATCCTAGCTTTTTCCCAATAAACAAAAGTCAGATGACAGCTCTCTTAGACAGTCTTTGTGGTGATACAGACACTTTAAAAAGAACTTGCTTCTTTAAAGGAAGTCTTGAGCTCATGATCAGGAGTAGACCCCCCCAATCAAATATCAGAAGCATTTCTTGTCATCAAAATAATCATAACCTAATGACATAAACAAAGGTAGAACTTAAGAGATAATTTTTGTTCCGACTGCATATTATTACAACTTCATGCTGATTAACTAAAGCCTATACCCAGTACTTGTAGAAGCCAAAATACCAGAATATTCTTAAAACTAGTTGTTTTAAGTTTGTTGGGTTGTTTGGCATTTAAATGGTCCAGAGTAATAAGGCTCTCTGAACCAAACAGTTGGGAAAAGAGTGACCCAACCTTTGCAAAAAGTGTTCTCTCTTGAGAAAGTTATCCTCATTAAGATTTCAAGTCAAATCAGGTGGCTCATGGTGCTACCATCAGAACCCACATTGTGTGGGCAAGGAGGTTTTTTGATTCTAGGAATCAAACAAGATGAGCATTGACCATCCTCTCCAAGACTTTATACAGACAGCTCATCAAAGCAATAGATCAATAGTTTGTTAAAATCTTGGGATACTTCCCAGGCCCAGAAAAGGGTAGTATAATAGCTTGGTGCCAAATATCAGGAAAGACATCTTACTGCCAAATCAAGTTGAAAACAACCAGAAGGATAGAAAGAGATAAAGGAGATAAATGACACAGCATCTCATAATGAATACTGTCAAGTCTGATTGAAGTACTGCCAGATCAATGAAGAGCTATCTTCAGTTCCACCATGGTAATTGGCCAATTATAATTGGAAAGACCCACCTCCCGAAAAGAAAGAGCTATCTCTCAATGCAGATCTTGATAGCCGAGAAGGCTGATGAGGAGACAGATGAGCCAGAAAGATAGGAAAAACTCTCTCCAGGAATGTTAGCAATGTCAAGGACTTTCTCAACTTTCTGATCATCTGAGAAAGCAAGATCAAAAGAGTTTGGGAGGTGTACAACCCACAGACCTTCTGAATCATTTCCCACGCAACTTTGGAGCTGGTGAAATTAGAGATGCTCAAAGTATCTTAAATCCAAGATTCCTTTTTGCTTTGATGAGTGATATCAACCATGGCCAGTTTTCTGCTAGATGATAGAAAATGGTCTCTGTCATGTGGGTCATTCTCCACACTCCAAGAAAAAAGAATACAGTGAGGGTCAGCAAGCAGACAGATCCATAGCAGTAAAACACTGAATGTGTGCATGAAAGTAAGTAAAAGAACCATCACTGAATAGAAAGAGATTATGATCCATGAGCATACATTCTACAGAACCCCCTCCATTAATGGCAACACCACATCAGAAGAGATATATATAATAGGAGATAGTAACTGATCAAAAGAACATCTTCACTGAACTGATTGCAAGTCTCTCCTGCAAACAAGTAGATGGAACAAATAGCAAATGGTATGACACAAAGAGAGATGAACTAAAACAGCTTCAAGTGAAGTGGAAAGCAGTACAGTTGTAAAAGACATGTACTGGATGACCAGCAAAGCCACACTACCATAGGTTCAACCATCACACAGCCTGTCTTTCCTACAGAGGGAAAACTGTTGAATGGTGATGTGATTGGCAAGATGATGAAAACTTTTCTGTAAGGAAAAAACAGACATAGCAGTATGAACCAATCAGGACCTTAATGTTACCCAAGTTAGAACATAAGCAATGACAGTTCCACTGTATCAGTGTGACCATTGTTATTTATTAGAGGATGAGAACAGAAAGCCCTTTGGTTTTATTTTTCTAAAATTACATAATCTTAAAACCATTCAAGTCAAATTTAAAAGTATTTCAGTGGCTAGTTTCAAAAGTTGCACACCTGCTTAAAAAAGAAGTAGGTCATGGTCATACTAAAGAGATTTTTTTTCGTCACAATCTAAGTTACAATAATAGAAAGTGTGGTAACATAAAAAGCTTTTTAAGAAAAAAAATTCATATCTGATTTCTGATTCACCACTGAAAACAAATATAAAACCAATTTAAAATATACATACATATTAACTGTTAAAATTGTTATTTCACTTTATAAAATCAAAACACATCAAAAGTTTATTTACCAAGACTGAATGCTCTGAGCAAAATAAATACTACTCACACTTACTATATGAAACAGTTTTCACATATACAATTTCAACGCGTTTCAATTTCATTTTAATAGTACATTTTATAATTAATATGACTGTCAGTAACTGATAATTGAGAACATGCAAGGTTTTAAACATTTGAATTATATATTTACTACTCAAGTAACAGAAGGAAAAACTGAAATAACACTGTTTTGCACTTGATAGCTACCCAAATACTAAAGACAGATATAATATTTAAAACTGCACAAAATCAACACCATTTACCTACCTTATCACTTAAGGTGGCTATATACCTAATCATTTCTTGGTCTAATGGATATTGGGAGACATGTTTTACCATCCATTTTACAAGTTTTACATGTCCTTTTTTTAAATGCTGCCATCAAACAAGACACTTTTCTATTGTCCTGGCTGTCAGTGTCAGCACCAGCATTAACTAAAAGCTGAACTACATCTAAATGTCCACCTAGGAATAAAACATGTCATCAGTTCATCTATAAGAAGTAGAGACTTCTAAGTAAAATAGTAATATTCTAAAAAAATATTCCTCCTATTTAACACATACCAACATTTTAATTTTGAAACATTTCTCATGAAGGTTTTATAGTTAAGGTAAGATATGAATAGTTCATGAAAGTTGATAAACAATTGATGATTTTGCTTGAGTAATCACTTACATTCAACTGTTTGATTATAATCAGGAGTCTAATTTCAAAATACCAACCACACTTCATTTAATATAACACGCATCTTCAGGTAAAATAACTTAGGAATAAGTTACTTTTCTTCAGTCCTGTGCTATAATTTGTTATATACATACTATAATAAGAAACCTATAACAAACTGAAAATACAATTAACAGTGTTCAATGGTATTCTCACTACATATTCCCACAAGATTACTAAAACAACAGAAATTTTTTATGCTGAAAGTTACATTACTTTGCAAGATTTTGAAATAATTTTTATATTAAAAGTTAACACTTTTATTACTCTAAGAAAAAAAAATTTGCAAGTAAAAGATTTAAATGCATGCATAGTTTCAGCTGTAGGTCTTCATCAAATATTAGTTAACTGGATACATTTTAAATTGTTTTAAGAAAGTATTTTCAAAACACAAAAAATATAGGACCACTTGACCAATAATACTGTTGATGTTCACAGAAAAAATACTGGAGATGGCTAGATGGAATAATTATTTAAATGTTTTTCAAACATATTGAAAAACTGTTTTCATTTTTTGTTTCAAATAAGTACAACATCTAGGGACCTTCGACATTTCTTTATTTTTATATGAAAATCAGAACTGTTGTTCAAATATTATGCATTCATGAAGATATTTGGAAAATTTTTTTACTTTCCAATAATAAAGGATGGATTCAAAAAAGCTAACACCTGATGTAGACCTACAACAAAATTAGTTAGATTTTTAAAAATACTTTACACATAAGCATTTGTTTTTTTTTTATGTTAAAGTTTATTAATTTGATGTGAAAAAATTGTTTGGAAATGTCTCAGTATCTTCAAAAGAGCACTACACTGTCTAAATGATATACTTTGTAATACAGATTATAAATAAAAAAATTACTAAACACAGCAGTGACTAATTTCCTTACCATCAGGTACAGGATAACATAAGTTACATATTGCGTGCATGACTATTTTGAGATGATAAATCACATAGTGTAAGGGAATGCCCACAACTACACTTCAGTAATCAAGCATGGGATAATTCAGGTGCATCTTTACAGAAAAAAGGGACAATAAAAACTTAGCAAGTGCCACATCACTTGCTAGAGGGAGAGATATATCAGAGGTATTAAATTAACCATTATTTTGTACATAGCAATATCCTTGTGTGAAGAAGCCAACAACTTATTTTTTGAATTGACAAAATGTCAATTCTAAACATCTCTGTTTGTATCATATTTATTTTTCATTCCACATTAGGTCAAAATCAATGTCATAACATTGCCAGATAAAGTTAAGATATACAAGTAGGATTTTTTAATTCAAATTTCTTTTCACTAAATATTACCAAAACAGAAAATGTTTTTCATACATTTTAGGAAATCAATAATTAAGCTACTTTAAGTTTATATGAACCCCCCCTTCTTTATAGGGCATTTACTTCCCATAAGACCTACATGTTGTAAGCTAAAGTCCTTGTTTCTGATACACAATTGCCCAAATATACTTTCAATTAACATACACTGGAAAAAATAATTATAGTTGATTTAAATGCAAAATACGTAAATCACTTCATAATAATACTTTATTTATTTATAAGATTTTTTGTTCAATTACAAACACCAGACTACATACATCAGTTACATGTTTAATACAACCTTCCACAACTCAATAACGATCTTCTAATTAACCAAAACAAATTAACTACATATAGACTGTAAAATATTCATTTTTCTGTATTACTGCAATACACGAATACTGTTGAACCACTAAATTCCTTTAAGTTGTAGTAAAAGTATACTTTTTAACTGTATATACAATTATTACAATTTGTAAGATAAAATAAACCCAATATTACAAGTTCTCCATAAAAAAACATTTTATTTCTGGTATTGTATCATTTCTAACCATGATGTGCATTTCAAAAAATGTTTTAAAACATCAGAGTTGATCAATAATTATGCACATTTGCCAAGAAAGTACCTGGTTACTTTCAAGATTTTAAAATGAGAAAGAGAACGCTCTTTGGTCATAACATTGGAATGCATGGATAGAGACCTATTAATACCTGCATGCTAAGCCATTTCTCTGAATAAAAACAAGTGTCGCTGTTTAAAAAATATTCTTAATTTCTGTGTCTTAAGAAAACAGAAATATGAAAGTTATACAAAAATTCAGAGAGGTAACATACTTCCGATTGTCCACAAATGCTGAATAGCAAAAATGAAAACAAGAATGATAGAGTAAAAACACAACTACTTTTTAATATGCATCATGTATTACAATCATTATGCTGTTTACATTTTCCTGATATAATTTCAAGTTAGTTCTGTTCTACAGGCAAATAATAGGAAAGTAAATACTATCATGAACAAACATATCACTGCTTTCTCTGGACATGTTTGAAAGTAAAGACAAAACTTTCAGAATGATGGTTAAGTCACTAACAGAAATATTTTTTTTTCAATGTTTATTATAACTATATTTTAAGTGCAAACTATTTATACATAATAAATCATGGAGTAAGTTTTTACAATTAATACTACACAATATAAGATACAACAGTGAAGAAAATTTGTATGTAACATCCTTGTTTTATTACCTTAATAAAATGACTGATACTTACATCTTTTAATGCTACATTATTATTTTTATATTGTTTACTGAAAATCAGTTAATACATTGACATTTGTAATTTATTAAACATTAACCCTATGCTAAGGATAAATTAAGTTTAATGACATTGAAAATCCAAGATGTGCATAATAGACCTCTGAAGTTACAAAGTTATCTTCACAAAATTTGACAAGCTTCTAGTAATATTACAAGTCTATTGTACACAAAAAATTTGAATTTATATTAAAAAATTTATACTAAAGTTTTATCTATGAATTTCTAAACTTTTACTGAGTCAATCTGAATGCAAAAAAGATATTTATGTTAAAAGTAAGAGCATTTCCTCTCACCTTACAGTTTTCATATTTCATTTGCACAGTCTCTAAAACCTACTAAATTAATATTATAAGTTTAAGGTAGAAACTATATTTTATCTGTTACTGTCTCTAACACCAACTGCAGATAAATCATCAATACAAAATAAAATTAATATTTTTTTATATACATTATTTATTTCCATATTTTTAGTTAATGATTTCAACTATTCAGATCTATTTTAATTTTTAAGTTTTCTTGTCTGGTCTTTGTACCTACAAGGTGTACAAGCAATAAACCCTAGTAGAGTAAACAAACACAATACAGTAATGTAAATATTGCAAGTTCACCTTTCCTATTAACTGATCTCATGAATTTTATCTTAGGTTTCAGTGCCAAACTTACGAAATTTAAAATGTAAAACTTACAATTACTTTTGTTAAAAATATATACCAGTTAAATGTTAAAAACTAAGAAATTTAGGACAAAATCAAACCTCTCACTGTTGGAGGACAGACAATCAACTTTAATTCTTTTTCTCACTAAGTTGCATCTTCAAAAGTGAATGTTTTCTTACAAGTACTTATCTTCTATAAAAAAAAACCAAAAACATTTATCTTCTTTCTGTCATCTAAATATCTGTAAAAACTTTTCACAATCAGCACACCAGCCTATATACCCCATAAAAATTGCACCACTTTTAAAGATGTAAGTATCACATAACATTGCACCACCTACTTTGATGCAGCTAGCTACCTCTGTTATGCCTGCTCAATCCTCACTTTTAAGAATTTGCTGGATCTAGAAAAGAAACACCATCAGTGGGGAGGAAGAGAGGGAAGTACCTACTGTATAAGAAAATGTTAATATTCTACACAGTTTGACTTCTGTTTACACAAAGCTATAATTCCACACTGCTAATAGTGAAGGGACCTGTTAGGTGCACAACACTGAAACCAAATGAAAAGCGACCATCCACAGTGAACGAGTGTGCTGCAAGATGAAAACAAAGCACAACCCGTGTGGTACTGCATTATTCCTGGAAGAGGTATACTTTTCAATCTCGAAGTATGAAACGAATCCAATATGGGCCAAAAAAAAAGGATGTGCACCAGTGCAACTTGTTCTATAGTAAAACAGAAACCAAATGAGCTATATACATACACAACTGGACAGGCAAGTTTCCATAACTCAATCTTAGAATTAGAAGGGAGATGATAAAAAGAAAGAAAGATAAAAACAAATATACTGTAATACAAATATAGTGCCTAGGGTGTATGGACCATGTTACATATACACATCAACCACATCTCTCAGTAAACAGATTATCATACATCAAGCAACCAGAATTATGAAGAGAAAGTAGTTTTTTTGTCAAAATTGGACAAGTTCCTAAAATCACTGTTAGAACAAAAAGAACAAAAACCAAACACCAACTCAGGACAGGGTAATATCTGTAACTGGGATTACTGACAATAAATCATAATTCACTCAACTATAAATGCAGAGAGACATATCCTGCATCCAAGATTAGGAGGAGGATATAAAACATTTGCTCAGAATCAAGAACAATGTACGTATGTCCTGTTACCAATATTATGATGTATATGTGGAGTCTGAAGTGCCCCAAATTCAACCATAGGAACAGGGAAAGAACTTCCTGCAACTAGAATTAACAAGATGATGGGCTTCTATTGCACATAACTGTAGGAAGAAAGCAGTGCCATCCTGGAACTGGTATTATGAGAAAAATCTCACATAAGTAGGGTCTGCCCCAATTGACAGTTATCCCACTGGGAAAAAAAAAAAAAAAAACATACAGGAGAAATGGAAGGAGGGAAAATAGCTTTGTCCTCTTCCTACTGAGTGTATAATCATGAGTACGCATGGTAAATTAAATTTCTAAAGTCACCCAGGAGGAAGCCTCTCTAATCCACTACCCTGGCAACTGGGAACAAGGAAGTGGTTAGAACTCTTGTACTCCACTGGAAGAAAAAAGGGGAGAAGTGCACATAGTGGAGAATCTGTAGAAACATCATACCAGAGAAAGTGCAATGGGTGTCTGAGATTTCCTATTTTGAAAACAGACTGACTTGATTTATTCATTCAAAGGATCAGCAGAGTTGGGCACAAATCCTCTTCTGCTTTACTCATAAAGTCCAAGAGTGACAGGACATCACTGAATGAAACTTACTATTTAAAAACAAACATAATATATACATGTGTATACCACAGGGTATACCACCAGTAGTCATGCATAACACCCAATCTCTACAGTTGGTGTAATAGCACCGTCAGTAAATACAGCAAGTTTGAAACAAAGCATACTGACCAGACAACACCCACCACATACACACACATGTATACAAATTATAAAAATTATGCAGTGAGAATGAGGGACAGCCTACAGATACACTGGATACATAAGATATATGGATGGGTAGAGACTTATGGGCCACCCTGTATCTAAATTTGCTAATGATGTTAAAATACAAGAACTATTTCATGTGGAAAGTGGGAGCTTTTAATAATGAGAAGTTTTAGTTATGTGCACAAATTTGAAAAAGTCTTATTCTTGCAAGTTTTATTCTTAAAAACATGTTAAACTACAGTGTTTAGTTCTAAATTAAATTCTCTTTATAAGACTTCAAGTTTAACAGAATATGAATATTGACTGTTATAACTAATTCTCACTTAAATCTTTGAAGCTATGAGAAGAAGCTCAACAGTATGAATTTGTTTCCATTAAAGTACAAATGATTTAAGAAAGGGGTTCATATTCAGTTGTTAATTCTTGTTAAATTACTTAATATTCAGTACTCCACTATCTTTCAGTGATCAAATGAAAAGGTTTTGGTTTGTTTTGAATTATGCGTAAAGCTACTCGAGGGCTATCTGCACCAGCCGTCCCTAATTTAGGAGTGTAAGACCAGAGTTAAGGTAGCTAGTTATCACTACCCACTGCCAATTCTTGGGTTACTCTCTTACCAATAAATAGAGGGATTAACCATCACATTAAAATGCTCCCATAGCTAAAAGAGCAAGCATGTTTGGTGTGACAGGAATTTGAACCCACAACCCTTAGATTAGGAGTTGAATGCCATAACCACCTAGCCATGCCGAGCCAAAAAGGTTTTGGAAATATGGATTTGAAAATTTGGGGTTATAAGTTTACATTAATGAAATCAAGAAAGAGACTTATTATTTGACAAAATTTGTTTTTAGGTTAGTTTCTGGTTTATGGCATTACTGTTATATAGGTACAATGCATATTCAAATGTTAAACGATATATTTAATTTGCTTTAATAAATTAAATGTATACATTTTAGTAGTAATCTTTCATTATTATTTGACAAGAAAGCAACTTCCAATTGCCTTCTGTTGCCTTGCTATTTAAATTCCATTACATTATTATTCTACTACCATGAGGTTTCTAGACCATTTTATGTTGAAAAATAACAAATAGATTTAGTTAACATAATTTTGCATTAATGATACTGATATTTATAAAACCAATATAAAACCAAGTTATAAAACCAATGATAAATTATAATTTTACATAAGTAATAAGATATTAACATTATTGAAATTGTATAAACAGTATCAAACTTAAGAAAATTCACACGAAATTCATGCCCTAAGAATCTTTTTTTTTCAGTTTAATTAAAATTTTAAACAAGTTCAAGATAGTTTTAGTCCTAATAAAGTAGTATGTACAGTTGTACTAAGTGTTAATGTCCTTTAGGTTATAGCCTATAATCTATTCTTTAATGTTACTTTTGTTAAAAGTATTCAACAGAAAGTTTAATATATATAAATTGTGATAACATGTTTTAATTATAGGCTTTGTTTTGCATTGCCAGCTTAGTATACATATTTAGGAATAACCTAAATCTTCTCTTATTATCAAATTTCCTGCTATTAGCAGTATTATGCCCCAAAATAGCACTAGCAGAAAGGATACTTAATTGTAGAAACAATGCATTTTTATTACAAACATGAAAAAGAGTATATTTTGTCATACACTTTACCAAGTTGATTTGAAGTAACATTTAAAGATAAGCTCATAATGACTATTACACTTATCAACCTATGTCCAGCTCTGACTCCCTATCCTATTGCATATACTGCATATGAAGGTAATATATTCCAAAGAATGAACACCATTTGAGAAAATGTTCCTATATCCCCTAGTCCTACCACTCCTTCCATTCAATATAATAATGCATCAATTCTATTTATTACCTTATTAATTTTAAACACTTAAATCAGATCTCCTCTAGGTGCAAACTTTCTTTACTCGAGAGAAAATTTTTAAGGTCCTTGAACTGTCTTCATATCACAACTTCTCTATCGTGGAAGTCATTCTAGTAGATCTCCTTTGAATCTCAATACTGAACACAATACTAAATGGGGCCTAGTAGAGATTTATACAAAGAAATAGCAGCATCCTTTAATTTATTTTCATTATTCATAAATGTAGCACAAATCCTGTTCAATCTTTCTAGTAGCAAAAGCACACTTCAGAATTCTGAAGAGATTAATCAACCAAAACACCAAGATCCTTTTCTTCCCTAACACTACTGGCATTAATTTTCATCAAAATTTTAACTAGCTTAAATTACCATACCCCACATCCATTACCATTCACCTAATATAATTAAATGGCATCTGCTATTTTTACCCAATTTTCCAATTGATCCAAATCCACTTGGTAAACAAGAGCATCCTCCTCACAAACTAGGGCTGTGTTCAAAGGTTTGAATGTCTATTCACTCTTTGGGAATATTAAGATAATTTTAAACATTCAAAATTTCAACAGGTGGTATTCAAGCATCTTTTTTCTCTTGTTAACACAAAGTGTTAATTTTTGAATAGTATTCACACATTAAATGTTAATTATGTGGAATATTCATCTTTTTGATTGTATAATATTCATTACTTACACAGAAGTTTAATCAGAAAAATAACATACATAATCAAAATATTATACATAGTAGCTCATCATAGTTGAATATTGGAAGGGGTTGATATTTTTAGCAGCTGTACAACTTCAGTAAATTGTCCAGAATGTCTAATGTAAAATAAGTTGTGTGTGTTATGATTGAATGAGTATAAAACAAAATGTACACTAATAGTTTTATAGATGAAAAAAGGAGTACAGGTGTAACTACACTACTTCCACCCTCTCCCCAAGGCATATGTTTAAATAAACAACAATGATGTCAAAAAAATAACACTTTTTTTTTTAATACTTGAGGTCTTTATTACTTTTCTAACTGAAATGCTAATATTACTTTGTTGCTAGATGGAAATACAATAAAATGATCAAATTAATTCTGAGTTTAAGAAAAAATTGTAAAGTTTACAAAATGATAAAGCTCCTGGGCCAGATAAAAATTTGCAAAAGGGATTTGAAGAAAAGGTAAATTACTGGATACATGAGACACTTGCTCCTATTTTTCTCTAAATCCTTAAATAGTAGGCAGGTACCAAAAGATTTGAAGTTAGCTGTTTTACTTCTCTTTTGAAGGAAGATAAAAATTGTCCCAGTAATCACTGGGCTGTTAGTCTTGCATCAGTGATGGGCAAAGTTTCTGAAAGTCTCATGAAAGATTACTTGCAAATGGATGTAACAAAGCTTAATATTTTGTCTTGCAAATCTTTTAACAATTTTTGAAGAGGTTACTACTTATTTAAGTGAAGGTACAGGTGTGGATCTGGCTTATCTATATTTTCAGAAAGCATCTAACAAGGTCCCATTTATTGTTAAAATAATTATATCTGCTGATATGAGGAATAGGTCAGCTCTTTGGATAGAAAATAGGCTAAGTAAGAGAAAGCAATGTTGTTATAAATGAAGTTCAAACTGAATTGCATCACAAATGGAATATCTGATAGCTGTGTGTTAGAACCTATGCTCATTTTGATTTACATCAATAACACAGGTGAAAGAATGATCAATCTATCATTTCAATATGCTGATAACATTAAAGTTTTAGTGAGGATTCTGCTGCCACTTTACAAAAGGATTTGGATCATTTGGTAAAGTGGGTGAATAAATGGCTTTTAATTATAAGAAATGAAAGTTAATTCATGTAATATATCACAATTTGAATTATAAATATAGTTTTCTGTTGTCTTTCTAAAATAATCTTTGCAACATAACAGAAGAAAAAGATCTTTGTTCTGGCTTATCAGTTTCTTAAGCCATCCAAACCAAGTGCTATTGTTAGTGGTGGGGAAAATAGGATTTTAGGTTGTATATACAGAAATACTGAATATGAATCTAAAGATGTTATAATGACATTGAATAATTCATTGATTGAGCTATATTTTGAGTACTGTGTCAAGAATATTGCACTGTTTTAAAGAGTAAAGAGATCAGAATGGGGTTATCAGAATGAAAGCTGGATGAAATGGTTGTCTATGTACTTTTCTCTTGAAAAAAAGAAGTTAGAGATTATCTGATTAAAGTGCTTGAGATTTTAAAGGGAATTGAGTGTTGATGCCACACTTTTCTTCATATTTAATGGTGAGAATGAAAAGACTAGATGCCACAAGTATAATGTTTGGTACAGTACAAGTCATCTTCAAGTAAGACACTTATTTTTTCTAACACAGTGGTTGACATTTGGAATGGATTGCCTTCAGATGTGGTAGATTCAGTTAAAAAGAAATCTTGATAAATACTCAAAAAACAAGAGTTACCTTTAACATTTTGTTCAATTTAGTGAACAGGATGGTCTAGAAGGCTCTAAAGGATTTTCATTGTCCTTTAATGTAATGTTATGTTACATATATATTATGTATATTTAATCAAAACAGGTTTATATTATAAAAACTGACTTAACCTCTTCCATGCAGTGATTGCTAAAGATTTTCTCTGCCAAAGTCAACTGTAGTTCTCTAAGTGTTTGTATCACATGTAGCATCAAATTGGTGTACAAGAAGTACTTTCTTTGGAAAAAAAAATCTCATTAATGTAATTTTAAATCACATATGAATGTTTTATTTCACTTATGTGGATTATAAATTGAACAGTTTTCAATGAAATATAAACTAGAAGTTAGTGAAATAATAAATTAGGCCAATTAGTACTGTTAACTGTTAAGCATTTGAACTTGCATTTAGTAATATGTTCCACGCCTTTCAAGACTCAAACGCTACTCGGTTATAGTCCAACTGCAAACTATGCACATACATTTAACATCATCAAGACTGACTAATTTATTAAACATTCCCTTACTCATATCAAAGTATATCAAAAAGAGTAAAGATTTCACTTCAGATCCCTCATTTACCTCATTTTTATTCCAATCCAATTTGATTCATTTTCTTTTCTTACAGTCTTTGTTTCCTCTTTTTTAACAAAGTCTTTTCATTGAGCTACCTTGAGCCTCAAGATCCAGAGATAATTTTCTTTACTAGTTTTTTGCATGTTGTAGCACTTTGTTAATAGCTTTCAGAAAATTCGGGTACATCAAATTTACACTTTTATCCTCATAAACATAAGTGACATCTTTGAGGAAGGAAAACACTTGCAACACAAGATTTTCCTTTTGCGTAATTATACTAGCTATCAAACAAAACTATAAAAACTTTGTTAAATGGCTTTGAAATTTCTTTATAATCAGTTTCTCCAAAGCTTCTACCACCACAGAAATAAAATACCCTTAGTTGTTTCTTGAAGCCACTTTTTCCCTCCATTGAACATACTTATCTTTAAAACCTCCCAACATCTAAAAATCATTAGGATGGGAGTAAGACATTTGAGAAAAGGAAGGCTCATCTCTGATGGTTATGAAGTTATCAGTTTAATAAACTTTATTGTTTTTTTTTTTTTTTTCAGTTTTTACTAATGAAGATTTAAGTAATATTCCTCATCTTGAACAGTTGGTAGATGTAAAGAAGATTGAATAAGATGATCACATTAATTCTGAGCTTAAGAAAAAACATGGGATGTTCAAAGAATGACAAATGGAGTTCAGTCAAACTGGATTATTACCACAACTAGAATATTTCAGGGCTCAATAATAAGACCTTTTACATCAGTGACATATATGGTAGAATGGTCAATAAATTACTGACATTTGGTGATGATGTTAAGGTTTTGGATGTTGCTGGCTGGGAGAAGGATTCTGCAGCTTTACAAAACAATTTAGGTCATTTAGTGAGTTTAACAAATGAATGACAGATAGGTTATCATAATGTGAATTAAGTAGAATTTGTGTCAGGATTACCTTAATAGTGTTATGGAAGAAAAGGATCTTGGTGTTGTGGTTAATCCAAGCAGCGTGCTGTTGTTAGTGGTCGGGGCAAATAGGATTTGAGGTTGTATATACGGAAATTTTGAAGATGTTATAATTTTATTATACAAGCCAATTGTTAGACAACATCTGGAGTGCTGTGTTCAGTCTTGGGCTCCACACCTCAGAAAGAACATTGAATTGTTGTGCAGGGTTCAGAGGAGGGCTACTACAATGGTGC
Organism: Tachypleus tridentatus; assembly: GCF_004210375.1. NCBI lineage: Eukaryota > Metazoa > Arthropoda > Merostomata > Xiphosura > Limulidae > Tachypleus > Tachypleus tridentatus. The sequence goes on along the minus strand of NC_134834.1, from coordinate 57,306,290 downwards.
CCAAGATGGAAGGGTTGTCATAAAAGGAGAGATTAACATCTCTGAAACTGTTTTCTCTAAAAAAATGAAGAGTCAGAGGGGATTTTACTAAGGTGTTTAACAATGTCAAGGAAATTGATAGTGTTGATGAATCATGTTTTTTCTAACTTAATGGTGAGAACAGTAGGATGAGAGGGTACAAACAAATTTTTGCAGAATAGGAATCATCTTCATCTAAAGAATTTTTGTTATTTCTAACAGTGATTGTCCTTTGGAATGGGTTGCCTTCAGATGTTGTGGAGGCAGTAAATTTGAATGAGTATAAGAGAAAACTTGATAAATATATGAATGATAAGAGTTGACTTTAAGGGTTGTTTTTTGTAAATATTTTTAGTTCAGTTTAAGTGTATGGAACAGCCTAGATGAACCAAGTGATCCTTTGTTTTCCCCAGCTATTATATTGTATTAAATACCATCATTATTTTTTAGTATTCTTTTACTTTTCCATCCTTATTTTCTACAACTAGTAATGAAATTATTAGGTACAAATAAACTTGATTTTGAAGATACACTTTGGTTTCCATACAGTAGTAAACATAATTTTTGAAATGCAATTTTTTTTTGAAATCCCCTACAAACTGTTGCACTTCTCCAGAATATCATTAACATACAGTGATTGATTCTACAGATAAAATTCTGTGTTTTATGGACAACCTTTACAGGCTTTTATATATATAATATTAAAAATAAAAGGGTGGTTATGATATTCTGATCCACTAATGTGGTCTAACCTGAAGATACAAGTCTGTCTAACTGTCATGTTATATAACTTATTTATATAATTTAATAAATACATTGTCTAGTATAAATAACTTAGTTTTATGATTAGAGGTGCTAATAAAGTACAGTATTAGATTACACTAGTATTTTTCAACCATTCCAATCTGATCACTCTGTTAGTAATTCTTCATCATTTGGAAATTAAATCTGAATTTGAAGAAACAATTTTTGTCATTTTTTTTTGCTATTTTACAATAAAATAAAAAATACAAAGAAAAATCATACACAATATGTGCTTCCTTTAACTTTTAAGAAAAATGTACTTTTCTTTTCCAGTTCACTTTTTGTCTTTTTTTTGGAGTATTTAATTTTAATATTATGACAAATATTAAACATGTTGTAAGACCTATGTTCTATGTTTAAAATAATCATAACAGATCTACGTTTTACTCCTAACTTAAAGTCCGAGATACTTAATTTATAACATAAGTTTATTTTCATTTGTAAGTGTAAATGTAATCATTGGGAAAGTGGTATTCGTTTGTTGTTGTTGTTTTTTTCTTAAAACAAAAAGGCTAAAACAGTAAAAGTACAATAATTCATTAACTTGATTAAACCTACCGTAGCCGTGTGCTTTGCTGTTGCCGAAATAACAACTGGCGAAGACATATTTGAAGACGAGCTCGCTCCCATACACGACTAAACTCACAGACGCGGAATTTTATCAATACTACGACAAAAATAATAAAAACAAAAACGTACAATTTATACAACCAATAATACAATTGCCTTATTCTCTGAGCTATAAGCTTTTAGTAATAAGGAGAAGCTATTTTATCGCCCTCTAGAAATACTTGAAGTGATTAAATTATTATAAATAAATTATAATAAAATATCGTCTTGTTTTTTAAACCAACAACAAAACTAAATTAATATGAATAAAATATTCATGTATTATTCTATATGTTAAATATTCTCCCATTCAAATTAAAGATTTTTTGTCTTCTTGCCGAAGCATTCGTCGGTCTAAAAGATGCTAAATTGATATTTATTTATTTTTAGAAACCCAAATCGAATGACCTTCTTCGAGTTAAAAATGTATCTCAGAATGGCTGGTATGGATATTAACATTTTCATTGAAAACAGAGAACAACGTTTCGACCTTCCTAAGGCATCTTCAGGTTAACAATAAGAGAGTTTGCAAATGACCGTTGCCGGACACATGTCTTAGGGACGAGAGAGTTGTTATCTGCTTTTCAATAAAAGTGTTAATACCAATACCAGAAGTTCTGAGAGCCATTTTTATTTCAAATGGGCTTCTCTTCATCAAGAATTACTTCTCCTGGTTACTTAACTCTAAATATTATATTTGTTAACACTAAAACGTTGTTAGTAACAATGTAGCTAAGTTAATACATTGTTAGGTTAGTAACATAAAGCATTCATTACTTTACAGTAAAACTTTGTTTATTTGAAGTTAAACATAAAACTACGTAAGAATCTATCTATGATCCGCCCACTAGAGGTATTAGAACCTACTTTATAGCGTTATAACTTCGCAGTCATGCCGCTGTGTCAATGAGGGTCACAGAAAGGCGTTAACGAGTTTAATTATCTCTAAATCATGAAGTTGTCAATCAAGGGTATTTAACGTTTTTTACATTGTCTATATTCTCCTGATCAGTCATTATTTTCTAACTTGAAATAGTTGCTTACCCTTAGACTCCTTTTGACATACAATTAGAACTCTCTTTTGAAACATTCTGCGTAAGGGCCACCTTAGTATCCTTTATAAATATGAAACATAAGATGTGCGTGTAAAATGGACTCTCGATAAACAGACTAGGAATCATATTATTAAATAAGACCTCCGTTTTAAGTAACTATTACATAGTAAGATTCAAACATGACTCAAAACAATATACACATTAACCCATTTGCATGTTTGTATTTAAGCACAAATCTACACAATACACTATCTGTGGTCTACCTACCACGGGTATTGAAACCTAGTTTCTTGCGTTCTAAGTCCGCAGACATACCACTGTGCTGCTAGGAGATGCATATTAACTTAGGCTCTTGAAAAAACAAAATTCAGTAAAACATAGCAAAGAATGTTAATACATAAAATATAACATAACTTAACCTTTATAAAAAATATCAAAATAAAAAGTATAAAATAGCTTTGTGGCACAAAAATACAATAATGATCCCCTAAAACTACTTGCAATATCATTAGAAATATAAAGCTAAAATGAAAAAAACATTCTGAAAGGTAACTAAATATCAGAACGAGTAGTTATTTAGAAGTTCATTAAAATATGTCCTTCCACTGGTTCAACGGTATGTCGATTCACCCATAAAACAAAGCTAGCTTAATTACTCCTAAAATACAATGGAAGGAGAGTCTAGTACTTTACCAGTTCGCCGTGGACGAAATCGGCCGATGACAGGTGACGACGTAAGCAAAGTTTTATTAAGATGTCAGTGACACATCCTTTAGAAATAAGCATGTTGAAGACTTATTAGTGTTTTGTTAAGGATATGATGAGAACTTTTCAAGATATCAGGATAACACTCGCAAAATCCAAATGAAGAAAGTGATGACAGTACTGGTGAATCGAAAATGCACTACCTCATTGCCTCCTCTTCCACTGGTGCGCCTGAGTAGAGATCCAGTACAGATATGGTTAACGGATACATTTACGTTCTGGAATACATTAGGACAGTAACAGGGGCGTAGATATTTTACACCCGATGGAAGGGATGACTTTTGCAACCACTTATGTGGACTGTTCAATTTGCAAATTGGTAATCTCTGATTACGTGAACCTGAAAGCTGTAAACATATAGTCACAGAGTAACGATACTTGCATGTATACTTAGGCCTACTGACTGATACTTACGAACTATCGCTTAGATCGAAAACCTTAGAAGCACGCCTATATTAAAGATTGCATTTCGGCTACTGAAAAGGCCTACATCTAGGCCTAATTATGTAATTCGATTGGTTGAGAACACGAGAATCACAAGAACAAACACACAATTTGTAGGCTTGTGATGCAATAAAACAATTCAACAGACCAAACTGTAGGGGGGGGATGATTGTATGCACCATACCCTCCACCTAAAATGAAGGGGGATGTATCCTACCCATCCCCCCAGGATCTACGCCACTGAACAGTAAATTTAGTGAAGAGTCGATTAAACTAAAATAGTTACAGACATTTTTATGGCATTTTGATGAATCACATTGTACATGAAACAAACAGATATTATAAGTATTCTGATGAAAAACTGAGATGTCTGTGAGTTCAAGAATGCACAAGTGGAGAGATATAGATGTTAGCGAACTTATATATATATATATATATTGCACCTTATGCCACACTTAATAAGCCGTGAAAATTATTGGCCACCAATTGGATCCGTTATCCACATAAAAAAATTCACCACTGCATTAGCAGAGACCGATTTCAGTTGCTTTCAGAAACTGATAATTGTTGAATCTTTAGTTTCGTTCAAGGTCGCTGAAGATTTCGTCGGTATATTCCATCCAAAAAAACATCGTTTTGGAATCCAGCACTTTGTGTTGTGAGACTGTAAAACTGCGTACATCTTGAAAATGATAGTGTATACACGAAAATAATCAAAATATCAAAAATTACTCGTTAAGTTTATCCATTTTAATGGTGATAAAACTGATGAAACAAAATGTTGTCCAGGGTCATATACTGTAAACTGATAACTGCAATATTAGTCGTGATGCGTGCGAGTACTTCTTTGCAAATAAAACTAGTTCGTGTGGGATTGTGAGTCAAAACAGAAAACGTATGCCACATTTCTCTTCTGAAATGAAATAGATGAATGTTACCATGTCAATTTAAGCAAAATACTGGCAATAATGTGGCATATCGAGCGAGATGTATGCCTCTTGCCAATCGTACATAAGGGACGGATGTGGAAAGGAGGAAAGAAAATAAATTAAATTAGTGGCAGTTTTAGATTATACTCATAACATGCGTCTCGCAGACAAAGTTAACATGATGATTGGATTTGTTGAGTGCGTAAACAAATTACAAGATATTGTATTTTATACGTTTTCCAAATGCCTACAATTTGTAAGTACTGAAAACAGGCAAAAATGTGTTGTAAAAGACTTTATAATCTCAGTAGTACCACAGATTATGTTCAAAGGTCTCACATGAAAATGCATCATACTTAGGAGGTAAGTTTAAACCGCTTAATGTAAAAACGCTTAACGTGGCTTAATGAACTTAAATTGAAGACTTTTATATACAAACTATGCAAAATTCAAGGTAGGCAAATAATAGGGTATTTTCAGTAAAGATAATCATAAAAATCACGTTAAGTCATGCATATCCTTTTGAGAAGAACTCTTAAAATGGCTTAATGTGTTTAAATACAAAACTTTCGTGTACAAATTTTGCATACTTCTAGGTAGGCACATCCTAATATCTTACACCAAAACTAAGGATTTTCGGTAAACGCGATAAAAAATCACGTTAAGCCATTCAGATAAACAATGAAGAAAGTGAAGTTAAGGATGGGGATGTAGCTGAGAATTCACAGTTGAGTACAGATTTCCATTGTGTATAATAAGTTTTGTTGCCCGAAATGTTAGGGATTCACAACAAGAAGACAACAGGAAAGGATAAAAAAAGAACAGAAAGAAAGAAATGTTCAAAATTCTACAAATTCAAATATTCTCATGTACGTACCACGAATTGCAACGTTGTTGTGTCTGAAATATGTTTAAAATTATTAGAAACGCAAATAACTAGATGCAGTTAAGAATTTAAGAGATTTATTTAATTTTAGAAAAAAAAAGCTGCTTTTTACAACCACCAATCTGTTATTGAGCTTATTAATCGAATATGTTGGATTCTCTGGACCTTCCTGATCAAGGCATTAAATTCGCCTTTGAAGAGTTTTTCACTCATACAAACAGGAAAGTGTAAATAGTGCTTTCATTTAAACAGTCAACTTTAATAATTCTAGGTCAATAAAAAGGTTAGTATTAAATTTACTAAGAGATAAAAGAAAAAAAATAGTTTAGTTTGTTTTTGAACTTTACGCAAAGCTATCTGGAAGGCTATCTGGACTAGCCGTCCCTAATTTAACAGTGTCAGAATAGAGGGAAGACAACTAGTCATCACCACCCACTTCCAACTCTTAGGCTACTCTTTTAATAATGAATAGTGAGATTGATCGTCTCGTTATAACGCACTCACGACTGAAAGGGAGAGCATGTTTGGTGTGACGGGGATTCGAATTCGTGACCCTCAGATTAGAAGTCGAGTGCCCTAACCATCTGGTTATGCTGGGCCAAAAGAAAAAATAATAGAGTTTTAACTACCACGATTTAGTAACACAATGGGATTTACAATAACATAATTATTCTTGCAGATTTTCTTTAAACGTGAAGAGTTCAAGTTGTTCTATAGATACTCTGCAGGATTTATTTTATTATTGTGTATATTTAAATTATCATAACTTTGAATAGTGAGGGATGTATTAAGTTATTTTTACATAATTATTACGCTGTTTTCAAGTACAAGACTTGAGAACGTGCACCTGGAAATAGCTTGTCAAATATATTCTGTTCGCGTTGTTTACTATATATATATATATATATTATATAATAAAGGACGAATTTATGCTTAACTAGATGTTACATTTCCCTAACTCATATTATCAGATACTGAATGAATCATTTCATACACTTCAGAAAGACGCTGATCTTCCAGCACGTCACCAACAAGTGATTTCAAAAACGCATTTTCTGATAAATATTGCCTTTCTCTTTCGTCAAACGCAGAATGAATTTATCAGTCAATTTTTTTTTGTGGACAAATAACTTGTAACTTTAAACTTCATGGCAATGAGCTTGCAAAAATCTCCAAGAATTACTATTTGATTTAGCTAGCAAATAGTAATGATACTATTCAACATAAAATAAATAATTAATTAATAAAAAAATGTGGCGTTATCAAAATGTTTGAAAAATAAAAAAATATGTGCAATAATGTAATGTCAATGAGACATAATACAATGAATATGCTATAAAGTTTCAAAGCAAATTTAGCTTATTTTATCGTAAATAAGTATAGTTGGGTTCAAAATGTCCCAAAGGGAAAACTCACGAGATTAAACTAAGTGTCAAGTTCCAGTTATTGCTACAGAAATCGGCATAGTTGGTTCTTACTATCTTGATATGGGTTCTCTCAACTCCACGTTACTCGCTGAAGACATCAAGAAAAGGATAACAGAAGTCCATGTATTCAAGTGAATCTGTTCTCTTTTCTTCCCTTTTATATGATATGATTTCTTAATATCAATATACAGGGAGGTCTTGAATATATAAAACTTCAATCTGTTTCAGTTATTCAACGCTATTAAGACTGACATCATCAGAATTATTGAATGTTAAGAATATTGAATATTGAATGTTCAATGCTAAGACCAATTTCCAGTATCTCAACTACAAATTTATCCATAAACCTATAGTTACCATAAACGTGGTATTGTACTTTACATAAAAGAAACTTTCAAAATCACGTCCCACAATCCAATATTTCTACTTCCAACAAATATATCTTATGCTAGGTACATTTACTCATCAACCGATACTCATCAATTACGATACTGGGTATATTCTTATCTCGGACCACTAACCCTAACACTAACTATATACAAACCGTCTAAATATTTCCTCATTTGCTGTCCTTGTTGGCGATGCAAACTCTAAATATACAGGCTTTAATTGTAGGAACAGGAACAGAAACAGCTGTAGCATCCAATAACTTCTACATTGATAATAACTACAGCACCCTAAACACTATCATATGATTCACACTAACTCAGAAGGATCTCGAGGTTATGTTAGACCTTGTGATCGTCTTACCTACTCTTTTACCTCATTCCTATATCTTTACAAATTCACAATAACGTCTGTAAGGACCACGACTTTGATTTGGTATGTATTTCTGTTTAATTCCAGAGTTTCCAGCTCGAAAAAATCTAGGAGACCATAGGAAACTAGGGAAGTTTAGCAATGGAAGTTTAGAACATTTTAATGTCGACTTGGATGAATACTATTAATTTTTCTTCTTGCATTATTTTTTGAAATATGTATTTGATCTATATTTAGTGCTGTGTCAGATGCAGGTTTCGAAACATTTTTTTTGCGCAATAGACCCTCAGACTTATCCTTGAACTACGTAACGGGTGAGGAATTAATCAGAGAAATACAACTATCACTTGCTGATTTTATGTTATTGTTATAGATATTTAGCCGAAGAAATGTCATACACTAGATAAGCCAAGATTATGTGGCTTGTAGTAATTTACAATATTAAATTTAACATAACAAAGCATAATGTTTAGGGATAGTAAGGGACTTATTGATCCACCTAGGTTGTTCTATTCTTTAAAATAAACTAAAACTATTAAACAAAAAGAAAACCTGAAAGATAACCTTTATTATGCATATAGCTTTCAAACTCACTTAAATTTACTGCCTCAACAACATCTGAAGGCAACACATTCCAAAGAATATTCACCCTATTAGAAAAGCAAAACTAAAACTGTCTTAGAAGAAAATGACTTCTACAATGCCAAATTTATCTTTGCGCTCTCTAGTCTTACCATTCACAAAATTATGCAAGAAAAAAGATGATGCATCAGCATTATAAGTTCTCTTAACAATCTGAAACACCTCAATCAGATTCCCTCTAACTCTTCTTTTTTCAAGAAAAAACAGTTTCAAAAATATTAATCTCTCCTCGTGCAACAAGCAGTATTGTGCTTCTCTTAACTCCTCCTCTTAACTTTATACAACTGTTCAATGTCATTTCTAAGGTAAGGGGCCCAAAACTGAACACAATACTCCAGATGTGGTCTAAGCATTGATGTATACAAGAAAATTTTAACATTTTTAGATTTGTATTAAACATTTCTGTAGATACAAGTTAAAATACTATTTGCCCTACCACTAGCAATAGCACACTGCTTGGATGATTCAAGAGAATGATCAACCACTGCACAGAGATTCTTTTCTTCCACCACATTACTGAAGTTATTACCACACAACTTATTCCTATAATTCAAACTGTGATAACCCATATGCATTGTCATATATTTATTACAATTGAAACCCATTTACCATTTACTCGCCCAAATCTACACCATTACCCTCATCTATACAAGCAGTAACCTTTTTATAGATATGTTCGATTGTAATTAAGCACAAAATTACACAATGTGCTCTAGCCACCACTAGTATCGAAACTTGATTTTAGTCGATTTATAATTCTGCAGGCATGCCGTTTTGCCACTGGGTTGTTTTTTCATAGAATATCAAAAGGTTTGTAAGGCAAGATTATTCCTTAGCTAAGCCAAATTTACTATCTAATAAAATTCTAAAGTTTCTTAGAATGCTTTGCAAAGCATCTTCTATTAAGCTTTTCTAACTTGTTTACAACTGATGTAAGATTTATATTTATAATTACTGGGACAATTCTTGTCATCTTCCTTGAAAAGATGAGTGACATCAGCTAACTTTTAGTCCTCTGGCTTCTATCTACTCTTCAAGTACTTACAAAAAATAGTAAGAAATGACTGACATTTTCAATTCTTAGTCTCCTTCATAACCCTTGGGGAAATATTATTTGGCCAAAGAGTCTTATCGTTCTTTAAACTTCTCAATGTTTTCTTAACAAACTTAGAATGAATGCAGTAATATTGTTTGATATGGTTTCCATTTATCAAGAATTTAATATGAGGAATATTGTTTGAATCTTCATTAATTAAAACTGAAGAAAAAAGTAAATATTAATAACTCATCTCATAACCAGCAGATATTAGTCTTCCTTGATCATACCTCCTAGGTCCTATTTCAATTCTAACGTTTTGATCTATTCAAGGATATCCTTACAATTAATTTTTATAATTTCAGCCAATTGCTTTTCGTACATCCTATTCAATGTTCTTATTTCCTTCTAAATTTCCCAACAAACCATTCAGTTTAAATTTCTTAAATTTGTGATGCTTTTATTTAATTTTATTCTGTATACCCTTAGGAGGCTAACCTGATTTTGTACTACCAGATCCCTTTTTCTATCTATAAGAAATATGTTTATCTTTAATATCGAAAACTTACCTTGAAAAGTATTAATTAATTCAGCATTTGTTTCAGTTATTTATAGCACCAGATGAATTTAATACATAACATTATATTTGTTGAATTTTAATAACTTAAATGGCCAAATGTGATTATTTTAAGCTTTATATGTAACCGTTTTAGTTGGTACTTGGTACTTTCTTTATGCCAGCACAACCTCATCAGATGTTCTTTGGTTAAGGGCCAAAAATACCAATAACAAGGAGGGTACCCAACTAATGATTCAAAGGAATAATAATATTATAAGGTTTTAGTAATTTGCTTTTTTATTTATTTTTTTTACAGACACAAAGCTTCAAAATGAGTTATCTATGTTCTGCCCATCATGGAGAATTGAACTCCTTCATTTAGTGCTGTTATTCTATAAGTTTAAAGCTGACCTATCTGAAGATACCGAACTCTGCTTACTATACATCAGTTCCAAAGCACGAGGCCTCGAGACATGAAGACTGGATGTTTGTAATTTAATCCATTTAAAACCCAGTATGTGTCACATCACATAACGCTTGATTTGTCGAAATAGGAGAAGTCGTTAAAGCTAAAGTGCATTTATCCAGATGGAATAGTTCGATTATTGTCTTTCTATTATTATTTTAGTAACGGTGAGCAGAAGGGTGCCATGAGGGGAGCGTGAAACCTCGTAAGTTTAGTGAGTGTTGGCATAGTAAGTCTAAAGTAAAGACGTAGTGTGGGATCATTTAGCCTAGGATCAACTGCATAAAATTTATCATTAAAGTAAAAGTATCGTTTCAGTTTAAAACGTAAATCGTTTCTGAATTAATCTATTTTCTATAATTTAGAAGTTGTGGACTTAACTGATTTTTATCACTAATTATTTTTTCAGAGAGATAGTGTGTGTATGATTTTTTATAATGAAGCCACATGGAGTTATCTGTTGTGTCCATCAAGAGAAACTAAACTACCGATTTTAGCGCTGTGAATCTGGAAACTTATCGTTGTTTCACCGGGGACATTATTTTATGAACACACCTTAATATTTTTATCGTTCTCTCGCGAACACTTACACACTCCTGTTTTTATTGGTAATGCTCACCAATATATAACGTCGCTTAGCAACAAAACTATCATGAGATGTTATAGAGTGTTTCATATATTATGGGTTGTTATAGAGTTGTTTTTAATTATTATCGGATGTTATAGAATGGATTTTTAACTATTGTGGGATGTTATACTGTTGAAAACGCTTCCATGCACATTTTTTGGCAATAATCAACAATGTACGTCGTCGCTTAGCAACAAAATTATTATGTGATGTTGTAGAGTTTTTTATTATTATGGGTTGTTATACAATATTTTTAACAGTTATGGGACGTTACAGCAAATCTTGACTATTATGCGATGTAAAAGGGTAGTTTTACTTATTATGTTATTGTGTGGTCTTTAACTATTATGGAATGCTATAGATGCGTTTATCTTTTATTTCAATACATAGCATAATATTTTAGGTAATTATACTCGTAGGAAACTGGGTCTAAAAATCAGCGATTTAAAACCTGCACGAAAACTCGAATCGTACAAAGCTTCTCAAATTTTATTTTTTGATAAATCAAACCCTAACTTTTAGCGTTGTAAGTTATTAAAAATACCGCTAACTCACCAACGGACACCGAGCTGTAGTTACTACACATAAAACACTTCGTAACTCTAGCCTACGTGGGCTCCAGTAGGGTTTTGTTTTGTTTTGAATTTTTCGCAAAGCTTGTTTAATTGTTTTGTTTTTTAATTTCGCACAAAGCTACTCGAGGGCTATCTGTGCTAGCCGTCCCTAATTTTGCAGTGTAAGACTAGAGGGAAGGCAACTAGTCATCACCACCCATCGCCAACTCTTTTACCAACTAATAGTGGGATTGATCGTCACGTAATAAAGCCCCAACCGCTGAAAGGACGAGCATATTTAGTGCGAGCTGGATTTGAACCCGCGACCCTCTGATTACGAGTCGCACGCCTTAACACGCTTGGCCATGCCGGGCCTTCGCAAAGCTACTCGAAGTCTATCTGCGCTAGCCGTCCCTAATTTTGCAGCATAAGACTAGAGGGAACGCAGCTAGTCATCACCACCCACTGCCAACTGTTGGGCTACTCTTTTACTAACGAATAGTTGGATTGACATTATAATAACCCAACTACTGAAATAATGAGAATGTTTGGTGCAACAGAGATTCGCACCCCTGACCTTCAGATTACGAGTCGAGTGCCTTATCCATCTGGCCATGCCAAGCCAGGCGTCCAGTAAGAAGGATTCCCTATTTGTAACTTTCAAATCCACATCCTAAAGAATAAACAAATAAACAAACACTGACTGTTTGTCAAATATTTTGAAAGTTTTAACTTTGTGACATTTTTATTCAGTACATAATATAATATATTAGGGAATTGTACACGTAATAAACTGGACTTATAAATCAGCGGTTAAAGTTGTTTATTATTAAGCACAAAGCTATACATGGCTGTCGAAACCCGTCTTATAGCGGTATAAGTCTGCAAACATACCGCTTTATCTCTGGAGGGAGGAGGGATCTACAGTTTAAACTTGGTACGTAACTTGAAACTGCACTTTTTTTCCTTTTTTTTTTCTTTTCTGGTGCCCGCTAGTGGCTTGGTGGTAAATCTCTGAGTGTCTAATGACAAAAATTAGGTTTTGACATACCTGGTGGACAGAGTACAATTAACCCATTGAGTAGTTACAATAACTACACCAAAATTATATATATATTTATTTTTTGGTAAATATTATTTCTCTAACCAGACACCATTAAATAGTTTAGCTATTGTACTTTATCAGAGTTTGTAGGTAGATAGGTAGACGAAATGGTTTGTCAATTACAGGATGATATTCTCTTAAATAAGAACCACAATTTTTGGGTAGATGCATTGTAAAAGTGTCAACAAATTTTGGATGACTATACCTGAGCCGTGGGGGTCTATGATTTGGCCTAGGCCATTTAGTCAACCTGCGCGTGAGGTACCGTACAGATTGAAAATACCAACACCAAAAATTATATTTATGTGTAAAATCTAATGTCTTACCAAACTTCTGTCTATTTACAGTCACGGCTCTTCAGTCAACTACAAGTTAAATGTACATTTCTAAGCTTCTAACTTTGATCACAATTTTCATCAGTTTCCTTGTGCAATTGTACAGTGTTAAGTGTGAAAATGCTATACCGTTCTCTTAAACGTATTATCATATATTGTTACACTCTCGTTGACAATATTTCATAAAGAGTAGTAAGAAATGTGGGTGTAAATGAAATAACTGTTACAACACCTTGCACGTAGAATTCATGGAACGTTGAACCTTGTAACAGGAGGCGCCTGTTATAAATATATTCAAACGTGTTGTATTCTGTAAGACAATAGTTAAAAGAAACTGAATTGAGGTTACATTTTTTTATGAAAGACTAGACAGGATATAATGTAAGATTATGAGAAGGGACATTTTGAAATTGAAGAGTTTTCGTTTATTAGTGATGTCAGGAATTGGCATGTTTTCCTCAAATACTTTAATTTAGGCACACTATGTAATGATAAAAAAAATGAAAAATAAAATAAAAACAAGCAAAAATACTCATAAAAAGGTTTTGAAATAACAATTTTGATAAATTGCTTCAGACATCCGTTATTTGTTTTAAAATATTCGCACATCACTATACGAGGGTTATTTGTACACAGCAGTCTTTAGTTATTTAACTTGCAAATTAAATGGAAAGCAGGTTATTTGACTGGATATTGAGATTTGAGCCCAACTACGGCTTATAAGAGTAAAAAGTTCCTTTTTGTAGCAACCTGACGTGAATCATAAACCCTTGTATTTATAGCCATAATACAGTAACTATTGGGCCACGACCAGACTCACTCATATTGAAGCATAGTTCAGAGTATGCTGTAAAGTATGGATGTGTTTTTTCTGGCCAAATCAAAACACTGATCACAGGAACGGCTTCTCTAAGAACAAAAGTTTTTAATAAAAATACTATTATTTGGATTAAACAACAACATTAAAACGTAATTATCAATGAAATATTGTTTTACATCAAAATTTCTATCCACTTCATTCTTTGTCCGCTTTACATAAGTGTAAGATGTAAATTATATTTAACGATATGTTTAGCAACAAAGTAAAGTCGGTCGGCTTGTACGATGTAGACTGCACAAGCATAGTATTGTTGCAGGCTGATTTCATTAATATTACCTATATGTAGAGAGAATATGATGTCACGTATGAACCAGTAGCTAAAGGTCTGTAATTTTCTGAGGGCATAGGAAATTATTTGAGAAATGTGAAAAAGCTACTTGCACTAGAGTATAGGTATTGGTGACTGATTATTTAGTTAACCAGTTAGTTCAGCTCTTAGAGTTTAAGTTTGTTGTTTTAACAAAGCTGTCCCCTGCTAGTAGAGCGGTAAGTCTACGGAAGTTCAATGCTAAAATCAGGAGCTCGATTTCCTTCGGAGGACTTGGCAGACAGCCCAATGTGGCTTTGCTATAAGAAAACACAAACACACTTAACAAAGCTCTAGACGTATGATTAGTATAATACGTATGAGAAAATTAGTAGGTAGAATCTCTATTGAACCATTATTTATTTGTGGCATTGGTTACGAAGAGCTTGTGCAAGTTTTTCTGTTTGTTTTGAATTTCGCGCAGAGCTACTAGAGGTCTATCTGCGCTCGCCGTCCCTAATTTTGCAGTGTAAGACTAGAGGGAAGGCAGCTAGTCATCACCACCCGCCGCCAACATTAAGTAAAAATTTAAGGTAACGTCCACGTGCTGTGTAACTTAATGTAGATTTGCGGATAATATAAACGCAAGCTTAATGTTGATTAAGAGAGAACAATACGCATACTGAAATCAATAAAATGCTCATAATCATAAAAAAATACCAATATATCTTCGATTCGATCGCAACATTATTGTAAGTGACAATATCACACCACAGATAACAAACTTAGCAATCTGTATCAATATCTACTATAATAAATTCTGTCCCTTTAATTAGTTTAACTCCCACATACCACACAGTTGTACGTAACAGTATGACACTGTATGTGACGAACACAGAAATGTGTAGTAATATCACCTCACTTATCACAAAAATTGCTACTTTCAGTTAGTTTTAAGTGAACAAGTTTCATGCTCTGTAATGTGTTCATTCTTTCGTGTTTAATCCCTTATCGCTTCTATATAAGTTGTAAAAATATAAAGACTGGGTGAAAATAATAATATACATATTATATAAAATTAGGTTGATAATAGAGGGGCACAGAACCTGTGAAAGGAACATTATTGAGCGCTACTTCTTACATGCCTTTTATCAGATTTGAATCAAAATTCCATAGATGTATAAAGTAAAAAAAAAACAAAAAACTGTTTTGCTGTTCATCATTCAATTCTATTAACATCATAAAGAATATACTTGGTTTTGATGTGTGCGTGTGTTTTCTTATAGCAAAGCCACATCGGACTCTCTGCTGAGTCCACCGAGAAGAGTCGAACCCCTGATTTTAGTATTCTAAATCAGTAGACTTACTAGTGAGGTGCTTTGGTTTTGATACTGTTGAAGTAATCACCTTGAGATTTTATACACTGCTGCTAAACGTAACTTAAACATAAAAAGTTTGAGTTTCTAGATGGTGGATCTACAAAGAATAAACCTTACGTCAAAACGAAACACATTCAGTTCTTGACTCAGATACAGGGTATATCAGATATGGTAAGAATTTTCTGTTAACCGTTAGAATCAGAACCAGTTTGTTGACCTGCCCTATATAACGGATTTACTGTTACACATTTATTGTAATATCTGTGTTTGTTTCAGTTTTATGTATGTGACGTATATTCTTGGATACGTATTGCACAAGTCCCGTATCTTCTCTAAAATTTGTAGAATATTCTGGACAGTAAGAATCAATTATATATATATTATACGAAAATACTAGCGTATCTTCGAATATTGTTGAACGTTCGAGAATCACGCCTAAATGGTATAAAATCTAGCCGAGAGACAGTTATAGATTATTGTTGGTTCGCTACAATCAGTATACTATAAGTCTCAAAAGCTATAATTGTGTCAAACGTTTATTCATCGGTAAACTACAGAATTTGACCAGAAAAGCTTATAGATTTCGTTTAACTTCAGTCAATCAATTTCGGACGTTAGTATTTCTACGAGGACATAAAATATCTTCGTAGGTTAAAAAGTCAACATATGAGGTCAGAATTTTACAATCTTGTCAGCCACATAAAAAACAGTGCTAGCTTATGCGAGGTGTAACAATATCAACTCAGAATTAATTTGCTCGTCGTATATCTGAACAGTCGATAAAACATTTAGTTCTAGATTAGATAGAAGACTCAGTATAGTTTGTAAGTTTGTAAAATTCTTGAAAATAAGCCATTATTTGTAATAACTGTTAATATAAATTCTATTATTACTTGTATATTATAATATATTTGTGTTAAGAAATAAAATTCTGTGTACTAATCTTTTTGACAAACATAATAAATTTGATACATATTGAGATTCAGTTAACTTCTAAATTAAACGTTTTGGCTATTTGAAATCGAAATACGTAGTACACGTAACATAATAAATGGGAAGCTTCTCCGAGATTAATTATAAGACGTAACACCTGTAAGAAAATTTAATGTCTTGCGGGGCTAGCTGAGTTTGAATCTGTATCATATGAAAATTCCCCCAACCCCAAAAACACATAATTTAAAATCTAAAAAGTTGGATTTATCTTACTCCTGAATAATTCTGATAATATTTCTCTGATTATTTTTTTCACTTTTTCATATCTCTGTTATAATTATTATTTTACACAATAGCTTATAAATAATTTATCATTTCTTTATTTTAACTCTTTTTCACACAAAGCTGCTCAAAGGTTACCTGCTCTCTGGCCATCGTGAGAATCAAACCTCAATTTTTAGCGTTGCAGTCCGTATGATTACTACTGAACTACCGTGAAACAATGAGTTGAATAAAACACATAAATTTTATTGTGCATAATTTTTTTATTGCTACAGAGCTTCGAACGAAGCTATACAAAGGGTTATGTTCACATAGCCGTTCATAATTTTGAATCGAAAGACTAATTAGTCCAAGAACTAACTGCCCACTCTTAGGTTACTCTCGTTTCACCGAGTAGCAGGATATGACCGCTATTCTTAAAGCATATCCATGATCTCAAAGTGTGAAGAGTATTTTACAGTAACGGTCCCTAAATTACAGTCCAAGCACGCTAATTCTTTTAGGCCATGCCTGAAATTATTCAGTTGAAAGGAACTTGAATTATTTTAGTATTTGATACACGTTGTGTAACACAGACGCTGTAATAAATTCTGTTAGTACACTAAGTTTCCGTATTACTCAACAAATTAAATTAAAAATCAATAGAACAGTTGGAAATTCCAACAATAAATTATCCGCTGAATTTCAGCCCGCTTTACCATGTAATGACACTACAGATATATTTGCTGCATGAAGGTTGTAGACATAAAAATTACAAGAAAGCGATTTTGCAAAAATTTCTTTCCAGATTGTAAGAGGCCATGTTTCATAACTGCTTTCAATATGCATCACCATTGATTTCACATGCAACATCAAGCCAGTATTTTAGGAGGATCTTTTTACAATTTGACCAGGAAATATATGAAATCCTTGCACGTAGGTAATGCAATATCTTCATTAACTCAATACCTACAGAATTTGAAAATAAATTAGTAGAGATTTTTCATGTTATTAGAGTTTGTGTGTTTGTTTTAAGCACACAACTACACAATGGGTTGTCTGTGCTTTGCTTACAGTGAGTATCAAAACACGCTTTTTAAAGTGAAAAGCCCTCAAACATACCAATGAGTCACCTTGGGGCTTCTTGCTAAAAAAATCTTACCAAAATACTCTTAACTTTGTGCTAAATAATTAAGTAATTTAACATTTTTATATGGTAATATTAATTATTATCATCACTTTCTTGTCTACAGTTTTATATTTCTCCTGATTACGCTATTCTTATAATTGCTCCCAAACTTCAGTATCGCAACTAGCCATCATTTAGTTTTACTATCAGTGTGGGCCCGGCATGGCCAAGCGTGTTAAGGCGTGCGACTCGTTATCTGAGGGTCGCAGGTTCGCATCCCCGTCGCGCCAAACATGCTCGCCCCTTTCAGCCGTGAGAGCGTTATAATTTGATGGTCAATCCCACTATTCTTGGTAAAAGAGTAGCCCAAGAGTTGGCGGTGGGTGGTGATGACTCGCTGCCTTCCCTCTAGTCTTACACTGCTAAATTAGGGACGGCTAGCACAGATAGCCCTCGAGTAGCTTTGTGCGAAATTCAAAAACAAACAAACAAACTATCAGTGTGATCTTATCAGGAATAATAAAAATATAAACTATCAATATGCGTGGGTTAATTTAAACTGTTAATGGTGTCTGTTGTTACCTATTCCATCCTTCAATAACTCAAGTAGCATCAGAAACTAGTGTACATACTTTATAGTGCAAGAAGAAGACAGGAGACATGATTTCTAGTACTATAAGATTTTTGTTTGTTTGTTAAAGCAAAGCACAAAGTGACACAATGGGCTATTTCTGCTCTGCCCACCACGAGTGTCGAAACCCGGAGTCTAGCGTTGTAACTCTGCAGACATACCGCTGTGCTACTGGGAGACAGTAGTATAAGAAATCACTAAAGAACGACGCTACTGCTATAAAGATAAATTAATTCTCAATATCTGTTATAGATAGGTTGTGGATTTACACATATTAAGTAATTAACCACTTCACTAAAATTGGAAAACAATCTACTTCCAAATCAAATTTCTTGTTAATCAGACCGTGGTACATTATATCTTTGCTCCATTTGTTAGAATACCTCCTAAAATGTTCATGAAAAAACCTGGTTATCGACTGACACTAATAAGGGTTAATCGCACATTACAAACTCTTCATATCGTGCTGCTCCTAAGAAATAACTCTCTCCTTTTCGATCATCTTTACTTTGTTGATTGTGATTATGCACCATTGCTTGATACAATAGTTTAAATTTTGTGTGAAAGGCGGTGAGATTAACCTAGGCCACATATCCTTACAAGCGTTCCACTCTACGTGAAAGTTGGTTTTCGGTACAACATTTTTAACAGATAAAAAACACAAAATACATATCTACTTTGTATCAGAAAACTTGAAAGACGCGCGATAAAATAGAATGCTGTGATATTCTAGTTTCTTTTCATTATCTTTCTCACCATGTTGGTTTTGAAGTGTGATTGACTGATTGTGAACATATCAGTTTGATGTGTTCCTCTGAAAGTTAAACAAAAATCTAAAACTGAAAAATAAAAGAAAAACCCAAGCTAACTTAAAATCAAAGTAAAATCATTTTAAGCTTGAATTTTCGGAAAAAAAAGACACACAGTCATAAAACAAATACACTTTTGCAAGTTTAAATAAATACAAAAAACAAAATAGGGAAAATAAGTATTATTTGAGCGAGATTTGTATGGTCTTGCAAATAACTTCGAAGATTAATTATTTGAATCAGGCACATAGCACTTTGTTCTATTTTATTATTGAGCTCACTTTATTTTTAAAACAAATTCCTCCATTTACTGTTTTCGGTATATACAGGTCTTCTGGAGTATTTCGTTTTATGTCCTGAATGACGAATTCCAATATCTTCTGCTTTTACTTTCTAGATTAGTAGTTTAGGAACTCACTGGATCAGGAAGACCTCAAATGCTAAAGAAATTCGAACAATTGTTCCTTGCTTGTTTTGTTATTTCATTATATATGTATATCCTCTTATCAAGTCTCCAAACACTCTGGAAAAGAGAATGTTTGTTTGTTTAATATAGGCAAAAGTTATTCGAATTGTACATCCATCCTTAATTTTAAAGGGAAAGACTAGAGGGAAGGTTTGTTTATTTTGAATTTCGTGTATTGCTACACGAGGGTTTGTTTGTTTGTTTGAATTTCGCACAAAGCTACTCGAGGGCTATCTGTGCTGGCCGTCCCTAATTTAGCAGTGTAAGACTAGAGGGAAGGCAGCTAGTCATCACCACCCACCGCCAACTCTAGGGCTACTCTTTTACCAACGAATAGTGGGATTGATCGTCAATTTATAACGCTTCCACAGCCGAAAGGGCGAGTATGTTTTGTGTTATGGGGATTCGAACCCGCGACCCTCAGATTACGAGTTCAGCATCATAACCACTTCGCCATGCCGGACCTTTCTAATGGGAAGGCTGATAAGTAACACTCACCGTCAACTAGCTCTTTCGCTATTTTAATAACGTATAATAAAATCTGACTTTCACTCTTATGAAACATCTATGGCCTTATTGCGTTGTAAGTCCGTAGACATGCCGCTGTGCCACTGTAGGACCTTATGATACACACATTTGTTGCTCTCTTTGTGTAGCTTTGTGCTTAATTCCAAACAAACAAACGAGGCGTAAATCACGGTGTCTGAAAGCAACAGACCGCTGCGCTAAATTATTGAACAACAATCAATCTTTCTTTACTATTTGATCTATGTTGTAGGTGTAGGTTGTCAGATTAAGTCTGCAACACTGAGTCAAAAAATAACAAGATTATTTTTTCTTTAAAATACTTATTTTTATTTCCATTTCGCTATTTATTTCTTAAATTTAAATTTTTTTTCTGAAAAAATATCCCATTTTCTCATTTATTTTATTAGTTCAAGTAAACTATTGTGAAAAGGACTTGAAATGCTTAATGAATTATTCACCTGTTTCCTCATTTTGGGGTAACTGTTATGAAACTGAATGAGTGTGTTTACGTAACTGTTTCTTCTGAAGTAATAACGGTGTAATTTAAAGCGAAAATCGCATTATGGGGCAAAAACGTAAGTCACCAGGAAACTCCTTTAGGATTGTGGAAAGTTTAATTAAGAAAATGTTGCATATATAAAAGTATGCAACTCAAACTTCAAAACCAAGTCACTAGTTATTTCTGTGTGAATTACAAAATGGTACTAGACGGAGCTGATAATGACACACCAAGGTAACATGCTGTTGTGTTTGTTATTTTTGTTCGTTTTTCATAGAGAAAAGGCTTTGTGCATTACGTTGGAAGCATTTGTTCCAAACACAAGAATATTTTCCAAAGAAATGTCAGTTTCAGATAAAGGAGTCTTAACAAAATCAGGATTTACTGCAAAAGCAAATATCATTCAACCTTCAAGTAAGTTGTTCAAACATTTAGAAGAAACGCCAATGTTTCATTTTGGACAATCTCAAACTTTCTTGCAAGCAGTAAAACGTTTCTCACTGATTCAGGGAATCACATTTGTCTCGTTATGTTTATTAGGTGGTAAAAGAACCACACAGACCGTTCTTCAAGGACCGCAAAACACAACAAATTCCAGCTTAGTTGAAAGAGAACTTAGAGCAGGCCCCAAAAGGGTAATCGTTGGAGATGGTGATCGGAAGAAAAAAACAGATCCGACAACAGCAACAACTGTACGCTCTTCAAACTTAAGAAACACCCGAGAAACAGATTCAACGATCTGCTCGATTGACTTTGAGAGCAATGAACCTGAAAGTCTCTCGTCATGTCCTTTCACGTGGGACTTCGACTACGACGAAATGCGACGACCTCAAAACATATCTGTAGCACGGTGTAAGTGCCGTGAGAAACAGTGTGGTTCAGCTAACTCAGATTTTACGTGTAAAGAGTTATATCGTCGAGTAGAAATATGGTGGGGGGACTTTAAAGATTCAAAAAATGTTATTATAGCTTGTATTTGTGTTTATAATAAAGGACGTTTGTCAGGAAACAATGATAAAAGAATGCCATAGCGAATAATGTTTCAATATGCCATTTTATTTATTCTTAAACCCAAAAACGTATTTATCCTGAAGATGGTGTGAAGCAATCGGGGAATAGCACTTTGTCTACAACGACTTCAATTTTAATACAATCTGAATTGCTTGTTAACCCTAAGCTGTTTTTGTTTATTTTTACCGTACATTTTAAAACGGTAAATTAATGATGATTTATAAAGTTGAAAAAAAATAGTTTGTATAACGAGACTCTTTTATTTTTGCCATATTTTCAAATTGTTTATTGACCCAATTTTGGGAATCAATTTTTTAAACATGTGTATAGATGCACTGCTGTGTCAGTGGTTGTTCTAAATTAAACATTCGTTTATTTAAATTGTTTGAATGTTTTGTATAATGTAATTAATAAAGTTTATGAATACTTATTAGTTCAAGTGTTCTTGTTCTCCAGTGGCTTAATGGTATGTTTGGAGGGTCATAACGCTAAAACTGGGTTATGATACCCGTGCTAGATACAGCATAGATAATCAATCCATCGTACGCTTTGTGCTTAACAACAAAAAACAAATAAATTATGTTTCACGTCGTTGCGCCACAGGTTTAAAAATATTGATGTTCTAATATTCAAATACATAAAGTTTGTGTTTCATACGAGTTAGTTAGGACTACTATAAATCTATTAAACTACTGTAACACTTATTTCTGGCTTTTAAAAGCTGAAAAAATACTCTCGTTAATAATAATTTATTTGTGAACAAATGCAAGTGTTATAGAACTTAAAATATACAATCTATTAATAGATTAGCCTTCCACCTTTAGGTTAAGATTTTGATATTTTTTAAAAAGAAAAACACTATAGTCGTTTCTTTATCGCTTTCTCTTTCCTAGTAATGTAAAATATCTCAGCATTATTAATTAGTTCCAAGTTAATTCTTAGCTTTATTCTTTTGTTCATATAAATTATCAAACAGTGATCAAAAGTAAAAGAAAAATAGTTAGAGTTTTATATCTCTAAATTAATTAATTGATTTACTTTATCAGTTGGGAAATACTATTCTTAATTACACATTAACTTGTTGTTTTCCACAAATAATCAGCGAATTTCACTACGAGCGTTAGTGGCTGAATAATCCTTCAATGGTAGACGTGTTATCATGTCTGCAGGAGTGTAGCACCATCATGAGAAGGAGGGTAAAATTTTCAAGATAATATTACACCTTGATAGTATATTGGCCATCTCTTGGTTCTCTAGCAATTTACTCTCACTTTCCTAGCCTTGGAGAATATTTTTGTACACTCATTAATACTAATATTTTATGACGTCACATCCTTTACCGATGAAATACAGCTTAGATTGGAATATGATTGGATAGCGAAGGTAATATACTAAATGCGTCATTTTAGAGAGAAAAAAAAGTGGGTTAAATCAATAATTTATAATTTTGTAGAAAGTGTGGTAGCTTGTATAAGTTAGGGCTTCTGTGGCAATGATCGAAAGCATTCTGTGGAAGGTTTTGAAGAATAAAGAAAAAATCAGAGTGGTTTGAAATTTGCGCAAAGCTACACGAGAGTTATCTGTGCTGGCCGTCCCTAATTTAGCAGTGTAAGACTAGAGGGAAGGCAGCTAGTCATCACTTCTCACCGCCAACTCTTGGGCTACTTTTTTACCAACGAATAGTGAGATTGACTGTCACGTTATAACGCCTCCACAGCTGAAAGGGCGAGCATGTTGGGTGCGACCGGGATGCGAACCCGTGACCCTTAGATTACGAGTCAAGTGCCTTAACCACCTGGTCATGCCGGGGCAGAAATAGGAGAGCAAGTGTTTTTTAACAATTTATTTAAAAGTTATTGAAGTTCATGAAATATCTTACGTGTTAAATTATTTCATTTTGAGATTTATAGTGTGTTTTTCAGCACGAAGACACAAGTTAGATTTAGTAAGTACGGTAAACGAGAACTAAATATTCTGATAACTCAAAGCATTTTTTTTACTCGACTATGATTATTATTAGCAACGTTTCCTGGTCTGATAAAGATAAAAGTGACTAAATTTTTAAAGGCAGTTTCCAAGATCACAGATAAGCCGTTATTTGTTTCAATTCATAGCAAAATAGAGTATTAAAATGAGTGTCTGTTAATAGATATATCTAGTTGAAACTGACAGAATATATGTATGATGGAACTTTATTATTAACAATTAAACAAATTTAAAATGAAAATAGGTAGTTTTAATGTTTCTTAAAAAGGATTTTACAACAAAAGTTTTGGAAATCTCGCAGCCTAAAAAAATATAGAAATACTTGGAACAGAGCCAGAAATATTTTGAGCACACAGTTTTTCATGTATTTTTGTCTCCCAACATTTTAGCCATGGTCACATCTATCCATGTCGGCCCGGCATGGCTAGGTGCATAAAGCACTCGACTCATAATCTGAGGATCGCGGGTTTCGAATCCTCATCACACCAAATATGCTCGCCCTTTTAGCCGTGGGGGGCGTTATAACCTGACGGCCTAAAAACTATTCTTTGGTAAAAGAGCAACCTAAGAGTTGGCGGTGGGTGACGATGACTAGTTACCTTCCTTCTAGTCTTACAGTGCTATATTGGGGACAGCTAGCGCAGATAGCCATCGTGTAGCTTTGCACGAAATTGAAAGTAAACTATCCATGTCAGCAATAATAGTGAGATACTCTAGGGATAAAAGGGTCTCTCTCTCTCTCTTTTTAAAGAGATATTATACTTTCAGTTGCGCTCTTGATTGTTTTTTAAAAACATATAGCTATTAAAATTGTTACACATTAGCCTCATCACTGAACATTGCATTATCAAAAAAATATTTTATATTCCTCTAACTTAATCAAGTACATCGTAACAAAACTCTCCTCGCAAGATTTGACAGTTGTAATGATACAGGACTTGTTAAATTATCTGTTACAGACAGACTGGCTTTTAGTATGTATAATACATTCTATTTCACTTTTATTTAAAATTCCGCGTCTCCCAGTGGCACAGTGGTGTGTCTGTGGATTTACTACGCTAGAAACTGGGTTTCGATACCCGTGGTGGGCAGAGCACAGATAACTCACTGTGTAACTATGTGCTTAACTTCAAACAAACTAACTGAAATTTCGCTTGACTCCTTGCATTTTTCCGATGACAAATGGTGCTTTCAAAACTTTGGGACATTGATAAATTCGCATCGTGTTGGAAGAAACTTGTGATACATTTCTGAATGTATGTTTGTAATATGTTATTGGTTTAGTGACTTCGAATCACAAGTCCTCAGCGGAAAGTTTACGCACGGAAAACGTTAAAATCCGAGTTTCAATTCTCCGTGGTGGACACAGCTGCTGGCCCAATGAAGTTTTCCCCTAAAACAAACAAATGGCACTGTGACATCATTTTTTTTTAAATATGTGACACCATTTTGTTTTTGTACACACCCCAGTAATAGCAAAAACTATAACACCAAAGTTAAATTTTTGTTTATGTTCAAAGCCACACAATACTAATATGCACTATTAGACCACCCCAGGGGTAAGACTTCTGACCTTAACATTATAGGCCTTCAAGCTTACTGTTGTGTCAAAATGAAGCTGTAAACTGTTCACAGTTGCACACCACTAATTATTATCATTCTTATTTGTATTCATGTTTCGATTGCTCTCTATTGATGTTATTTTCTATATATTTCTTTAAGTCATCATTTCATCTAATTCCCTTTCCCGTCTTGTATATAGTTTTGCTCTCATACGAAAAATGTTTCAACATCTCTTTAATTAATATCGTCACTCTTAAGTCTAACTAAAACTGACGTCAACGAGACAGTTATGACTGGACAAACTCCAAGGTCAACTCGTCTAGAACGACCGGTTTACGTTATCTCTACCCAAACTAGTAGTTAAAGGAATGGGGGAGGAGGATCCACAGGAATTCCTGTTGCCTGTTTACATTTTCTCCCCTTTCTTTGATGATGGCCTCTCATTATATAATTGTTTTTGTAACACTGTGCATACACGGAGAATTAAAATTTTCATAATTATGAGATAAAACTTACTAGCAATGTTTTTTTTGTGTGTGGTGATAATAAAAGAACCATTAAATGCTTCGTTTTTTTTTGTTCCTGGACAACCAGTGGCACATTAAACGAGTTCTACTTTGGGCCAAAAAGAACCACTTATTTCCAGACCTATTCTTCTTCAGGAAAATAAAAGAACAGTTAACTATTAGATCTTTGTATTTATATATTTATTTATTGCACCTATTGTGTGTTTCTACACAGAACCACATACAGTAGGTGCAATTTTGTTTTTAATCGGAATTACAATTTACCCGTGTTACAATTTCTTAAAGTCGTTTCAACACTTTGGGTTATATCTTTATGCTGTTTTTGTTTCTGGTTTAACACATCAACTTCAGTGTTTCCACATTTATTTAATTAAGACACTTTCTTAAACTCTTAATTGATACAAGAATAGTTCTTTAAAACTGGAAAAATCATATTCTCATCAACATTGGTCTCGAGTTTTATCAAGCGAAATTGTAATATCTTAGTAGTGCCATATAGACCTAGATATGAATGGATAATAAAACATATAATTCCTCTGATTAGGATGTTTAAGAAAGTTCAGGAATATTAATTATACAAATGTAGTTTGTACTTTAACATGCTACTAAAAGTTCTGCTAAGTTATATATCTATTTGTATGTATCAAAACTAACAAATGACTTCACTAATAATTTTCCGCGTATCATCTAAAGCTTTCAAATATTTGCAATAATTATATTTTGTAAAATTAAGTTTACACAGTAGTAAAAAGTTAATATAAAATATGCATGCACATGAGCAGAAAATTTATGTTAATAATAAATTTAAAACATTTTATATGATCGTGGGGTGAAGAAAATTCACTTAATTTAAGACAGTGTTTTATTTTTGAAAGTTGTCTCTTGTGGTATTTATACTTTCACCCCTTGGTGATAAATATATACAAGACATGGTCATTATCTTTTATTAATTTATGTTTTGTTAGAATGCTCTCAGCATTGCAATTAAATAATATTCCAATGTGTTTGGGTTGGAACTACTGTTCGCTAAAATTTATGCAACAAAAATGACTGGATGACGAAAATTAATATTTAAATCGTTGACTTGTTTGTTTGTTTTAACTTTCGCGCAAAGATGCACGAGGGCTATCTGCGCTAGTCGTCCCTAATTTTGCAGCATAAGACTAGAGGAAAGGCAGTTAGTCATCACCACCCACCGCCAGTTCTTGGGTTTCTCTTTTACCAACGAATAGTGGGATTGACTGTACATTATAAAGTCCCCACGGTTGAAAGGACGAGCGTTTTTGTTGCAACGATTATTTGAACCCGCGACCATCAGCGCCTTAACCACCTGGCCGTGTTAGACTTCGTTGAATTAACTCTAGGGATCATTTTGTCAAACATATTGGATCCATTTCAATACAGATTTTTTGTCTTTTAATTTACTGTAATACAGACCCTTTATCAAGAAATATGTTTATGCATGTGTAAATATTATACACACACACACACACATTTACATATAATTTCTTTATATGCCAAAGTGCTTTAAAATGCAGTTAAAACAAAGCTGTCTTAAGCATCGAATTTGAAATAATCCGTTTGATGCATCAGTATATTTTAAACCAAACCTTGTCATGTTCTATACACATTAATTAATAAAATTATTATTTTGTTCAATGAGCTAGCATTGCTTTCCTACCGCGGGTGTTGAAACCCGATTTTTAGCCGCGACATAGTGGCTCACAAAATGTCTTTAATTTTTTTTAGGAACAAACCTTCAGTTTATAATTCAATTTTTTGACCAATTTGAGATCTAATTACAGACGCTGCTATTGAGGATTTCCTCTTGTTAATGTTAGAAACTCTCAAATTTATCATTCAGCCACAGAAGGACTAAAAATATGTCACTCATATATGAGTTACATCAAAGAACATCAGCTCACAGTTTGCTCTGAATAAAAACTTAAAAACATTATGTTGTTTGCCAGAATCGATGGAGTGTTAAGGTTTACTGCTCTCTTAAATAATAATAAAATTAATATATTGTATGCAAAGCTACATAGTGGATTATCTGCTCTTTGCTTACCGTGGGTATCGAACCTCGAATTGAACGTAATAAACCCCCAAGTTTAATGCTAAGCTACCAGGGGTGTTAATTTTATTACTGCTTTTAATTCGCTTGTTGAAATTATAGATAAAGCTACTCTGGGTCTGTCTGTGCTAACTGTTCCTAATTTTGAGGTGATAGACTAGAAGAAAAGGTAGCTGGTCAACAGCGCTCTCTTTTACTCTTATTTACCAAGGAATAGCGCCATTGATCGTAACATTATAACTTTTTCTAGCGGCTGGGAAAACAATCATGGTCAGTGGCAGGTTTCAATCCCGTGACGCGCAGGTTGCGAGTCAAGCGTCCTAACCACCAAACTTATACCTTTGGATTACTTGAAATGTAAAGTTAAGGAATTTGACATTGTTGTTATTTGTGTTATTTTGAAATGCACATACTCGCTGTAGAGAAACGATTATCAGTTTATTTTATTCCTTAACAATTATAGGCCACTCCAAACCAAATAAAACAAACTATTGAATAAACAAAATGCACCGAAGCTACTACTTAGTTTTAGGGTCGAAGCACTATTTACCACAGCAAATACTCTTGTGACTAAAATCAAATTATTTAGTTTCTTTCTCTTTTACTACAGGTTTAAATCAAGAAATACCATGTTGAACGTGACGTTTTCATTAATATATGAACTCAAAGGTTTATTGGTTTTTAATACACATTCACCAGGGAAGTGTGTGTTGTAGTTGTATTATCAGAAGTGTCATTAAACTTCTAGTAGAAATTACCCAAACTGATAATATTTGACCACACACACAAAATCTGATCTTTTAATAGCAGACTGAATAATACGAAGAGTCCTCCTCAGCCTGGTATGTTCCATAACCGTCATCTCTATTAATATTATCACAGTTTGTGGGTCTCCTAAACATGCCTAGCTCACTTGTCGATTCTCGTTTTAACCTACAAGATGATTGATTATTACGGTTTAAAGTTTCATACAAATGAGTATCAACAGCAGACATGATACTGGTATTTCCACGTGTTTTACTCCAGTTCTTCTCTATCTCTTCACATTCCCCTTCTCTCACCATCTGTAATGTCTTCGACTTCCGAAAGCTCCAGAGTTTGCTGAAAGGATTGCTAAACCTGGAAGAAGAGGTGGATCGTGTAGATCCTAAGGCTGACTTAGATTTCATAGATCCTCTCTCTGAAACAAAGTCTTCGAAGTTCATGGAGATACTTATTGATTGGGTTTCAAATTCTTTTACGAAACTATTATTACGTCGTTTGTTGCTTCCATCGGAAGACGGTTTGTTTGCTGTTTGTTTAAGATGTTTAACCACGTGATGCGTAACTTTAATCTGCTTCTTCCAATTATCTGCTTCTTCAGTACAGAATTTTAACATCTGTTGATAAATACCAGAGCTTTGAAAACGAAGATCATCTCGCTTCTTAACAAGCGAAAAACTAGAATCAAGATCTATTTCCACCAAAACTGGTTCACCGTTTCTGAAAGTGCATGCAAGGAGCACATCCTGTTGCTTAACCTCTTGAAGACGCACAACGCCAGTAAAGTTGCTTGGAAGCTTTAGCTGGCCGCTGCTGATCAGTCGAACCGTAAGGGGAAACTGGAAAACCCGAAGTAGATTGGACAACAAGAAAATGTGACTGATGGAGTAAGAAGAACGACGAGCTACAACGTAAAATTTTCCAGAGGTAAGAAAGGGTATGAACAGTACTTCTCCCATCTGACTGAAGCATTTAGCGTACTTTTCTCGGTTTCTTTCGTTACAGTTTCGTCCACCCAAACTTGCTTTTGACCTTGAACCTATGTCCTCGTACACACCGAGCAGTTTGAGGGCTTGACCAGCAGGAACCTGTAACAACAATGTAAGCGTTTTTGGATCATATTAGCACAACTTAAACAACACTAAAATTCTTACTACAATTATCCGAGTTTTGTCTCAGTATATAATTCTTTACAATTTAATTCTTAACGTTATTCAGTGGGCACAGTTCTATACGAGCAAAAAATATATGTTTCAAGGCTTATAACAACAGGCTCATTTTTGAACTGGGACTTTAAGCCTGGTGGTTAGGATGTTCGAGTGATAACGTATGAGTTTGAATCTGGGTGAAGGAACACGATCAACTCTTTAGCCGTTGAAATGCGATATGACGAAAAGGTCAATTCCGCTATTCGTTGGTAAAAGAATAGTTCAAGAGTTGGCGATGATGGTGCTGACTAGTTGCCTTCCCTCCTGTCTATTCCTGCTAAATTAGAGACAGCTAGTGCGGATAGACCTCGAGTAACGTTGGCAAAATTCAAAGCAAAAGTAGCCAAACCAAACTAAAAAATATATACAACTTTTTAATAAAGAATTTCTACGAGACGTGCGACCTAGTAACCAACCAAAAACAGGTGTAAGTTAAAACCCGTAATTTGATTCTTAAATCTCAAGTATATTGTTCTTGAAACTGTCTGCGAAATTGAGATTTGCATCTAAAAGTTTTAACAAGTACAATGTGCAATGTTGTAAGACATTTTATACTCGCACAATATTAATATCTTTCTTTGCATTTAAGAAAGACGTTTGAGACCACCAAACGTATTTTAATTTTCCTCTGGAAAAATTCCCTGAGAGATGCAGAAAATTAGAAGAGCATTTGTTTATATTACAAAATTCAGCAAATAAACCAATAGCGTACATTTGGAATGTAATCATATATATTTGTAGAATATTCCACAATGCACAATGTTTATATCAGAATAATTTTATAGCAATCATATGATAAAAATGATATATAGACGAAAGGCATTTTTGCTGTAAGAACTAGCGACGGCTATGTAATAATGAGAGTGTTCTTTCAGCTTCTTTGCCTTGTTGTTACCTTAAGCAAAAGCAGCAGGAAAAGCTATATGTTTTTATATGAATAAAGAGGCCAATTATACTGTATGCGTTAAACACACCAATCATTGTAAACCGTGCGTAAACACTGAAAGAAAAAAACAGAGTAGACAACGAATTAGCACCAAAACATTAATATTGTATTCCACGAGACAACAAACTACATGACAGTAATGTATATCATGACGAAACAACGAGATAATACAGCAAGGTAAAACACGACTAAACAGCAAATAGCTTTATAGCAGATTATAGCAATGTATAAAACCATGATGAAACACCCGAAATATTATAGACCATGCTCATTATGAAACGTGAAAATAGTAAAGTAGTGTAGATTAAGATGAAAGAGCAAATAACACTACAGCAGAGTAAATTATAAGGAAACGACAAACAATACTATAACAATGTAGACCATAATAAAGCAGCTAATAATACTACAACAGTGTATACCATGATAAAACAGTAAACAATATTCGATAATATAGACCATGATACAACAGCAAACAATACTATAACAGTGTTGACCATAATAAGACAGCTAATAATACTACTACAGTGTAGACAATGATAAAGCAGCAAACAATATTCCAGCATCGTAAACCATGATAAAACAGCAAACAAAACAACAACAGTGTAGACCATGATAAAACAGCAAACAATACTACGACAGTGTAGACCATGATAAAGCAGCAAAAAATACTACGACAGAGTATACCATGATCAAACAGCAAAGAATACTACAACAGTGAAGACCATGATAAAACAGCAAACAATACTACGACAGTGTAGACCATGATAAAACAGTAAACAATACTACGACTGAGTATACCATGATCAAGCAGCAAAAAATACTACAACATCGTAGACCACCATGAAACAGTAAACAATAATACAACAGTGTAAACTATGATAAAACAGCAAACAACACTACAACAGTATAGACCATGATACAACAGTAAACAATATTACAGCAGCCTAAACCATGATAAAACATTAAACCATACTACAACAGCGTAGACCATGATCAAATACTAAACAATACTTCAGCAGTGTAGATCATAATAAAACAGCAAACAATATTACAGCAGCGAAAACCATGACAAAGCAGTAAATAATACTACAACAGCGTAGACCACGGCGACACAGTAAACAATATTACAATTACGTAAACCATGATGAAACAGCAAGCAATACTACAAGAGTGTACATCATAATAAAGCAGCAAACAACACGACAACAATGTAAAGCATGATGAAACAGCAAACAATACTTCAACAGCGTAGACCATCACAAAACAGCAAACAATACTACGACAGTGTAGACCATAATAAAGCAACAAACAATATTACAGCAGCGATAACCATGATAAAGAAGCAATTAGTAATACAACAGCGTAGACCACGGTGACATAGTAAACAATATTACAATTACGTAAACCATGATGAAACAGCAAACAATACTACAAAAGTGTACATCATAATATAGCAGCAAACAACACCACAACAATGTAGACCATGATGAAACAGCAAACAATACTACAACAGTGTGGTCCTTAATAAAGCAGCAAATAATATTACAGCAGCGTAAACCATGATAAAACAGCAAACAATACTACAACAATGTAGATCATGATAAAACAGCAAACAATACTACGACAGTGTAGACCATGATAAAATAGCAAACAATAATACGACAGAGTCTACCATGATCAAGCAGCAAAGAATACTACAACAAGGTAGACCATGATGAACCAGTAAACAATACTATAACGGCGTAGACCATGGTGAAGCAGTAAACAATAATACAACAGCGCAGATCATGGTGAAACAGTTAACAATACTACAACAGTGTAGATCATGATGAAACAGTACACAATACTGCAAAAACGTAGACCATGATGAAACAGCAAACGATACGACAGCGTAGACCATAATAAAGCGGCAAACATTACTACGACAGTGTACACCATGATGAAATAACAAACAATACTACAACAGAGTAGACCATGATGAAGCAACAAACAACACTACAACAGTGTAGACTATGATGAAACAGTAAACAATATTATAACAGTCTAGACCATGATGAAATAGCAAACAATAGTACAACAGCGTAGAACATCAAAAATCAACTAATAATACTGCCACAGTGTAGTCCATGTTAAAACAGCAAATAATACTTCGACAGCGAAGAGCATAATAAAGCAGCAAACAATATTAGAGCAGCGTAAACCATGATGAAACACCAAACAATACTACAACAGTGTATACCATGATAAAGCAGCAAATAATGCTATAACACCGTAGACCACGATGACATAGTAAATAATACTACAATTACGTAAATCATGATGAAATAGCAAATAATACTTCAACAGTGTACATCATAATAAAGCAGCAAACAACACCATAACAATGTAGACCATGATGAAACAACAAACAATACTACAAGAACGTAAAGCATATGGAACAGTAAAGCATACTACAACAGTGTACATTATAATAAAGCAACAAACAACACCACAACAATGCAGACTATAATAAAACAGCAAACAATACTACGATAGTATAGACAAAGATAAAGCAGCAAACAATATTACATAACCGTAAACCATGATGAAACAACAAACAATACTACAACAGTGTAGACCATGATAAAAGATCAAACAATACTACGACAGTGTAAACCATGATAAGACAGAAAACAATACTACGACAGTGTAGACCATGATAAGACCACAAACAATATTACAACAGTGTACATCATAATAAAACAGCAAACAATACTACGACAGTGTAGACCATGATAAGACAGTAAACAGTATTACAACAGCGTAGACCATAATATAGCAGCAAACAATACTACAACAGCGTAGACCATGACGAAAGAGCGAGTGACACTTAAAACAGTCTATAACAACATGGAGCTTCATAACATATTCAACGCTTCCTCCTAATCATAGATCATATTTTAACTATTAACTGAGAAACAGGTGTTTATATGTAACATGGGAGGATGATCCTTTGCTATCTGTAAAGAAAAATAATTCATATTGAAGTAATTCTTACATTCAGAATCCATGGGATGTTTGTTTCGTTTTACAAATTTACATTCATATTATTTTAAAGCATTAGGACTGTGTGATATGAATGTGTTTGCTCATGGTCGAATTCATATCTATAGCTTTATTTTAACCCCCATGAATATATTTATATACAGTTATAAGAGTAAAAACGAATTGACCTTAGATCATATTAATCTTAGATTTGAAAACATAATTTTTGGAAAATATTTGCAGCCATGTTATCTATATTGTATGTTAATAGTTATCATTGACTTTCTTTCAATATTATATTGTTGTTTTTTTTGAAAAGATCATGGACTATTATTAACTAATTTTTTTTTATATTTCGGGGCTTCACTTGCCTATTTAAATATTACCAGTTTCTAAGATTAAACGAAGAAGGTTAAGAGATGTTTTTAGAATCAATACTGAAATCTGTATCACTCCAAATTATAACACAACTTCTGTTAAAATTATAAGCCACAGTTCTACAAATGAAAAGCTATTATATTAAATGACTCAAAAATCAAGTTCTAAGCCACATCTTTCAATTATTTTTCACTTTCGTGTTCATAAATAGAAACTGTATATTCGGTACGCTAACAGAGAAATTTTGGCCGAACGTATGTTCGGTTTTGTTCTATTTTACAATTGTGAAACAACCAACATCCAAAACCAGAATAATTGGAACACTTTGGTCAGTAAGATCAATTTATTGGATAGACTTAGGGATTAAGTAACGAAAAGGAGGGTTCATATATTTGTTTGTATACATGTGTGTGTGTGTGTGTGTGTGTGTGTGTTTGGCTATCCTTTTGTCATCATCAAGTCGAGGGGTTTTCATCTCTAGTGTTTGTCAGAAATTTTTATCGAAAATGGCGAAATGGATTTGGACAAAAGTTGGTGTAAATTTATATTATGACTAAACTTACATGATTAGTTTTGAATGGTCAAAGCTAAAGATTAAAGTCTCAGCAAGACCACTAAAATCCAAAAAAATCTCTGTTAATATGGAAACCGATTTTTCACACTATTTTGTCTCTAAACATATTTTAAAAAATAACTAGATTTTGATGAAATCTGTTGGTCTTATGCAAAATATTATTTCTCATTTATCTTTCGAAAATGGTTTATGTCGGTTGATAATGATAGACACACGGATACATTTTCATATTTTTTGAGGGGTCTCCCGCTAGGACGGCGGAAAGTCTAGAGATTTACGATGCTACAATCAGAGGTTCGATTCCCTTCAGTGGACACAGCAGATAGTCCGATGTGACTTTGCTATAAAAACACACAGACATGTTTTTGAGGGCGAAATATGACAAATGCGGTTCCACTAAGCACCCCCTCCTCTATTTGTTCCTCTAATTTACTCTCATTAAAAACATAAACTTCAATAATGATCTACTTACAGAAACCTTTATGTAACCGGATTTTCTCTCGGTGTCTCCAGGATCTGGAAGTTGGTATCCTATAACATCGTTCTTTGTAACGAAGAGAGGTACACGAGCACGTGCTACCTGCTCAATAGTGGTAAAGTAACCAGCTGTGTGTCCATCGTTTGAGATGACAGCTAGCCAACCTAGAAACGAAAGGGGGTAAAACTGATTAAACGAGGGAAGTATGAAATGGTTTATGAATAGTTTGATTTAGATCATTTGTATCGATTCTGTGAATAAAAGGCACACGGGTAAACTACTTAATCGGAATTAAGAATGAAAATATATTCATCTGACTTTTAATCATCATTCACGAAATTTTCTAATTTTGTATGATTCAAGTAAATAATACACATGGTTGAGATCTAAAGAACCTAACACGTCACCTTATATTAAACTATTTTGAAATGTACCAAATGTTTCAGTGTTAACAATTTTGTATCACGTATTTCTCAAAATTATTTCATACTATAAATAAAAGGGTATTTGTTCTGAAACAATGAAATTGTACAATTATTCTCGTTTGGGATGACTACATCATTAGCTATCTAATAGTGGTACACCAAGTTGTTTTTAAAATCTTCTACAATGTTGTCAACACTGTAGGATACGTCTTATAGATCTTTTATGACACTTCTGTTCTCAGTGAACTCCAAGCTCATGCTTAGACTTCACTACACTTTGCAGCGGCTAGATCAAAGGTTGGTTAGTAAACAAGGTAAAATAACAAATAACACCTATTATCTCAGTAACAGGTGTATCTCCGAACGGCGCTGAATACCAATGTGATGATTTTCTTATACTTCTCTTTTGGAACATCCAGCACACTAATTTTAGCCCATTAAGTTAGCTTTTTTTTACAATTTGTATGCTTTACGAGTACAAATAGACTGCTCATACTCACAGTGCTTTCATTTCTTTTGTAAACATTTTGTCTAATTGAGCACAAAATATCTTTTTTCTTGCATTATATCTAGAGTTATTATAAAGTTGTGTTTTCTTTTTCTTTGTCGTTCTTCAATTTTTTACCTTACCCTTTTCTGCTGGTGAAGTATTTCTATGACTTGTAATAAGCCTGATAGTGGGGACACTCGACTTGTGATCTGCCCGTCGAGGTTTCGAATCCTTGTCACCACTTTTCAGTCGTCGGAACATTACAGCGCGATAGTCACTTCTACTTTTCTTCGCTAAAGTGTTGTCGAAAAGTTGGAGGTGGCTGGCGTATTAGCTTCCTTTCCTTTAGTTTATGATTTCTAAATTAGGGACGATTAGCGCAGATAACTTTCGAGTTGTTATGCGCAGAATTCAGCAAACCAGTCTTTTAAAACCTGTGTGCCTTCAGCGTAGGCCACTTCATTATGAACTCCACATACTGTCAGTATGATGTATCTACGAAACGTATAACTCAATTCCGCAGTTTTCTCAATATTATTATGTGCAAACTTAGGACTCGATCCAGACCGATATCAAACTCACTCCACTTTTGTTGTAGCCTGAGCTTACCCGCTTACTATGCTCCTAGCTGACAAAGTCATTCTAATCAGTTGAGTTAGGATCTTGGAGATCTGTAAGACTGTAGTGTGTTTCTTGGTTCTGATTATCTGTACAAATATCACTAACTGGGGGAAACCTTGTCTCTTACAGCAATTTTTGAAATAATCAATTAAATATTTAAAAGCAATAACTAATAATAAAAGTATCAAAATCTGGGAGAACGTGCATGACTAGGGATATGAATTCAAAGCTTCACTAATTAGCATTTTTTCACATGTATAATGCAAGTTGCTATTACCAGATGGCAGCATCTATAGCATTAATATTTTACTGACAATCAAACTAAAACAGGTTATGTAGACAAGAAGCAAACAAATTAAAAAAAAATTGTCATTTCATTAAACAGTATTAGAATTATTTCCCACAACTGTTTCAGTCCTTTGCACTAAAAACCAAAAGCAATTTCAAAAGTTATTTTATGTCTCGTTACGTTTAGTTCGAGGTTATTATGATGGCGCAGAACAAGTTCGCGATCTTCAGAAA
The DNA here is from genome assembly GCF_004210375.1 of Tachypleus tridentatus. NCBI lineage: Eukaryota > Metazoa > Arthropoda > Merostomata > Xiphosura > Limulidae > Tachypleus > Tachypleus tridentatus. The sequence continues at coordinate 57,268,918 of NC_134834.1, read as the reverse complement.
CTTTATTATTTCTAAATATTTAATAGCCTATCAAACATGTGTCGTTTTGTGACTCAGCATATGTTATTGCATTAAAGCATGCTGAGATAAAGTTCATTTATTGAATAGCCAATAAATGCATAAAATAAATTCACTATGATCACCAGATGGCGATTTTCAGCAATAGGTTAGGTATATATTATATATTTGTAATTAATTCATTTTGTTTAAAAAAATACAAAATTAATACGCCACCAAGTAGTAAAAGCACCTTTGCATTTTCCTACCCAACAAAGCAGATAATTGAAAAATATGGTGGACTCTCGAGAAAGATTATCGTCTATAAAATGAAGTTCTTTTGCTCATAAGCAATGTGAATAAAATAAGCATGAGTACTTGTTATCAAATCTTGTTTCAAGCCTTTAAAAGATTGGAGTGAAAACAGCCATATCAAATATTCAAAAGTTTTTTTCATTTTTGCGAAATTGAAAGGTATAATGGAATAAAAAATCCCCAATCTACATATATATCTCACAAGGAGCATAAAACGTCACTCATACACTGTTGTCGTAAAGTGACAGAAATAATTGAAAAACAGGCTTATATTATTGATTCAATAACTCTTAAAATACAACAGTAAAAAACAAAATAAAAATGCTTTTCTCAGGGTACAAAACTGTAAGATGTAAAACGTGAGCAGTTGCTCAAATTAGCCTCTAATGAGAATTGTTTCCTTTTTTTGTTTTTCATCTTGATTGTTGTAAATGTAACAGCATAGGATCCCAAAATATATATTTTTGGATAGTTTGACTTTTGACCCACTAAATTAAAAAAAACGCCAAATTCAAAATAGTAATAATAATAATAACGATGTCTGAGTGTATTGGACTAATGTATAATCCTACCATGTTTCAAGTTAGTCCGCCAAGAAATGAAGGAATGGCGGGCGACTGAAAAGTGTCTGAAATCAGAAAGAAAAAATATATGACAAAGCAATATTACGCCTTTGTGGAGACGTAATTATTCCCTCTGGATGTAGAACTATTTATGCTATTCATTCTGAAATTACTTTTCTTTTTTCTTTACATTAGGATCAGGTCGTGGCTTAATAGTTAACGTATCAAATATCCAAAATGTCCAAGGTTCGCACCACGATTTCGATGAACACGTTTTGACCTGTAAGTTCATTATAAGGGTGAAAGCAATCTTGCCGTTTGATTCTAAATCTGAAATAGTCCTTAATTGTGGTTGTTACTGAAAGATTTGCTTTTTCTGATCAGATGTTCAAAATTAAGAAGGAATATACCCGAACCCTTAGTTTTCTTTAATTTTTATCATCTCTGTCTTGACAAAAAATATGTTCAGAACTGAAATCCAGAAAATAATCTAATCCATTATTCACTAGTTAAATTACACGATTTCTCATGTTTCTCTCGAATAAAAAAGAGTCAAAACTGAATACCCTCTGTCTACCACAGGGACACAGCAGTATGTCTGTAGACTTACGACGCAAGAAACCGGGTTTAAATACCCGTGGTAGGCAAAGCACACGTAACCTTTTGTATAACCTTGTGCTTAACTACAAACAAACATAACTTTTGTCTAATCCTATACGTCTGTAAGTCACACAAAACAAATACACTGTTACACATTGCAAAGACATCTGTATTGGTAAAAACAATACGCCATTTAAAACACTTTCCTATGAATACATTAGTTTTAAGAAGAACTGAAAACTGCTTCTTCCAATTGTAAAGACAATGAAAACAAACAATCATACTATTTATTTATATAGACAAGTTTCAAACTTTAATAACAAAACTACTAATTCTGATGAAATGAAATTCACCAAATAATCTCGATTATTTTCACCTCTCTTCATTTGAAATGTGAAAATTTCACTAAATTAATATTAATATCATATCTCGGTCTTTTATAATTTTTCTATTTTTTTACAGCTGTTTGTTATTTTTTATATTATATTAAATGTCATATTTGTAATTATTACAAATCGCTGTTGATGGAATTTATATCACAAAACATCCGAAGGTTGGGTGTATTTTTTTGTTTTTGCTTTAGTGTTGTTGTTTTTTTTAATTAAACATAAAACAACAAATCTTGTTAACCTGCGCCGCAAAATTTCGTGTTGTGATGAAATATTTTCTAGGAACAAAATCTCCTTATTCAAATTGAATATCATAAAATTTAAAAAGAAGGATGTGCAATCCCACCAATAAGAATATAGAACACAACTAAGAAGATAAGCTTAAAAGATGCACATTTACACATTTCATGTGCTTGTGTTATACATTGTCTGTTTACTTGCACCTTTATGAGTGAACATTTTTATTTATTTTAATAAAATGATGTGCTAATATTGAAGTTATTCCCATTCATATTTTTATATTCTAAAATACATAGTCGATATAAAATTATAATATTAGAGAAAGTATTGAAAACATACTAAAATACTACAATTTTTTAAACATTCATACGTGTGTTATTTATGCTGTATTGCAAAATTATTCATTATTCATATTTCCTTTGTGGCCCGGCATGGCCAAGCGCGTAAGGCGCGCGACTCATAATCCGAGGGTCGCGGGTTCGTGCCCGCGTCGCGCTAAACATGCTCGCCCTCCCAGCCGTGGGGGCGTTATAATGTGACGGTCAATCCCACTATTCGCTGGTAAAAGAGTAGCCCAAGAGTTGGCGGTGGGTGGTGATGACTAGCTGCCTTCCCTCTAGTCTTACACTGCTAAATTAGGGACGGCTAGCACAGATAGCCCTCGAGTAGCTTTGTGCGAAATTCCAAAACAAACAAAAATATTTCCTTTATCTTTTATTTTACGAAAATAAACGATTTTAATTGATTGGTTGTTTCGGAAATGCATATAATATTTATTAATAACGGTGATTCGTCAGTATATTCTAGTTTGAATATAGTGTTTTCCGTGTGTGTGTATTTTCTTCTAGCAAAGTCACATCGGGCTATAGTGTTTATAAATATATTGTTGCTGCTGTGTATGTAACTACCAAAACTGAAGTTACTTCTTACCATAACACTTAGATGGATTATAAATTCAAGGGCACATAGCCCATTGCTGCACAAAAGCTCACTTCAGTGTAAGTTTCCAATAAGATGTACCTTTAAATCTTACCATTCAGTCAGGAAAATATAGTTTCAGAGTTGACGGTGGGTATTACTGACTAGCTAAATATCTTCTATCATTTGAAAATTATGGATAGCTATAATGAAATGGCAGAGAAACCAAAGAAATCACATCTAGTAATAAGTTAAAAATAAGTAATAATTGAAATACATTCAAAATTTTCGCTTCATTCTATCCAGAGAAGGGTGTTATTAGCTACACTGTGCGCTTCACTAAAAAATGACAAAGATTTTCGTTTGTATAAAATCGATATCAAAACCCAATAGACTACCTGATGTTTCAGCTTAATACAGTATTTTATAATAGCATTTCGAATGAGGCTGCTCACAATTGCGGTACTAGCAATCTAACATTTTTAACATATAGTTAATATTCGTTGATACATTGGTAGCCATATATTCATCTATACTTAATATTTTGTTTAAAAAACAACAACCTGTGGAGTCTTCATCATTACTACTTTGTTTTCTTTAATTTCCGCAATCAAATTCCAAGTTTGTTTCTTGGTGATACTACCAGTGGCGAAGCCTGGCCGAAGGTTTTGGCTTATCAGATTTGTATATGTTATGTATGTATACATACTTGGATAAAATTAACAAAAACATATACAAATATTCAAAATCATCATGAGAATGTGTTTTTCTTATATAGCAAAGCTACATCGGGCTATCTGCTGAGCCAATCGAGGGGAATATCGAACCCCTGATTTTAGCGTTGTAAGTCCGGAGAGTTACCGCTGTACTAGCGGGGGTCCTCATGAGAAATACGTAGCTAAAAATATGTTACCATTTTGCATAATAAATAGTACTTTATTAGTGTCATATAGCATTTACTATTCTACTTTGCACCGCAAATGTGAACGATATACTTCCAAGGTATTTAACACACTATTATAGGTTTATGCATTTGTTCAGCACTACCAATTTTCTTATATAGTATCTCCTCTCAAATTATGTCTAACCAATGAACACGTTTGGGGCTGAAGAGAAACAACAGTTTCTGAGCTTTCCTGGTTTGCTTTTTGGGTTTTTCCACGAAGGTTTTTAAAACCAAAACGACTACCATAATAAGTTTGGATTTGAACTGTCTTTGCCTCACCAATCATCATAGATGATATATATAATCGTACTATAGTGGCACCCCTCTAAAGCAACCAACTTTGGGACTGAGACATGCTGGCCTGATGAGAGGGGTTCCACTGTACAAAATTAGGAATTACGTAAACAAAAAAAGGAACTGTGAGTGAATGACCGCTTTCAAGGGGTGACCGAATCTGAGGGGTGGCCGCTTAGAGGGGTTCCACTGTAGTACAGTCATTGTGGTCAACGATGGCTATATCTCATGTAAGTAACATCTTGCTTTACTGCTTTTTCAAAACTGCAGTGATTATATATTTTTGCTAATAATGGACGAGATTCGAATATTTTTATTTTGACTAAAACTCTTTTTTTTTTTTTTTAAATTTCCAACGCTGATAAACGCGACAAAACGAAAAATATGCCACTGGATCATACCCATGGTAAAATCTTAACTAATTTGCTACTAAATCTGGTAGTGAAATAAATAAATAATGTGATGTTAATAAGTGTCGTAAACCTAATTATGGCTAACAATTTACACCTTACCAATATAACCTAGTTCACAACGAAACTGTTTCTGTTTAAATAACTGATAAATATCGTCTCTGTATCTATTGTATCCCAGAATGGTACTACAGCAATGGATTATGTAGGAATGCTCTGTGATTTTCTATAACAGAACATGGAAGTGTAATTTACACGTACTGTATTGAGTGTGATGTGTTTGCATTATATTTCACAGGACATAGCTTAGTGATTAGCGTGCCAACCTATGAACTAGAAGATCTAAGGTTCTAACCGTGATCTGCCGCTGTCAGAAAGTGTTTTAATCATGTCTGTCTTGCTACTTAGTTAGGAATAACTGTGTAAGCTGTGAGTGTTTATAAGGTGTTATCCTCCCTTTTGTCAGCAATTCTGAATTAGGGTATGCCTAAACCCTATAAGGGACCTTTGACCAGTCCGTTCTGTTCACGTGTGAATAATGTGTCATTGCAATTGTAAATACTGTTTGACACATGTCTTTAATACCGGACATTTATTTTTAGTTACGTAAACCATTTCCTGTTAAGTTTAATGACAAGGTGTTTCGAACAAAATAGTGCGATTGAAGCATTTCTCATGAAATTATTTTGTTCACAATATTTTGTTTATTTTTCTGTACAGCTTAAGAATAATTATATAAAAATATCATGAACAATGTATATATATTTATTTCAATAACATATGAACGTGAAATTACGAACTAATTTTTAAACTAGTGACTTCTAGTGCAATGTGCTTGATTTAGCATGAAATGAATTTATAATCGGTTATTTAGCTTATATATATAACCACAATATACAGGGTGGCCCGTAAGTTCCTACCCATCCATATATCTTATGTAACCAGTGTATCTGTGTGCTGTCCCTCATTCTCGCTGCATAATATTATGCGACGCCATGTTCTGTGAGACATTTTCCTCTTAACATAGCAGAGATTATTGTTCCAAATGCCGCGGTAACAGCTGCCTTCAACTCATCATTAGTATTGTAACGTTGTTTAGACACAATGCCCTTTAACATACAGATGGGTAGGGATTTACGGGCCACCCTGTACTTGTTGGCGTGCTAAATAGGAAATTTTTAACAGCTGGTTTACACATGAACTTCGTCAATTTATCTTTTTTTTTTAAAGATATATACCTACAATACAGCTGTTATTTAATTGTCATTTCCAATGAAAAATATTTTGGAACACGTTAAAATATTTTCAGCAAATGGGCGTTTTCCTCAACGCCTACATCTTTTCAAAGGAATGAGGCCTAGTAAAATGTTATTCAGACAGAACCCTGTTATTTAATAGCTGTAAATAAAAACTTATATACACATAATCTTAATAAAAATCATTATCTATTACAACTGCTAGAAAGTTCTAAAAGAAGGGCCAGTGCATTTTCATAATTAATAATGCTATTAGAGGTGGACTCAACGTAACGGATAAAATATATCTTACTGTTTCTCATAGATGGTATCAATATCACAAATAGCAGGTAACGTATCTTATTACCTCCAGGTTGTCCCACGGTGGGACCGCAGTAAGTTTATGGGCATACAACGCTAAAATCATGAGTTCGATCCCTCTCAGTGGACAGAAGACGGTAGCCCATTGTATATTTTGCGCTAAAAATGAGCAACAATCCTTTCAGGTGGTGTCAGTATATTAGCATAGAACTTACACTATTGTCCTTCTGAGTGGTATCAGTATTACAGAAAAGATTTATGTTATGATGTTTTTTTTAAGTATATCAATATTCGTGATACCATAGAACTTGCACTCTTTTTTTTTATGATTGGTTTCAATATTGCAGAAAATATATGTGTCAAAATGTTCCTTTCAAATGGGTCAACATCAATGATAGGATATAAATTATATTCTTGGAGAAACATATTATGAATTCTACCAATGAATTGCTATTCAAAGTAATACGTAAACTCCAGAAATAGTTATAATATGAAAAGCAAAGTTTTAGGTGCGTTGTACCGTTATTGACTTGTTGTATTTAGAGATGTGCCACTAAAAGGAACGAGAACCATGTTTTATGTTAGTCAAGTTTAATATGTATAAAGATGAAATCAGAATAAATACAAAGAAAGAATCAGACTTAATTTTATATAATCTGTGTCATTCGCGATATATAACTAATGTAATATAATACAAATAATCAGTTTTCTTTCATTTTTGTTTAAAGTATCTTGGTCTTATTGATACGGTCACCGAGACGTCCTTCTACTGGTAACACAACAGTAAGTGTCAAAACTTACAATGCTAAAATTCGGGTTTTGATACCCGCGGTTGACAGAGAACATGCAGTTCATTTTGTAGTTTTGTGCATGATGACAAATAAACAAGGGAACAAGATCTTCGAGACTATAAGAACGAGTTTGTAAGTTATGACAAAGGAAAAGATATCTTGTAAGCTTAGCAGCAAGTAGAGGGCTGAAAACACTAACATTAAGGGTTCGACATCAGAAGTAAGCTCAATTTTGTGCTTCAGAAAAACGAACTAAATCTTAGCCCTCTGTTGGCCTTGATAAATTGCTTAAAAATAAATAATTTGAACAAGACAGACCTCCACCGATGTAAACCATTCGAAACAAATTATGGAAGACTAAACGGAGCGGCCCGGCATGGCCAAGCGTGTTAAAGCGTGCGACTCGTAATCTGAGGGTCGCGGGTTCGCATCCCCGTCGTGCCAAACATGCTCGCCCTTTCAGCCGTGGGGGCGTTATAATGTGACGGTCAATCCCACTATTCGTTGGTAGAAGAGTAGCCCAAGAGTTGGCGGTGGGTGGCGATGACTAGCTTCCTTCCCTCTAGTCTTACACTGCTAAATTAGGGACGGCTAGCACAGATAGCCCTCGAATAGCTTTGTGCGAAATTCAAAAGAAACAAAACTAAACGGAGTTTCGAGGCCAAGAGATTTGTAAATACATGTTAACTAGCAGTTTTACGTTATTTGTATAAAATTATATTTATTAACCTTTAATTGAGATGTTAACAGACTCTTAAGCTGCCCTACATTTTCAATAATGACCAAAGTTTCATATATCATTATAATTATAAATCATTAAATTTAAAAAAACAACAACTTGGAGCCTTCTTAATGACGAGAAACAAACTTGAATTAAAAATTGTATTCTCAAGACGGTTGATATGGCTATTAAAACTTTAATTAAAATAAAGTACAGAACAACGTTTTGACTTTCTTAGGTCATCTTCAGGTTAACAAAGAGAGTTTGCAACATCTACTAAAATATTTACCATGATTATAAACTATGGCCTAGCTAATCTTCCAGATATCAAGAAGAACGTATTTTTTACATTAGAATGGAATTTTGATTAACGTTGTTGAATAATACAATTTAACCAGAAGATAAAGCTAGCAATTTTCTGGAAAACTTTGCAGAGTTAATAAAGAGCTGAACTGTCTTGAAAGCATTGTGCTTTTGTACTTAAAAATATCGTTTTCACTCATGAGATGTCAATACTTTGAAATTTTATTTACCATATTACACAGCTAGTTACAATACGTGTACTATGTCAAACATACGTCTTGCAGTGACATATCTCTTTGCTTTTGGAACCAAGATATTCAGTATTTTCTCTAGATTTAAATTCAAAACAGCTACAATGAATTTCACAGGAAACTTAGTAAACAAAATAAGTTTTATTTTAATTTTATAATTATCGGCATCTCTTGATGAAAACAAGCTATCTACGTAGATCGGAGCAGAAAATGAATCCAGCAGTTAATGCAGATAACTGTGTTCATTGAATCTTTTTTTCAATTATTTACTAACTAATGATCTGTAATGTAATACTTAATGTAGATATAGTTTATAAAACGATCTTCAAGGTCACACGATGACCTTGGAACTAACTTTAGCCATAGCATGTACTATTATTACCCAACAGAGACATTTTCATTATAACGAAAGGAAGTGAGGTCAGTCATAAACTACACAGTGTGATAAATTTTTAAAAAATCCGAGACCACGTTTAAGCAGAACAAAGCTACAAATCCGCCAGAGCTACGTAAAGAGACGTGACAGATATGTGGTTTAATTGGATTGATGTGGTTGTAGTTTTTCTTAATAAAACAGCCGTTAATTATGAGGTATGGCTGGAAGCTTGTGAGATTTCGTCAACTTATCTCTTTACGTATTATGTTGTTATCGGTTCCATGAGTTTTGCCTTAACTTATTGCAGTGCTTTAGTTTTTTATGTGTGTGTGTGTAATTATAACCATCAGTTTGTAGATAATGACATTGTTCTGGTTGGGCTTGGGGTGTAATTTCAGATTCTGTAGTCCTAAACCATGTGATATTTACGTTTTGTCATTTCCACGGATAACGCAGAAGGCTCCCACCTTTGAAATATTGTATGATATGACTGTACATATCAGAAACCCTACAGATGTAATAACAATAGATATTTAAAATGTCTCCAAGGACCAGCACATGGCACTTTTATAAATCTTGATTAGATATGCAAGAAAGCACTTTAAAATGATATATTGAGAGCATCAGTTGCGGGAGAAGAGAGTGTTTTCTATTTTGTGTTGCTCATTTGCTTCGTCGGTCATTATTGCTATACATCACTTAACAATCCCTCCTAGAAAAAAGATTGTAACGTTTCTCCTACAAATCTGCTCATAGTGATATTTTATCTCCAAAAGATCGAAAATTCACCGATATCCAATACATAGAAGCTAAAATTGTTGTGGTTCGTATCTGCAGCAGAGTATTATTATAAGTAAATCGCTTGTATAAAGTACTTTTAACTCTTTATAGTTTAGATATATAAATAAAAATAACTGTGAAGACTTAAAACTATCATGTTTAAGTCTCAGTGAGTGTAAACGCTTATATAAATTAGATTATTGTTTGAGAAATTTCTCTTTCGATAAAAATATCCCTGAGACAAAGTTTCGCTATTACTAGGTCGCTTACTAAACGTTATCCTGTAAGGATAAATCCTATATTAAAATAATTTTCATCAGTCAATTGCTTTTGTCTACGACTTATACAGCGAACATCGTAAATTATTTGTAGATTTCTTAAAGTACGCGACCAAATTTCCTAAGTTTCTTTATTAAGAAATTTCAACAGTTGTAAGAGTAGCAATTTGTATCTCTCAAGTCCTGAAGTATTTTTACATCGTCAACACAAAACTGCTCTTTCCGAGAAGCTGAGTATAAGTTTCTTATTAATTTTATACTAACTTCAGATTGAACCATCAGGTGATACTAGCATTAGAGAATGATGATGCTCCTGATTTACATTTCGCTCACCTAAAGTAAAAGTCGTGTGGGAAGCCCGCGATTCGCTATCGTTGGAACTACATTACGCTGTAGGTATCCTACGCAATACATAGTCACAAGGGGGAGAACCTGACGTGGAGAATGGACAAAACTACAAAAAAGCGAACACTTTTAATGGAATACTGTCAACACACCCTTCATACTATTTTTGTTTCCATCTCTCGGTTGGGCGTAGAATAAACACCTACGTGAAAAACAAATCTTGTTCCATGTTCTTCAGCCCACTCAATTTTCTGTTGTCAGAGTGCACTATTAATTACGATAACCTACTTACGGTATTTCTCAAGAAGTGAAAATGATAACTGAAAATGCCTTAATTTATAATCGTCTGAAACAGGATTCAGTGATCTAGTTTGCGTAATGGGAACCTTAATCTGATTTTGATATTTTTAAGTAGCACTAGTTTCACAATATTAAGCACAGACGTCAGGATACATTCATTAATAAAAATTTATAGGATTAATAGTTATGACAGGACACATCCAGTAATATAAATTTATAGGAATAATACTGATGACTTATTTCAGTGGCGCTTTATAGAGTTGTTTAATAAAGAGTCGAACGCTCTTACAAAGATAACTCATGCGTTTACAGAAAACACTTCGCCCATGTGTTTCAAATACTCATACAGGCTTTATAGCTACTATACTTAATTTAATTGAAGTCATGAAATATATAATCACAAATATTTAATCCAATATTGTAATTCACTATTACAGTTATTATTGCCTTTAAAGTATCACACGTTTGCGCTTCAGCAAAAAAAAAAAAAAAATCAATTAGCGGATTCAAATTCTGAAGAAATTAAAAAGCTGTTATTTGGATTTTTATCGCAAAGTTCCGTAATGGCCTGTTTTCGCTCTGTCGAATGTTAAGACTCGAACCTCGAATTCTAGTGTTATAAGTCAGAAAGATCAGCGTTGATCCACTAGCAGACTGAATAAATAAATAAAAATCACTCTAGAACTATCGTTCTGCGAAGGTGATATTTATATAGAATTGTCTTCGCTTAGGAGCAACGATACACATGTCATAACATTTAATTACAAGACTACTTCGATGTTTTAAAAGTTGACACAAAAGACCATTCGAACGTGTAAATCGATATGATTCTTTGTTCGTTCATAACTTTTGTACAAAGAAATAAAAGGATTATTTTTAACTAAGATACTGAGGGGAAGCAGCTAGTCAACAGCACTCATTCCCACCGTCCCAGTATTGATAGTTGTTTTTGGGACAACGGGACTCGAACCAGAAATCATTAGATTTATCTTCCGGCATACTTATCACAAACGTATGTTTTGCTAAACTAACATGGCAAAAACGTTATATATAAATGATTAATTACATCGTTGGTGATCTAAAAGGTTGTTTAAAGCTCTAACTATTAAATGATATTTCCACTCACGTATATCTTTTATACACGTATAAATACTTTATACTTTATACGCTCAATACTTTCAGAATATAAAACTAATTTTGCATTTTCCGATAGCTAAACTGTTTACTTCTTGTTATCGCTCAGCATGAATCATTTCAACAAGCCATAATGCATATTTTGGATTAGTTTCGTTAACCTTTGGTTTTCCATTTACACACCCATAAACCAAATATTGTTCCCACAGGTTCTGCAAGCATCAAATTATAGTTGAGCCAAAGATGGTAATAAAATGAGCATAAGATTAGCGCAACAAGTTTAGCAACATGACACCTGTCTGTACACCATAGAATTCTCTTTCATTAGAAAAAAAAAAAAAAGAGTAAGATTCACGAGCCTCAAATCAACTTTTTGTTTCACCACTAACCAACTAACTGACTAGTGGAATCAGATTCCCGTACTCGCACTTTTCTTCTCCCACCAGAGGTCGAGACCCCACATGCACAGCGTGCTTCATTTAATAAAGTAGCATTAACTACAGACTAAGCAAACTGACACCATTAAGCTAGCAACCAGTTGTATGGATTTCCAGACGTCCATGAACTTGTACCATCAGAAACAGGTCTAGTCCCATGCGATAACTGGTTTAAGGTTATGCTTTGAAGACAAAACCGTTGTATATTGCTATAGCAATGTGGTGTGATTCTGTGGCTTAATGATAGTTTTAACAAACTCAGGACAGTTTAAGTGTCATGATAAATATTTGTATAGGAATTATGTTTTATTTTATAAATATTTACATATAGAGCTTACGCGCTATCAATTAGTAAATTACGAGCTAGAATTTCTCAGCATTTTTGCAGAGGACGATAAACCATTCTATTCAGCATGTCGATGAGTTTAAATTTTAACATTGACTTCCTATTAGGTCAGTCAAGATACTTACGAACATTACAATGAAAATCAACCTGATAATGAATACATACATACATTAAATACATTGTCCTTTCTTTTTTAATCATAAAAAAATAGAATGCATTGTTTCTTCAGTTGAGTATCCTTGCTGTTTGACGACATTTTCGATCGTAAACCCACGATAGTCTAGTTTGGAGATAATAATCTCAGTAAATCGGCCTTCATGAAAGGTTAATGTTAGCAGTCAGACCTTTTATGTATATGTTTAAGAAGATATTTGTTGATAAAGTTTGTTTCTTTATTGTTTTTTTGTTTTTTTACTAAATGTCATCGTCCATATGTTGCTGGTTTTTCACTAAACTTATTTTGTTGTGATAGCTGTACACACACATGTAACTCTAAGTAATCATTAAAAACATACAAAAGTTAGATTACGACATATTATTTACTTCGAGCATCTGTTAAAAATGAAGAATACAAGACGTTTATGTATGTGTGTGTGTATAACAAAATATACTTGTACTTTCAACTGATAATACAAATCTACGCTAAAACTTCTGCAATATTTGCTGACCTACACAGTAGACGTATTAGCATTTTTTTAAAAATAATAACTGGTCACTTCAACAAGTAAAACGTGTATGAATTAAGATTCGAGGTTCAGTTGTTCTCGTCCTGTTACCGCATACACGCAAAACAGTATACTTTCGCTCCGCTCTTTGGGGTCGTGGATGCGTTGTGAGAATAACAGTCAAATCTAATAGTTTGATCTGGTAAGATCAACTCTAGAATTGGCGGCAAGTGGTTATGTTTACAAGCCGTCCTCTCTCTAGTCTGTTTAGAAACGGCTGTTGGAAACACCACTTGTGTATCTTTTAGCGAAATCCAACAAACAAAACAAGCCTATTATTGGAGTCATGTAGTAGCAAGTAAACAACTAAAAGACATGCCATAACTCAATGACGAACAATCTACAGAAATTATCCATACTTGAGCATATGTTGCCCTAAACATCATCGCATTTAGATTTTAAGGTATGGTGTTGAATAAATCAACACTGTCATATAACTTAAGTTAAAACCTTGGGCATATTTCAAAGACAATATTTTAGCAATCATGTTAGAACAATAATCCACTTCTCAGCTTGCCGACAAAATAGACTAATAGCTAACATCATTTCTCCAATTCTTATCATAATTTTGAATAAATATGAGTATATTAAGAAAACATTTAAGTTTTCCTATGAAACTGTAAATAAATCGAAACTACACAAAAAATTACGACGGTCAGTTAGTTTTGTTTGTAAGCACAAATCTACACAAAGGGCCTTATGAAAATCTACCTTAGATTAGTGGAATTTCGCACCAAAATGAAATCACGACGATAATTTTTTAGTATTGATAATAGTGCCAAATAATAGAATGAAGAAGCAATAGATATGATTAACTGTTAACAACCATAACCCGTCATTATTCATAATAAATAATAAAATAAACTATTCGTTTTCAATATTTTAACGATTTTTTTACAATATCTTAAAACAGTAAAACTAATTGACCGAAAATTTGGCAATTTTTAAAATACACGTGTTTATATATGTTTTCTTATAGCAAAGCCACGTCGTACTATCTGCTGATCCCACCAAAGGAATACAACCCCTGATGGGAGCGCTGTAAATCTGTAGACTTACAACTATACTAGTGAGGAGCGCACTTTTTTCTTGGGGTGTGTGTGTGTGTGTATAAAAGATAACCAAGATTTATTCAAAACAATAACAAATTTTTCATATTATCGTAGCACACGTTTTGGAGGAAGAAAAAATCAGAATAGAGTGTTCAAAAACTATTGAACAGTAGACGTGAAAAATCAAGTACCCGTGAAACTCGTACAATACAAATAACATCCTGTAATGTTATGAAAACTGTTCAAAGTAGAATGGCACAAGCAGGTGTTAGTAGATAGCCTTCAAACACTACAAAATATCGTTCAGAAATATCGTGAAAACTGTTTTAAAGTTGAATGGCAAAATAGTGTTAGTGAAAATTCTTCGAAAATGTGTGAAAAAAATTTTTTCAAGCGTTAAAAACCTAAATCGGGAGATTTTGTTAAGGTTATTTAACAGCACATGAAAAATTAAGTGATAGTGAATATTTTTTATTATTTTTTAATATTTTCAGTGATGACTGTTTGTTTTTTTAGTTCTTTAATTTCGCGCAAAGCTATACGAGGGCTATCTGCGCTAGCCGTCTTTATTTAGCAGTGTAAGTCGAGAGGGAAGGCAACTAGTCATCAACACTCACCGGCAATTCTTGGGCTACTCTTTTACCAACAAATAGTGGAATTCACTGTCACATTATAACGTATAACGCCCTCACGTCTGAAAGAACAAGAACGTTTGATGCGACAGGGATTCTAACCAGCGTCTCTCAGTGTTGATTGAAAGATGAAATTATTTTCAAAGACGACAAAAAACAACTGCAAAGGAATGTTTTTTATTCACTCGACATTTCGGTTTACACCTTTTTGTATGGGTCTTGGAAATGTCGCATATAATAAAAACAAAACTGGAAACATTGAAAACTTTTCCAACACTGGAAATGTTTCTCGAACAATATTTCAAAAACTGAAACAACACGAACTTAAAAAGATACACTATAAATAACTAGTAAATAGTACAAATATTAGCCAGGAAATACCGTAAAATCTCATAAACAGAACACATGTAAATTAAACGTTACCAGAAATGTAATATTGTTGGAAAATGTTAAAAATATACAAATACGAGCCAAGAAATACCGAGAGGATTATTCAGATTATACAAACGTAATCAAACGATACTTTGAAATCTCTTTTTACAGTGAAAGCATGAATCTTTAAAAACAAAACTTTAAAAACAAAACAAATCGGAATAGAGTGTAAGGCTTCCTGAAGATGACATATATCAAATAAATACAAATATAAGTGAACATACCCTTAAACTATACAGACATACAAGTGTACGTCACGATGTGTGATTAAAACATAACAACTAGTAAAGATATCTGAAGAAACGTCTGTAGTGATATTGATATCAATATCGCTAAATTAATTCTTAAAAAACGGCGAATATTAAATAGTTACGGACGTCTACAACCCTCAACGTTTTTATTTAATAATAAATACTAATACATTAAGTCGACGTAGAATAAGCTCAGATCTGCCAACCTGAGTATTTAATATTTAGAAAAGTAATGAAGTGCTTAAGTTAGGAAAACTATTGAGACTTAAATACATTATAAAAGTGGGGCTCAGAAAGGCTCTGAAAAGAGTGTCTGTTTATTCTAAATATAGAAATAATTGCATTTACAATGCGTTAGATTCTGAAGATACAAAAATGTGATAACACTGCTTAAAAGAGGAATAAAATACCATCAACGTTTCTCCAGAAGTCTGTGAAATTCGTCTCCAGTAAATTATTTGATTGTCTTTCTTGAATTTCTTACGTTAACGTTCACTAGTTTTGAAATGATAGACTATAAAGAATGCAGATAATCACCATTAGCCACTCAACTCTTGGGCTACGTTTTATCGATAAAAATTGCGATTCATCGTCACATCATAACACTATCGTGGCTGAAAGGGCGAACATTTGCTGCGAGGAGATTCGAACCAGCGGCTCTAAGATTGCGAACCGATCGCTCTAACCACCACGTCATGTCAGGCGATCGTCTATATGAAGTTGAGATTACTATAATTCAAAGTTCGAGTACCAGAACGTAAGTGTTGATGGCCTCTTGAGCAGCATTGCACTGAGACAAAGCAAACAATCTATGACGCTAATGTCATTGAAAAGTTTACCATATGTATTTCTCTATACTCATCGCACTTCGTGTAAGTTTGATAGCTCATAATACCAAAATTTGACTCTCG
Source organism: Tachypleus tridentatus (assembly GCF_004210375.1). NCBI lineage: Eukaryota > Metazoa > Arthropoda > Merostomata > Xiphosura > Limulidae > Tachypleus > Tachypleus tridentatus. The sequence goes on along the minus strand of NC_134834.1, from coordinate 57,252,625 downwards.
ATTCATGCAAATTACAGAGCGAAATTAGCTTATTGTGCAACTTTGCGCAAAACAAAAAAAGAAACACATTAATTTTCTAATAAATTATGTAAATTTCTGATATAGTTTTGTTTATGAAATAATTTTACCTTGTATTTTTCTATGTATTATTCACTTTTTTCCCGCCGAGTTGACTAAGTATTTCAACCATTAAGAAAATACTTATTTTTACTTACTACTCATTAATTGAACCAGTATATTTATCTAGTTAATATTATTATGTTCACGCAGATGTGAGGCGGGTATAACCTAGCGATTAATGTACCATATTTTGGAATTAGAAGGCCCACGGTTCGTATTCTGTTGCCGCACAACTGTATTCAAAACTTTGAGACGGTGCCCGCGTTATAACAGCAACAGTCCAAACCTCCTAGTCGTTTAAAGTAGTGATGGACGGTGTTGTACAGTTTCCTTTTCTCTGGTCTGTCTCAACACTGGGGATGGTTATCGTGTAGCTTTGTAGAATTATTCGAGACAAAAAAACAAACGTTCTAAATTTATTAATTTTCTTACAAAATGAGTTAACTTGTTTGTTTGTTTTTTCTAAGCTGTTAAATATTTTAACCGAATCTGGGAATACTGCCTAGAAGTTGGCTTCTTGTGTGCCCCCCACCAGATAGCACAGTGGAATATCTGCAGACTTACATCATTATAAGTCCGGTTTTGATACCCGTGGCAGGCAGAGAATAAATAGCTTATTGTGTAGCTTTGTGCTTAAACTCCGAAAAAGCAAATTTTTGTGTGCATAAAGATGTAGTCGTACGATATCAATGGTTCTTGATTCAACAGACAAAAGATAAATCATGAAAAAGTTTATTTGGGTTCCAACTTTTTTTAAATGAAAAAATTGCCTGAGCAATTTCCTTTTTATCTTGTTCTTTCTCCTATATAAAACAATTACCGAAATGCAATGTTCCTTTGTATAATACTAAAAATGAACAGAAAGCTCTGAAGATGGGAAAATTAATTTCATCTTGTTATTCTAAGCCGTTCTGCAACGTATTCTTTAAGCAGTTTACTGGTTGGAACTACTGGAAATAATAAGCTTGCTTCAGGATGTTCTATAATTTATCGTCATAACATGGAAATTAATTCGCATAAGTCATTTCACTCGTTCCGCTCAGTTTCGAAAAGGAAGGTGAAAAAAAAAGAAAATCTTAAATTTGGCCTAAACTGGGAATACTTTTCTCTGAAGAATCTACCCTAACTCGTTAACTTCGTTGCAACACAAGAGTCATTCTTACTGTCAGATGTGCTTCGCTTTACAGAAGAGTGATTGACATATCCGCTTATCTTCCAGATTTGAATTATGTTACTAGGACAGGATTACAGATCACATCAAGTTTTGTTTTTTGTTTTTTTATAATGGTAATATTTTTGTTGTTTAAGCTCGTTTGAGCTAGAATTTTATTAAACGTTAGAAAATGTAAACATAATTCGAATATTTAATCAGGCTATCTACCTATCTGTACATGTGTGTGTATAATTTGGAAAAGTTACTACTGTTTTTCTTCCCGGTTTGTTATTATTTTCCATTATCGCATACCTATGAAATTTTATTTCAAAAATTTATTATTTCATGTTGTACACATGATCCGGGCGGGTGTCACTCAAGTTTAGTATTCCCGTCCCGTGAATCTTATTATTGTTGATTCGCGGTCCGTTGCAGCAGGTCCGTCATGGCCATTTATGGTGGTTATGGGCGCTCAACTCGTAATTTAAGGTTTGCGGGCTCGAGTCCCCGTCAAACAAAACATGCTGTTCCCTTTCAGCAAGGGACGTTATATTGTGTCGTTCAATCCCACTATTTATTGGTAAAAGAGTAGACCAAGTTTTGGCGGTGGGTAGTGATGACTAGCTAACTTTCCTCAGTTCTTAAACTGCTACATTAGGGTCGGCTAGTGCAGATAGCTCTTCTGAAGCTCAGCGCAAATTTCTGAAATTTACTGACGAAGAAAAATGTTGTACAAAAACACAGTCATCATATGGGGAATTAAAATTATAAACATAAACGGTAGTAAAACATTAAGGTGAGAACAGGCTGGAGTAAGGTGCGAAAGTATGAGCAACGCTTTTGCTCAGGAGAGGAATGTTAAATATAATATACTTGCCAGTCAGGATTAATTGTCCAAAGACATTGGAACAACATGTCAAGTGAAACAAGGCTTTTACCTTGAAATACAGCAATACATCACAAGAAAGAGAAAGAAGAGGTCAAATTACAGATCAAGGAGCAAAAATAGTGGAATCGTTCCTGGGAAATAAGTTGTTTAGAAGGAGACACCTTGTGCTGCAGGCCTAGAAACCAGAATCTATTTACCCCAAGTACAAAAACATTATCTTCTTCAAGACAGCTGATGTAGATATGCTGATAAGGAACACGGCAGCTGTTACTTATTTCCAGGAACGCTTCAAAATAGAATCTGACTTATCTATCTAGGTGAACTGAATGGCTCATGCACTGTTCACTGGGGTCTACAGAGTAGAAGAAACTTTAGTTTTCATCGCTCCAGGCCTGAACATGATACAGTGCATTGTTATCTTCGAAAATACCCTCCCTTCAACCTTTCTAAAGATATGGCGCTTAGCCGATCTTTTACATACCTTTTATAAGATATATTTGTTAGTATTGTAAGTATTTGCCAATATTACGTATATGGTTTTTACAAATATAAAACGAACTTCTGTTGTAACAAATTTATTATGTGTATTATATATTGTTATAATATACAACGGAAGTAGTCAGTTTTAGGAATGTTATGTTATATATGTGAAAAATTACTTATTTTGAATGTCTCAATCTTACATTAAAAAGTGCCTTTGAACCTTAACAAATGTACACGGTTTAACATAACTAGTTCAGTGCTAGCTTGTTTAGCGTTACTGATATGGTTGAAAATATCTAACCCTGTATTTTACATGATATTCATAAAAATGTTATATATATACACACATGTATGTAATATAGTGGGTCGTCTAGCGCTCACTTTTTTACGTCCATTGGCTTATGATATTAATAAGTATTTTAACTGAAACACACATACATACTTTTATACCTTTTTGCGCCGAGTTTAATGTTTTAAAAATGTTGTGCTATTTACAACAGCGTTTTCGATCACTTTCATATTATCATTCAGAAGTACTTGAACGTCTAAATAAATGAAAATAAAATTTATTCAACAACATTTCCTGTTTGAGATGTCACCAAACATTGTAATATATTTTACTCGCGCCTATAGAAAATAAACAACTCATTATTTGGCTAAAAATTATCAATTAATAAAACATTTGCTTAGGAGTAATTATTTTACTTGGTAATTTAAAATTACTCATTCTCTTTTTCTAACACTGCTGTGTGTGCAGCGCACTTTCATAGTCAAGATAAACAGACTTACATTCATAGTTTCAAATTAAGCATTGTTTTTAATTTATTATTTACTTAGAGCATACAGAGATAATTTGAAATTGTTGTGTTAGATCTAGTGTTACATGCTAATGTATGTGTAGAGGTAGCATGCATCTGGAGAAACGTAAATGAAACACATTGTAAATCTCACCACAAGCTAAGCACAAAACATAAAGTGAAATTACAGTCAACAATGTTATGTCTCATAATTCTTTAAACATAACGAAGTACATAATACTGAGCAGTTCATACATAATTTTTGTTATTAAAATGAAACATTCATGTGTTCAATCAGGAGTTATCCCTACGCTCAGATGATTAAATTCAGAATTAAACGAACAAGATATCATGAGTTACATCCATTCTTACCGCCCATCTTATGTACTTTTAAGCTTGGTGAGAGTTCAATGTATATGGAAATGTGTTAACCTTCAGCTGGAACTGTAATTAAGATTCTACTTGTATTAGAAAGTTCTTCAGCCCGCCTCTTTCTGCCCCAAAACTTATTAGTTGACTGTTTAGTCTGAACATGTAACGTTTTAAAACGTCCAGACAGTTTTTAAGTGATGGCAAAGACCTACAGTCATTTCTGAAGTAACGGCTGGACTGACAAAAACTCAATGTGTTCTTGCTACAGGGTCACTAAAACTTTGTATCACTCATTAGAATATGTATGAATAACGTAAATAAGAAATTTACTACATCTGCTAAAACCTGAAAAAAACCCTTTATAAGGATTTTAGAGCATGTACCAAATAAAGTACATGTTGATCTATATAGACCATCACGTGACCTCTGTACAATTCTCAAAGGTTATGTGTTCTTGCTACTTGTTAAATATCAGAAAGATTGCATTTTGGAATTACATTATTTATTTTTCTGACACAATAAGATCGTTATGTATCGTGACAACCAAAAGTCTAACGATCTTGTATGATCAATCAAACATTTTTAGTAAGGCATTCACGAATACAAAGTAAAAATTGAGAAGCTGTCACATGTTGCTGGCAGGAACGTGCCAATAACACAATGTATTGATATATAAATCCAAAGTCTTGGCTAATGAGATTTGTTTGTTTGTTTGTTTGATAGCTACTCGAGGGCTATCTGTGCTAGCCGTCCCTAATTTTGCAGTGTAAGACGAGAGGGAAGGCAGCTAGTCATCACCACTCACCGCCAACTCTTGGGCTACTCCTTTAACAACGAATAGTGGGATTGACCGTCACATTATAACGCTCCCACGGCTGAAAGGGCAAGCATGTTTGGCGCGACGGGGATGCGAACCCGCGACCCTCGGATTACTAGTCGCACGCCTTAACGCGATTGGCCATGCCGGGCCTAGGCTAATGAGAATATAGTGTATTTGCTAACGCTCGACCGTCCAAACTTCTCTTATAATACAGTTTGTGTTTTTTTTTTAATTTTTCGTAAAACTACACGAGAGCTATTTACGCTAGCCGTTCCTAATTTAGCAGTGTGAGTCAACAGGGAAGGCAGCTAGTCATCACCATCTACCGGCCAACTATTTGGCTACTTTTTTAACAACGATTAGTGGGATTGTCCGTGGCTATATAACTCACAATGCTGAAAGGGCTAGATTTTATGTACTCGAATTGTTTATACACTTACTCAATTGCATTGTTCGAAGGTGCCTCTGGATAATAAACTTGTTTGCGTACACTGAATGGTCTATTGTGCATTTATGCCAGACAACCATTATCTTTGCACTGACGGTTGAAATAATTTTTGAAGTTAAATTATATTAAAACTAGTGAGATAGAATACTATTTGCAAACTTTTAGACCAACATGTACCTACCCGCTTGACTCTCTCTGTCTTCTTTGAAAAGTTAGTAACTTTTTAAGTGAGGTAAATAAATATGAAGACAAGCAGTACATTTATACATACTTTGCAGAGTTGAACATATAACTCAAGCCCTGTGTCTGTATTGATTATGTGTCAAATTAATCTCTAATATGCCTTAAAGGTGAATTTTCAACAAATTTAATAATTGCCTCAGAAACTGTACTTTGGTCAGGTATAATTACCATGTGGTTGCCATATTTTTAAACACTCTAGTTCTTGAGTAAAAAATGAAACAAAATATGCTGGTCCTCGAACTCAACTTCCTCTCGGTCGGGCCCGGCATGGCCAAGCGCGTAAGGCGCGCGACTCGTAATCCGAGGGTCGAGGGTTCGCGCCCGCGTCGCGCTAAACATGCTCGCACTCCCAGCCGTGGGGGCGTTATAATGTGACGGTCAATCCCACTTTTCGTTAGTAAAAGAGTAGCCCAAGAGTTGGCGGTGGGTGGTGATGACTAGCTGCCTTCCCTCTAGTCTTACACTGCTAAATTAGGGACGGCTAGCACAGATAGCCCTCGAGTAGCTTTGTGCGAGATTCCAAAACAAACAAACAAATCCTCTCGGTCGTTCGGTTGTTTCTGTGACGTTTCACAACTATGACGTAATAGTTGCCAAACACGCTTCATTGCGCGCCGTTCATTTTGTTCCTTTCAGTGCTAGTGTTTTATGTAAATCTATCGGTGCTTTTTTCGGGTTACATACTTTCTGAGACTATTTTTTTGTCTTGATATTGCTACTTTATGATAACATGGTTTATTGCGATGCTTATGTTTGTAAAAACGGTTCGGCATTGGGCAAAAGCTTCTTTTCGTTTCCGTGTAAGGAGAAGGAACCGGCAAGGTGGCGACAGTGGGTGCGGATGGTCAATAGGAAGAACTGGACTCCTTCACATCATGCAAAGATTTGTCAAGATCACTTTGAACGCTCATGTTTTGTGTCGGATCCCACTGTTTTGGATTCCGTGGGTTTCAATCCAGGCAGGTTGAGACTGAAAAAAATCATCGCCTATAGACAAGATCGTCCCCACCATCTTTCCTCGTGTAGAGCTGAGGACTGATCTCAATCTGCTGCGTAAAGGTTCCACCCCTCTAAAGCCATCCCTTGCCATCACGAAAAGAACAAACTTAAAGGTATGTGTGCATAAACAATAACTATTATAACATACTAATTTAAAAAGTACAAGTTTTTGAAGAATGTAACTAGACATACACATTTCACTTTCATGAGCGTGTTTTGCATTTGTGGCACCTTCTAGTCTAGACAGTGGACAAATCTATCCCAAGTAGAGTATATTTTAAGTTTAAAAGCTGGTAGATCATCCTGTAGATGTTTTTTATCATTTTTACACATGGAAAATTGGAAGAATACCATTTATCGAATTTAACATTTCAAGATAAATTGAAATAAGACTATGTCTTGAACATGTTGAAGTAATCAAGTATATGTTATGTATTTAAAAAAAAACATTGTAGACTTGTAAACAATCAAATATAAACTCCACAACATATTTTCATAATTCATCATAATAAAATTAATAAAAGACAGCACTTTGACATTGTCATATTAAATGTAAAACTCACAAACTTCATAAAGCATGTTTTTTTAATATATAATCTTATTTCTTTAGTATCACTCATAGTTACGCTACTCTCGCACGTGGAACTGTCCTCATCACTATAACTTGTCAGATCTGTGTCAAAAGTAACTGTTCTAGGTTCGTTCAGAGTAGGTTCAAATTGATATGGCGCTACTCGACACTGTTCAGAACACAAAGTCAAAACAGACTCCCAACTCTCTTTCTTCGTGTGCACTGGCCATGTTTATTTACATTCAACGCGCTGGCGTTGGCGGTTTGTTTGGCAACTATTACGTCACAGTACTTTTCCTAGCGGTAAACGTAAAAACTAAAACGTTCGGATTGCCGCTCGGAAAGGGCTCTTTCTGCACCAAGTTCTATGTTTCATTTATTAGCACATATGTTTTATTGTTTTATAAAAATGTGAACCTGCAAAATTAATCAGCATAAGCAGTTCTTTTGACTGCAAAGTTTTCTTTTTTCTGTAAAATTCACCTTTAAAAGTTAAAATGTATTTCATAAGAAGAATAACCTCCAAGTGAGCTTGTTTCGAAATATTCTTTTATAACAAGCATAACAATTACATGTAATCTAAAAATTAGTAAGCTTTATATTTGTGGCCCGGCATGGCCAAGCGTGTTAAGGCGTGCGACTCGTAATCTGAGGGTCGCGGGTTTGCATCCCCGTCGCGCCAAACATGCTCGCCCTTTCAGCCGTAGGGGCGTTATAATGTTACGGTCAATCCCACTATTCGTTGGTAAAAGAGTAGCCCAAGAGTTGGCGGTGAGTGGTGATGACTAGCTGCCTTCCCTCTAGTCTTACACTGGTAAATTAGGGACGGCTAGCACAGATAGCCCTCGAGTAGCTTTGTGCAAAGTTCAAAACAAACAAAACAAAAAGCTTTATATTTCTGACAAAATCACACTGACTGTATTTTTCTCTCCTCTTAATTAGTCCATTAGAGATTTAAAATCATAAGTGTAAAAAACTGCAAATATTTTGCTTGTTATTCGTTGTTTCCCAAGATATTCACTTCTGATTTTTGTTTGATAGTTGAATTTCACGCTAAGATACTCGCGGACTATCTGTGCTAACCATCCATAATTTTGGGATGGTTCTCTATAGGGAAGGCAACTAGTCAACACCGCCCATCGCAAAATCTTGAGCTATTCTTTACCAAAGACAAATGGGACTGACCGCCACTTTATTAGACTCCCACGACAGAGCTGGTGCGACGTGTTTTGTTGCCCTGTACAAATGCTGACTGTGTTGCCTTCCCCTTGTTGAATTTTCCGAGAACCATCCGTAGTCAGCAGCAGTGTTGTGTTCCAGCCCTTTGCCAATTCTGCTTAGCGGAGAAATTTTTTATCCAGCCAGGAAACAACTAGTGGCCAGACCAATTTTTTTGACATTAATTTTTGTTACCCCCAGGAACATGGTGCCCTGTGCAAATGCACGTACTGCGATCCCTATCACGTCAGCTCTGCTCACAGGATGAAAAGAACATGCTTAGTGACGGGATTCGAATACGCAACCTGTGCATTGCCAGACGAATGCTCTAACCACCATTCAATGCCAGGCGTTTGTTCGTTTCTAAACAAAATGAGAGACAATATATATCCAAATTATGATAATTTTACAATATTAAAAACTACTAGACTTAGTAATTATGATAAAACTCACACTAGAGTACAGGTATTTTTATTTCTACATTATTTCTAATTTCTCCATCGGAAACTGCTATTATATTCAGCAACGTGTCTAATTTAAAATATAGTACGAACATTTAACGTACAGCTATAGTATGATATTGATGATGACTCATTCCTCTTGCTTCGTACTTGTTATTTAACAAAATAATATGAAATATCCCACGATACTTTGAGTGGCTCAGAAACCCTCTCATGATTCATAGAAACCCCAGTGTATTGCTCCATTATTTCTAACTACTCATGGTTGGTTTGTTTTGAATTTCGCGCAAAGCTACTCGAGAGCTATCTGCGCTAGCCACTCCTAATTTAGCAGTGTAAGACTAGATGAAAGGCAGCTATTCATCACCACCGACTGCCAACTCTTGGGCTACTCTTTTTCCAAACGAATAGTGGGTTTGACCGTCACTTTATAACGCCCCCACGGCTGAAATGGCGAGTATGTTTGGTTTGACGGGAATTCGAACCACGCGTACCTCGAATTACGAGTCGAGTGCCTTAACCACCTGGCTATGCCGGGCCCAATTATTTCTTTAGTTACCCATAGCAATGTCGGCGTCCAAGAACAAACCTTCTTAGAACATTTGATCATGGTTCCTAGCATGTGTGCCACGTTTGGTCTAGCTAACTTGTGAATGGAGATATGAACATATTTTCCAACATGACACTTCTATATCCCAAGTACTGTTAGAAGCACGAAGGCTGATGCTAGATTCGGATTCAGCAAGCTTGAAATCCTATTACTAGAGCCTCATAATTCTGAGTGATCTTCTGGGCACGCTATTGACCTCCTTGATACCTATGTAGTCGGTTATGCTATACTTCTATAAATATCCCAAAGGAGATCCGTACGTAAAAACAAACCATGTTGAATATCCGCCTGCAAAACTGAGGGAGTATATTTCACGTTTGTTTCCAAATGCTTTACTCAATGCATACTGTGAGGGTCTAGAACCCAAAATTCAATGCTAGTTTAGGATTAGTGACACTAGAAATCTATTTCTAGATCCTCATTTGTCCGTGCTACCCTCCAGACACGTTTTAATTTTCATTGATACAGGCTCTAGCTACCCCAGAAGGGTCTCATCTGAAGAAAAGAATTTGTTAGGACACACATCTGAACATACAAGCCAACTTTGGTCTATCTATTATGCGAGCGGGTGTAAGAAGACAGTTTCAAACATGGCGTCCTGGAATCCTGAGGGAAACAACAAACACAAATACCTATACCAGATTAGTTTTCAATGACTTCAATGATCATGAACACTTATTCCTTGACCCTTTGATGCCTTTGGGTGACCTTTTGTGCGAGTTTTAGCCACTCTTGGTAAGGAGCTATGTCAAATGGATAAGAAAAACCCTGGGTCACTCTTGGTTACGTCTGCCGATTTTAGTCCTGCTAGTTTCAAAACTGTGGGAGGAGTTCGTAAAAATATAAATTCACAACACACAGGACATGAATTTATGTAGTAAATGTTTGTGCCGTTCCAATTCAATATTTTTAATAATCTAATAGACCTATTTTATCAATATTTGTGATAAACAATGTCGAATTTCATTACAATTTTTTCTATTCTTTACCAAAATGTGTTACTTCAGTGAAGAAAAGAAGAAATATGCGAAACATATAAAAGCGCGCGAACCGGCATGACCAGATGATTATGGCACTCAGTTTGTAATCTAAGGGTCGTGGGTTTGAAAACCTGTCACTCCAGATATACTCGCCCTTTCAGCTGTAGGGACGTTATAATGTGAAATTCAATCCCACTATTCGTTGGTAAAAGAGTAGCCCAAGAGTTGACGGTGGGTGGTGTTGACTATCTGCTTTTCCTCTAATCTTTCACTGCTAAATCAGGAACGTCTAGTGCAGATAGTCCTGGTATAGCCTTGGGCAAAATCAAAAACAAAATCGAAACCAAACTTTATTGTTAATAACTGCGTAACTTTCACGATAAATAAAATATGTCCCATACATTTCATCATGAGTTAGTGTATCAGTAAAATCATGTTTTCATAATGACGACATGCTACTTTATTGTACACGAAATGTCTTAATATAATAAGAGTCTTCAAACATATGCAATTGCATTGGACTAGCTGTGTTTACCATACTCGTACGTTTAGATTGATTAACAATAAGTATAACATTTACGATAAATTCTACGACAGATTTTGAAACTAACAATTAGCGTTTATATGTTATTTTCATTAACAGTGTTGGTTATAATTTTTAATACAACTAGTTTTGTTACTATTATTTTTAAACTTTACCATAAAGTTTATTTTATTTTACTAGTTTACTACACGATTTTAGGACGATTATTTGTAAGTTGTACGAAAAGGTTTTTTTTTTTTTAATTTCGCGCAAAGCTACTCGAAGGCTATCTGCGCTAGCCGTCCCTAATGTAGTAGTGTAAGACTAGCGGGAAGGCAGCTAGTCATCATTACCCACTGCCAACTCTTGGGTTACTCTTTTACCAACGAATAGTGGGATTGACCGTCACATAATAACGCGTCCACGGCTGAAAGGGCGAGCATGTTTGGTGCGACCGGGATTCGAAGCCGCGACCCTTGGATTACGAGTCGAACGCCTTATCCCACCTGGCCATGCCAAGGGTTTGGGTTGTTTTGGAATTTTCGCGCAAAGCTACACGAGGGCTGTCTGCGCTAGCCGTCCTTAATTTAGCAGTGTAAGTAAGATTAGAGGGCAGGCAGCTAATCATCACCACCCACCGCCAACTCTTGGGCTACTCTTTTACCAACGAATAGTGGGATTGACCGTGACATTATAAAGCCCCTACGGCTGAAAGAGCGAGCATGTTTGGAGTGACGGGAATTCGAACCAGCGATCCTCAGGTTACGAGTCGAACACCCTAACCACCTGGCCATGCCGGGTCAAACAAAAAGGGTAAGATATTATTTAGTTTACGACCTAAAACATCGGTAACAGCGTTATTGTCCAGCAATGGAAACAATTTATTATGATATTTATAAATAAGTTACAAGCAAAGTATATTCAACTAGCCTTACTCATCACTAGATTTCTATTTATTTTTAATCTAAGTTAATATCATGTTTGATGAGAATTTAATGTTAAATGTTTTGTAGAGTACTAGCTGAAACATGTGCTTAATATTTCCAAATTTAGTTTTTTGAATGATACAGATTAATTCCCCTTTTATTTTTCGCAAGGTTTGAGGTTTTTGGCTACACAATGAACTGTTTGTGCTGCATCCGCAGAGGAGATTGACTCACAAATTGTGTTAGTGTCATGTCTTCCATCTTACCACTTAGACATCACGAAACATTTTAATAGTTTATTAAAAGTTGCCACAAGTCATGTTTTCATTGTAAAGTCGATTACGCTTATTTTGTCAAAAATATGTTTTCACTTTTGAGAACTTTTTATAACATTATTATTCTCTTTTGATGGTAATTATTCAGCACGATATCGAGATAAAGTCCTATATACTAGTTACATGTAAGATTGATGTCCACAATTACAGACATTATAGAGAATGTTAACAGTAGTCGTGTTTTACTTGAATGTAAAATAGTGTATTGTAATTTAACGATTTATGAATGAAACAATCTCCATTCTTTGTTGTGATTAAAAAACCATCAATCGCCATTTGTATTAACAATATTACTGAAAGTAAAGTGAAGAACCTTAAAGTACTTAAAAATATCTATTTACAAAAGTGTACTTTCATAGTAAACCTTGGTATTTTAATAGTAAAATAGCTCGTTTAAAGGTCAAACGATCTCAACAGATCACTGATTAACCCTAAGATGTCAATCTTGAATTCGTTGCTATTGTGAAAAATTACTATTATTTGAGTAAAATGTAATCAAACCAAAAATGTTATATACAATTCATAAGATAGGGGTAAAATTGATTACTAATTACGTATTCATTTAATATAAAATCATACATCATGTTACACCTAACACTCTGAAGGTATTGATTGCACTCATTGCACTTTGAGATACTAACTTAAGTTGTATGTCTGTAAATGCAGTTGCATTGAAATAAAAACAGTTTCACGAAAGAATATTTCGATCATACTTTGTGAAAGAAATTATAACACAATTCGAGTTATAGCTTTTAAAAGATTAAATAAAAACAAAAATCGTTTATTGCTGTTCTTCATATTGTTTTTATTTGGTTTGATTTTTTTAGTTTAATTATTTTCATTTTTCCATTATTATTTCTAATCTTTTGTTTTAGGGTTTACAAGCATCTAAATGTAATGATAAAACAGTAACTTTCTGAACAAGACTTGAAGTCATATTTAATGGGGCTGAATGTGGTCAAATGGTTAACGTGCCTGACCGTAGATCCGAAGTTCGTGTCCCATTAACACCAAAATTAATTGTTCCGTACGTTGTGGCTGTGGATGCGTTATTAGAGTAACAGTCAAATCCCACTACTCCCTCTGACAAGAGTAACACAAGAGAAATTTAACAAAGAAACATATCTGATGAGAAGAATGTTTCTAAATAATTTCAAACGAGATATCTAGAACGATATATTTTAAACTACCAAATAAATAATTTTATGTCATGTAGTGATTGCACGTTTAAACTTTCCATGCATTTAAATGCTACACACAACCGATATGGTTCAGTTAGTTTAACGAACTACTGATTGAAAGATCCAAAGACTTCAGCTGCGACGTTTTGATGAAAATGCTCTACAATTTCAGCTGTGGGGACATTATGACAGTGACAACCAATCCAAATATTCGGTTTCGAGTAGCCGCATGGGCGGAAAGTGTTGGAGACTGGTTTTCTTCTCACAGTCAACATTTCTAAGTTAAGTATGCCTATTCCTTAATCTTAAGAGCCTTCGACCTGGTAACTTAGCCCGTGTATCGCAGAAGATTTCGTTGAGGATGAAAATATCAATATCAGTACAAGAAATACAAGGTCATATAAACATAATTTTAAACTGGATAGAATACACAATAATATATAGACATGTCTATGTAAATAATACGCTTGCCTTTGTTTGTCCTGAACTTTTCCGGAAAACTCTCGATCAAATATTACAAATCTCATATCACTAGAATAGACCTTTGACGGAGGGGTCCTTATTGCATATTGGTTTTTCAATTCAGAATCATCTCTTTTTCGCTCAGTCAAAACTTTCAATGCAACGAGTATGGTACACAATGATAAATTTCTTTGTCATCGCGTGACGACTGGCTTCGATTTCCACTTTAGTTTTGTTTTATTTGAAAAGTATTTCACACAAACGATACCTTAACATGTGTAATTTCCTTTTCAAAAGTGAACATTACATTAAATGTAATGTCTGCGAATTTTCTTGACTTATTTAGATCTGCAATACGCATCTCCAGTTCATTCAAAACCATATGATTATTACACTATTAACACACATTCAAACATTTCTACATATTTAGCAAAGTTTTCCTAAATTATAACGCTACATTTATTTTACTTTACGATAATTTAACTTTCGTTTGTTTTATATGCTGCTATTAACACCTTTCAGCTACCTTTTTCTTTAGTACGATTTTTATTCTTTGTTTTTCTGAGTTGCTTCGTTTCAACTCCTATCACCATGATATACACTAAACGTTCATGACTGTTTCAAACTCAGTATACTGTTATAAATACCGTTATTTCATTGTTTACTTTACGTGTAGTTTTGTTAAATAAAGTTCTAAGTAAGTTTGTATGTCTGACCACGTGAAATTTTTTTCAGACAGACCATAATTCATCGATCTAGCACATAACGTGTGTAATAAAGAGTAGCTTAAATGACGTGCTTGAAAATGATAGAATAAGGAAAATTCAAGTGAAGGGCATGAAATGTAGAGCAAATATTTTGCGGGTCGTAATTAATATAAAAATAAAATTTCATTCAGTAACATTCGTTCAATGTAATTTATAAGAACATTTTTGCAGAAAAATTATCAAAACGATTAACAAAAATTCTAACCCGTAAAATAATTCTCACAAACAACTTTAATCCGTTCTCAAGGATGGTTATTTTGTTTCATTCTTTATTAAGGGTACAAGTTGACAATGAGTGAAATATTGAGGCAAGAATAAACATAAAATCTCTTTAAAGTCCATGTTAGAAAGAATATCTATACGTTACTCTAAATCTGGTTTTTATCTAAATAATTTGTATTACTTTGCTAACTATGCGTACAAAAATTTAAAGAGGAACGCATTGTGTACAATACTGAGATACCTGATAGTATGAAAAAAGTAAAGGAAAACTAAAAACAGGAATTAATGAGGTTAGCAAATAAAGTTCTGTGCATTTTATGAAGTGTTAGAGCACTCGACAAGTTAGAATATTGTATTAGTATAATGTACTTTCATACGCAAGTTTGGCAAGTGACTTAATGATCATAGCTTAGGTAAGTGAATTCAAGTTATGTGATCTCTAACGAATAATGAAAATTCTTAGTTCATCACTGTAAAATGCTGAAAAAAAAGACAACTTATAAAAAGATTTAAGATACACAAAGATATGTTTGTTCGTATATTTTCCAGAAACTGATCCACTGTTGCTAATTGTTCCAAAAATAAACTTGGAATTTAATTACTTCTGAAACTTAATTTATTTAGATATTTAATAAAAAACAACCGCACTGTGTTTACAATAGAGGGTTTCATTGGATACTTGTATTAAATAAACTATACTTTCGCTAATTCATTTGATATTCGGTTGATAAAGGAGTCAAATATAGAATAAAAAATAGGTTTTACTTGGCATTTATGGACATCATATGATTCACATTATTCTATCATCGACTCAATAAAAGCTAACAAAAATACTACTCAAAATTTTACGCGAACTAATTTTGCAAGGGCAAAACAAAATAATAAATAAATATAACGAGAAAGCTTAAAACCATCCTCAAACACAAAATATTAATATATGATTAATTAACAGGTAATTGTATTTCTTAAGTTTTAATGAGGAGGCCGTAGCTAAGATATTTGTGTAAGGAGGATCTGGAGAAGGAAAGATGTATAAATAAAAAAAACATCAAGGGAAGATAATGCTTTATCCTTTTATTTTTTATACAATACTATAAATTTTTTCTTTCGATGTCAAAAACTATTTTATAACAAGTGACGTTTACTACAGTATACATAAACAAATTTAAGTTTGACGATCTATGTTTTTAGTTAATACACTGTATTAAGTAAATGTAATATCTTTAAATTAATTAGATGAGAAAACAAGGCCCTTTGACATTGGCTGAAATGTGTGTTTACCTGAGTAAACATCTGGGATCACCAGTGGAAGTCCTACAGTTTTCGTTCTTCCTCTCTTATCCCTGTCCAAACATCGACCATGAACTTTACTAGAGCTGTAAGACTGGTAAAGGAGAAATGGTTGACCTATGTCGAGCGCTGTAGGAGTCTGAACATGATGAGTCATACCTTCGTGGATAGTAACAATTTGCGGGAGAGCGAAACGATGTACGAACTCTCGAGGCGAATAAAGTCGTTGATGACTCCAGGAATGGGCAGTATAGGAGCTCATGTCGATAATACCGTATGAGAAAAACTTAGAGTATCTTAAGTTATTTAATGTAGTGACCAGAAGACGCAATTACATTTCAATGTCATGGTCAGGCATGTGTAGCAGATGTGGCACGTGTTCTCAGCAACATCAATTTATAAGAGAGAGACTCTAGCAATAAAATTAAGTAAAAATCGCATTAAAATGCGCAAAAAATTTTTCTTTCAGAATTCCAAAAATTACGAAATCTAACTGGCTTCCATAATAGGCGTTTTGTTTTTCTCTCAAACTAACATAGGTGTGCGAGAAGCTAATATTTTGGACTTAAGTAGTGGATTTATATCTTATAATAATGCCTAGCTAGTACTAATACGTCATCGATAGTTTACCCGATAAATCACGAAAGCTAAGTGACCTATATAATAAGAGTTTTTTTATTTATTTCAAAACTAACGTAGAAATGCCAGAAGTTAATATTTTCGAATTAGGTGTGCATTTTTCTAATAGCAAAGCCACATCGGGCTATCTGCTGTGTTCACCGAGAGGAATCGAATCCCTGAGTTTAACGTTATAAATCCGAAGACTTACTATTGTTCCAGCAGGGGACTGGAATTAGGTAATGGGTTTCTATATTATAATAATGTTTAATACTGATACGGCAGCGATAGCCAATCCTATAGTCTGTTGTGATATGTCGTACAGTTCTCTAGTTTGTTGTTGGGTCACATAGTCACCGTTGTTGCGGACTGAAAGGGGGAAGGAATACTCGTATTTCCTGTAGAAAAAAAAAAGCATTGTTAACGCTGTATTTTTTAACAAATACTTATTTGAATGATGCTTTAATTATACATTAAATGTAAGTTTGTTGAATTATACATTTATAATGCAGACTAATTTTGATTTATTTATAAGCTGAACATGCTGATCATTATGAAAAATTGGTAAAATAATATAATTAAAACACGATAAACAATCGCTTCAATTTTTGTGTGTTGCGTCACCTGGACATGATTGTAAGTCCCATTTGTGTTACTTAATTGGTCTTGTATTGTTCTACGTATTGCCATACTATCTTGTTTGCTGAGTCTTTCGCACCTTTTACAAATAAGAAACGATATTTTGCTTAGTGCTTGTCATTTGTTACTGTTGTTGTTTCATAATATTTTTCTAATTTTATAAATTGTTTTCAACCATTTTTTTTTATCAGACAAAACAGTTGTTGTCTTGAAGGTTTAAAACAGAGACCATTTAACCAAATAATTATATACGGAAAGTGTACAGTGTTACAGTAAAGAGACGCTTATCAATCAAACTCTAATATAATAAAAGCTTACAGTGCTAATGAAGTACATAGACCAATCAAAGTGTAAAATACCTAAAGCTTACAGCGCTTTAACAGTAATGACACATAGATCATACAACATGTAATTCTCTGAAAACGTGAAACGCCAACACAGTAGAATTATACTAATTAATCAACCTGTAATATAAGAAAAGCTTACAGTCCTAACACAATGAAGTAACACAGATCATACAACATATAATGCATCGAAAAATTACAGTGCTAACGCATTACACTGATATAAATTAATCAGCCTGTAGTACGCTCACAGGTGGCACAGCGGCATTTCTGTGGACTTTTATTGCTACAAACTGTATTTTGATACCAATGGTGGGAAAAATACAGATAGCTCTTTGGGTATTTTTGTGCGTAATAAACAGACAAACAATCCACAGTACACGAAATGCCTACAGTGTTAATAAAGATATTATGTTAGGTATTACAGTTTCAAATAGCCTGAAATTAAGTTAAATGACAATTTAAATTTATTAATTAAATAAATGTCGGTATGTATCCAATTTATGATACTTGCCAACAAGAGTAATACACACACAGTTTCGTTTTTTTAATATAAATATATATCTAATATACAAGCAATACTACAATTTAAAAGAGTGGTTATTACAAATAACGTTCTATGTAAAAAAGTTTAGAAATTTACAAAACAAAAATGTATTTTTTATCTGGTTTGGAAATTCCGTGATGTTTTATCGAGAATTCACGATGAGTAAATTAATTTTGAGTTGATATAGGTACAATTCACTTAACAGGGTGCTCGCTACTTCTTCGCTAATCACACGTCGAAGTTTTCACCACCGAAGTTATGTCTTCACAAAAATAATAATGCCTACTGTGAATCCATTGAAGTTAAATGGTTTATATTGTTCGAAATTTATAAACGTTCCCTGTCAAATATCTGAAGTTCACGATTATAAAGCGTTAATCACAGTTATAGCTTCCGAGAATCAGAGTATAACAACTGTAACAAAACTATATTAGGCAACAATATTGAAGATACACTAGTGTTTACATATATACATATATTGTTGATTATTACACTTGAAAATTTTCTACAATTCTAGGTAAGAAAAGGTAAGAATTTCGCAATACAGATTTAACAATGTAATGTGCGTTAATAAATGTAAATTTAGCTTGGTATAAAACAGACATCGATATCTATATAGGTATAAGACAGTAAATCCGTAACACAGTAAAACAACGTAGTTTACTCAAAACAGGAAATTAATTTGTAGGTAATGAAAGTCACTGACGATTCTTTGTCATAATGCTGATTAATACAGGTAAAATAAAACTTATAAACAAACGTTTATATTTTTGTTGGTTTTTCAAATATACATTTTCTTACCTCTGTATTAATTATTTGTAGAAATTGTGCTAAGAAAACAGTGTTATTTACTGGACAACAATCTTATCGGATTTACAACACCATTATGAAGAATAATGAGTGAGAGAAATAGGCCTAAAGTTTTATGTTTATCACAGAAAGGTATTTTGTCTTAATTAATTTATTGCACAACAGTATTACATTGGTAATTTCCGTGTTGTTTTTGTTTTCAAAGTATTAATTTTATATATATTTTGACGAAGCGTATTCACTAAAGGACAGTTTCCATTGAACTATGTCACAGTAATTTGTTATTTGAATAAGACGTTTCGAAACTTTCGTGATCAAATGTTACTATGAGTTCAACTACACTGCTTTTCTCTGTTTTTTTTTTAAATTCGAAGCACTGATTATGAAAAGAAAAAGTGTAAAGATAAAGAAATAGCAATTATCAGTGAGAATGTAAAATGTGTATATCTGATGTCAAGAGCTGAGTTCTTCCATCCTCAAACAAAGTTAGAAGTATTAAAGTATTGGTAAATTAGAGCACATTATCTCATAACCTGCGTACAAAAGCCTGTGGTAAAATAATAATATTGGAAAACGTATAGTATTGAACAGCAAAACGAAGCTGACAAATTAATTTTCTAATATAAAAAAGCTTTCTTTGTTAACATAGTAAAATGACGCAGATCAGTCAACGAGTAAAATACGGAAAGCTTACAGTGCTAACATAATAAAGTGACGTATATCAGTCAATGTGTAACATAAGAAGAGGTTACGGTGCTAATACAGTAAAGTAATGCTTTATCCTTCGAGATACTCAGTTGAATATTTATTATGCGATTTTAAGATAATTAGGAAGATCTAAATAAACACAATGCTATGTGCAAACAGACAAAATACCCATTATGTCAAATGTCTTGTAATTACGGGATTGTTTGCTCATTTCACATATTTATGCAAAGGATTATCTGCTCAGTTGTTCCTGAATTTTACATGATAAATTAAAAGGAAGGCAGGTAGTAAAAACCAACCAATGCTATCTCTTGAACTGTTCTAATAGATTAATGGGATTTGCTAATCAATATACTAACGCACACACGAATCGAAAGTGTGAAGTGCGATTTTGCGGTAACCATATGTAAACTATGGCCTTTATAATTCATAGTCCGGCACACTAATCACTGAACTACGCCTGGTCACGGATTATGTAAGACCACACTTGCAGATATAAGAGTTTATATGCTACATAATTGTACCATTTGTATGTAGTAAGCAATGATTAATTTTTTCGTTCCAGTTGGGTTTTACAAAAAGATCGTTTTATATTCGTCAAATTATAAACGGTTAGGGTTATTGTTAATTTCGCACAAAGCTGCACGTGGACTATTTGCGCTAACCGTCCCTCATTTAGCAGCGAAGAACTAGACGGAAGGTAGCTACTTATCTCCACCCACAACCAACTTTTGGGCTACTATTTTACCACCAAACAGTGGGACTGGCCGAAATATTGTGACGATCACATGGCTGGAAGGACGAGTATGTTTGGTGTAACGGTGATTTGAACTCGAGACCCTCAGATTGCTTGTCAAACACCTTAACCACAGGGCCATGTTGATTCTAAAGGGTTAGGAAAAGGAAGGTTAGAAAGAAACATTTATTAACGTAGAAAGTATTAAACCATTAAGTGCTTATAGCTTAAAGGTCTAACTGCAGTATTTTTTACAATAACATTAATATCCTTAACTTAGTTTGTATAGATTTCTTAATATTAAGTATCATTCTATAAAATATCTTTCACAGCTATTTGGTTCACAATGAGTGCGAAGTGTAAGAATGCATCATAGAACACAGAGGATTCCTGAAGTGAATTAAGTTAAAGTTTCACTCTTCTTTTTTAAAACGATTCAGTTCCGACACACTCCTACTCGATGCTTTGAGATATCACAATTATTTAATTTATATATTAGATCTGTTTCTGAGAAACTGATTTTCTTAATTGTAACAAATAAAACCAGAGCGCGAATATATATATATATATATATATAAAATTTACATGAATAACACAAGAAATTATTACCTTGAAACATCATGTTTTATTAAGCGCCAATCTAATTGTATGTTTTGCTAAATTTTTATGCGTTATACCTTGGATTAGAAAATCTGTTGCGTGTCCTTAACTGCTATGGTGAGCTCACTATTTCAACCAGTTCACCAAAATCATAGACTTAAGAACACGTATAACACAAAATTATACAAGTATGGGAAACTAGTACACAGTTTTTCTCAAAGCAGTAGGAAAATATAGCATGCGCAAAATACATCCCCCAAACTGAAGTTTGTAAATGCATTACTTTAAAGTACTTTTATCTCCTTAGGATATGACAGTCCAAGTCGCTTAAAAACTTCTTTTAAGTTTGGTAATTTTAGTCTTTGTTTCCTTTGTTTCTTTTGAATTTTTGCGAAAAGCTACACGAGTGCTATTTTCCCTAGACTATAGTGGATGCAGCTAGTCAAACGCATCTATCACCCACTTTAAGTGAATTGTGAGATGGTATCGACATCCTTATATCCCCCAATGTCCTAAAGTACGGAGCGCAATTTTGTTTTGTGGTAACAGGATATACAGACAGAAATGATATTCTATAGCCACATCTTACCCAGGTTGCAAATAAAGTTTGTGCAGGTTGGTGGCAATAGAAAAAAAAAAACTTCTTCTAGCTGTAAACATGGACGTAAACTTGACTCTGAGAACGTATTAATTTTTCTTGCTTCACAATGGCGTAAACACTAGTATCGATTGTGTTTCACACAGTTTTAACCAAGTAAAAACTAGATAATCCTATTAAAAGATAAAAAACACACAAAAACAACACAAGAAACTTGAAGCTGTTAGACGTGTACACACTGGGAAACAAATTCTGCAAGTGATATCGGCAGCCGGCCAAGAAATGAGTGAAATTCATATTAATGTAAACTCTCCAAGTCACACAATAGCATGTTAGGAAACAAGAGTTCTGAGTCGTATAAAAAAGTGAAAAATGATTTCTCACTGAAAAATTGAGAAAGTTTTACTTACCATTGACGAAGAAATTTTTGTTTGTGTAGTTGATATGTGAATGTTTAATGTATGTTATATTTGTTTGTTTTTTAATTTCGGGCTACTTGAGAGTTATTTGCGATAGCTGTTCCTAGTTTGGAAGTGATAGACTAGAGGATAAACAGCTAGTTAACACCATCAACCTTCATTTCATGCGTTGTTACTTACCAGCGAATAGTGGGATTGTCCGCTATATAATACTTCTTTCAAGGTTGAAATGACAAGCATGTTTTCTGACAGGATTTAATCCTGCGACCCACTGATTACGAGTCGAGTGCTCAAGCCACCAGGTCTTAGATATGTTAATAAGGCATCGCGTTTATTCTGTTTGAATTTTCATGTACAAATACTTTCATGTATTTATAATTTTGCTTTAGATGAAAGGATATTGAAAATATAAGTAAAACGTCGCACGTATCCACTTCATTGAAATATTCCACTGAAAAATATCAAAGTACAGGCTTGATTAAGTGTAGTTTTGTTTAATGGCACTGCCTAAAAGTATAAACATTTGCCAAAGAGAAAGGAATTGAAAAAAAAATTTCTACGCAGAAAAGAGTGAATCTTTAGTGCAGAGAGCAGGAGTTGATATAACTGAAGTAAAATGTAATAGCAGAGTTGATGTGAGTCTACTGAACAGTAACATGGAAACATTCACTTATAAAAAACCAAAACTTAAGTTCATTTATAACTATAATTTTGTAAACGAAATTAAGACTGTTTTCTTTTTGCAATTCCTAAAATACTATACTATTTTATTTAGGTATTACTTTTTTGCCACTTTAAAAATATTTTAGTCTAAAAATAACTGTACAATTGGGTAAATATATTTGTTGAAGAATAACTAATTTAGACATTGGGTTATGAGATTGTAGTTGTCCAAACATATTTAGGTCCCCGTTAAAAAAAAGGAATGAAGAAACCGATAAAGATTATCAGTAAAATAACAAAACAGAAATAAAGTCATATTCCAGATCATTTAACTCGAACCATTATTGTCATAAACTATGGATATTCAGCAAAAAGATGCTACACCAAGATTATGTATGCTGAATATCAGTAACATTTTATGTACTAAATACTAACTACGTTTTGTGACACGATTTTACAAATTATTTTATTTTACTACCTATAGCGGAATTTTGTGTACTAAATAAATATGATTTTTTTTTACACTAAACTGATTAAATTTATATTTTGTTAGGCTTAAGAATTTCGGTCCATATTGTATTTATCTGTTTTCGGAATAAATTGTAATGAAAATTCTAAATATAATTTTAATTCGTTATGAGAAGTTATTATTTTAAAGCCGACTTTTCTAAGCATCGTGTTTCATAATTGTTATCAACACATGCACATGCCACATCTAATAACCGCTGACTATAATATTAAATTCACAATATGACATTTTTAAAACGTTTTTATAAATATTGAAGCTTGTGATTTCAGGGAATATTACTGAAATTTAGCCCAAGTGTCACACTTTACGATCAAATGAATTAAAACTAAAACTCAAAACACAACCACAATTTCAGTGCGAGTCAACAATTTGGTGTGAAACATTTTTAATTAAAGTGTTGGTTTAGAAGTGTTTTAAAAATTGAAAAATAACTTCAAGTTTATGTTGTTTTGCCTTTGCAAAACAAGAAAATGTAAGATCCAAATTCTTTCACGCGTACTTACAATATTTTGCACAAAATCCTTATACGTTTATGGATATATTGCTTGTTTGTGAGATATCGAGAAATAATAATATTCTATATAACTAACATTTACAAATGACACATTTCGAAACTGAATATGTTAAAATTAGTTTTATTAAATCAAACGGTAAAGAAAATTATTCACTTCCCAAAGTAAAGACTCTAAGGTAATTAACGTCAAGTTGAAGTGCTAATAAAATATATTAGATATTTAGTTATTACTTACCTTTTTTTCTGATTGACATCATTCTACGTTTCCATGTTTCTGCTTCTATATATTTTTTTGATGAAGAACACCAGTTTCTTTACAGTAAATGGAAGGTTTAAGTGGAAGATTGAAACAGACCCACTGCCCCAAAGAATAACAGGCAGACAGACTCCTCGAAGGCTTTCGCGTCCACTGTAATCGTGCCTCGTAGTAAACCACGCGCTGCTTTAGTGAATGCAGTCAGTCACAAGCAGCTTATTTCCATACACAAGTTTTCTCCCCCTTTTCCCTCCTACTTTAGCAGACTCCTCTCTACCTCTGGAGGCACAACCTGTATTTAGTGTAACGTACTCTTGGTGTTGCTAACTCTAAACGAAATAAAAACTGCAGATGGCGGGCGAGATTTTTTAAAGGTTGATAATAATTCTACAAGCTCGTCCTCGTCTGTAGAAGTGATTCTTGCTTCACGAGTCAGCTGGATCCTATTATCTGGGGAATCTCAGCAAAAACGGCCCAATCACTGGTAAAAATGCACATATCAAAAGCATCAGCTGTATGTGAAAATGAAAGCGTTACAATAAAATCATTCTACAAATTTTAAGTGTTAGAATAAGTTTGGGTAAGAAACAAGCTTATCTTTCAGCTTTGATGTTGTTCTCTTTTCCTTCGTTTCTTCTGAGATCAAAAAAATCAAAAGAATGTATAAGAGCTTCATTTCTTAAGTCACAAAGTATGCAATAAAAACAACTTCGAATCACCACGATCTTCGCTTTGACTCGCCAGAGTGAGTAATTTAAATACAACTAGTAAGTGGGAAAACATACATTCATAGACAGCCAAATAGAAAGTGAAAATATGTGAAACAGCTGAGAAAATAACAAGGTATTGTTACGGGACTTCTAACATTTATAGAGCAAAAAACGAAATGAATTATACCGTGTACAGACAACACAGCATAAAGCCATAATTACTTAAAGCCTGCATGTGAGAGTGGCCACTAATAACTGGACAAATCCTATGCCGATTATCACCAAACCTAACATATACCTTTATGGTCCTCCGGAGAGTCATATAGGAGATAAACTTTGGAAGCAACGTCGCTATCTCTTCTGTGTGTATATGCAATTTGTCTCTTATAATGTGCTATGTTTAGATTGTTTTACTTATTTTTATAATGTTTTTTATGACTAACGTGGATATTATTTTTGTAACATCTTAGAAAATGTATAAAGTATGTACTGTTTTCAGTCTTTATATAATATTCGAGCTTAGCGTTCTACAAAGCACAAAGGACAACACATAAATTAACTTGAAAAAGAATAAATCTTAGTAAACATTAATGTAATTTATACAAAAATTATTTTATTTTATATAAAATGGTTTTATTTACTAAGAAAATAATGTGGCGAGACGTATGTTTCTTTAGTTAATATAAAGATAAGTTTTTAAAGTATGATTTATTTATATTGTTTCTATTTAGTTTCTTTTCTATTCATTCATACGTCCATATTCTTGTTGTTTTGAAATCGATGACTACTCTTATTTTCAATTACATGGCCAAATAGTTAGGGTGCTTGTCTTACAAGTTGAGAGTCCCGGGCTCAAATTCTGTCCTATCAACCATGTTAACCATTTTAGCTGTGGGAGTGTTACAATGTGATAGTTAATCCCACTATTTGTTGGTAAAAGAGTAACCCAAGAGTTGATAGTAGTCTTTCACTGCTTAATTAGAGACGACTAGCGCAGGTAGCCCTCATGTAACGTTGTGAGAAATTTAAACCAAACCGAATAGTGATATTTGACTTTTACTCTTGCAAGACATCTACGGCTCTAAAGCGTAGAGTGCGATTTGTTAGGGGTGGTAGCCACAGAACCTCAGGTCAACAGTCCAGCACGACAACCACTGGGTCATGCTCGGCCCTTGTTATTAGAAGTTCCGAACAAAACAAAGTTTGTGTTCATATGTACACCTATTGCAGGGAAACCTTCAATTGAAAATGAATAATTTCTACTCGTTTCTATCGAGGTGAAAGTTCAATGCCTTTAACAAAGTAACTTACTTATAGAAGACCTGTTTTCAATGTTAAACTAGTCAATATACACTGATAATATTTCCGCAGGTGTCCTTTGCCCTTGTTGTAGCTCAATTTTGAAGGTTGAAATACAAATGTTTTAGGTACAGTCATAATGGGGAATCCCGTTGAAGATATATCTAATGAGAAAGATATGCGTCCAAAAGCATTAGAAACCAAAGCAGTAAGAATAACATAGATTGTTCTTCTTATTTAAGTACTTCCACTGTCTTAAATCATTCAGTGATTGACAAGCTTAGATACGTTTGAGCATTTCTCAGCCAGCGAATGCCGTAATAAATTGTTTAAGAATATTTATTTTTTCTTTCTACTCGGTGTTTCGAACATTCTGGTTGTTACAAACATGTTATAAACCAATTGTTATTGCAGTACAAATCCATGTCAAAAGGGAACGACTCTGAACTAAAGTAGACTTGTTTTAGGATGAGTTAAGCTCGAAACAGCATTTTGAGAGTTTGGAATAATAATCAGTGATGTCGAGAAACCCACTTGTTGAGAAATGTATATGCAAAAACGGCTCGTTTGGGTTGAGAAAATATTTTACATAGAAGAGCGAACAACGTTTCGACCTTCTTCGGTGAACCTGACGATGACCGAAGAAGGTCGAAACGTTGTTCGCTCTTCTATGTAAAATATTTTTTCAACCCAAACGAGCCGTTTTTGCATATACATTTTGAGAGTTTCTTTGTATTTTGCTAAACAAAGTATTATACGAGAGATTTGCACCCTAAACTTAAAATTTTATTAACAAAAAAAAATTAATGTAACATTTCAACATCAGTTGTTTGATAACTTGTCATAAAATAAGATTTTTGTCGATCTTTCCATGCACTAAATGATGCAAAAATTAAAAACAATTGTGCATAAAAATAACAACTATTGACATGTAGCACAGAACCTTTCTTTATTATTCAACCAAAACAATATTTACCATCTATAGAAATAAAAACCTTAGCCCATTGATGTTATAGTAAAATACGATTAAACGTATTTTCTTCGGAAAAATATAATAAATTTAACAAGCAATCTCTGACTCAACAGAAGTAGAAATTGTTGGTCACGTTTTAGAAGCCATACTCAATATTTAACTTTTTCTTTCTTTGAAAGATTTCGGGAATATGTATTATTTGCGAGGGATGTTTAGGCCGATTTATAATTAGATAAATTCCAAAGTAATTGTGACTGGTTTGTGTAAGTAGAGTCGGGTGACTTTTCTTACCTTAATTCGGACAATGGACATGGCGATGTTTTAGTACATTATCTATAGACCATTCAGCAATCCTGAATATTTTATTTTTCTGTTAAACTTGTGAGGAACTTCTGAAACAAAGAGTCAGAAACTCTAAGTGTTTGTTCTTGTGTAGATGGTAACAAGGTAGGATTCAACTGTAAAGTAACAAGATGTCCGAGGTTTTACAGGTGTAAAAGTCAGAGAAACCCCGTTAGAGTTGTACAGAAGTAGTAAACTCAAGGACGTGTCCGACGACTTGTTCTCAAATGGTGAAGAGATGGAAGACAATCCGTTGTGGTGTGAACCTAGACTATGCGAAGGAAGAGAATGATTTAAAATCAGACACATTATAGTTTTACGTATTACTGGGACAGTCTGATAAAAACTAGAACTCACATCCTTCTTATTAATATGAAGCTATTCTAGAGATATTATTTTTAAAAATTATCTTAAGCTTTAGATAGGTCTTGGGCAATAATAATCATTTACATAATTTTATGTTCAAACAAAGATCATAAAAAATTAACAGCCAGGGAACTGGGAGATCCACTTAACGAGCACCTAACTCTCAGAAGTGTAAACTCCATACAAGCAGTGAAAGTGTATGCCGAACTGCAACGATAACCACATAGCAACCATCACTTCACGACCTTCTCAGAACACAGAATGAGAGAAAGATAAGACGTGTACTCCTGAAATCATTATAATAAAACTAAGGAAATTAGTGATGAAAAACTGGAAGAAAAAAAACGCTTCAGCTTTTGCTGAAACTGTAAATGAGTCGTGTTTCTTAATTGTTCTAAAGTATACGTGACCAGATGTAGCCTAACGGTTAGTGGATTACGACTATGTATCTGAATGCTAAGGATTCGCTTTCCGTTGCTATAAAAACACTCTATTCACTCTGAGATCGTATGTGCACTATAGAAATGATGGTCAAATTCCATTATTCGGCCAGTAAGGAGATGGCGGCGAGTGATGCTGACTAGCAGCTTTTCTTCTACAATCTGATACGGATATATGCAAATAGCTTTTTGTATTGCTTTGTATAAAAAAATCAAACCAAAGCAGAAGAAAAAGGTCTCTGTTACGATGAATCTTAAAAGACGCAAGTATACTTTCCAAATACATTATAAAATATCGAAGCAGGTCCTGTGTAAAACTAAATATAATCACCAATAATGTCAATAAGAAACGGTTTAACACCATACATAACTATTCTTTTATTCTAAGCACTTACGCTTCCAGTGTTCTGCTGTGCAAACAATAACAAACCACAAAACAGTGTCAGTCCACAGCTATTAATCTACTTGTCGTAACTACTTTTTTCAAATGAATCGATCAAGTAGGTAAATACGTACAGGCTTAACATGGCCAGGTTATTAAGGCACTCGGCTCGTCATCAGAGGGTCGCGGATTTGAATCCCCGTCACACCAAACATGCTTGCCCTTTCAGCCGTGGGGACGTTATAATGTTACGATCATTCCACTATTTGTCGATAAAAGAGTAGCCTAAGAGTTGGCTGTGGTTGGTGATGATTAGCTGCCTTCCTTTATGTCTTACACTACAAAATTAGGGGCGGCTAACGCAGATAACCTTCTTGTAGCTTTAAGTGAAGGTTAAGTGTGTTAAGGTGTTCGACTCATAATCCGATGGTCGCGGGTTCGAATCCCGCTCGCACCAAACATGCTCGCCCTTTCAGCCGTGGAAGCGTTATACTGTGACGGTCAACCCAACTATTCGTTGGTAAAAGAGTAGCCCAAGAGTTGGCAGCGAGTGGTGATAACTAGCTGCCTTCCCTCTAGTCTTACACTTAAATTAGGGACGGCTAGCGTAGATAGCCCTCGAGTAGCTATCGTACAGTCGTTAACTTCACCTGACCACGTTTATTGTGCTTACAAACAGCATCTAAACAAACACTAACTAGAATAGATATTTTTGCTTGCAAAATGGACAATTCGATTTTTAAAGTTTAAATGCAGCAAGTAAACGCAACAGATTGCTACTGTAAAAATAACATTTTAGAAATTGCCGAAGATTTATTATATGCTAGCAAGTGAAATGTTGAGAGCAGCTAGTCCTGAAATATAGTGAGATGAAACTGAATTATAAGATTACTTCTACGAAAGATGGAATGACGTCTCGTCTGTTTTTTTATGTACTTCTACTGAGATAATCACAGTGAAGTAGTTGAAGTGTCTTAACTTTGACAACATACAGAAAGTTTGTCACTTGTAGACAGGACCAAAGACTTCAAAGTGAAATAGTTTCTTTTGTTTTTGAATTTCGCACAAAGCTGCTCGAGGGCTATCTGTGCTAGCCGTCCCTAATTTAGCAGTGTAAGACTAGAGGGAAGGCAGTTAGTCATCACCACCCACCGCCAACTCTTGGGCTACTCTTTTACCAACGAATAGTGGGATTGACCGTAACATTATAACGCCTCCACGGCTGAAAGGACGAGCATGTTTGGCTCGACGGGGATGCGAACCCGCGACCTTCAGATTACGAGTCGCACGCCTTAACGCGCTTGGCCATGCCGGTCCCCTATACAGGTTCTCACAGGTCCTGGTGAAATAGTGAGAACCATACATAAATGTGACTTCAACACATGAAGAATTTTTTATACAACTGAAAGGAATCGAATCCCTGATTTTAGAATTGTAAATGTGTAGACTTACCGCTGTACCAGCAAGAGACTTTTTTTGTACAGTCATGTGACTCGAATTGCCTCATTAGATCCTGTTGTTTGCTGAACGTCTCGCACCTGTAGTAGGCTTAGATAATTGAGATGAAAGCTTGTGCGTTATAACAACTAGAAAAAACAACACTTGATGAGAGTCCAAATTAATTATTTAATACAATGTTGTACTTTGTTTTGCTTTCCGTTCTGAAATATTATGCCATTTACTCTAAAGTGAATATTACTTTATTTAGCATAATATTAAGATGTTTAAAAACTAAAAGTGTGAGTTAGAATGCAATAACTATGTGGTTACAATCATAACAGACAGAAGGTACTAAAACACTAGTCTTAATACATCGGTAGTTCACAATTGTTTCACCAGTTCTAGTATATATCTTAGAATCATATTGTTGTATATATATATATATATATAATAAAAAGTAACGTTATTCACAGACATACGAGCCAGGGGTTGCCCAATTGTGCATTCGATGAACTACCGTTCGTGACATGTAACAAAATCGTAGTCAAATCCCACGATTCAATTAGAACAGCCTAGGAGTTGACTGCAGTCTCTCTAGAGAGCCAATAGCAATGTGTAGCTTTGCGCGAATATTTAAAATAAAAATACGACAGTTCGTTGTACCTCTCGTAATTATGAATAAGTGGAATATTGTTGTATTTCAAATATCAACTTCTTAGTTTTTAATAAACGATATCACTAAAATTAACATTTTTATTTATAATTTGTAATTGTTAATGTTTAATTTGTTCCTGTAAAGTTGTTATAATATTCATCAACAATACTCTTTTATATAATTATTAGAAGTTTTTGATATAAAATTTCGTTGCATCTATTTAGAACTAATATAAAACGTATCTTACACTGGAAGGTATAGGCTACTTGGATTTGTTTCTATAGCTATTAAGAGATGGTGCTGCAGGTAAAATAGTTTTCTTTTGAATTTTCTAATATGGTGGCATCGCACATATTACATTTGACATCTGTATGATTCTTTGTAATGTTTGAGTTTTAACGTTTTTCTTACTTAGAGGTAAGTAATTTTAAATGTATTAAGTAATTTATGGCTTTAAGCTACCAATACCGTCAAATTAAATTACAGATACCCTTAACAGGAAGTAGTGTTATTTAATTAAGTTCATAATAAAAACATAAATCGGGTGTAAGTTTATCAACCTGTGTTATACACCAAAAACAAGGAGTAATACAAAGCGTTATTTTACTAAAACAGTATTTCGTATAGAAACTTAACAATGATTGGTTGCAGAAACAAAAATAATTAAAAAAGCAAACATTTAATGCGAAAACTTAGATGATTTGTAGGCGAGAAAAGAAGTGAGAACCTGAAAATTTATATAACTAACATTAAACAACTGTACAGCTTTCATGATGACTTTTCTGAAAACAAAGGAAACCAGAAAAAAGTCTTATTGCAGAAAAAACTAAAAAGAGAATAATGTTTTAGCAAACAATATCTCTTGTATCAGTCGTTGTTTTCGTTTCACAGTTGCTTATATTTTGAAAAGGAGTTTCGTATAGCAAAAGTCATGACTATACTAGACAAAAGTTGAAATACAGGCTTATTGACATTGCTGTTTTTTCGTATAATCAGGGTTTCTGGAATTTCTCTTTAACCTAGCACCTGAATTCATAGCTTGTAACAATGAAACGCATACATGTCAAAAAATAATGGATTCGTCAAACCAATAATCGAATATCAACTTATAAAGGTAAGGTGTCAAGGCTAACCAATACTCGTAAGTGTTAAGATGTGAAACGATGTTTACTTATATCATAAAACCGAAATATATTAAAAATTTAAAGCGTCCTGCAACTGATCTCTCATTCGTCGATATATTTTCAAATAATCCAAATTTTGAATTGTATTATATAATATCCAAATAAATAGTTGTGTTGTAGAAATACCTTTTAATTCTTTTGACTTAGCAGATACAAAATAGATCATTAAAATCACATAGACGATTTGGTTTTATCAAATAAAGTACAGTATAGTCTCAACTTCATGTCATGCTCCAAACATAGCTGGCTTAAATGCATACATTGTAACATTTTTTTCGATATACTTTGGTTTACCAAATCCTGTTGCTGACATTAATGAATACAATAAACTGTTGTCTTAAGACTTGTATATAATAATGTAATATAATTGTAACTTTGATCCATAGATTTAATGAATTACGTGTTAAAAATTCAAAGATCCTGAAACAGGCTTAGATCGTAATTCATATTTAGAAGTTAAATAAATGTTGATATGTATTCAATTTATGATACTTATTATCAAGATTGATATACACAGTTTCTTTCTTAATACAAATACAGTTTAATATACAAAAAATTATAACAACGATTTTTCAAATAATAATTTATATACAAAAGTTTTACAAACTTAAAATTAGTATTGAGTCTTCTATCTGGTCTGGAACTAGACGTGTTATAAAGGGTTTACGATAAGCAAACTAATTTTGAATTGATATAGGTACAATTCATTTGAAGGAGATCCAGCTAGCTCTGCATCGAGTGTTTCACCGATGAAGTTATATCATATTTTTGTAAAAACACCAATGTCCGATGTGATTCACTAAAGTTAAATGGTTTGAAATTTTCGAAATCTATAAACGTTCCTGGTCAATATCTAAAGTTCCCGAATCATAAGCGTTAATCACATTTACACCTTTCGACTGAAGTTTATACCAACTGTAGCAAACTAATATATATATATATATATATATATACACTATATCTTGGTGCGTCGAATTGATCACGTTTATAGGCGTGAGGAGAGTTTCTAGAAACTTCAGCCTGCACAACAATACTGACGATACACTAGTGTTTTCGTCCACACATATTGGTGATTTTTACACTCGAAAATATTCTACAACTTTAGTGAACAGGCGGGAATTCTGTCGCACAGATTTAAAAGTATAAGTTATGTACACTTCCAAATTTAACTTAAACAAACGTCGATATTAGACTAGATATATGATAGTAAATTCGTCACATGTGTTAGATACAATCTGATCAACCTTTTAAAATGGAAATATGGTTTTGAAAATCATCTCTTAGACTGTCAGTAGTCAAAATTCTTTTATTGGAAAAGGAAAATAGCAGGATGAAATGTAACAGTGACTATTAAGTTGTTTTTTTTATATCGGAAAACACTGGGATTGTCAATTTGTAATACAAATTAGTTATGTTTTGAATTTCAAGCAAAGCTACACGAAGGCTATCTGCCCCAGCCGTCCTTAATTTAGGAGTGTAAGACCAGAGGACAGGTATGTAGTCATCACCACCCACCACCAACCCTTAGGCTACTCTTTTACCAACGAATAGTGGGATTAACCGTCACATATAACGCCCCGATGGCTGTAAAGACGAGCATGTTTGGTGTGACGGAGATTCGAACCTGCGACACTCGGATTAAGAGTCGAGTGCCTTAACCCAGCTGGCCATGCTGGGCCAGTTAGTTATGTATTAACTACAAATTAATTTATTAAAATGCATGTCGCGAATCATGAAATTACCTGAAAATACTATACTAATTGTCGGTTATGAAACGTTTTGAAATATCAAACATAAAACAACAAGAAAATTAAACAAAGCATGGGTTAGTGGTAATGTGTCAAAATGTCTAGTATTCGAGAAATGATGCCACTCAATATTATGTACATTTGTCTATGTATTATAAAAGTGAGAATCGATGCTATTATTTATTCTATTCAAAAAGCTGTGCAAAGCTTTAGTGATGTTGAATTCTACTGTTTGCTCTCTGGTAAACAGCTCAAGATTAAACACAACTATACGGAATGCTAGGGTCTCTGACACGGCCGTTTCGCCTATTTTCGCATAAGGTGCCGTTGAGATTGAAAATTCCAACTATAACAAACTATATGAAAAGTTGTTTTTAATCTAATTTATTTGTATAGGCTTGAGATATTTTTTCTTCTTCTTCTGAGTTTACTTTGTGGCTTATGCATGTGTGTATGTGTGTGAAAGAAAGAGAACACATTATTAAAACAAATTGGTTAGAAAATTTAGCACTGCAACTATGATTCCTAATCTGATATTACTTGCAATTGTAACTATAACAAATTTTATAAATAGTTGTTTTCAACTTAGTTTACCTATGCAATTTTTGAGAATTTTTACTTTAATGAGTTGGTAAGAAAATTTAGAACTGCAACTATGATTCCTAATTTGATATTAGTTGCTCTGTGTGGATGTTTTTCTTATAGAAAAACTAAATTTGTCTAACGGATGTATCTATTAAGGGGAATCGAACCCTCTGAGTTTAGTGTCACAAATCCGAAGACTTACAGCTGTCCCAGCGCAGGAAGAGTTACTTTCACACAATCATTTAATTGTCTGTGCGAAACTGTTGGGCGAAAAGAAATATTTGGATATTAAAAATTTAATGTTAAATATATGCAAATATCATGCCTATAAGGAAACGTTTGTCTGATTTTAAAACGAAATACGTTAACTCTCTCAGAATAAGAATACGTTTTGAAAACAAAAAGTTCATCATCATTTTTGAGCATGAATAAAATACTAAACAAATGGAAGTGAATAAATTATATGTCTAAAAATAAAAAAAACAGTAAATAGACGAACAAAGAACTAGTTAGAATGTATCTGAGGGATAAACAATGTCTGTGTATTTTTGGTAGACAATACTTAAGAGTCGGAAAAAAACCTGTTGCTAAAGTGGTTAGACATGAGTTTACATTTTCCTAACTTTCATAAAATCGTCTTTCTTCATAATTAAGAGCGAGCTGAGGCTCAAGGGGTTTAAAATGTCTTTCAGCTTGGATACATGACTAGGAAATTAATATGACTTATTAATTAATTTAAAATAAGTGATGTGCTTCAGACATTACATCGGGCCTGGCATGGCCAGGTGGTTTAAGGCGTTCGACTTGTAATCTGAGGGTTGTGTGTTCAAATCCCCGTTGCACCAAACAAGTTCGCCCTTTCAGCCGTGGGAGCGTTATAATGTAACAGTCAATCCCACTATTCGTTGGTAAAAAAGTAGCCTAAGAGTTGGCGGTGGGTGGTGATGACTAGCTGCCTTCCCTCTAGTCTTACACTGGTAAATTAGGAACGGCTAGCGCAGATAGCCCTCGCGTAGCTTTGCGCGAAATTCAACAAACAAACAAACATTACATCCTTACGAAGCCGTTAATTATAATTAAAACTACATTGAAAGGCTACTGTTAAAATGTACAACTGTCAGATAAAGCATAATTCGAATATATCTGGCAACATGAGCTATAAGACGTAGTAAGACTCTAAAATAGAATATGTAAATAATAAATTTGCGTTTGTCTATTCAGAACTTTTCTGTCAAATTTCTCGATCAAACGCTACAAATCTAATGTCGTTAGAAAGGCATTTTATAGAAAGACTCGGATTGCATACTGGCTTTTAAATACAGAATGACCTTACCCGTCTTTAGTTTAATCGAACTTTTCAACGCAACAAGTATGGTAAACAACTGCACAATGTTGTTATCATCACGTGACTATTGGCTTCGATTTCAGCTTTAGTTTTTTTATTTGCACAGTATTTCATTCAAACAACGCTTTCTTTCATCGTTCTTTAAAATGTTATCCCTTTTCAACGAATGTTTGCCTTGAGCCAAATTCATTATGTAACTAAAACCATTTTAACATTACATGCAGTATAGCAATTCTGGGCTTTGGTATGTATATAAAACACAACTTGTAACCATAATGAAATATTTTAATACATTCTATACGTTTCGACAGGACACTGATCTGTCTTCTTAAGCTATGATACATATCCAAACAAAGAGGTTTACGTACTGAACACAAATGTCAACGGAGACAAGGAGTAACATAATGCCACAACAAGGTATCATTATGTTACAACAACCAAAACATAAATTACAACAAAATATTTTTAAAAGCATTGAAATTAAGAAAACAAGCGTTTTATCTTTAAACCGTAACAATGGTTCTAATAATCTGGTAAAGCTTATTCACCTAGCATCCTCTCCTTCTGACCTTCCTTTAGATAATAACTCTATCACAAGTTTTTGTCGTCACATAATAACATGTGGTTCTTACTTCTTGCTACTCATAGACCATAGTGACATATTTGTTCTTTATATCATCCTCTTTATTTAGATTTAGATCATAACTGAATAAGACAGACCAACGCTCTGTCGAAACACGTAGTACGTGTTAAAATATTTTGTTATGCTTACAGATCGTTGTATCTCATACATACAAGTTTCCAAACGTAATATGCTTCTCTGACAAATACAAATATTCTGGGTTTAATAAACATTGTCATATTTTATGATATTCGAGAGGGTCATGTTACCTGAAACATTCTATTAATTTTTTTTCAATATTTGATTTCCTCATAAAAATGAAATATGTTGGAGTTGATAGCCTTTGATCAATTAGTCGGTTGCCTAATTTTAAATGAAATCTCTTCAAACCCATTTTACAAGATCGTTTATCTAGTTATACACTTCAAAATTGTGTGAACGTTTTGAATATTGAAAGAGACAGGGTTGCAGTAGGATATAGACCATTTATTCTAGATTAGAGTAACTCATTATAACCATTATTTTATTTTCTCAGTAGTTACTATATACACCTGAGAAGATGTCTCACTGCTTCATGGTTTTCTCACCTATACGGATGTCAATTTCACAGCTATATCATTACGGCGGCCATTAATATCTACAGTCATACTTCTTCTGATTTAATGTTGTATCAGTTCACACGACTGATGTATTTCCCCTAGTTGAAAGCGATTATCTTCCCATCAAAAGTCAACTTACAACAAGACTTTGATATACCGAGATATCATAGAGAAGCGAGACCTTTTTGAAATTTCAGAAAACTGATTGGTTCTTTTACAAACATTATCTTAATATTGTACTTTCAAATTCTCCACTTAACATTTTATCTCCTGATCTGCTTAACAGCATCAGTTATAGTTCAGTTATTACAGCTGTTAGTTCTAAACCCGCTTGTGTCAAGAAGATTTGTTTTTCTTGAGTGTTTTTGTTATAATAAATCAATTTCCTCGATGTGACATGTTCTTTTACATCAGCATAAACAGTGCATTGCTTTAAGTTGTATAATGATACGTCTTCATTGGCAATGCAAATGCGCTCCACTTCGACTTGTTTCATCCGTCACTTGCTACTAGATTTGTTTCAAACAATTCACTAGCCAAAATCTTCCCGCTTTTAATCTGATATTATCTCGAAATCCAGCTTCATTTTCGTCTAAGAAAAAAGCAGACGTCT
Source organism: Tachypleus tridentatus (assembly GCF_004210375.1). Lineage (NCBI taxonomy): Eukaryota > Metazoa > Arthropoda > Merostomata > Xiphosura > Limulidae > Tachypleus > Tachypleus tridentatus. The sequence continues at coordinate 57,215,471 of NC_134834.1, read as the reverse complement.
TTGCACATTACCTTGAAACAGTCTTTACAACACAACCTTAGAGAGTCCTGTATATATTTTCCACTTATCTGAACCCGCTGTTCTTCAACTCCAAAGATTCTGTAGAGAACGATTTCATGAATATGCCCATCTAAGCTGTAAATATTCATATTGCCGTATGTTACAAACAGAAAATAGTTCCTGAATATGATGTCATTATTTATGGTTAAGTAGATCTCCTTTGCAAGTTTCCTTCTACTGGCCACATCATTTAATGTTTTTCTACGCTGAGACCGATATCAAGAGTCATGTAAATGTTCTACTATTATCCTCTTTCCACAATGAGATAAATTGCCAACAATCGTTCGTTCCTATAGAAGTATTAGTTTAACCTGTGTCTTCAACAAATCATTTAAAAGTAGTCCCAAGACATTTCAGTTTTATTATTTTTATTATTGAATTTTCTATTCTCACCAGCATTCATGTTGGTTCCTTATTAAGTTCTAGGATAGAATTGTTAATCGTTATAACACAAACACGTCTTCATATCTCCTTCTTTTTTTTCTTCAACTCCAGGGAAGCTCTTAACATTATCTGACACCATAGTGTTTTTTGTAAAGTTCAATCTTTGCATATTCTTATAAACTATACCAGACATCTTTTTTCATCGACTGACATACGGCAATTGCTATTGAGAACACGTTCTCGGAGGTGTTTAATTTATCAGCTGGAATGATACAAGATTCGGTTTTAGTCTCTTCTAATAAATCTTCTCTAATTTGCAGATATGTCTTAATCTCCTATTCAAGTTAACCTCTTCCAGTCCTACTGTTACTATAATGATTACAATCCTTCAGGCTGCCATCAGTCACATTGTTTACTGGTGTGGATTCTGGTGTCTTTTCCTTCATCTTGACAAAACCAATGCTAAAACTCTTCGGACCACTAAAAATTTAAAACTTGTCAAAAGTCCACCTTTTCAATGTTATAACAGACAATATTTAAGTTGAAATTTCAGATATTTTTAAACAGCTGAGAATTGTTTTTGCTACACCATTTGTTTGGAAGCCTCATTATTTACTTTCCAGATCAAAGCCAAATGAAAAATAAACCTTAAACAAAAGCTAACAGGAAGCTATTGACGCCTAAATTATCTCCTTTCTTTTACAGTTACAAGTATTTGTCTATATCTACATTAGCTATGGATGTACTGCATAGATGCCTTCGTCCTCACCTTTTTATAATATATACCTTTGAGCCTCATGCTTTTCAGAGGCCTTTAGAATATAACTTTCCTGTCAGATAAATGAGCATGATGACAAAAGCGCTTTTCTTCATGTTACTTATATCTTAAAGGACTTTTTAATAAATACATCCATGCTGTTTTCCAGCGTTAAAATTGTTTGTTTGTTTTTGTTTTTTAGAATTTCGCGCAAAGCTACTTGAGAGCTATATGCGTTAGCCGTCCCTAATTTAGCAGTGCAAGACAAGAGGAAAGGCAGATAGTCATCACCACCCACCGCCAACTCTTAGGCTACACTTTTACCAACGAATAATGGGATTGACCGTCACATTATAACGCCCCTACGGCTGAAAGGGCGAGCATGTTTGGTGCGACGGGGATTCGAACCCGCGACCCTCAGATTACGAGTCGAACGCCTTAACTCACCTGGCTATGCCGGGCCCAGCGTAAAAATATCATTCTCAAGACGTTGTTGAGTAACTTAATCAACCCTCACCCCCCAAAAAAATATCACTCCACTGACTGATGTTTCTTCTAACTGAAAATCCGAACTATGATACTACAACAATGAATAATTTACCACCTCGTACACATTTTCAAAAATAATCCTCTACCCAGTGTTTCTGTTTGATTGTCATCCACCTACTATCCACCACCCACCACCTTCATTTTCTCCCGTTTATATTGAATTAGTTAAAGTTCATATTTCCAAATTACTTCGCTCAATATTCATCTTTCTTGAAATAAAGGAAGACATTTCCCTCTGCTGGCTCGCCAACTCCTCTTGAGTGTGAAATGAAATTACAAAGAAAAAAATGGTTTGCTAGTAATGGTGGTAGAAGACAATGGTTTGTTTGTTTGTTTGTTTTTGAATTTCGCACAAAGCTTTTAAGGGCTATCTGTGCTAGCCGTCCCTAATTTAGCAGTATAAGACTAGTAGTCATCACCACCCACCGCCAACTCTTGGGCTACTCTTTTCCCAACGAATAGCGGGATTGACCGTCACATTATAACGCCCCCACGGCTAAAAGGGCGAACACGTTTGGTGCGAAGGGGATGCGATCCCGCGACCTTCAGATTACGAGTCGCACGCCTTAACACGCTTGGCCATGCCGGGCCAAATTCGAGCATGTTTGATGCGACGCGGATTCGAACTCGCGACTCTCAGATTACGAGGGTAATCTGAAGACAATGGAGTTTCAAATGTTGTTTAATATGTTAGAAGTGAGAAATGGCTATAAATATTATATATTTATCATAAGACATTAATATTAAGCATATTGTATTTATTTCTTTAAACATTAGCTTCTTTAATTATTCCGTCAGAAGTTTTTAAGAACTTGAATAGTGTATAGTAATATTTCAACCTATTTTATTCACCATATCCATTTCCGACGACACTTTTCTCTCAAGCCAGATAGATCTCTTCAGGTTGGTTTTGATACAACAAACACAGTGATCGAACACTGGACATATAAACCAGTGCTAGTGATAAACGACCTTATAACAACAAATTCATTATTTTAAGTTAATTAGACACTTAACGTTTCGCTTTACAACTTTTTTGAAGAAATGTCACTAAAACCTAAACTGTAACTGAAAGCACAAAGCTTGTTCAAAAATTGAAGCTTTGTGCTGTGAACTTCGGTTTGTGTTTTTGTAGATATCTCCCCAATAAGTTGTAAAAAGAAACATTGAATATCCAGTTAATAAAAAATAATAAAGTTGATATTATAAGATCGTTTATTACTAGTATAAAAATATCTTTCTTTATACGAATATTCTCTACAAAATTTCAGTATAAGTACTTATAGCAACTATTATGATATGAATGCATTTACAAGTTGGCGAAAGTTGATTATCACCAAAGTCAAGAATGGTGATAGAGAAAACATAAAACTTCACTTATTGGTTAATGAATTTGTAGTTAAAGATGAATATAAAATAAAATATAATATCAAATATTGTTTATTATATTGTTAGTCCAGAATAATGAGAGAAAAGTACAGGGTATGAATTACTCTTTGATGTACTAATAGTCGAGAATGGTGGTAAAGAAACACCCAATGTAAATTATGTTTAAGATATTAGTAACCGAGAATAACAGTAGAAGAATAGAGAATACAAAATGTATGTTAATGTATCAATAGCTAAATATCGTAGCTAAATAATAGGATGTACAGAATATTGTGTAATGTGTTAACAGCCAATAATGGTTGTAGAATATGAAGTATCAAACATTTCAATGTATCATTAATCAAGAATAATCGTAGAAGATTCTAAGTATCAAATACTGTTTAATGTACTGATAGTACAAGAGTTATGGTAGAATTGTATGGCGTATCAAGCATTGATTTTTGTGGTGGTAGAAAGATAATATTTGATACTCCGGACCCTTATAATATCATTTCTAATTAATGATATACATTTAATGTGTCATTAATTAAGAATAATGACAGAAAGGTATAGAGTGTCTAATAACCTGTGATGTATAAAACAATGAAAAATTAAGTTGGAAAACACTGAATAGAAAATTTTGTTTATGGCATCAGGATTCAAAAAAGATAGTACAAAGGTATGAAATGTTTTATGTAAAATATGCCAAATCAACGTTATTAAAAGAAAGCAAAAGTGCTTTAAAAAGATAAGAATGAAGGAGTATCCACTGGGCGATAGACTGAACATGAATTGAAAGGGAAAAGTCGTTTTTTATTTTATTTCAACAACTCTTTATTGAGAAAAGTGCACGAAACTGTATAATATGGCAAACTGAATTTAACAAACAACAAACTTTTCTGACAAAATGACAAAAAACTGTTTAAATTTAAGACAGTGTCTGTTAAATCAAGTTTTAAGGATTTGAAAACACCGTGGTTGCGTTAAACAATAATATTCATAGTAATTACTTTGCGAGGATACCATACATTTTAGGTATAACTACAGATATTTTATTTTAAAACTTATTGGTACAAAACATAAAACTGAACAATGGGAATACAAAGTTGATTGGATATTCTGTTAGCAGTACCTCTTCAAATTCTCCAATCAAATACAGCTTTCTCTGCCTAAACATTTTCTTAAACAAAAGTTTAAACTTTGGAATTCGATGCTTAGTTTTAACTATTCCTGTCAAAACTAAGAACAAGCTACTGATTTTTAAACTTTGTCACGTACTTTGAAAGACCGAAAGGAACAGATTACCCTTAATCATAGTAATTTTCATTTATTTTGATACAGAGTTTTAAAATAAAGATACATTTTTCTCTCATCAAAATAGCTAGTCCAGCACATGTGATGCAACGGTATACAATGATGAAACATAACTGTTGTAAAACCTAGTGTGAATAACATATTTTCAAGAGATGAAAATTTACAAAACAACAAACAGGATAGTCTAAATTAATGACAGCCAAATACTGAAAATTAACACCTTTAGTCAAAGCACAAACTGTAGCTTTTCCATTGATAGATTTTCTCAATAACCTAATTATACGCATTTATCTGTTTTTGGTAATGTTCTTCAGACGGCACTGTCTTAACGTACCTTTCTTGCGTGTATTTTATTCGTTTGGAATTAAGCACAAAGCTACACAAGAGGCTATCTGTGATCTGCCCACCACGGGTATCGAAACTCAGTTTCTAGTGGTGTGAGTCCGCAGACATACCGCTGTGCCACTGAAGGACTCTTGCGGGTAAATGTGGATAACCATCGATATGTTTCGTTTGTACTTAACAAATAAGTAACTTTCGGAGTATAAAGTAAATGTTTCATACCATTAAAATATAGATATATACTATGTAGCTTAGTAACCAGACAAAATACAGACTTTTTTTTTTTTACCTTAGTAAACAGATGAAATAGAAATGTGGCTTTCTTAAGTAAGTCTAATCTTGGTTGAGAGATCACATAAGGATGTATATTTCGTCGACACATTTCGTTAACTGGTAAAACAGAAAAGCACATATCTTTAGTATATTTAATCATCGGATCAAACAGCTTGTATTGTTCATTTGGTTAGGTGTATGTGATTATACTAAATACAAATACCTTATATCCACAAAATTCACGAAATTAAGTAATTATTTATTATTCATATTTTAGGTAAGTTTTCTTTGTAACGAGATTTTACAAGTAAATCTATCAATGTTTGATAAATAAATTTGGGAAATAATTATTGCACTGTTAAGAGGGTAGAACTTAAAGCTTTATCTTTGTACTTCGTTTTTCATATATTTTCTTTCTTCTTCACAGAAATACTTCTGTTTCGTGTCTTTAACCATATATATACTTATACACTTTCATAAGCAAACAACTCACGTGCTTCTCTAAATTTGCTCAGTAGACACGCTTAACAATGTTATTTAATAAAAAACCAAATTCGCCCAGTTTTATTATTTAAGACATAAATTGAAACAATATTTTTATTTACATAGCAGTGCCATATTTTCTGTATGATGTTATATATATAAATATTAGCTCTAAATATTTCCTTAGCTCTAACAAAAGAACACTTTATAAACAACGGTTTAGACTTTGATTAAAATCAAATTATCTGGAACGAACCCTTTTTTTAACGTATAGAGTTTAACCTAAGGAGGAAAAAAGCTAAGAAAATTTCTTTCCTTTTCCTTAATATTCTTCAAGGAGACTTGCATGTTCGTTGCATGCAAATGACTTGAGTGAGAAAGATATCTTGCTATTGTACGTGTGGATTAGTGCATTTGTACAACATGGATTTTTCTTATGGTTCTTAATAACCGAAACATATCAGAATTATGACAAAACACATATATCTAAACTGTCGTGAATGTTTACTAATCGCCATCGTCGTATATGTAGTTATATGTAGTATAATTAAAACTTATTTCAGTAATTTTGTTCCAGTAATTTATGTATAAAGAATTTTCTAAATGATAGTTTCTTTAGTGAATCAACCTTAACAAGCTGAATGAATAGTTGTCACGACTATACACATATGAGTGAATTACACCGTAACAAACGCTGAACAGATTAAGTGTTCTTTAAAGCAACACACGCACTCAAAAATTAAACAAAGTAATTTGTATTAAATAGAGTACTCGGGAAGTTCAATATCTCCACCTAGAGTACTTAATACAATGTTTCATTAAGTACGTAAATCTCTTCCTTTTTTCTCTCATTCTGTTGAAATGCTGTAGTATTTTTGTCATATCAATCTTGTAAACTTAGATTAATCTTACGTTTTAACAACACTTGAATTTTTTCACTTTCATTTCAATAACAAAACATTTTAATCAAATATACTAGAAGCTATTTTCAATTCACACATTATTCAATTCAAAATATAATAATAATAAAGAAAATGACTGTATCAAATATACAAATACATTTTTAACGTAAATAACACTAAAAAAGATGTCAGAAATTGATCCCAGTCTTGCTTGAAACTATTTCTAAAACAGAAAAGTGATTCAAAAACAAACTAAAAACTTACATGCCAAATCTCGAGAGATTCCTGATCATCACTGATGACTGGAACTAAGTATGCTATTAATAAACAATCATGTGATTTTGCTATTGCACTATAACTACGACACTATTTATTTCCAAAACCCAGTAAAAATGGAATGTATATTTCCCTTGCGCATTGACTTAGTATAGCAAACAGATTACAACACAGGGAAGTTTATGTTTTTATGACTTTTTTTGACTAGTTCGGAAATATATATATATATATTGATATGGATTATTTTTCTCTTCATTACACTTTCAATGACTAGTGGTATTAACACGCCTCGAAAATGAAGACAAAATTGTACAAAAACAAATTAATGGACAACCTCAATAAATTCAAATAACTTCTTCTAGTATTGAACACTTAACTTACTAATTATTACAAACAACACTTAACCAGGACGAAACAACACAGTTCTTCAATACTTGTAAAACTTTATGCATTAGAGAATTTTCAAAGTATGTTTTTAATAAAAACGTTCACCATCTAGAATAATGTGACTGCAACTATTCATCATTTTGTAGCATCTGCGTCTTCGACAGATAATACATTACCACGTTTCGTAAAGAACTGTTAACATTTTTTTTTCTGACAACGTTTCGTACATTACACACGTAAGCACAGCAATATAAGAAGACGATTTAAAAAGACAAAATCTAACAAACTTGGTTGTTATAGACAAACTACGCCGTATATATTCAGTCTTGGCACATGAAAAATAACTTTCGGTGCCTTTTAGTAGCAAAATAATACAATAACACCGTGAAGTATCAGATAGCTAATAAAAACGGCAAAATGTACTTGTACACAACTCTGCACCAAGAAAAACAAAAACGTTCATAGAATTGTTAGTTTCATTCGGCTACAATTCTGTTACCTTTGAAGAGTCTTAATAGTAGATCGTCCTATATTCAAATTTAATACCAAAAAGGTAAACATTGGTGTATAAAATTAATTCTGTTGAAAAAGCAACTGTTCGAGTTCATCAGCTGATCGTAGAAGAAACACTGCAGACTCACGGTAACCAGCAACCAGCTGTTTCACCGCATTGACTTCACTTGGATTTAAGGAATACTTTGCTGTAGTAGTCCTCTTCATACTCAAGTCCGTGGGACCTAAAGTCATGATGAATTATTAAAAGTCAAGATCACTCTTATAACTTCACACAAATTATGTTTATTATAACTCGTGTCGTTCATTTAATGTTTATCTTCCGTGTATTTTTATGATGGTTCTTCATTACAAACTAATCATAAAGTTCGTTACAAAATCATTATTTAAGAAAAAAAAAACAGTCTCAGACTTTTATTTATTGTTTTGATGTAGCTGGAAAAACGAAACACCCAACAACTTAAGCATAAACAGATACCAATGCTGTTTAAAGTGCATTGTGTTCGTAATAAAAACTGTTTGGAGATCGTTATAATTTGAATAAAAACTACTATCCAAAATAACATGTTTTAAATAACGTAGGATATAAATATTCTGCACTAAGAAATTTAATTTGATTTTTTTATCGATAAACGTTTAATAAATTATATTCACGTAAAGGGTTTTTAATGAAATCAAGAAACAACAAGAGAAAAAGAAAGTTATACTACATTGGGAATTTCCAGTATTCGAATTTCATAAGCTTGTTTGTTTGTTTATGAATTTCGCGCAAAGCTACGCGAGGGCTATCTGCGCTAGCCGTCCTTAATTTAGCAGTGTAAGATTAGAGGAAAGGCAGCTAGTCATTACCACCCACCGCCAACTCTTGGGCTACTCTTTTACCAACGAATAGTGGGATTGACCGTCACGTTATCAGATACTTGGATCTGACGCGCCGTCTTTACTGATCCCTCGTAAAAATAAGTCTGAGCTTGAACAATAGACAGATGCTTATATATATATTCATGACTGACTATACGGACGATATATTGGTATTGACTGTCACATTATAACGCCCCCACGGCTGAAAGGGCGAGCATGTTTGGTGCGACGAGGATGCAAACCCGCGACCCTCAGATTACGAGTCGAACGCCTTAACGCACCTGGCCATGCCGGGCCTATTTGTTAAGCTTTTTTTTATAATTTATAGAATCTCGAATTTGTTTCTATGGTATATATTCATATGTTTATTTTTCTAAGGTGTTTTTAGAAGAAATATTACCCCCCGCTAGTATAGCGGTAAGTCTACGGATTTGCAACGCCTAAAATCAGGCGTTCGATTCCACGCGGTGGGCTCAGCAGATAGCCCGATGTGGTTTTACTATAAGAAAAACACACACAAAATAAATAATTTTTTATTTACGCATACAATATATATTTTGGAAATACTTTTTCTATACTTTAAATTGAGCGCTATTGTTATATTTCCCCTCTTCTATAAAAAATATCATATAAATTAGGTGCATGTAAAAATAATCTTGATGAGACTTCTTTAGATGTTTCACAATATTCTGTATTTAAAACATAACTTGGGAGTTTGATAGCACGAATACATGAGCTTACTGACAATATGTATATATATTGGTGTGTAGGTGTATGTGTATATAATATTTCTAAATATTGAAGGCAATTGAAATTAAAAGAAATGCATTGATCAAAGGTATAAAATACGATTTATAAAGTCAGTGATTAAAACTATTGCTGTAAAACAAAGGATATACTGATTAATCTTCGCTACAACCTATGGATAAAATATCCTTAAATCTTTGAAACATGATAAATAAAAGAAAAAATTCATTTTATAGTACTGTATATGTAGCAGATGTAAGGCATTTATGATACATTTTACCAACCAAAGCGAATACACATTTATATAAGATTTTAGAAGTATGTAGTATTATTGCCACTAATTTTTTCCTCTGAATTATTCAACAGACAAACTGTTTAAAATACGCGAAATAAGTATGAAGCCAAATTTATCATTCAATTTGCCACTCATCCCTGAATTATACAGTTTTGGGAAATCCCACATTTCATTAGAAAAATTGGACAAAAATAAATCAGAAAAATACCGAACCAGGCTTCCGATAGTTGTATACCGTATGTCGTATGATGATTTTGGTAGAATTTTGTTAGCCTTATGTAGGCAATAAGTGTTACAGAATCGCCTGTATTCGAAAATACCCTAGAAAACTTAGTTAGAGGGCAGTTCCTTAAAAATAAAAGGTAACATAACTTAAGCGTAAGAGGTCTTACGCTACAAATGTTCGATTTTTTAATGATTTTTCCCCAAATCGTAATAAGCAGGAATGATTCAAAACATTTAAATAGCATGGTTAAGAAGAAGACAAACAATTGATAAAAATAGAAAAAGAGTGGACAGTGGTTAATTAAGTAAGGTTGTATTGTTACTTATGTTTTGGAATTTTTAGTTTCCCCTCGATCTAATTTTATTCATTTTTATCATTGATGAGGTTGCATTAAATCAATTTAATTTCTTATAAAAACTGTTTCATGAGAAGCAACTGGTTGAAGACATTAAATACTATATGCTCTTAATTGTAATTGTTCTTTTACATTCGAGACGCGCGACTTGCAATCTGAATGCTGCGGATTTCGTATCACCGTCCCCAAGCATACTCTCTTTTCAGCCATAGGGGTGTTATAATGTGGCGGTCCATCTTATTATTAGTTGATAAAGCAGTTGCTCAAGAGTTGTCAATTTGGCAAAATTCCAATCAAACCAAACCACACTGGAAATTTTGAATAAAGATTAAATTTATTAGATTGTATATCCTTATTACTGTGTGAGCCCTACTTTTCAAGTACCTTCTCTGATTAAATTAAATTTTTATTATTTCCAAAATTTTGTTTCTATCCAGAATTTTCGCGTGATTTTTCTGCGCTACTTTTTATCTTTCACCTATATGTCTAACCTAAATAAATGCCAGTGGGTGAGTCCCTTCATTTCATGTTTGATTTTTCTAAATAGGACTAGTCATAATAGCCAAAATGAATTTATCCAGATCTAGTAATTCAGTTGTGTTCCCAATACGATTTGAGTAGAATTTAGACGGTAGGTAGACTGTGAGTGGGGGGTGCCATGAAACCTTATAAGTGTAATGAGTGTTGATATAATAAGCCCAAAGTAAAGACGTAGTGTAGAATCACCTAGCTTAGAGCAAAGTGCATAAAATTTATCATAAAAGTAAAATGATCGATTCAATTTCAAACATAAACCGTTTCTAAATTTAACTATATTCTGTTATTTCATCAATATTTTAAATAAAAAACAAACCTCTTTAATCAACAGAGTCTGTTAATTAAGAAATCAACAAATACGTTTTCAGTTACGTTATCTATCCATTTCATTTTCTATATTTAATGCATAGACTAAAAACAATATTAGTTTATACTTTTCTTGCCAAACGACATGACATAAAAACTGTTGTTGGAACGTTGCGTTATTAAAACGCACTGGCTTTTCTATATACTAAAAGTTGTTAATCTAACTGATTTTTACCAATAATTACTCTATAAATACGCCACAAGTTTATTTCGTGAGTAATTTAATTTTAATTTAATTACATAGGAAGTTATTACCGAGGTTTAACTGCCTCTCACTGCACTTTGCTGCCTCTTTGTTTGTCAAACTTGATTTCACAAAATTTATTTATTTTAATTCACTATGAAATGTGAGTTCAGGATATACCATAGAGTGGGATTGTAGTACTTAACTTGTCATTTTTCACGGGTTATACGCTAGTATATGTACAAGTATCAGTATCTGTATTAGATAAATGTAGTTTGATATTTTGAAGATAACTTATAAACGTCTTACTGTAGTTCCTTTCAGTTATTTTGTGATGATATTTCTGTGGTTTAATACCACAATGTTACTAGCTCTTGGAATCTGTAGTGTTAGTATGGTTTAAGACAAACAGCTGTTATAGGTGACTTTATAACGCTAGCTCATCTTACCTGCTTTTATCTGCTTTTGTTTTAAATTTCTGAAGAAATACATCCAAATTACAAGAAACATTTCTTTGAAATTTCTTTAATATTTCGAAAATTTTCTGGCAGTAAACTAAAGTCATCTAAGGATCAAAGCCACAAATAAAGTTTACATTATGTGTATACAAACCATTTGTCATCGTAGTGGATGAAGAGCTCAGTTGACTGTTGTTGGAGTGTTGAGGGAAAGCGGTACAATGGAAAGATGATTGTGATGTTCCCCGATATATGGTGTCAGATAGAAGCGAACTGTTGGACGGCTGGGATGTAATGGCTCCTCCATTCACCATGAGAACTCTTGTCGAACTAGATGTTCCTGGGTGGGCAATATTTCTTCCGGATCCCAACAAAGAATGGTGAGCAGACTGCGTGAGTTGCGTGTGAAGTTGTGAGTCCTGATTGAGAGCTTGATGACTTTTATTCATAATAATAGATGACCGTGGTATGTCGCTGTCAGCTTGGGAATTGGACACAGAGTTGCACGTGGAACGTGAGTGCGTTAATTCGACCTAAACAATATAAATATATAAATTATTTGTTTGTAAAACACAGATCTATGATGTAAATTATCTATGTTGTGTCCAACGCAAGGAGCGAACACTAAGGTTTAGAATTATAAACCATAAGCTTTCCCGCTGAGCCATTGGTAGTTGTAGGGAAATATATATTTTTACTTTCTCCAAGTTATTCAAACGAAAAAAAAATATAATGGTAATAGCTAACCAGTCTCTGAGCTGTGAAAATATTTTAAATATATCTTGCTTTAATCGGCTTTGACAATAAATTATTATAATGATCACTCAAGATTGATGACTGTTGTTAAAAGTAAAACGTACATTAAATCTATGTTTAGACTTTTAAATAAACATAAATTATAAAATTTGTATATCTACAAATTCTATTGTAAAATAGAAATTGTTAACAGATTATTACATATTTTCAACTACTACATTTTTTTTCTATTTAACAAACAATTTAGCACATGTTTTATTAATAAAAGGAAGGTGATTATAAACATACATATTTTAAACTTTTGTAGAATACATTTATTTGTAAATTAAAAAGAATCACTTATTATTCCCGGTATGTCCTATAACGTCATTGCTCTTCTGCTGTGCATCGAAGCAAATAGTTCTCAAAAGTCAAATGGCAAAGAGAAATTTTTTTGGTCCAAATTACTTGCCTTGCATTACAAATAAAGTGTTACGACATCAAGTTTGATAACAACTAGTCCAGAAAACAAAAAATTAATTTTGAATTTGAAAAATTTAGAAGTGTTAACACAATGACAGTTGTATATTCTTATGAGACGAACTGTTGTAATGATATAGGGAAAATATAAAATATACAGAAATTACGTTAAGGTAGTAATATTGATAAAAGTTATTTGACAATCTGAATACCAAGTTAAAGAAACTTGTTAATTATTCTTCTACCATCAAGGTCCTACAGGCGGTTTTACTCGTCCACGAATAAAGTTTGTTTATTTGTTTTTGAATTTCGCACCGGCCCGGCATGGCCAAGCGCGTAAGGCGTGCGACTTCTAATCCGAGGATCGCGGGTTCGCGCCCGCGTCGCGCCAAACATGCTCGCCCTCCCAATCGTGGGGCGTTATAATGTGACGGTCAATTCCACTATTCGTTGGTAAAAGAGTAGCCCAAGAGTTGGCGGTGGGTGGTGATGACTAGCTGCCTTCCCTATAGTCTTACACTGCAAAATTAGGGACGGCTAGCACAGAGAGCACTCGAGTACCTTTGTGCGAATTTCAAAACAAACAAAACAAAGATACACGAGGGCTCTCTGTGCTAGCCCTCCCTAATTTAACGGTATAAGACTAGCTGGAAGGTAGTTAGTAATTATCACCCACCGTTAACTCTTGTGCTACTCTCCTTCCAACGAATAGTGGGATTGACCGTAACATATAACATCACCACAACTGAAAGAGCGAGCATGTTCGATGTGATGGGGATTCGATTCCGCAACCTTTAGATTGTGAGTCGAGCGCCCTAACCACTTGGCCATGCCGTGCCACGAATAAAGTTCACTGGGAATCTCTTTAAAGCCCTCCCATACCGAAAACAAAAAAGGAATGATAGACGTATGAAAGAGAAGCTTATTGAACCAAAGAAGACCCTAGTAATTACCTTTAATAGCGAACCAAACTTTACCATAAAAAACATACGTGAATAGAAATTTCGAAAGTCATTTTATTCATCAATGAGAGAATCCCAGAGTTTGGTTATAAACGGACTGTTTTTAAACATAGTGACCTACATTTTTCAAAGGAAAGATTACGTACAAAAAAATCTCCTGTTGAGGTCTTTATGCCCATTTAAGAACCTTTGATAAGAGAATAATCCAAGAATTTGTTGTCATTTCAATAACACTTCACTTCAATTATTTACAAAATTCCCTGTCTCCTGGTGAGACAGTGGTAAGTCTAGGGACTTCCTATGCTCAAATCCGGAGTTCGACTCCCCATTCCCTTAGTGAACATAACAAATAGCCCAATGCGGATTTGCGCTAAAATAAACAAAGAGAGCTTTCTTTTTCAAACATGGACATTATTGCTTATTGACTTTAAAGCCTTATATACTTTTGATAAATATCAAAACCTTCCTATTTGTTACGCAAATTAATTTTTGTATTCCTATTCCAATGTCCCCCCAGTAGCTCTGCAGCACGTCCGAGAGCTTATAAACTAAAAAACTGAGTTTCAATACTCATGAAGAGAAGAACACAGACAGCCTGTTGTGTAGCTTTATATTTGTTTGTGTAGCACACAAACAAACAATCAACAAACTCTCTTTCCAAGTGGTTCAGAAATTTTCTATTACGCCTTCTGAATGCAGAACACAATATAATTTGGTATCTACCATAAAGTAGATTATATGATTTATTATTTTCATACTTTTACACTACATCTCCTAAGACAATAAACAAAATACTTCACACCATGGTAGGAGTCACCAATGTGTTAGTTTCATTGTCATGCGTAACTTATACTGCTCTTAAATTACTTTTCGTAATAAGATTGCTAATATATAACTGTAAGTTTTCCATACAAACTACCTTTAAAAACCCACACGACGTACACAGTATACAAAAACGTATCATTATTTAATTGAGTGCAAATTCACTTCGCAAAGTAAATAAAGAGTTCAAATATTTCTGATCATTACTTTACAGAATCAACTTTCCAGTAGCTGTTATTTTGTTACTTTTTTTCTTACTTTACAGCAGTAACATTTTAACTCACGCCTTTGGAATGCCTCTCTAATACATTCGATATTTATCAACCTTGTGCATCTAAGTAGATAAGTATGTATCATTGTGACTTTTTGCACATTAACCTTGATTTGTATCAGTTCAGAAATAAACTCGTGACATTTGGGGACTGTCTACGCATGCGTAATATACTTCCTTATGCTAAATCTAAGAACCGCTCTCTAACGTCTAATAATGAGTTCATCTTGAAAAATTAAAAAAATATATTCTTTTGGTGCTTCATGAGAGGTTATTCGTTCTGTTGTAAAAATGAGAGATTTATGTAGAAGACGATATTGTTACGAGAATTTACGTGATTAATCAATATGTCAAAGGTATTCAAAACATTGTTTCTTTTTCACTAGAATGGATAATTATATCAAAACTTATTGTATGTCTTATATTCTGTTGAAAATATATTTACCAAAATGTCAAAGTCGAAATAAAACGAACAAGAAGGCACACGCTCAATGGTAATATTTAAAATTAGCCTTAAATTACGAAAGTACTCAGTGTTCATGACATCTGAGTCACGAAACTGTCAAAGATGAAAATGTTCAATGTTTATGACATCTCACTAATGAATATGTTTAAATTCCTTACGATTTCAATAATTTTAGCTTACAATTACCTGGAATTACCTACCACCACAAATATGTTTGTTGTTTGTAATTCTCAACCATGAAAATGGCCAAGTGTTTGTAAAAATTCAACCATTTCAATTTAAAATTAGCCAAACTTCTTAAAATATCAATAAAAATCATATCTGGTTATTATTTTCAACCACAAAAGTATTCAATGTACCTCTCAATTAACAATGAACGTGTCCTGTTGTACTATATGTATTAAACGTGTTTGGTCTTAATACGTTCCTAGGCTGCATGTTTATGAAATTGGTTTGGCAGCCTTGCACGAGCTATACTTATTTCTGCCTAGGCTACCTAAACGATAAACATGAAAACTAAAGAAAATGAAGTGATTAAAAGTGGTAAGAAAAGGAAAATCATTTCAAAATATAGCATATGAAATGAGCAAATTTATACTTCAAAGAAACAAGAAATATCCTTACTAAATTTAAACACATTTAACACAATACTTATTTCTCAACCAGAGACAAAGTAGTTGTTTAAGATAGTAAGGCAAAGAACAACAAATTCCAGTAATTATTTCTGTACGCTTTTTGAAATTAATGAGTCTATTATATCCAAAAGTCAATTCACATGATGGTAAAGTATTTATTTTGGGAATTGTGAGCTGTTAAAGAGACATAGGATATCGCAGTAAGCGTTCCATCTTACCGGCAATCGTACCATACAAGAATTGATTATCTCCTTCTTCAGTCTCAAATCAAATTATTCAACCTTTCAATCGTCGTGTGTTTAAGACTGGATACTTTTTTTTAAACTGTGACCTGTAGAAAACTACAACTCAAACACTTCTGTTCTTGTCAGCACCATAGATTTAACAGAATGTTTTGACTTCATAGATAGATTTACTTTAACAAAGCTGTCAAAATCCCATCGTGATTGTATTATCATTCGAATATTTTGGAATTTTGCACATAACATGTAATCGTGTGAGTGAATTGTGACTGATGATAACGTATCGTAAAGTGATAAGTTCTAGTCACAGTCGACGGGGCTTGGAGCTACCTGCTGAAGAAAATCTACTGAACTCCGGTCTGGAAAACAGGAAAAACGACGGGAGAAGAGGAAGAGGCTTAAGAAACTGCAAATAATGAGACTAGTCAACAGTCGGTCAGTGTTTGTCTGATTTAGATATTGTAAATTTTAATCGTCGTATGTCGTTGTGTGCGTCATTCGTATAAGTTTCATTCAAGTCTGATCTCTGCCACAGAGACGCCTCTAGTTGAGGGAGAGAACATGTGATAAAGTATCAATTATGAAAGTATGTATAAAACTGACCCTTCAAATTCTAATAGAAACACAGCTGTAACAACAATTGGAACTTCACTGTAATACTTTCACCAACAGTTACATTAGTAAAACCTGATATTGTAAATTCATCGTAATATTGTCACTAAAAATTACAACAATAAAACCTTATTGTAACTTCACTATAACACTGCCACCAATAGTCACGCCAGTGAAACCTGCCACAAAAATTAAGTTTTCATAAAGTAGTTTCCAAGTGAATATGTAAGTATATCTATATAAGAATACGTTGAATTTTGTGAATATTTCCAGCTGGTTCTAGAATGTTCTTATAGTAAGACTTACTGCAAGAGGCTTAAGTCCTAAGCGCATTCTTTTGGCGTTTTGGCTTTCGTTTTCACAGGCAGTGGACAAAATTTGTTCAGCCATAGGAGAAGACAAATGTGGTGCCGATCTCCCCTAATGCGATAACAGAGACAAACATACACTCATATACATATATATATATATATATACGTTGGAGCATAGAAAATAATCAAATGAAATTCCAGGTTATTTTTAACTTGACGATGATGACACGATCTTGGTAAAGATATAAAACACTGAAAACTTTTACTGCTATACGTTTGAACAAAGATTATGTACAGTTAAAAGGTTTGTTGCAATTTGAAAATAAAGTGAAAAAAATGTATAATATCGGTCGATTATAATTTTTCTACAAATTTACAACTTTTTACACGTAATTGTGATTTGATTTTAACAATTTTATATGTATATATTGCAAGCAGCGTCTGTTGAAAATATAAAAAACAAAAATAATTAAAAGCAGTTCCTTGTCACGGGATGACGCTTTGAACATGTATCATTGAAAACCGTCTCGAAGATGAAACCATGCAAAAGAGAATGAATCTCTCGGGAGAGGCAAAGTTACATGCGCATCTACACCTGAGCACAATATTAAAATTCCGAGATAAGATTTTTCTTTTATATCAAACCTTAATCTGGTTGTTTTTTCTCAACAAAATTTAGAAACAGAATTCCAATAATCAAAATGTTTACGATAATTTATTTTGTATGCGTGAGTTTTTTTTTTTTACCTCCAAATATCTTTTTTTTGTACCTGTAGATTATATAGGCAAAAACGAAAATCATAATGCGCTATTCCAATTATTGGTGTTCGAATCAAAATGGATTTCTTCTTTTCATAAAAATATCTGGTAAAATATAAGGTATAATACTCCATGTTTTGTCACTAAAAAACACATTCACTGTCTTATAGCATACCACACTTTATGTATACACAGATAAAAAAGTTTATGATTAATTACAAATAACGGTGTTATGAATTAACGTCTAATGGCTTCAGCAAACAACAAATAAAAAATTCAATCAACATTTATTTCATTCAAAGAAAACAAGTATATCTGAATAAAATTCTCCCGTACTTATAGATGAAGTAAAATTCTCCTAGGTTAAACTAGTAATTCTACGATGTGAAAATTAGTAATATAATTAGCATAATACTGACTGTGTTTAGTAGTATATATACTAATATATATTACACAACTTAGGGTCGTAACCATAGTTTTCGGTTGAAAATGGCCCCCGCTAGTACAGTGGTAGGTTTTCGGATTTACAATGCTAAAAGCAGGGGTTCGATTCCCATCGGTGGGCTCAACAGATAGCCCGATGTGGCTTTGTATAAGAAAACACACAGAAACTGGTAGAACAAAAACAACCAACTTTTATCGTTCTATTGTAAAGTAGAAAAATCTCGCAAATTATTATATATATAGACATTCGAAGACAGCAGCATAATTTTTTCTTGTAAGATAAATAGGTGGAAAGTGGTCACAATTACCGTAATAGTTTATGTTATAACAACTAACACACAATTAACCCTAAAGTTTAGTTACTCATATAATAAAGGAATGTTTCTTGTTATTTCAGTATAGCATGAAGGATAAGTACACACTGGAATATTACACCATAACTTATTTAAAAAATGGATTGTATAATTTAAATAAACAAATCCTTATAAAGTTATATTATACTCACCAATTCTAACCCATTCTGATCACGTGTTCTTTTTGCTCTGCGACATGATTTGAGGTATGTTCGGATTCTTTTCCGTGCCCTTTCCACAAATTCTGGAAATTGTCGGGCGCAGGACTCAATAATAGCCTGAATCTTTTCTTTTGGCTGTCGAGATATAGGCACCATGCGGTCCAGGTTCTCGTCCACAAACAAACGAACAAACATCTGGGTAAAATGAAAGGCAATTAATAATATTTCTGATAAGTTTAGCCTAAACTAGAAGCTCAATCGTAAGCTGTTAGCTTGAGGATTCATAACACTAAAGTTCGGGTTCAATTCATAAAGTTGAAAAGCTCAGGTTGTCCATAGTGCTATTTTGCATCTAATAACAAAACAAAAGCAAAATTCATAGATTTAATTCATTTCCAACTTCTTCTCTGTTTCCTGGTATCATCATATATGTCTATTCCATTCGATCGCTCTTTATATCTATATATACATTGCTGGCCAAAATCTTAAGGCCAATGAACATAAAGAAAAAGTATGCATTTTGCGTTGTTATACTCAACCACTTTTTGAGTAAAGCTTCGAAAGATGACAATAAGAAAAGGGAAAATAAAAATAAAAAACTTATTTAGCATTTGATAGAGAAAATGTGAACACTATGAAATTAGCTTAAATACTAGCTGGTCAAATGTTTAAGATCATACTGAAACGAACCATTAATTGGTAAACACGTAACGAAATTTAGTCATTTGTGTTCAAGCATTAGCGTTGTCAACATCTCTCACTGACATCTCCTGTGTTACATGGGGTAAAAAATGGCAAAGGCTAAAAAGTTAACAGAGTTCGAACGAGGCAGAACTGTCGAGTTGCAAAAGCAAGGTCTCTCTCAACATGGCATCGCTGGTGAGATTGGGCGTAGTAAAACTGCTGTTGCAAATTTATTAAAAGACCCTGAGGGATACGAAACGAGAATTTCCAGTGGTCGGCCCAAGAAAATTTCGTCGGCGTTGAGCAGGAGGTTTCGACGTGTTGTTCGGAAAGATACCAGCCGATCGTCGAACCAGATTAAGGCCCTTACGGACGCAGAATGCAGCTCAAGAACAATTAGACGGCATCTACGAGAGAAAGGCTTTAAAAATCGTAAACGTCTTCAAAGACCACGCCTTTTCCCACACCACAAAACAGCTCGGTTAAACTTTGCTGAGAAGCAACAAACATGGAACGTAGAAAAGTGGAAGAAGGTTTTGTTCTCTGATGAGAAAACCTTTAACCTGGATGGTCCAGATGGCTTCCAATGTTACAAGCACGATAAGGATATCCCACCGGAGACATTTTCTACATGACACAGTGGAGGAGATTCCATCATGATCTGGGGTGCTTTATCCTTCCATGGAACAATGGAACTTCAGGTTATACATAGGCGTCAAACAGCAGCTGGCTACAATGGGATGTTGGAGAGAGCATCCTTATTGACTGAAGGCCCTCGCTTGTGTGGAAATGACTGGATCTTTCAGCAGGACAACGCTGCAATCCACAATGCCCGCTGAACAGAGGACTTTTTCATGGCGAATAACGTGATTCTTTTGGACCACCCAGCTTGTTCGCCCGAAGTGAATCCTATTGAAAATGTTTGAGGGTGGGTGGCAAGGGAAGTCTATAGAAATGGACATCAATTCCAAACAGTACATGACCTTCGTAAAGCCATCTTCACCACTTGGAATAACATTCCAGCCAGCCTTCTATAAACGCTTATATCGACTATGCCAAAGCGAATGTTTGCAGTTATTCGCAATGACGGCCGTGCAACTCACTACTGAGACCTCTTGTTGGGCATTTCGTACCCTGTTTAGGACTTCTTTTTGGTATAGTCTTAAACTTTTGACCAGCTAGTATTTAGGCTAATTTCATAGTGTTCACATTTTCCCTATTAAATGCTGCAAAATATTTTTATTTTTATTTTTCCTTTTCTTATTTTCATCTTTCAAAGCTCTACTCAAATAAGTGGTTGAGTCTAACGACGCAAAATGCATATTTTTCTTTATGTTCATTGGCCTTACGATTTTGGCTAGTAGTGTATATGTACTCAAAAACGCTTTGATATTATTTGCGACATTCTTATATATTGTTAAAAACAACAGAATAAGTCAAACAGAGAAATAATTTTACACACATAGATTTCTATATAGAAATTTGAGATTTAAATACTGGGCTGTAAAGAAGCTGCTAGCACAGAGCAAAAGCAAAATTTCCCTAATAGATGGCACAGTATAATACAGTAACATTTAAACAATTTTCGAGTTTCACAGAAAAAGAAACACATAATGTTTAGTTGTTTAATCGAATAATTTAAAGTTATTAGTAATAATCTAAACAGATTTACAAAATATTACAAGATCAATTTAATATTTAAGTTACGAATACAGTTTCCTTCTCCTCATCACAAGAAAAAGAACCCCTTACTAAGAATCTGAAATCATTAATTCGCAGAGAAAACAATCAAATTTAGTTGAGCTCTTAACAATGTATGAAATTATTTTCGTAGATCCAAATGGCTAAAGAGGCTGCAATAAGCTCGCAAAAAAAATTCCCAAGCCCAGGAAATGTCCATATTAGCAAAACTAAAAAATAACTGGACTCAGTATAAACGAGATGTATCACAAAAATAGATTTAATGTTGAAAACAAACTATAAAACTCTAAACTGTCCTGATTCGTATTTATAGAGAACGTAAAGATATAAGAGTTTTCTGAGGTATTGCATAGACTTCGAGAATGTGAAAGTTGTCGCCCACGTTGATTATTTTCAATTTCCTCGTATAGACAAATGTCTAAATAGAAAAGTCGACGATTTTCTTGTTCAATACTCATATTC
This sequence comes from Tachypleus tridentatus, assembly GCF_004210375.1. Classification (NCBI taxonomy): domain Eukaryota; kingdom Metazoa; phylum Arthropoda; class Merostomata; order Xiphosura; family Limulidae; genus Tachypleus; species Tachypleus tridentatus. The sequence goes on along the minus strand of NC_134834.1, from coordinate 57,193,734 downwards.
TAAAGCAATTTCAATAATTAACAGAATTAGTACTTAAAGGGTCTCAGCTTATGTCTGTTTATGTCACCAACGTCGAGATCGTCAGTAAGTACTTGTGACACATCATATATTTTGAAGGTGTGTTGCTATGCATGAGAAAACCTTGATTGAAATGTGTATCATCAGGAATAGGTTTGCTTGTCTGTTATTAAACACAAAGCTAAACAATGGGCTATTTGTACTGTACTAACCAAAGGTATCGCAATCCGATTTTAACACTATGAATTACATAAGTAACCAACTATGTGTTGACATAGCCTTACCCAGAATATCTGTTCATCCTGGATATTGTTACCTTTAACGTCGTTATTAAAACAGTGTTGTCTGAGTTCCAAAAGGAGATTAAAAAGTTACTGACTCCGCTATCAGGAATCCGAATTAAGCCTAGAGATATTACCTCAACTCAGAGAAAAAGCTTTAACTTGCTGTTACCTTCTTCACGTAGTATCATCACCACCTACACTGAATTAATATCTCCTGAAGAACATTTCATGTTTCGTAGTGCTGGCTCGAGAGTTTCCAAAATCCTAAAGGAAGAATTGTTTGATAATTGTAGTGGAGTAACGGGAGGTACAGAAGTAAAGGAGGCAGACGTAGTACCTTATAGAAATCCAAGGAATGCTCAAAGGAATAGCATGAAAGAGCAGGCACCAAATTTCTGTAAAAATTAATGGACGCCCATAAAAGAATACAATCTGGCTGGCTACTTTGATTGTCGACAAAACTAAAAATAGACAGGTTGTAAGTAGAAAGATCAAATCTATGGGAAAATAAGCACAACTAGTGTGTCCCCATTCACAAGTAGAAGAAATAAATAGCAAAGGTTGAAAACTTGTAATAATGTAGATAGACTACGACCACGTGAAGCTTGTGGATGGGATTTTTAAAAGAATGTTTCAATAACTTAGATAATTGGTAAAACAACGTGTAAACTATCCAGTAAATTGAGAGGAAATGACGGAAAAATTGCACTTCACCTAGTTTGGATGTCATGAATGAATGCAGTGAATATTTGAAAATCACGAGTAAAAATTGATTATTGTCCAGGTTACAAGAAAAATATCATTTAATGCTAACACTTCAGAAGAATCACCAAAAGGTCTAACATGATTATTAAAATCAGTGCAAGTTTATATTAATACCTTACAGAAGCAGCCAGTAACAATAAATACATTAGACTGACTGTCAACTATTTACCAAGTGGACAGAGTCAATGTTTTATTTTTTCTAAATTTGTTTGTTTGCTTTAGAGCAAAACCACGTTGAACTATCTGCTGTCCACCTTGGGGAACCAACCCAGAGTTTTAGTGTTGTAAGCCTGTAAACTTACCGCTGTCCCACCAGGAGACTATTTTTTGAATGACTCAAACCATATCTGATATTACAAGATAATGTTTCTTGATACATACATATCTACAAATGAACTTCAAAAGCAATCTTACTGGATAATTATATACTACCATAGAAACTCAAACTCCTCCTTACCATCACAGCTTGGTGGACTGAAACAGGATAAATCAGAAACTCCAGATCATGTTTATATTCATGAAAGAATAACATGTTGAACTGGACGACGGCCTTAGGTACAGTGTAAACAGTCACTATAATGTACATGATGCTTCCATATTCATATGGTATTAAAAAGAGAAGGAAATCTCTTTATACAAATCAAATCTGGCATTAATCAAATACAGACGTAATTATAACTATGTAGAATATATTCAGATAGCCTTGCAAGAAACCATTAATTTGATTTGTGAACAACCGAAACGTGTTGTTAAAAAATGATGTGACGTCATCATTGTTAGCTAGTGCAGCAGATTTTAAGATAAGAAATTGAGTGCGATGGTAGTATCTCATTAGAAGAAAGAAGAAATCCTTTAAGGCTTGAATGGACAAGTCTGTAGCTTGTGTTTTTGAGGGTATTATCAATGGATAGTTCTATATAAGTTGATAACAGGCGTAACACTAATTGCCTTTACTTTTAAAGATATGTATGATAAACCGTGTTATAGGAATGAAAGAAATTGGTGAAAGGGAATAGAATTAAACTTACGTAATTTGGAGTTACAAAAATGAAAGAAAAGTCAAAGCAAACATCGCAATGCTTTTATGAAATAGATACGTCAGGAACTGTTTCTGTCTTTTTGTAAGACTATTCAAAGATTAGCTAAACTAGTCGTCCCTAATTTTTAAGTGGAAGAATAGAAAAAGGGCAGCGAGTTAGCACTACCCAACACCAAATCTTGGGCGTGCTCTTTACCAACAAATACTGGGATTGATCATCACATGATAAAGCCCATATGGCTGAAAAAGAGAGCATTTTCGTTGGCAAGTTTCCACCCCACGACACACAGATTGCGAGTCAAATGTTCTAATTACCAGATTATGACAGACTGCGATAGAAGAAGAGAAGAAGAATGTTCCATAATATTGGAACCTGTCATTCAAACATCACTGTTTTTTTCTTCATTCTGGAAATATATCCAGATGAAAGAAAAAATTACTCGTGAGAAAATAAATTTGACAGGAAGGAATAAAAAAGGTTCAGTAAAAATTATATTTTTAATCGTGAGGGAGCAAATAGTAAAGTAACAGGTAGTAGTACTCTTCATCTATAATCACTTATTAACTTCGACTGGCAGCAAAGCAGGAAGGGAAGTAGTACAGTTCATTGATGTCGAGAAAGCCCACTTGTAGAGAAATATATATGCAAAAACGGCTCGTTTGGGTTGAGAAAATATTTTACATAGAAGAGCGAACAACGTTTCGACCTTCTTCGGTCATCGTCAGGTTCACAAAGAAAGAGGTAACTGACCGGAAGCTGACCACATGTTTGAAAGGGGTTGTGCAACTGAGTGTCGGAACGTAGAGGGCGGTGTTAGATGTTTGAATATATAATTTTTTTTTTTTTTTATATTAATATAGGTATAAAGGCGTTCCTTTATATTGGTTTATTTTGGGTTTAAGTTGTTGTATAAGTAAGGTTTCTTTAATTTTGCGTTTGTTTATGTTTGTTTCTTTATTTAGTATTTGAGTGTTTTCTATGGTTATGTTGTGTTTATTTGACTTGCAGTGTTCGAAAAGGTGTGAAGGTGACTTTTTATGTTCTTTGAATCTGGTTTCTATTTTTCTACTTGTTTCTCCAATATAGAAGTCATGGCAGTTATCACATTGTATTTTATAAATAATGTTGGTGTGGTGTTTGTCAGTGTAGTTTTTACATAATATAGACCTCAGTTTTGTGCCTGGTTTTTGAATAAATTTGGTATTAACTGGAATGGTATTAAAGAGCCGTTTTTGCATATATAGTACAGTTCATTGGCAATAGATGGCAGATACTTCTCTTTAAGTTCTTGTTTTGTTAGCACAAAGGTAAACGAGTTATTTGTTCTATGTGCGCTGCGGGGAATTGAAACTGTTATCTTAGCTTTGTAAGCTCATAAAGTTACCACTGATTCATTGGAGATCTCTTTTAAAGACTCATTTCAAAAATGGAAGTAAAAAAAGGTTGTTCGTGATGGGGTGTAAGTATAAAGCCACTCATTGGACTTTCTGCACACTCTCTACCACGTCGAGTCGAGCACTGAATTTTGTAGTTTTAAGTCCGTAAGTTTACGGATAACCACAAAGGAATGGGAAGCACAATCACAAATGTTTCAGGCTGATCGTGATTTGCCTCTATAAGTTTGTCTTAATACTATGGTGCCAAAAAACCAAAAGAAAATATGAAACTCGAATCGAAGGTGTCTCACTCTTAAGTAAGTAATTTTTAAGCATATTTGCGAAAGTGAGAATTGAGAGCATGCCAATTAAGTTCTTTTGCATGTACTATTCAGTTTGAAATTTAGAAAAACTAAAGAGCTATTTTTCTTGGGCACTAAGAACAAATTAAACGCAGAAAAAGTGAGGGCAGAAGATAGACATGTGAAGTTCTCTCTTTAAATAAATTTCCCAAATAATTTACCACGTGTAATTACGCTTTCGTGAGCGGAAGCAAATTCAATTTTTAAGGAATGTAGTTGAGAAATAAAGTAAAATGAATAGAAAATAAGGACAGTTGAAGTGGTTTCAACTGTAAACTCGAGAGTGAACATTTTTATGAACTAAAATTCTGCACACGAAAATAACTTTTATTTTAAAATCCAGCCAAAACTACGGATGAATGTGAAAGAGAAAACTAGAAAAACATTTCCTGATATGAATCTAACAGAGAATATAAGAAACTGGTATAAAAAAATGTATGTGGGCTAAACCAATAGTTACTAAAAATACATGGATCTTTATCAGCAATTAAAATGTTATCTTTTAAAATAAGTTAATCGAACCCTTTTCTTTAAATAGGCCACTGCTAGTAAGAAAAAACTAGCTGTAATTTTTAGCTTCAACAGACTCATATAGGAGCATGATTCAACGATCTGAACCAAATGAAACATCAGATTTACATTTCACAAGCAGAGGGTAAAGGGATTGAAATATACCCTGAATCTCCATACACATTTGGATTGGTTTAAATTTCGCACAAAGTTACTCAAAAGCTATTTTGGCTAGCTCTTCCTAATTTAATAGTGTAAGACTAGAGGGAAGGCAGCTAGTCATCACCACACATCGCCACCGCTTGCGCTACTCTTTTACCAACGAATAGTAGGATTGACCGTCACATTATAGCGCCCCACGACTGAAAAGCGAGAATGTTTGGTGTCACGGGGATTCGAATTCGCGACCATCGGATTACGAGTCGAGTACCTTAATCATCTGGCTATGCTGGGCCACACATACACATATAACTACTACACATGTTATGGCGAGAAGCCAATGACGAACAAGTTGTAAACACAAACTGGATACTACCTACTTATTATTTAATTGAGCTTATATGAACGTCACAACAATATGCATATAAATCCTCTTTTATGAACTATCTTGTACCTTGTTATGTAATATAAAGTACTCATTCGAATCCTTCAGTTTAAGAACCATATCGTACTGTAATTGGTTATGAGAATGTATTGTGAATAAACAGCCACGACCTTCTGAACTATATTTAGTTACTCCAGTACAAATTGAAATATGAAGAATTTACTTATTTTGATTGTGTAACATAGTGCCTGATTGATAAAGTATATGCCCATTCATAATATAATGCATAACGAGACCGCTAACCATTCACTATCGAAGTGGATAACGTTTGCTTAATGAAAAGCCACACAATGGCCTATCCGCACATAGTTCACAGCAGAAATCGAAACCCGGATCTTACTTTGCGAATCCGTAAAGTTAATGCTTAGCCATTGGCGGACATTCAACTATCGTAAAACTGGAAGATAAGGGACACAGTATCGCTCTCAGTTCTCGAGCCATGGCTTGAAGAAAAATGAAATTGGTGTATAGATGGATCAACAACAGCTCAGTATGTTAGCCTAATTAGATATCATGTGACGTAATAGGACAATTAGGAACTAATATTACGAATTACCTGTAATCCCTTTTCTCCAGCCTGGAGTATATAGGAATGACGAGAATAGTTCAGAGAGTTACATACGCTTGGAAAGTGGCTATTCCTTAACTCATACATCTAACAATAATGAAAAGAAAATACCAAAGGTTTGAAAGGAAGGTAAACTGGTGTAAACTTGCAATACTGATATTAAATATAATAAAAAACAAACTATATCCTTCATGAAAGCTCAAACACTAAAGTTAATATCCTGAAAACATTGTGATAAACCATCAAATTGTTCATTTGAAATTCGCAGTAAAGCTATATGAAGCAGATTTTGTTACTAATCAGTCTGTTTAACAAGACATTTGAATACATTATGGTTGTGCTAAGGACCCTGGTTTCTGTGCAAGTGTATACGACGTTTTGTAGAAGAGGTTTTGATTTACAGTATAAAAGGGGGTTCGTTAACACTCTAAGACCCACACACGCAAACACGGTAACACCCATGGATGTGTAGTTTGTCTGAATCGTAGAATCTATCATTGAAGGTGTTTTACTTTTAAGTGCTGATTATCACAAAAACATTATTTTCATTTGAAGGTTTCAGTTACTCTCTACGAGTTAGGGGTAGTGATATGGTTCATTCTGAAATTGTATAGGTCATGACCTAATAGCCTGACCCAAACGAGACACCAGACTTACAGTTGATATGCAGGCGGTAATATTCGATCTTCTAGTAAAAAACCCAACAGGTGAAGTGCCTCTTGAAAATCAGCAGATCAGATGCATACATATATATATATATATATATATAGCTCATTTATTAAAATGCCTGATAGATGGCAACACCAAGCTGGAGAACCTGTTAAGCCATCAACTCCTACTGACTCATCAAACAATGAGAAAAGGCCCATGCTACATAACAAAAGCAAAAAACACCAAACAGTCCAACTGGACCACCTGGAGATATCTGCTACTCCAGGTCCAGAAAGAGTTTACATTTAACTACTGAGAAGACTGTAGAAGTTAGACCAATCCATACTAGTCCTGTAATTATGATTCTAATTCATATGTATATATACGTATACACTTATGCCTAAACAAGGAATTAAGTTTACACTGTAACGCATTTACTAACTACTGTGATTATAGACTAAGAAAAAAAAAATTAAGATGTATATCGTAAAATAAACATGAAGTGATAATTACATAAAGACTTAATGAAATGATTCTGTTTCTAATTTAAAACTAAATAATGTAAGACTAAAACAAAACTTTAATAAAATATCACAAATACTCAGAAATAAAGATATCTGTCATTTTGTATCATTTGGAAGCATAGGTAATGAAATGTTGAAACCATATTGAAGTGAATCGAAGCAAAATTATTTAATAATGTATTTTCATATTGAATACTAATACTTTTATGTTTAAGAAATATTTATTATTTGTAAATTCTTCCCTTCAGAAACAAGCATACAATGACCTAAAAAGTCACATTATTGAAATGAGTAAAATATCTAGCATGCATTAAAACTAAAGGTTAATATAAATTTAATAAACTGAAAAGTTAATTGACATTTTCAAAATAAAAATTATTGTAAACAGTAGTAAAAAGTGTAAGACACGAAGCTTATTTATTGCATTGCGCTTAATAATTCCGAGGGCTTAGTTTACATTGTATTTCCTACTGTTATACTACTTAAGAGTTGATAAAGGGACTAAAGTTTGATAGGACAAATGAACATTGTTAGATATGCTTTTGTGTTAATTTCTGGTAAGTTGAATAAGGGAATAGCAGAGATGTGGGTATGTCGTGTTCCTTGGATCATAAGGTTGTAATTGAAACACAAAAATAAGTAAACTGAAACTTGAACTAAACACCTCGTAGACACCCAGAAGTAAAGTCTTAAAGAGCATGTAGTAAAATGCATGAATATTTAACTTTTGTGTGTTTCTCATTGTCTGATAAGACGTTATATTTGGAGTAAGAAAGTGCAAAAACAATTACTTCTTGTCAAAGGATATGTGACTGTTTCTCCCGTATGTGATGTTTTCGTGTATAATTTAAATTAACATTCCTTCTCTCCAAACGTATTCAAACCTGATTTGGGATCGACCAACATTATTTTAAAAACAAAACAGGTCGACTGAGAATGACTCTGACGGTAATGGTTCCAAATAATTTATAATTTGAGCAACTGAAAAGAACGAGAAAAATTAGTATAAAAATGAAATTTAACGATTAATAGTGATTTATACGTAATAACCCATGTATTTATAATCAATTTCAACTTCCACTAACCAACATATATTTCGTAAAATAGGGAAGTATAGTTGTCTATCGCAGAGAGGTTTGTACACAAATAACTCTTGTTGTACCAATCAGGAATGGTGATTTAGCTCAGACACGAATAAGCGATTTAGAAAATATGGACAATGGTTTCAACTATCTCTCATCTCTTTGTTCATGGGTTTTAAAGACAATCTTTCACGGGTTCTCAATTAGTTAAAAATTTCAAAGTCTTACCATGACTTTATATGAGTTGTTTGTTTGTTTGTTTTTTTCAAAATATTTAGTTATTCTGGTCTTTTTCCAAATTTTTCAGTCAGTCAGCAGTCTTAAGTAGTTATGGTCTCAATGCTTATTTGGCAGGTCTTATTTATGGTCTAAATACTCTGCTTTCAATTCTCTTCTAATATAAGTTTTCTAATTTAATAATTTCAAACTCTTTCTTCTGTTTATCGTTCGCTGAGCTCACAAACAATTTTAGCAACTTATTTTAGCAGGTAGAGTTAAATTTATCTAACGAAATCCAGCAGAAGGCCCAAATTTGCACTATTGTAACTAAAACGGTCATTTTAGTTTACTTACAAATAAACTTAATTATCTGCAATAAATAAATACAACTGAGCATTTAATGCGCTAAAGTTCAGTCTTGACTTAGTGTTTTGTTTCCTCCCTGACATTCACATACCAGCGTCCATAGTTCAGTCTTGACTTCAGTGTTTTGTTTTCTCCCTGACATTCACATACCAGCTTCCATAGTTCAGTCTCGACTTTAGTGTTTTGTTTCCTCCCTGACATTCACATACCAGCTTCCATAGTTCAATCTCGACTTTAGTGTTTTGTTTTCTCCCTGACATTCACATACCAGCTTCCATAGTTCAATCTCGACTTTGGTGTTTTGTTTCCTCCCTGACATTCACATACCAGCTTTCATAGTTCAGTATTGACTTTGGTGTTTTGTTTCCTCCCTGACATTCACATACCAGCTTCCATAGTTCAATCTCGACTTTGGTGTTTTGTTTCCTCCCTGACATTCACATACCAGCTTTCATAGTTCAGTCTTGACTTTAATGTTTTGTTTCCTCCCTGACATTCACATACCAGCTTCCATAGTTCAGTCTCGACTTTGGTGTTTTGTTTCCTCCCTGACATTCACATACCAGCTTTCATAGTTCAGTCTTGACTTTAATGTTTTGTTTTCTCCCTGACATTCACATACCAGCTTCCACAGTTCAGTCTTGACTTTAGTATTTTGTTTCCTCCCTGACATTCACATCCCAGCTTCCATAGTTCAGTATTGACTTTAGTGTTTTGTTTTCTCCCAGATATTCACATATCAACTTCTATTTCATCCTCTTCTTAACTTCATTCAAATATCTTAACCACGACACCAGATATTTTGATTTAATTTTGGAAAGAAATATCTTCAGACCAGCAATAACAAAGACGTGATGCTTTCGAAATTGAGAAATGTTATGAAATGTCATTCAGAAGTGTACAAAATGTATGAAATCAAAGCTACTCATGATATATAAAGTCAAAGGTAGTAGTGGTTTATACATAAGATATATAACATTTAAAATATTTACGATTTACGTGCAAAGTGAATGAAGTCGATAGAACTCATATGATAACTACAAAGCATGTACAAAAGTCGAAGTTACTCATGGTTTTCGTAGTAAGTTGATACTAATCGACCAGCTTCCTTTTAGGTATAAATTGGAGGAGGCTATGTTTCAAACGTAATGTGATCATTATGGTATCAAAAAACGAACAAATTAAAATCTCACATTAAAAGCTTTCAGCCTGTCAGGGTCGTATTTATTTGTATCAATCTTATCCGAGTCGTCATCCTCCTCTTCATCATCTTCATCTTTCGTAGTGAGCAAAGTATCGTCATTCTCTATCGATGTTTCTGGTTGAACAGCGCCATTACAGGGATTCTATAGAAATATAATGCAACATAATCGAATTAATTACAATGTACTACCACACAATATAATACATTAAAAATATTAAAGAGTAAATATGTGTATATTCATTATAAAATTCACCAATTATTAATTTATAGTTTAAGACTATTATATTAAAGTAAACTCTAGTTTTCAAATTTATTATTTTCTTTCACTGAAAGTGTGATCCCCTGGTAGATAAACGGCAAATTTATAGGTTAATAACACTAAAGTCCTCGCAAGGACAAGACTCAGATAATCTATTCTATAGCTTTGCGCTAAAACAGGCAAACAACCAAACTAAATGTGAATTCCAAACACTTTATTTTTTTTAAACTCAGAAACTTTTCATCTTAGCGGCTCAAATGGCTTAATATGTGTGAGTGTGTTTTCTTATAGCAAAGCCACATCGAGCTATCTGCTGAGTCCTAGTGGCTTAATACGCATATTATGATGGAATCGTTAGAGATTTATGTAAATCGTTAGTTTTGTTTAATTAGTCTTTCAGTCTTTTAGGATGCTTCTGAATTACACAGGAAACAATTAATAAATATTTTCACTACATGCGGCACTAAACTGATATATAAATAACGAGACAGCAGTTAACTTTATATGTAGCTGCCTCGTTCATTTTGGCCAATAGAAGCGCAACTCCATCGAGATAGGATTTTTTTTCAGAAAAATTAGAAATTAAAATTAACGATACACAAAAAATTTGTAGTGGGTTATTGGTTACGTTTGTGGCAGGTTATTGGTTACGAATGAAACATATGGTTATTTTACTCCATTATTGTTCATATTGAGTTGAATTACATAACTTTTTGTTCACTCGCTAATTTAAAACATTTAAACCACCTTTAATTATCTTCACTCTAAAATCAACTCCAATTATAAGAAATATTACAGCTAGTTTATTTTTTTAATCAACAAGGCTAACGCATGACCTAATATTTTCGTATTCATAACTCAGATAACTTACGAGAAATTTATCGCCATCTATTAGCAGCCAGTAAAAGTAAATCTTTGTGTACGGTAACTATTGGTGGTGTTAATTTCTTTCTATCAGCGTGTGATAACCCCTTTCTAATTTACTATATTGTAATATTTCAATCCACATGAAATAAAAGGCAAGGCGAATATAAATTGATAAAATGCCCACTAAAATTTTGATCGTTAAACTATTTTACTTTTAACTAACTGTGTTTGCTTGTTTTCTTACGATAACTTATGATTTATTTTTTTCAAAATTGGTACGTTTTATGACAAAGGAAGACTAAGAAAGTGCTTACGCATATTATATGTAAACCTTACATGTTTTGTTTAGTCTGCTCAGCCTAAGTATTAACATGCCGGATTTGATTCGAATATTTACAGTACACGTCCTGTTGCTACCAAAACACGCTCCGCAATTTGGAGCTTGTGATATAAGATTGACCATCAGATCCCATATTTTGTTCGAAAAGAAAGTATCCAATCAGTTGTCAGAAGCAACTTGCACTTGCTGCTTTTTCTATAGTCCATATCAATTACAAATTACAGACAGCTTAAGGAAATCTTTGTGTAGCTTTGTCTGAAATTCATAAACGTGTTCTGCTCTTCAGTGGGATTAGATACGTTGGTAATCTGAGACACTCGAGGCTAATGATATATTTCGACCAATTAATTGAATATTTGTCCATGAGAGTAAGAAATGCTACAACAACTCACAGTTAACAGGTGAACGCACCAAGTAATTCTCTGTTATCATGATTATTTTATATGAAAAAATGGAGTTAATAAAAATGTAATAAAATATCTAAAAACACCCTACTATGCAGTTGTTCAATTTCAACGCAAGATTAAATGAAATTTTAAAATTTCAATTTTGCGCAAGGCTACACGAGAGCTATCTGCGTTAGCCGTCCGTAATTTTTGCAGTGTAAGACTAGAGGGAAGGCAGCTAGTCATCACTACCCACAGTCAACTCTTGGGCAATTCTTTTATCAACCAATAGTGGGATTGACCGTCACATTATAACGCACCAACGACTGAAAGGGCGAGCATGTTTAATGTGAGGGGGATTCGAACCCGCGACTTTCAGATTAGGAGTCGAGTGCCTTAACCACCTGGCCATGACGGGTCTTAAAATACTCTCTAATAGCCATACTGCTCACGGTCTTATTCAGTATTTTTCTGTAAATATTATGAATATCGAAAGAAAAACATATTTTTAAATGATATAAACATCAATAAACATAAATAAAGGAAAATAATAAATATATTCAATTTTTTCCAGGTTATGTTTTGTTAAGATAAGTTCTCAATCATCAATATTTCGTAAAAAATTAAATATGTAGTAATTTTTGTACACTACAACAAAATTTATGACGCTTGTCTTCATGCCTAGGGAAATATTAAGAAAAATTTCACTAGGCTTCCGTTGTTTTGATACACAATCTTATTTATTCAGTCTATATGAATGTTTCCAATGATATTATTATCATACATATATAGGAATGCTGAGGCCTACGCCCTAAACATAATTGAATCACTGGCATACCGGTTAAGCTGAATAAAATAAGTGGTATTCTTAGCATCACGATTCGACTTATCGTAAGTTTTTATAAACAGTGAAATTCAGCATATTTTTTTTCCCCTTAATAAAATGCAAACTCAAATAACAGTATGCCACTGAGTATTTTTGTGGTTAGAAGCGTTGGTTCATCAGTAGAAATATAATATGTTACACACAAACTGTGGGTGATGGAATTTCATTGATGCTGTCTAAATGGATTGAATTAATTTCTATAAATCAAAATGTGTTTCCCTAAAAATAGAAATATACCCCAGCATTTAAACCAAAGTTAAAAAAACATGCACAAATAACATTAATTACTTAACATTTACGTATCATAGGTAAACATTAACTAAAACAAATACAAATAGAATTTATACCGAATTCCTATCATACGAATGATCTAGAGGATATCCTGGGGTAGCAAAGTCTCGGGAACTGGAACTTCTGATCATATTAATTGGCTCTACTCCAGACCAATGAACATTCTCGTTTTCTTTCTTCTCGTAATTCATGTTGCTATCTTTATCCTGTGGTGCGACACCTTGATTTTCGCAAGAGGGTTCTGATGTATCCATAAGAGTTTCGCTTTGACTGTCAGCTGCAACGTAATGAAAATACTGTAGCAAATATTATGTTTCTAATGGTTAGTAACAGTAAATCAAAAATACGGAAACTGAAAATGTCATTGTTTAAGATATGTTATGAATTGTATTTAAAATGTTCTGCCATACAATCTACAGTAAATAATAACCATAATATAAAATAAACCCAGACCTGTCAATAATACACCTTGTTATATTTGTACAGAAATAACAATGATGCATTAGAAAAAACAAACAGGCGATAATGATGCGTCAGGTTAAGTAAACAGGCGAATGACATATTACAATAAACATACAGAAATAGTGCAAGAAATACTGGCACACAAAGAAAAATATACAGAGCATACCTTCCACATGTACCAATGGTAAATCAACATGATCAAACAGCTGATAGTGGTAAATCAAGAAAATCACATATGTAATAGTGATAAATCAGGATAATCACACAGGTGATAGTGGTATATCAGCATGATCACACAGGTGATAGTGGTAAATCAAGAAAATCGAATATGTAATAGTGATAAATCAGGATAATCACACAGGTGACAGTAATATATCATACGTGCGTAGTAAAACGTGATATACATAATATCAGTGATTACATTAGTTAAGACAATTTATCAGTCGAACAGTAAAACAGATATTGTCAAATTATACTTACACGAATGAATTATTTCTATGTTAACATTTTAGTTGAATTTATGTTTCGTTTTAGATGTGTTAAAGAACATGGTAATCCTAGCCTTAAAGACGGTCCAAGCTTATATTTTGTGCTATCCTGAAATATCAAAGATGAATCATGTTCCAAAAGTCTCTTACCCCTAAACATTTTTTCACAACTTTTCAATATTTCTTTTTATATCATATTTATAGTAATATCAGTTTATTATTCAAACAAAATAACCACACCAAACTATTTGATTTTCAAGGTCAAACATCTAGTTACTTCCACCTATACATTCATCCTATCACTGAAACTGATTCTGTAAATATATACTAAGAATTATAAGCCGAAACGACAAACGAACTATTTTCTGTTTCTAATCGTTTTTATACATGCAATGATTCAGAGTTCTATTTAAGCTCGCAAAAGCTCAAGTGTGATCGAAACCGAATTTACAAAAACAAAACGTTACTTTTATTTCATACTTTTGTGAGATAAAAGTACATTTGGTGGCTATTAGTTGTTGTAATACCATCATAAAATTAGTAATACAAGTAAGTCCGAAGTCATGTTAAAAATGAAAGGAATTACAATTTCAAAGGCAACGACTTGACTGACGCTTGTTTATTCAAAACAAGTCTTTGTTTAACTACCAAGTCTTTCAGTCAGTAGTTTCTTCCACTCAAATGTATACATTGTGTACGATTGTTCACTGAAACTTAACATACTCATAAAATAAAAAATGAATATAGTGCAACTTGTGAACAAAAGAAAGTAAGGAATAAATATTACACTGACATTTTTCTTCCATGTTCATTGTTTGGATTGTTACATTTTCCATACAGTGTTATGGTCAAGAAGTGACAGTTCATATTTGGTTCGTGGAAGATTCGTTTATTGTTAATTTGTGGAGAAGAAGGCCTTTGTTCGAAGGCGTAGTTTCTAATGGAATGTATGCATTCTTCGTTCTCGGACTTTCATGTTTTTCATCGTTCAGTATTTGTGTCAAGTGTTTAGTTACATAAAAAATAGCAATAAAAAGATGTTAGAACAATATTATCTCTGATTTGGTTTGGACAAAACATCTGTTATTTTTTAAGTAGTAAAGTTTTTAATAATTTAGCATGGGTGATATTTTCGTTCTCCTTTCATAATAAAGTTTGTCACCGACTTGGCGTGGATCATACTTTCGCCTTTGTTCCTGTTTGTTTTTCTTTTGGAATTTTGCGCAAAGCTACACAAGGGCTATCTGTGCTAGCCGTCCCTAACTTAGCAGTGTAAGACTAGAGGGAAGGCAGTTAGTCATCACCACCCATCGCCAACTCTTGGGCTACTCTTTTACCAACGAATAGTGGGATTGACCGTCACATTATAACACCCCACGGCAGAAAGGGCGAGCATGTTTGGTGCGACTGAGATTCGAACCCGCGACCCTCAGATTACGAGTCGAACGCCTTAATCCACCTGGCCATACCGAGCCCCTAAAAATGGGAATATCTCACATTTTTTATATGTATGAATGGAACATGTAATAAAATGTAAAATGTCGTTTTGCTTGTTTGTTTAGTAGTAACCACAAAACTAAACAATGGGCTGTATGTTTTTTGCTCACCACAGGTATCAAAACCCGATTTTTAAGAGTGTGAGTTCGCAGACATACCACTGTGCCACTGGGGGGGGGGGTAAAATATCTTCACCTCAAATCATGGGACCTGAAATAAAAAGTAAAATATCTGCATGTTAAATCCCATGTAAATTGGCCAAAATTAAGCAGTGTTGTTGAAAGTTCTAAAATTGTTTTTTGTGGCATCTTCATATCCTACAATTAATTAAAAATACCCACTTCTGTAATTTATGTTTGTCAATGTGTGGAACCTGTAAAAAAGTATCTTTGTACCATATCCCACATAAATTGGTCAAAATAAGGTAAAAAATTGATAAAAGAACTTCAAAATTATATTTTTTGTGAGTTCTAGCCACCTTAAAAGACTCAAAATGGGCAAATGTATTTTGTTTTCTACGTCAATGTGTTGGGCACGTGGAAATTTATATTTGCGCGAAGTTTAATCTTACTTGCTACATATGGCAACACGGAAACGTAAAATGTACATGTTTATTTTGTTTGACCTTTCATACGATAAGATTCACAAAAAGGAGTGAATAAAAAAATGAGCAAAGGCATAGGCGCATTCGGCCAAGGTATAACCATACAATGTCCACACCATGTTTTAAGTCAGTCTGCACAGAAATGAAAGAACGGTGATCAATTGAAAAGTTTTTAGACGAAGAAGAAAAAATAGAAAACAATATGTCTCTCCGCAGCTATATAAGTATCAATGGTATTAAACTGATCATTTTAATGCTTTTACAATAATTTCGATGCTGTTTGTATACAATCCCAACAAAATCAAATATGTCACCCAAGCGTCATATAGTTTATATATTATTGCAATATCCGCATTTAACAGATCTCCTGAATAGATCTGGAAGTCACCTGTTCGAAAGACATAGTTCGCACAAGGTCATAATCGGAAAGGTTTTTACTTCCGGAATCTTGCTTAAAATATTATGTTTTGGCGCATTTTCGAGACACGCAAGATGTCCGAAAAAAAAGATCCTCCATGAATTTCTTTGTTTAAATATTTAAATATTACCATAACTCGTTCGTTTAATAGATCTTTTTTTTAGCAGATCTGTAACAGTTTCTTTTTATTTATATAGTCGCAAAACGTGAATTAAAAATCCTTTAAATATATCTACAACAGAAATTTGTATGCTATTAATATTTTATGTACTATTACAATATGTAAACTTAATAAATTCCTGAACATATTTACATATCCCTGTTCATTATTTATTTCACAACACGCGAATTAAATAGTCCGTATGAATAGGCCTACAACAGGTTTTATGTAATTTATATATTAACACAACTCGTGAATTAAACAGAGCATGCTTATATTTATAACAACTGTGTCTTTGTATATTATCACGACATATAAATTGAAATATGTATTCTCAAGACGTCTGGTACGGGTATTAAAACGTTAATTAAAGTAAAGTACATGACAACGTTTCGACCTTCTTACGTCATCTTCAGGTTAACAAAGAGAGTTTGCAACTGACCATTGCCAGGCAAATGTCTTAGAAATGAGAGTGTAAACGGGTACGGGATTGTACACCTACTTAGTATCTAGGCGTTTTCTATGGTTATGTAGTGTTTATTTGATTTACAGTGTTTAAAGCACGTGTGAAAGTGGTTTTTGTGTTCTTTGAACCTGGTTTCCCTTTTTCTCCTTGTTTTTCCAATATAGAAGTCGTAGCAGCTGTTGTATTGTATTTTGTAAATAATGTTGGTGTTGTGTTTGTCAGTGTAATTTTTACATAATATGGACTTTAGTTTTGTACCTGGTTTTTGAATAAATTTGGTGTTTACTGGAATGTTGTGTTCCGTGATAAGTTTTTCCAAATATTGGTTATTTTTTCGCTGATATCGAGAATATATGATATTCAGCAGTGTAAGGTTTTTGTAGTTTCTTGCTTCTTAGAATTTATTATTGTTTGTTTGTTGTTGACTGTGTTGTCGATCTAGGTGTGTGCGTATAATTTTTTCAACGATTTTTGGTTCTGAGAATACATTTTTACTACAAGGGGGTTTCTCATCGTCAAAAAATGAAATATAGTGTGAATAGATTTACAATATTTTTTATTGTTTTCATTACACAGATCACCTGAATATTTATATTACAGTATATTACATGTTTAATAAAGAGTCACTCTGTAATTTAATATACATTTATATATATATTGTATTTATACAACACATATTTAAAGTATCTTCTACTCACCATCATGGCCGTCTCCCGTCTTATTTTGATTTCCTACATTTCCGTTAGATGGGGCTTCTGTAGTACTCGCACACTCAATGCTGGCTTCCACTTGCTGTTAAAGTTAAGAGCAACATATTTTTCTAAATAATATAACAATTATTCACAAAATGTAATTATGTATCAAGACACCAAATATTGTTTAATTACATGAAAATTACTATGCATATGTTTCTTAAACCCCGACTTTAGACATAAAATGTGTCATTGCATGATAATCAAATGTCAACTTATGAGATTTTAATTGTGGCATTAAAAATTTTCAGTTTCATTTTTGGTGAAATTCTCGAGACACCAATATTTGTGTTGTCTAAGCATTACTAGTAAAGCGCTTGAAAGTGTAAGTTCACTAGCTTTTAACGCGTCATAATATTTTTATTCTATTTATCTAAGAATGTATGAACTTATGGATTAAAACACTTTCCCAAATATATCGATACCAACAATTTGTATTTCTATGTAGAGATTATAACACTTTGTATTTCTATGTAGAGATTACAACACTTTGTCTAACAAGTATAGCTGTCTACATGAAGTTCGCACTGCTGGCAGTGGCAGTGGGATTAGGGATTACTACATGGTGGAAAAAGGATTTTCCTTCAGTACTGCTTCTAGAAGATAAATAAGTATACTCAAACCTATTGGATAGCTAATAATCTCTAGTGAGATAAATGACCGCTGATATTTGAAATAGTACAAATTACAAAAGTGTCCATCACAGGGATCTAAACAGAAATTTTAGCGTCCTAAGTATTCAAACTTACTGTTGAGCTACAGTAACACAAAACACTGCTAAAACTGTGATTCACATCTACAGAAGGTTCAATATTACCCAACAAATGCATATATAAATGTATGTGTAATATATATATATATATATATATGTTAAGTAATCTTAAAAGTATAGGACATTAGTAATTGAACCCAAACAGGGGTAAGATGTAAACATTTGCTATGCATATTTAATTTTTAAAATTCTTTTTACAAATGGCAATATGAATTATTCATAAAGATTGAAATAAATTAGTGTTGTTTGATGTGCAAACACAAGGTGAATATTTTAACAAAACAGACGTTTATAATACTAACAATTGTTACAAATAATGAAGAAAATAAACTTGCAGTTATATTAATGACAAAATGAGGGTACTAATTTCTTATTACGTTTTACTGTGAAAACATCTCTTATTATATTCTTATGTAAATATTTACAAAATAAACTGTGAAAAATAACAACAATATGGAGTAAGAACAATAGGTATAAAAACTTCATAGATGATGAACAAAAAAAATTGAAAATGTCAATTTCAAAGTATTTCTTCATAATCCCTTAAATGAGGCATGTATTTTGAAGCCTTATATTTTAGATTTTACATATGTTTGCTGAACAGATTTATTCAAAATATTTCAAAAGCGTTTAAGTGAAAAACAAGCTAAAGTAGTAAAAAATTATAATTTAATTTATTCAAAATAGAAGATGATACGTAACATGAACATGAATCCTAAGAGGGTATGGTAATAAAGATGTTTACAAATTATGTTTAAGTATTAATAGTTGAGTTACGCTCATTTGTTTGGTTCTGCATCTGCTTATCTAACAAATACACTATAATTTTTGTTAGTTCACTCTCATATCGAAATTTATATGCTTTAATGCTCTACAGAGATAAATAGAGTGAAAGAGGATTTACCCTGAAAATGTTTACTGTATTTCTTATTGTTAACGAGTTATTATGTTGTTAAAGTACTCACACCAAGAGACTGTAAAGGATACATTGAAAAATAGCCCATTATATTTACCCAGTGGTGACCCTTCTTTTGAACTGCCTCTAAAAATTTCTCACAAACCATTTCTCTGTCTATAGTTCATTCTGTTTTTTCTTTTCAATTATCCCTTCCTTTAGATCAATTCGCATATGCGATTATTCTTCTTTGCTCTAAGCTTCCAATAAACTTCGTCTTAAAATAATTTCTCCCTATAAGTCTGTTATGTCTACAAATCATCTTGTTAGTTTTTCTGTATAATTGCCTCCAAAAAATCTCTTCTGTTTGCTGTTATTTTTGCATATAAATATCCTTGCACCTTTCTTGCCATCGTCACCAGATTACACCCCTCTCTTCACATCCCCTTAGTAACGTACAGTCGAATTTTTCTCCTGATAACATTATCCTGTTACGTTTACTTTTGTTTTCAGATAACCCCGCCCCTTCCGGATATATTTTTACTTCATAAATTCTCACCCCCTTCTGGCTACCCCTTCTCTCCAGATCACGAAACACCATTATTATTTTAACAGATTGCCTCAGCCACTATAAGTTAGAATTCTCTTCAAGTCATTCAACCTATTTGCATTAATCTTGTCTTCGACCCCTTTCTGTTATCCCTGCATTTCAACTTACGTCAGTCATTTCCTTTTGTTCTTTTCTCCCGATCGTATGATCTTATTCTAAGAATTATTGTCTTCGCTCCCTTTCTATTATTCTCGTACTTCTAATCATGCCAGTAACTTCCACTTATCCTTTTCTCCAGATCACATGATCTCATTGCATTAATTTTTGTTTATAGAGGACATGGCTTCTTCAGGTGACCCTTCTCCCGAGATAGCCTTTTACCGTTTTCATTATTGTCCGGAAAATATCAAAAAGTTTCTAAATCAGTCAAGACAAACATAGATCTTACTGGGATAATTTACTTTTACAGATTTTTTTTTGACAAAAAAGATTTTAAAAATTGTCTTTAATACTATACAGTTTAACATACAAGTAGCTGCAAATATATATAATGGAAATATATTATTCTTCATCATATACAACAACACACTGATGTCGCAAAGAATTTTCTATGTTAAAACACACGACATATTAATTGTATTACTATGTCATTTGGATGGAAACTCTCTTCTAATTTCTTAGTTTTTTCTTCGGTGAAAGATGTAAGCGCAGTAAACTTTAAGTCAAATTACTAGTTTTATAAAATGGGTCAAGATTTGAATGTCAGCTCCCTAATGCCACTTACTGAGGGTTGGAGACTAAGAACACATGTAAAGTTTGGTGACAATCGGTACATAAGTTTTCCATTATCCTTTTAAATAGATACCTAAATTATTCAGTGTTTTCTACAAACATGTAAAAGAATTAGGACACCCTATGAAGACCTGTGTATTTTGTAACATTTTTGGATATATAGATATTTAATCTCAATTACAACAATACTGAGAGATTATAAGAATATAACTAAACAATTAAAACTGAAGAAACGATTTTTCAAGATCTTCTGTAAATGTAATTTTACAAAAATGCATATTCTAACTGAGGAAAAAGTTAGGGCATCTCCACATTTATTCCCACTTAAAATGGCTCAACTCACACACAGGTGTATCACACCAAGTGCACATGATTAGAAAATTGTTACTCAGCATTTTGAATGAGGCTTGCCCTATTTAAACCTCAGACATTTAGTTAGGTGTGCTCCTGACTGTTGAAGTGAGAGTGAGCACCATGGTGAGAGCAAATGAGGTGTCTGAGGCCTTCAGAAAGAAAATTGCAGCAGCTTATGAGTCTTGTAAGAGATTTAAAAAGATCCCAAAAGATTTTGAAATCAGCCATTCCACTGTCCGGAAAATAGTCAACAAGTTGAGGGCTTTCAAAACAACTGCCAACATGCCCAGGTCTGGTCATCCAAGCAAGTTCACCATGAGAGCAGAGCGCAAGATGCTAAAAGAGGTCTCCAAACACCCTAACATGTCATCACGGGACCTACAGCAGGCTCTGGCTACTGTTGATGTGAAAGTGCATGCCTCTACAATCAGAAAGAGACTGCACAAGTTTAACTTGCATGGGAGGTGTGCAAGGAGGAAACCTTTGCTCTCTAAGAAAAACATCAAGGCCAGACTGAAGTTTGCCAGAGAGAATGTAGACAAAGACCAGGACTTCTGGAATAATGTTATTTGGACAGATGAGTCCAAAATTGAATTATTTGGACACAAGAACAGAGGACATGTTTGGCAGAAACCAAATACAGCATTCCAGGAAAAGAACCTCATACCAACTGTGAAGCATGGAGGTAGAAGTGTCATGGTTTGGGGCTGCTTTGCTGCAGCAGGATCTGAAAAGCTTACAATCATAGAATCCACCATGAATTCTACTGTGTATCAGAGGGTGCTTGAGGATCATGTGAGGCCATCTGTACGAAAATTAAAGCTGAAGTGGAACTGGACCATGCAACACGACAATGACCCAAAACATACCAGTAAATCCACCAAGGACTGGTTGAAAACTAAGAAATGGCGAGTCCTGGAATGGCCGAGTCAAAGCCCAGATCTTAATCCTATTGAGATGCTGTGGGGTGACTTGAAACCCCTCAAACATCTCACAGCTGAAAGAATTCTGGATTGAGAAGTGGGACAAACTTTCTACAAACCGATGTCAGAGACTGGTAGATGGTTACAAGAAGCGTCTCACTGCAGTTATTTCAGCCAAAGGGGGTAACACTAGCTATTAGAGGGTAGGGTGGCCTAACTTTTCCTCAGTTAGAATATGCATTTTTGTAGAATTACATTTACATAAGATTTTGAAAAGTCTTTTCTTCAGTTTAAATTGTTTAGTTATATTCCTATAATCTCTCAGTATTGTTACAATTGAGATTATATATCTATTTCTCCAAAAAATGTTACAAAAATACACAGGCTTTCATAGGGTGTCCTAATTTTTTCACATGACTGTATCTGTTTATTACACAGGAATGAATATACCTAGTTAGTGAAGGTACAAACAGCTATCATGTTTTAGTTCTCAAATGGCGTAAACCAAAATAAGCAATATTTGTAAAGCGAGTAATTCCAGTCAATCTAGTCAATTCCATTGGTGACAGAGAACATTTTCCTCAACATGTCTCAAATACTTGTAATGTGCAGTAAATTTTTTAAAAGGAGAATAGAAAACAACAGTATGTCATCTTGAAAGATTAGATGAACGCATGTGTTCATTTTTTCCATCATTTTTGTAATATTCAAAAGTCCACGAGCTTAACTATAGGATGCAGCAGTTTTCCCGCAAAAAAAACAAAAAACTAGTGAAACGAAAAAGCTCTTAGAGTTGCTATGGTAACCTGAAAATAGCAAAACATGCGCAATGATATAAAAATATGTTTATTATCCTGCATGGTCTGGATGGTGTTTGTGTTTCAGGAGTATATAAAAAATCACTAAATCTCATGATTGAAATTACATTGTGAATTTCAATATTTCCTTATAAGAGCAGTAATGCAAGGCTTACATGTGTTTACATTATACCACTAGTATTTTTTTCAAGCCCTTACAAATAACTTGTCTTTCCCCTTTTTTTTTCTTTGCGAAAAATGATGTCAACAATTGAATTGTGAAAGACCAATGCTAAGCTCAAATAACGACACACATAATGTATTTAATTTAGTAGCGTCGAACGTAAAGCTAAGCACGTAGTAATTTTGCAATACAGTACGTGTTATCTTACAAAGATACTGTATTACAGGTTGCTTTCACACTTATTTGAATATCAACTGCACAAAAAAAGCATATAGTTTGAAACATCACGAATGCTCGCGCTACCATCTGTCGGAAGGTGCAAGCAAAATATTCTAATTAAAATTACTTGAAATCAAACCCAAAATAATAATCGATAATAAAATTGCTAAAAAAATGAAACTTCAACCAGATAATCCTGTAAGGATAAACAAACAAAAATAACAGTTTAAGTTTGCTTATTACTTGATAACCTAATTTTATTGATTCAGTTTGAAACTACGCTGATAGATACAGAGTATGCATTAAATGAAATCTTTAATACCAAGTTATGTTATTGGATTACTGTATTTACTGAATCAATTTAGTTTCGTTTGTGCTAGAAAATATTACACGGTATGAAAATAGAAGAAATGGTTATATAGTTAATGCATGTTGTTTTCTTTGATTAAATGTTAGTTTGCAAATGTTTATAATGTGTGATTTTAGAATTTCATTTCTTTGTAAGAAAGTTAAACATTTAATGAGATCAGAATTTGTTACTTGTGTTCATTACACTAAAACCATATTACATTTCACAACACTTAAGTGATTTTTACGCAATGAAAAAATGACAAATCACTTAGTAAAGTTACGCGATTGTGCAGATAAGACACATTTGTTAAATAACAGTGTATTAACACTGCTACGCTAATTAAGTAGTGAAAATATTTTCTTATGTTTTAGGCTTTTCGTTGGTTATATCAAAATATGTATAAAAACGAATTTAAATAAGTTAGAATTAACATACAGTAATGTACTTCATCTTGAACACTTGTTTTTGTTAACAACGAATTAAACTCGATCTTCCCTTGTGTGCAAAAAATCTACTTGAAACTTTAAAAAAAAACACTACCACTGCTTCCCCACGTAACGTCTCGAAATTCTTCTTATGGTATTGTCGTCAATTCTCATTTTGTGTGCGCGTTTAATACAAAACAGTGAATCACGCGTTGCAACGCCAGTTGCCAGGAGACCCCTAACCAGCATGATAGCGGGCCGTTTTCGCAGAAAATCCGTGTACCCAGAGAACGCGTTTCCATGGAAACGGTGTCAAGGTAAAGCACCCCCTCAGAAGACGCCCTCTCCGCCAGGAACACGCCAAATTACACTGATGTGGCCTTTCTACTACTGCGCTCGCTCGTACCACAAACACATGTGTACCCTGTAGAAAAGGCTTCTCTGCACGACAAATGTGAATGCCAGGGTGGGTCAGAACCAAGGTGCTTTAGAAAGGGGTGGTGGAATAACATTGTCGAAAAATTGTGCTATACATATTTCCATTGTAAAATAAAAGAAAAAAAACAGTCAAATTTATTTTAGCTTTATTTAGAAAAATAAAAACTATGTCTATAGAAGAAATTTTGTTGGTTCCCATTATGTTATTAAAGAAAAAAAATGCAAGCACTATTTTATCTGAAAATAAACCATCATACACAGGCAAGTTGTTCTATTTTAAATAATGTCGTAAATTAAAATTCGTGTTGGAAACAACATATCTTTAATTTATTCAAGTTAGAAAAAAAGCTTATTAAAATAACTAAGAATGAATATATTTTAAATTTCAGAGCACTGACATCGTAAACAAATTAAAAATATACTGACGAGTCTTTCTTCATGTAAGAAAAGTAAAATAAAATAAATATTGTAAGGTTTATACTTCTTTCGATATTGTTTAACACATAACAGTTTACTCGATGTAAATTTGACTTTTTGTCGCGTACTTTCTGTATTATATTAAACTTAAACAAGAGCAAAGAAAGGACAAAAATGTTTGCACAGTATTTGATCGTATTTTGTTCACTCCAGTTCTACTTTTACAGAAAATTTTTAATTAACTTAATAATTCAGCTTAAAAAATTCGGGCAGTTGAATGAAGAATTAAGTAGACACACAAAATAAAGGATATAATTTTAAACCAATTACATCATTGTCCAATAAATATCTATGCAGACGAGAAAATAAATAACTTACCACCATTATCTTTACGAAATTATTTGCTACATTCAGTAATGCATTCTAATAAATGACCATTTTTACACTTTTAAAATTAAGCAATGCATATAAAACGTATATCTTTATAAAATAGTTTACTCGCTTTATTTTTATAAGATTATTTTCAATTCATTTTTCAGAAGGAATAAAGTAAACAAGTTAACTGTAGGATTAGGAATAAGGTGCAAAACCTTCTGTAAGACATGAAGTGGAATAAGCGATGCGTTTTTAAAGTGGAAATTTCTGTAAAAATAATAAGGAGACGAAACAAACTGTGAAACTGAAATTAGAGTTAAAACCTTATAGTAAGAGTAAAAGGTGAATCAAAATATTTATGTTAAGGGTGAAATTGAAATGGTGAATTTAATGTAAAAGTTATAGTAGTGTGGCAAACTTACTGTCTGAACAAGTGAGAAGTAACAAGTGTTAGAGTAATGTCTTACTGTGAGAATGAAAATATTTACTATAAAAGTGAAAGTGATCTAAGCAAAAGGTACTGAAAGAGTATAAAATGAATATCAAGAACTTGCACGAATAGCAAAATCTGGAGTGAAAACTTAATGTAAGAGTAAACATGAAATGAAATAACTCATTGTGAGAGTGAAAATGTGGTGAGAAACTTACATCAAGAGATTAAGTTAAAATGAAGTTGAAACATATACTGCAAAACGGACATGTAATAACAACGACTCAGTGTATGAGTCAAAAAGTAACACGTGTTACAAGAGTGAAAGTAAGGTAAGAATCCACTATGAGAAAGAAGAAGAGAAATGCATTAAAATACTGTTTTATAATGTGTTCAAGTGCTTATCATAAAAAATCAAAAGAGGATGACAGATATTTAGTATAGGTTTGAAAATGTAGTGAAACTTCTCTATACCAGGGAAATATGGTAAAATAATTTTTTTTTGTAAAAACGAAAGAGGGGTAATCGATTTTATTGTAATACTGAAAGCGAAGGGAACAAACTGTAAGCGTGAATAAGAATAACAAATAATTGTTAACACTAAAAATGTGGTAAATAAATTTAAACGTGAAAATGGAGTGCATTAAATATTTAGTTTGCTGTAAGACTGAAAATGAAGTAAAGATCTCTCTTTGTAACCAAAAAAGTGGAATAAACGATTTTTTTTTATAAAAGTAAATGCGGAGTGAAGAAAACGTACTGTAGTTGTAAAAGAGGGGTGAAAAACATTTTTGAGACTAAAAATGACGTGAAAGAAATAGGAAAGCAGAATAAAAGAAATTAGTGCAACATTAAAACTTGGGTTAAAACTTTAATGTAAGAATAATAATGCAGTCAGTGATTTACCCAATTAGTGAAAGCAGAATAAAATTTTATCGTAAAAACTCAAGCAAATTCTCGAATTCGTAATTTTATAACATGTATATAAACAGGAAAATATTCCATATATTAATGATTATATTTTATGGATTTGGTTTTCAGGTATTATCTTAACAGCTTTACTGCTGTCTTATTGGTAGGTAATATAATATTCTTTAAATTTCTTTTAAACGAAGTCTTCATTTTTTTATTTTGAAATATAAGGTATACTTTTTAGTTTATTATTTTATAATTATATTTATTATAGTTTTAACTATTCAAAAATAAAACTGTGAACATATAGATGAGACTTAGCAAAAACTCGAAGTCTTTCTCTTTTCGACTACTTGCTATTATATATATTGATTACTGTACTTAGAAACCGTAAAACTAATATAAAATCTAAACATCGTTTATTATTACTAATATAACATTTATAAAAATAAATAAATTATATTGTGTGTGTGTGTTTTCCTTATAGCAAAGCCACATCAGGCTATCTGTTGAGTCCACCGAAAGGAATCGAACCCCTTATCTTAGCGTTGCAAATCCGTAGACTTACCGTTGTACCAGCGAGGGACAAATTATATTGTAAGTTGAATATTTTGCTGATAAATAACAGAAGTTTGAAGGCAAAAGTGAAAATATTTTACTGTATAAAAACGAAAAACATTTTTTGCTCAGATATCAAATTAATTTCACGAAATGAAGCAACATTTTTGGAGTTTAAAAGTACTAAACAATAGAAAGGAAGGAGATAATTCTTCTACCAAACGGATGAAAATGTTCAATTGAAAATGAAGAAAAATTGATTTAAGTAGTTCGTTATATTCTTTTTATTTAACCTGCAAATAATGGGTCATTTGTGAAACCTTCTGTAATACTTATTTGTCTAACGAGAGACTTTATCGCTAATTTCTATAGAATAGAACGAGTCCAGAGCTCAACGTGAGACGTTTTAAACACTGCTTTAATATAGTCTGCATTATTCAAATTTATTAAAACCGAATAATGATAATTTTTTTTCTTCTACTTCTACAGTCTATTTTCAAGTAATTCACTTAATATTTGCTAGTTTAAGAAACATGATGTTGGCACGTGTCTGTACTTCTCGTTAGAGCAATACCTCCTTATAAGGTTTCATATTATGACTTAAGCTTAACACACGTATGTACATCTAAGACTTCACTTTTACTTCAAAACCTCAAGCTTTTGGTATATTATAAAGCTTTCTTTTTACATATGAAACACTCTTCACATATATTTCTTCTACATTCATTACACTGTTAATTCTTAACTATAAACTGCTGATATTCCATACGTATATACGAGATTTCTCTTTGCTCCTTGTCTACACGTATTTCACATACACAGTTCTATGTATAGTGTCATATTCCCCTATAGCCTCATTATGAAAGCTTTCAAACAGTGATTTAACACTCAAGTAATTTTCTCAGTATTCAAGTATTAAACATACTTTTATACACTGTTTTGACGCATATTTTTAAATTCAAGTTGAAGATACATTAAATATTCACACCAGATATCTTTATTAGTCTGTAACAGACAGTAAGACATCAAATCTCTTTTTCGTTTCGTAGCTGCTAGCTGTAAAAGTTTGATTTTACTTTCGAACTTCAGTTTACTGAGATTTCCTAATATGCTTCTCAATCACGAACAGAAAAGTAACTTGTCTGCTGAAAGGCACCTTACAGGAATTTAAAAGTTGCAATGGTTCTCAAAATATGTACAGAAGTTATTATATAAATGTTCCAGGTATAGACTACATAAGTTTTCTTTATTTCTCCTTATTCATAGACTGCGGAGAATAACATTTCTCCTCAACAACAGCAGAAGTTTGGAATTACTTTACAATTTTAGAGCAAAAGTGCGTTATTACTATTTCTTCACAGGCTGTAAAATTTTATCATTGCTTCCAAATCCCGTTTTGTTTGGTTATTTTATGATTTCGTACAAAGCTGTACAAAGGTTATCTGCGCATAGCCGTTCTTAATTTTGGCTTGCAAGAATAAATTAAAGAAATTAGCTAATAGCACTTACTGATATGTAACATTTTGACTACGCTAATAGCTGGATTCGACGGCCACTCTTATAGGGGTGGGTGGGTGAGAGCCAACAGCTCACGTGCTACAAAAGTTTCCCATTGTTGCTCAATCCGAAATTAACTCCTCTACCTTTTCTTATTATTTTCGCAGTAATAATAAATACTAGTAAGAAGGCGTAAAGGGGAGTTAAAAGGCCCAATTTTTTACAATATGTTATTTGATTTACATATAGTTTATCATCATAAAAAGGTATATCCTTCAACTATCCTTCAACCATTTT
The DNA here is from genome assembly GCF_004210375.1 of Tachypleus tridentatus. Taxonomy (NCBI): domain Eukaryota; kingdom Metazoa; phylum Arthropoda; class Merostomata; order Xiphosura; family Limulidae; genus Tachypleus; species Tachypleus tridentatus. The sequence continues at coordinate 57,165,098 of NC_134834.1, read as the reverse complement.
ATTAAATGTATCGCGCAGTTATCGATAGCTAATCCTTAATAGTTATATTAAAAAAAGAAAAATTATACATATACACTACATATAAATGTAGTAATAAGCTGTAAACATTATTACTTGATATGCTTCTCATGAACTCATGAAATTCCTTAGTTTATGAAACAAAAGACGAATTTTCCCTCTAGAAAAATGAAACTTTTATATTCATTTGTATTAAGAAGAGCATATGTTATTTTTACAGAATAAAACAAATCATGGTTTGTTTATGTAAGCAAGATCCATACATGTTAAGTTTATACGTATCGTTCGCAATTCGTCAGGACTTAAACATTTTTAAGGTATGCTTGTGAATAAACCAACTCTTGGAGAAAAAAATACCATCCAAAAAAGAGTCCAATTATTTTTACTGTCTACAATACTGGTAGAGGTTTTGGTAATTCTATTTCTGGAGAATTAATTTAGGGTTAATACAAGGAAACATTTAGTTGTAGCTTCTCTATTCATCACATTGAACCGATAAATCTCTTACATGATTGTTTGTGAGCCATTAATATTACTTATACAGTATAATATTCGTATTTGAATCAGTTCCTGATTTCATTAAATGAAAACTCCAAAGACATGGATTTTTACCGCTTACCAGTAATTTTACGTCAAAGTGTTCTTTGTGTCTTTCTTTTTTTTCTTTATCACACGCAATTACAAATACAAGTTTTGGAAATTTTTCGTTTTCAATAGAACAGTAAAACAATATGACTGAAAAGTTTTACAAGTTATTTCCCTCGAAAAGTTTTGGTTTCCAAGTGCGTTTTATTTCGTCGAACTAAACTCATTATCATTTTTAAAATACAAAATACCGTAATTAAACAGACAGAATTGACTTTACGTGGTGGAGCAGCAGTAAAGCCTAATACCAGTCCTATGAAACAGATACCATACAACAAGAAAGAACCTTATTAATCGAATTCTAGCCACCAGCTCCGAGAATTTAGTGAAATCATGAAATATGAGAAGTGAGACAACGTTTTTCCCAAAATAATTGAACGTCAACCAGATATCAAGCTCACTACCAGTGAAGTATTGAGGGATTTCCTTTCTCATCCACCCACACGAGTCCAACGAATAAATCTTTTGTAAAATGTATTAATTTTTGCAACATAAATGAGGTGTAAAACACTTTTTCTGTATTAATGACAACGCATAAAGGCTCGTTCAAACCTGTCAACGAATTAAAACAGAGTTTAACCGTTTTTCATCAAAAGAAGAAATAATTAAGAAATAATAATAATTAATAATTGATTTCAAGGCTGTACTAATACTAATCTCACAGCTGAGTTTTAAGAAAGTTTCGTTAACAAGGACCGTTTTTCAATGGGAATTTCGTTAAAAAATAATTAGAAGCATAAAGTGTTTCGAATATTCGCATAAAGCTAAAAATGGGAATATCTGGTCTCGCCTTAATTTTAAACTGAAAGACTACGAGAAGGTGACTAATCAGAACTACTCACCACCAACTTTTGTACTAATGTACTCGAAAAGTGTAATTTGACCGTCACTCCTATAACACAACAGTGTCTCTAAAATGCAGAGTACGATTCTGCGGCAAGAATGCGAGCCTTGGATCATCGGTTCAGCATACTGGCACAATAAAACAAGGAGCAAAGAAAGACTGGAAACATTTATCTTATGGCGTGTAAAATTGAAAGAAGTCTGAAGATGTTCTTCTGTGTGTAACGACTTATAAGTATTTTTAATTAAATATACAGTAACTAAAATAACACGATTGTTACCCATATATTGAAATTCTACTGACAATATCTTCCACTACAGTGACTCATCAAGTAGAGTAGCGTACAAATAAACGGGAAAATTCGATAGCTTAACACCCAGTTTTTGACCACTTAGTTCTTAGGCAAAACGTGTTGGAAATGTTTACATTGTATTCATTTTCTAGGCGTTTCTTATTAAAATGGAAATACTCATAAAGAAATAATGAAACAAAAGTGCAAATCTGATAGTCGGAGTATTGCTAGAGCTTGTCTATTAATAAGTAAAACAGCAAGTATTGTTCATTACATGTAATGATCCTGTATATACATACACATATCATCTTTAAACTGTGTTATCTCCATCTGGTTGATCGATCTGGTTCAAAAGTAAGTTTATAGTAGAATATCAAATGTTTTGTTCAGCGTGATTGTAAAGAAAGTTTTGTAGTTGAGCGGTCCCCCTCTAGTACAGCGATAAGTCTACGGATTTACAACGCTAAAATCAGGGGTTAGATTCCCCTCGGTGGGCTCGGCAGATAGCCAGATGTAGCTTTGCTATAAGAGAACCACAAAGCAGTTGAGCGCGTTATATTTCACAAACGGCATGGAATAGAAAGTTGAAAATTCACACAGATCTTAAGCTTATAATTCCTCAGTTGTCACATATGTCCCCCAGAGGCGCCACTATGATGTTGTTTGGATATTTTTCATGGATATAAATGATACTGTTGATTATGGTGAGGCTTATTTAATCGACATTAAACTCACCAGAAAATAAATTTTTGTTTGGAATTAATCACAAAGCTATACAATGGACTATCTGTGCTCTGCTCACCATGCGTATCAAAACCCGGTTTCTAGCAGTGTGAGTCCGGAGACATTCCGCTGTGCCAGTGGGAAACTGAAAATAAATTATTTAAATGTTTATATACCAAATACATCTTACAACGTATTACATCTGTAGTAGTCCATGTTCGAATGTTTCTATGAGCAAGGTCATAGAAAAATAATGCAGACAGGTTGCACAATCCATACCTATCGATGACGCGTCATCCATGCCATAACTAAACAATTCACCTCAAGTACAGATGGATTTATCAAAGCAATATATGTCGACCAATGTTTGGTCTTGCCAATCCCATCTCTTCGATCAACTTGGCGAATGTTTTCTTACAAGCTGTATCACGTTCAAACATCGAAAAAGACAGATTCAACCCAATGTGTTGATTTTGCACTGCACTGCTTTGCATTCCAATGATCAAAGGGATACCAATATCTTACGTATTGACAAAGTACACTTCATCCTCTCTGGAAGACTTGTGAAACTACATTATCTGGTCAGAAGCTAATCTTCGTGTAATATTTCATACACACCTCCATTAATCTAATGTGGCGAGGTTTCAAAGCTGACTTTATTATCGGACCTAAGTTTTTTGACGAAACATTAGAACATGGACCGAATATTCGGTAAGTGGTCAGCATACCAGAAGATTTTCGTATCTGTAGTCTGTCAGCATATGGATGCAATGTGTTTTGGACGTTGAACAGTTGCCGTGATTGATGAAACATTAGACTACGGTGGCACCTCTGGCGAAAACATGAAATACTGCTGCATTTTTATCCGCACTGCAATCTTAACTACCACACTCATTTTCACCTTACTATGGCATACAGTTTGTGATATATGAATTGCAAACCCTTCTTTGAGATAGAAAAAAGGATTTGCTTAGTTATAGGTAAATTACATGCACTAAGAAAATACAGGTTTAACACGAAATGTAAACGCAAAGACATTACAATGAAGCCATATTCATTTAAGTGAATACAGAAGAATGGTTTAATTAAACCATTTCGATGTTTAAACAGTTGTACATAAAGAAATCTTAATCAATTAAAAATACAAAAAATAAAAATAAGTTTCAAATCCTCATTTTATTAGGACGAATTAAAATACAACTTTTGTACCAAAACAATATGGTCTAATAGAGATGTCTTTAATTTATTTAGCTATTCAATCTCGATTAATATTTTGGACCACAAATCTCTCTCTCTCTTTCCTGTCCTCCAGTGGCTCAGCGGTATGTCTGCGGACTTACAACGCTAAACAATCGGGTTTCGATACCCGTGGTGGGCAGAGCACAGATAGCCCATAGTGTGGCTTTGTGCTTAATTCAAACAACAACTTCCTTTTCTTTTGTATTTATGCAAAAATAACGTTTGCTTGTTTCTTAGAGCAAAACCACACTGGACTGCCTGGCCCCTGTATTCACTTGGGGAAATCAAACCCCTGATTTTAGCGTTGTAAGTATGTAGACTTGTCGCTACAACACTAGGGGACAGAAAATAAAAACTCAAGGCTCTTGTGAGGTTTTGTCTTTTTCTATTTAAATAACAACTTAAATTAAGAGAATAAAGAAAATTTTAAGTGTTCAGACGATAAGTTCGGTAACTTTCATTAATTATCAAAACTCTTCCCACAATAACGACATTTAGAATTTGTTAAAAATCATTATTTTTCTTTAAATGTTACTTACATAATCTTCCAAAATTTTTCAGCACAGAATAGGGTAAAGTAAAAGGGTTAGTGGTAAATAAAACCGTTTTACTGTTTATTCTTGAGAGTTCTGTTTATATAAATTCATTTTTTTGTGAAAAAGGAATAATACTTAGCTAATTAAATTATAAAAATAAACATATCTCATCCCCCCAACATCCTGCCACGGTTTGTACTTTTGGCACGTCATGGGCTTAGTCCAAAAAATACCAAAAAAAAGATAGACTATAAGTCGCTTTTATAGCAAGTTCTTAACAGCATAAATATGCATAGTTTCAGTATTAGAAAATAAAAACTGTTAAGAAGCATAATAAAAGAGAAATTAGAAGAGCAAAGTGAAACGTACCTCCCTTTCGGGATTCAAAGCATCCTCATCAGAAAACCCTAAACTTCTCATACGTTTCAAATATGTGGTGGTAATTGGTAAACTGTAGTCAATGTCGGCCGCTATTTCAGGTGTGGCGCTGCACTCCTCGTGGGAAGGTGATCCAGATTCCGGGGAACTGCTTTCGCTGCTATCCCCACGCTCTCTGTTACCCTGGCAACCGCCTTTTCGTCCGTTGTTGTTAGTAGTGCCCTCCGCGGTGAGGTGCATCCGTTTCTGGCAGTCGGCACAGGACATGAGGAAATGTGTAACCGCCTCCCGAGGTAGAAATGCGTACGTCTTGGCAATCTAGGACGAAAACAAAAAAAGATAATAGGATGATGAGCCTCGAGCGAGTGCTGAACGAAGTCACTGAAAAGAGTCTGATCTCACGGCAAGTCCATGAAATAAAGGGTAGGAGCTAATCTTTCTACCCACGCTGACACGAGGAAGGAAAAAAACTGAAGACGGCTTATCACCATGACAACGTTCATACCGGGCATTTATATAGATAAATTTATTTTGGCTCACTAAGTAAGTGAGTGATGCCACCCACCAAGATTTATTTTCTCCCTAATATATCTTATATGTAATATTTTTGCTATGTATTATTCTAATTAATTATGAGAAATATAATATTTTTCATAAAATTAATTATTTTCATTTCTTCTTCAGAGCTTTCGTTTATTGTTTCTTACTTACGAGCTTGGTCATTACAATATTGCAAGTATCAAGCTAAGTTCCTGTAATTACCCTGCAGCTGCCTACAGTTTCTTTTTTTTTTAATCATACACATGCGAAGCTTATGCAAATTAAATAACATTAACGGTAAACAAAAGGCACAAAAAAACTTATAATTCTCTGTTTTAGCTCTGGAAACCTTTTTCTCTATATCAGATAGCTTTCCTAATGTTGGGATACATGGTACCAAGAAAGTAATAACATTAAAATTGTTTACAAAGAAAAGACTGAATCTAAGATTGAATTAATTTGTTAATAAGAAGCTGAAAAAAGATACGCTAGCTTTAAATATTTTATGATATGATTATGTCTCTACGATTAGACTTTTGATTAATATATATATCAAAAATACACCTCGAGGAATTTTCTAATAAAGTTCGGAAAACTCTAACTAAAAAGTAGTAAATATCACCCTATCGTTTCTGCCAAAATCCCTTTGTTGACTGACAAAGGCCTCGTCGGTTGTTTTCTCCACACTGACTCTCTTACCGTATCATTCGTTCTGACTCAGCCTTATCAGTAGCAGCATAATATATCTCTAGCAAAGATTTGAAATAATTGGAAATCTTTTATGTTTTATTTTTTTTAGAACCGTTTTACATCTCAGTTTTAATTGCCTCATCATATTTTCCTGTCTCCAAATTTTATCTTAATTTGGTGCGCATGACTACATAGATACTGTATAATTGACTAATATAATGATTGATTATTTGTACTAACCGCTTTATAAGTTCGTTTTTGCCCAGCGTGTTTTCCTCCACGTCCATCCATCTCAACGTGAACTCCATAGATTATGTCGAAAAAATTCTCCACGACAGCGACTTTCTTGTAAACTGTTTCTCCTTTGCCAACACTAGACTGTGAGAAATAACGTAATCTTTAGTTCATAGAACATATACCACTGTATGTATTTTTGTAGCGAAGACAGACCAAATTACATATTTTCTTTATTAAGCGAGAATGGGACTTTCAAGGAATAAAAAAACAAACAATTAAAAGTAGATTGGGCAAGAACGAGATACTTTGTTATTATTGTGTTTTTGCCTCATTAGCAAAATTTCTGTGGACTTTTACAACACACTCGCTATTTTTCATAGCTGAAAGCTACTACTGAAAATTTTGATATGAGAATCTTACAAATGAAAAGATATCAGGTAGATATTCTTCATGTCCATAAAACGATCTCTAGGTATTAATTGTGTCCAATAATTTCTTGAATTTACATTAAACTAGAAGAAAATATGGTGGATACATCAAAGAGGGTAAACTAAATCAGGATAAAAAATCGAACTTTATATTTTGGAAACGTTGGTAAGTTACAAGTGACGTCATACTATTCAATCTGACAAGAGCAGCAAAAACGTTGGCAGAGAGTGTTATTGACTCGCTACCATCCCTCTAGTCTACCACTTCAAAAATAATGACGGCTAGTGCAGTTACACCCCAAAGAATCATGTGTTTCTTTTTAAGTAACCACAAAGCTTAGAGTGGGCTATCAACGCTGTGCCTACCACAAATGTTAAAACATGGTTTTAGGGTTAGAAACCTTCAGACGTAACGCTAAGCCGATTGAGAGCCCAAGGGAAACAGATAATATTGATTAATAATATATTTTTAATTACACACTCTGATATTTTTTTTAAATTATAACATTTCACACGCTTTCCAACCCATTAATTAACGCCAGTTTTGTCTATAACACATACATAATGCAGATTTTTTGAAAATGCAGAAACGCCAGTGTATAACAGAGATATCTAATAATTGCATCAAACAGCCGAAATTTGTCGTGATGGTGGATCTGATCAAACAGTTCTACAATTTTAATCGTATAAGTACTATAAGTACACATAAAACCAAAACAAAAACACATTAAACAACGATATCTGAGCGAAATGTTCATCTTGCGTTTTAACAAAAATCTATACTTGAAAGAAGGTTTTGTTTTTTTGTAGAATTTCACGTAAAAGCTACACGAGGGCTATCAGTGCTAGCCGTCCATAATTTAGCAGTGTAATTTAGCAGCTAGTCATCACCACCCACCGTCAACTCTTGGGCTACTCTTTTACCAACGAATACTAGGATTGGCCACACACTATAACACCCCACAGCTGAAAGGGCAGTTAAGTTTGATGTGACGGGGATTCGAACCCGCGACTACAAGTTGAGCGCATTAACCACCTGACCGAACGAAGGTGAAATGAACAACAACTGTCTGATATAACTAACAGTTGTAGGAAAAGTATTGGAGACCTAATCTACAAATGTAGCACAAATACAAAGGACGTATTTTCGAAGGACGTCCATTAGAAAAAGAGGCAGAAATCGTGTCAAATGTTCTTTCCACCTGCACTGCTTTTCTTAATTAGTCCTCCAAGATTATTTTTCACAACTGTTACACTGGGCCAGACAGTTACTGCCGATTTCACCTTTATTTGTTCATTATGAAGACTCTACCTCAATCATGTATAAAAGAAAAAATTCTATGCGTGTCTACGATTTATAATTTTTACATCATACAACCTTCTTGAAAGTATACTAACTCTGCTCCTCTTCATTATCAGCCCAAATTAGCCTTAATCTACAATCAATACGTTAGCCTGGCCCAAATACACCAGTTATAGGTATTGATATTTATTGAGCAACAAATATCTGCTCTGTGAATGTTATTGGCATTTGCTACTTTTCCCGCAATCACATGTCAGGAACATTATGCTTAGTTTACCCGTTACCGATGACACTTTCTTTTATCAACGTGCAATTCGATTTTCATTATTATTGTTTCCCTGAGAATAGGTTGATGGTTGGATTAATGAATTACCTAATAAAAAAAGTTATTAGTCTTGCGAGTCAAACTCTAGAAAATGTCTTCGAATTATACTAGAACTTCAAACTGCGTTAATGTTGCTTTGAAATAATTATACAATATACACAAAGTGCTTACTGCAGACATATTTTTAAAGTTTAATAACAATAAATAAAAGAATGCAGGCATACGTAACAAAAGCAAATTGGATTTCTAGTAGATGTGAATACTGCAAAACGAGTTACATATGGCTGTGAAGGAAGCAAAACAAGTTTAATCTGGGTGTGAAGATGCAGAGATGAATTTCATACGGTTTTGAAGGCAGAAAAATGAATTTCGTATAGCTATTTGAGCAAAAAACCTAAATATTACATAGCTGTTAAGGTGGTAGTGTGAATTAGAGGCAGATAGAAAGACAGTAAAACGTGTCACACAAAGGATGATACAAATGAAATATCATGAGATAGGAAGACAACAAAGTAAGCTATAGGGATACAAACGCAACAAGATGGGTTACAGATAAATTTGAAGAGAGAAAAATAATTTACAGTTGGTTTTGAAGAGAACAAAATAAGTTGCAAATGTTCGCAATTTGTGTTCATGCTTTATATTTATAGTGCGATTGGAAAAGCTCAGTATAACTTAGAGCTTGTTTGTTGTTTTGGAGTCATCTGTGTTGTTCCCACAACATGGGTGGAACCGTAGTTTTAGTTATATACCCTTAAAACTTACCATTACGTCATCAGGAAGAATATCGCTTATAAAAGTAATTTAAAAAAAAAAAAAACCATACCCATGCAAGGGAAATTTTTTTAAAAATAACATTTTACGTGTTTCACCAAATAAAAACACTAGAAATTATGAATATGTAAAATGTTATACCTGTTTATGCGCTCTAAGACCTTCATCAAACCCAACTGAACAAGCATGCAGAGTAAATTATCGAAATATTTTGATGGAATTGTAATTTTCTTTTCAAAATAACCTAACAAAAAGATGTTAATGAGTTTCCTGTAAATAAGTTGGAAATTTTGACATTTACTCTACGATTCCTAAAACATAGTACGTATCATTACTTTGAAGACGTTCAGAATCTACAATAATTAAAAATCCATTTCCTGTCTTGAACATATAATTTGAAAAATATGTATCACATTATAACTCAAAGTAACAATAAGTACAAGTTTACATTGTCAATCTTTAACTGACTGTATATGTATCATAGATCTATAGAATAGTTTGATTGGCTATTTGGGAATAGTATGGAGTTTCAAAGAAAGACTTCATCGCCGACATAAGCTCACAAGTCAATATTTTTATTTGAAATTATCAACATTCTATGAACTCGTAAGCCACTCTTAATGTGTGTTAATGTCTTTACTCAAATTATTGCGAAAAACTTATTTGTAATGTAAATATTTAGTTTCGGTTGCTATTCCTTGCAACAGTCCTCTGCTGGGACAGCGGTAAGTTTTTGGATTTACAACACTAAAATCAGAGATTCGATTTTTCTCGGTGGGCACAATAAATAGTCCGATGTGGCTTTGCTATAAGAAACAAACACGAGCTTTACAAGCAAAACTATGTCCTAAGTGAAATAAAAAAAACTGCAGATGTTTATAAAATTAACTAGATGAAATTACATTGAACATACTCATTTATTAAATTATACGGTGTTAAGAATATCATTGTTCTCTAATTGACTTATTTAATTAGCGTTAGAACTAGATTTTGATAAAACACTTTGATCTATTAACGTGTACATAGTAAAACTTGTATGTGTATTAACTAATCGAATTCTAGAAACAAAAAATTAATTATCGAATATCATTCAGTTATGACAAAGCAAATCAACTTTTCAAAAGTGATAAAGACTGTGGAAACCTGTATATGGTCGATATAAGAACAATAAAATTATAGAAAAAAATGTATAATATATTTAATTATTTTTATTTACAACAATAAATATTATATGGTTTTTTGCGTGACTAGACTAACTGAGGATGCAGAAAGCAGAATCGGTTGTAATTATTTGCAGTGATTTCCTTATTGTTGATTATTATATCTTGTATTTCCTTTTTCTTGATTAGTGTTTGTTGTATTTCCTTATTGCTCATTATTGTATGTTGTATTTCCTTATTGCTCATTATTGTATGTTGTATTTCCTTAATGCTCATTACTGTATATTGTATTTCCTTATTGTTGATTACTGTGTGTGGTATTTCTGTATTGTTGACTACTGTACACGAAATGGGTCTAGTGCTGAATTGCTGTGCACTGTATAGCCTTATATTTCGTCAACCTGATCTTCATAGCTTTTATGTGAGATTCAAATGTAACTTTGAAAACGTAGATTTCAGGATACGCTTACCCTTACCCCTTTACTAACAGGCAGCTCCCCGCTAGTACAGCGGTAAGTCTACGGATTTACAACGTTAAAATCAGGGAGTTCGATTCCACTTGGTGGGCTCAGCAAATATCCCGCTGTCGCTTTGCTATAAGAAAAACACACACTAAGACGCATCTTGGTAATTTTACAGAAAATACTTTATTAGCCAGTGTATTTGTCGTTGAATGCTAATTAATCTACTACAGTCATGGTCCGAAAGCTACACGTTACAAAAATTACGTCAACAGAAGGTGGTTAGGCAGCTGTGAGTAGAAGGAAATGTATAAACTTTCCTTTTTTTATGAAATGAATTAACGACAATCCGAAGTTTTGCAATACATCCATGTCTGTTTCTGCGTGTTTCTTACAGCAAAGCCACATAGGGCTATCTGCTCAGCCCACCGAGCGGAATCGAACCCCTGATTTTAGCGTTGTAAGTCCGAAGACATACCGCTGTACTAGCGGGAGGCACATCCATACCAACCAATCCATTAAAACGATATTAATGCTATGTTAAAATACCCTTTTATGAAATTAATATGATAATAACATTCTGAAGTTTTAAAAATTCGCAACCAACGTGTGATTAGAGAAAACATTCCTTTTTCCGTAGCACATTTTTTGTTGTGACCGCACGATATACAATATATTTAGTGATGTTATCATTGATATATCAAATTGTCAGTAACTTCTGTTATTGTGCTCAGATGATTATTCTCGTTTTGTACATATTACCTTTATCACAATAAAAGAAACTCATTTGTCTATTTAATTTAAACTGCTTTTGAGCACTTGAGAGCCGTGACTGCTTTATAAGAGTGACGGTCGAATCCAACTACGTGTATTCGATCAGACAAAAGCAACACAAGAATTAGCGGTGGATGTAATTAGCTGCTTTCACTATAGTCTGTCATTTCAAAATTAATCGCTGATATGCGAAGGTAATCCTTGTTTGGCTTTGGCCGAAAATTATTGAAACCAAAACGAAACTAAGTCTATTTATCTAAGCAGCTGAGGATTTATTGTGTATGCACATTTTCTTCTATCTTATAAAGCATGATGTGCACTAGGAGTCACAAAGATCATATGACGAGTAGTTATGTACACATGTTTTTATCTTCAATGATTAAGGTATCTATCTGACAATAGCTTTGATGTACAAAATACTGCTTGGCGGAAACTGATCGGGTGCGACTTTCTACTCAAACTAAATCAATACCAATGTAATCCAAGTTCGTCAGTGAAACCTCTTATAACGCTTAATATATTTCACGAAAATAATAAAGATAATATCCCAAATGATAGCATGGAGAGGTTCTATGCAAGTGGAGCTAAGATTACGATATAATTATTTTGAGTTGTCATGTCATCAAGAGAAAAGTCTAGCTAAAAACACATAAATATAAAAATACCTTAATTCAATTTTTCTAGCCTAAATTACGTAACAAGCATTTTATGTTACATAACATGCAATAAAAGTAAACCAAGTTTTTATTCATTATTTAAATTAAAAGAAATAAGTAATTCCTGGTTACAGTAAATACTCATTTATAGTAGTCTGACAAACTATGTGAATTTAGCTGACGTCTACATCTAGTTCAAACCAGAAAAAAGTTGTTCGCAGACATAGCAACTAGATAACTGATATATAGCAACTAATAAACTATACTACCCGTTGCATTAAGTTCCAACTGTGATAAAGATGTCTGCAGATTTCCTAAGCAGACTGAATAAACTTGGCCTGTTCACGTGCCTTGTTACTCGTGTTGGACTTGGAACAAGCATACTTGAAGAAATTCTATCTTACACTCACTGTAAATACTAACCAGAAATATAATTATCCTTATCAAGTATCTTCCCCAAGATAAAATAAAATAATGATTTAAAAGGTTTAAAGAAAATACAATTTTTTAAAACACAATAATATGTCTAATAATTTTTATGTATGGATCTAGTTATAAAGAATTCGTCAGGTTAGCCAAAAGAGAGTATTGTTTTCTTAATATGCTGTATACATACTTTTATATATGAACAGTTAAGAGATGGATAAAGACGTTAAAGAATGCCATAGGCAGAAGGTTCTAGCCTTAGGGACTTTACCAGAGTTGGAGAAGTACCACAACCTAGGCGTAAAGCAACTATTCGAACATGCATTATGTTGTGAAATCTTAAGATGAAAAGATAATGAAAGAAGCTATGTGCTATGCTATTCGTATGATCAAAACCTTCTTCTAAGAAAATCCTTTTTAGCAAAACATTTGTTTTATATTTAAAAACTGAGGCTCGTTTACGCTTATACCTTAATGTTCCTCATATCGTGATTAACAGTAGCAGGGAAATTACATTAAATTTGTTAATCACAGTCTTATATTCTCTTTATTCTTATGATAATGAGTATAACGCGAATATTTCTAAGTCGGTGGAGATAACTATGATGGATTTACTCTCATATATCTATTTTAATGTCGATGTTTGTTCAAGTTAATTTTATATTTAGAAATGTACAAAACTTATACTGTTAAATCTGTACTGTGAAATTTCCAACCATTTACTAAAATTGTAGAAGATTCTCGAATGTAAGAATCAACAATATATGTGTGCGCATGCAAACACTGGTGTGTCGTCTACATTGTTGTGCAAGCTGCAATTTCTAGAAGTCTCCTCACGCCTATAAATATAACCAACAGTATATATTACTGGTTAGCTATAGTTAGTGTACTATAAACCTCGAAAGCTATAACTATGAATAACTTATTAATCGAGAACTTCAGATATTTGAGCAGGAACGTTTCTTAACTTCGAACATTATAAATCAGAAGTTCCAGCGGATTCATATCGGACATTAATATTTTTACAAAGATATTATATAAAGTCAGCGGTGACAACTTGACGTGTGATAAGCGAAGAATGCAAAACGTGTTTGTGTTTTTCTTTAGCGAAGCCACATTGGGCTATCTGCCGAGCTCACCGAGGAAAATCGAACCCCTGATGTTAGCGTTGTAAATCCGTAGACTTACCGCTGTACTAGCGGAGGGGCGAAAGCAAACCCCCAAAGCTTCCTGTAAAGAGAGCTGTACCTACGTCAACTCGAAATTAATTCGCTCATCGTAAACTTTCGAGAGGATATCCAGTTATAGACTAGAAAGAAGACTTAATATTGTTTTTAACTTTGTAAAACATTTGTATATAGATCATTATTAGCAATAACCGTTATTGTTAATTGTATTATTGTTTGTATATTAAAATACATTTGTATTAAAAAAACAACTATGCATATCAATCTTGTAGTCAAGTATAATAAATTGGATACATATCGACATTTATTTACCTTCTAAATCTAAATTACAATTTAACTTAGTTTCAGGTTATTTGAAATTGTTATACGTAACATAACGTAGTTATTTTACTCTTGAAACAGAGCTCCCAGTGATATGTCCGCGGACTCAAACTGCTGAAAACCAGGTTTTGATACCCGTGGTGGACAGAGCACAGATAACCCATTGTGTAGCTTTCTGTTTAATACAAACCAGCTGAAACAGCGATACTCTCAAAAAGGAATTAGAGGGTGATAAACTTTTAAAAAATGAACTTGAATCATGTATGCTCCCTGCCTATAAGTTCCTCTGGTAAACCTAATCTTGGAATATACACATTCCAACCCATCATTTTTAGAAAATAGTATTTCCTACGTAATATTTTTTTTCAGTCGGTAGTTTTCCTAAAATATGGTGTTAATCACACAGCAAAAACTCTCAAAATCAACAGTGTATCCCAGCAGTACATATTCTTAAATTAACGCGTCTTAAATACGCAGTACTTACTTCTAAGGCCACATGTTCACCAAGCATCACAGATTTCCTAGCTAATCTACCCCTCGAGCAAAAATATGCTATTTTATGTATTTATTCCATTGATCGCATTATTATTCAGTCCATTTTACTTCTGTTTTGCATGCAGTATGCATAGACTGCTGGCATGCCCACTACTGGTCACGAAGTAAAAAAACATTGTGAGCAAACGAGCATCTTTGTTCAGTCCTTGTTTTTGTTCCAATTAGCTAAATTGAGATGGTTTATATTCTAAAAGTGTAATGCTTCTGCTACACAAGTTGTACGGGTTCTACGGAGTTCCTATACCCTGAATCTTTCTCTTTTGAGCAAAATATTCAAAAGCAAATCAAATATGAGTATATAGTCGTTTTGTATATCGTCCAAACTTCAAGGATAGAAATAAAATGTTGGAACATCACATGTTATCATCGACTCGATGAGCGTGGTGTAATCGTTTGTCTTTAACTTGACACATATTTATTCGAAACTTTTATGAATGAAAATTAATTAATAAGCATAAATATACATATATACTATAGTTATCAATATCAGTTATCAAACCAAGCCTTAACGACTACAATAGATACATATACACAAGTCTTATAGCTTTAAGTTAATGCGCTATGCCTGCTTGCATGTTATTTCTTAACTGCTTATTTATTTTATCTAATTAACTGCATCAGACATTTGTAACATTACCTTAGCTGGCGAGTAATAGATAATCCATAACATTTTACACGTTACTGGTAAAACAAACTAAATTGCTTCCAAACTTTATTAGTCTATATAAATAAGGATTTCGTTGATATCTAAAACACAAAATGTTTAACTAGACTTACTTTGTGTTAAAACTGAAGAGAATGTTTGTTAGTTTAATTGTTTCCGCGACTAAGCATAACTGTGGTAAATGTTTTTGAGCTGAAAGACTAGAGAGAAGAGAATTAGCCAATAGCATCCATTGTCAACTCTTGTGTGTGAATGAATAGTGGACCAATCAGTGTCACTCTTATATTGTGCCCATGGCCTAAAGTGTATAACGTGTTTTAGGGGCAATGAGATATGAACAACAAGGCTAAACTCTTTCAAACTGTTTGATTGTTTCAAAAATTCTCGCTAATGTACAAAATGATTACTTGCATAGCCGTTCCTAGTTTTGGACTTATAAATTTAGAGAAGTCAGCTAGTTGATAGCACTTACCATCAACGTTTGGGCTACTTTCATCACATAGTAGGATTTTGTTATCTCTCTTCTAATGAAACATCCCATAAATTGCGGTCTTTTTTATTTGTATTATTCCAGAACATATAGGCTCGGCATGGCCAGTTGGTTAGGGCGTTCGACTCGTAATCTGAGGGTTGCGACTTCGAATCCCCATCACACCAAACATTCTCTTTTAGCCGTGGATGCATTGTAATGTGAGGGTCAATCCCACTATTCGTTGGTAAAAGAATACCCTAAGAGTTGAAGGTGGGTGGTGATGACTAGCTGTTTTCCTTTAGTCTTACAATGCTAAATCAGGGACGGCTAGCGCACTTTGCCTTCGAGTAGCTTTGCGCGAAATTCTAAAACAAACAAACAAACAAACAAATCATAGACGGTATATAGTTGATATTCGTCTTTCAACGCGTCTCAGGTGGTTTTACTGATTTCTAATTGGTCCTAAAATTGCTCTGATTTTAGTCTCGAAAATTGAATCAACCTTCCTCATACTAATTCTCGGGATCAAAAGAAACTAAAACAATGTGTTTAGTTTGAACCTTCCGATCATTATAATCTAATCGCTTCCGTATTCGAAAAGTAATGAATCTCAAGTGTTTTTTCTTTAGTTTTAGATACTGGGGCAAATCTGCATAGGGCTTCCTGTGATAGCCTATCGAATTGATAGAAAAGAAGATCGGCAGTTAGTTACCAACTTTCATCACTAACTAAATCTTGGGCTGTACTCTCATTCAATAGTGGGATTTGACAGTCACTGTTATAACACACCAAGAGCTCCAGTATCAGAAGAATAATTGTGCAACAACGTAATGCAAACGAAAGAACCCGGATTCACGGTTCGACAATCAACCATTCAAGCTAAGCCCTGCCCCTCTAAAATGACTAAAAATTAAGATTTTCACCAAACCACTGTAGATACCTTAGACTTTCCTTATAAAGCATAAAGAAGTCAAATGTTTTATCCTTTTCAGTTACATTTTATCAATTAATAATTTTAAATAAAGACATAAAGAAATCAAATGTTTTATCCTTTTCAGTTACGTTTTATTAATTAATAATTTTAAATAAAAACATAAAGAAGTCAAATGTTTTATCCTTTTCAGTTACGTTTTATTAATTAATAATTTTAAATAAAGAGTTTTTGTTTTGTTTTGTTTTGTTTTTAATTTTGCGCAAAGCTATACAAGGGCTATGTGCGCTAGTCGTCCCTAATTTAGCAGTGTAAGACTAGCGGGAAGGCAGCTAGTCATCACCACTCACAGTCAACTCTTGGGCTATTCTTTTACTAACGAATTGTGGGATTGAACGTGACATTATAACGCCACTACGGTTGAAAAAGCGAGTCGAGCACCCAAACCACCTGACCATGCTAGACCATTAAATAAAGATAAAATTAATACATGATCTAGAATATATTCATCAACCACATTTTCTGAAATAGTCTAATCTATGCAAGTGCAAAGTAACAGAAAACTGAACATTTTTCCTACATATACACTTTTCTTGCCAGATAACTGACTTCTTGCAGTTATTTTATATTAGTTGTTAAATTTATATGCAGTTTCAGGATAGAACAAACAGGACAAAAGCATTAAATAAAATTTAGGTTGAAACTTTTATAAGGTGCAAGTTGTTGAAACACTTTTTTTGCGCGTATCAAATTAATTGAGGATTGTTAGTAGAATAGTGGCTACATTTCAAATTTCTGGAGATTTATTGAGAAGTATAAGAATATAACGAAGACTGTTCCGTTACTAGAGTTAAAATACACAAGTAGAGGAATAGTGTTCCAAAAGATTACATAAATATTATGCTGTAGAAGTAATACTGCATTTATTTAATTAACATATAAACTATTAACACCTCACGAACGAAAAACTTCTGTATTACGAAGTTACACTTACAAATTAGATGGATGGCATGTCTTACACCAATATCGTTTTCTACTGCTAGCAGCCTAGTCACGTGACGACACAAACATCCACACTCAGATACGAACGTTAAAGTAAACCAGTGCAATTTTAAGCATGTCCGATAATATTGGATACGAAATAAACAAATATACACCAACTCATCAACATTATTTCCACTTTAAACAAAACTGACCGACGCAATATTAAAACACACAAGTTTACATTAAATAATAGACTCAAAATATATTTCGGAAATGAGAAAAAAATGTGTAAAGACGATTATACGTAAACATTTAACACACACACCCTCCAAAAAAAACCAATAACATGATAGTGAGTAGTTGATTAAAGTGACAAAGCAATCAATAATTCAAAATATACCAACATTGTAATAATTGTTTTAATGTGATCGCTATATTAGTATGACAACATAAACAGTAACTAAAAAATATTAACAATACGATAATTGTCTCAGCGTGAGCATCAGCTTAATCTAAGAACAGAATCAATAATTTAAAACGTACCAGTAAACTTGTAATTTTCACAGTTCAAACATTTAGTTAATGTGACAACATGATCAGTAATTTCAAACATAACAAAACACTATAATTGTTTTAGTGTGAATAATAGGTTAATGAAGAAAAGAGACGATAATACGAAACAACTAATAACAATAGAATTGTTTTAATATGAGTTGCGTATAGATGTTACCCGAGGAGCATGGCCGAGCGCGTAAGGCGTGCGACTCGTAATCCGAGGGTCGCGGGTTCGCGCCCGCGTCGCGCTAAACATGCTCGCCATCCCAGCCGTGGGGGTGTATAATGTGACGGTCAATCCCATTATTCGTTGGTAAAAGAGTAGCCCAAGAGTAGGCGGTGGATGGTGATGACTAGCTGCCTTCCCTCTAGTCTTACACTGCTAAATTAGGGACGGCTAGCAAGATAGCCCTCGAGTAGCTTTGTGCGAAATTCAAAAACAAACAAACAGTTACCCGAGGATCATTGTAAAAATAATGAAGTGAGTAGAATGGGCAGAGGAGAAATGCCACCGCAACTAAAATATAAACAATTTATTTCCAGTTTGCAAACTAAATGGGAGGTAACTTTGCAAGAATAAATACAGCATTAACTACACGCTTCAAAAGAACTACTCTTGTTTTTTGAAACGTTACTTATAAAATGAGGTGAGATACGAGTAACAGCTGAACTTACTTAGAGACTTTACAAAGAACATATTGTGGTGACAATGGACGTGGTGTTATCCTATACCTAAGTCTTTTTTGGTTTTACCAAGAAACATCACAACCTGAATTTTACCTCTCTCTTACTTCTATAGTTTAGCTACGTTATTAGACAAGACATATTATTAGCTACAAGATGCGATAAAAACACCTACTTATACCAAACATGTCACATAACCCACTTCAATGTGAGCAGGATATTAACGCGACAACATACGCAATGAGATAAGTCATATCTACAACGTAAGCTATCTTATATTAGTGTTAACAGAATTTAATAGAAAAACTTAATCAATGAACAAGTTGTGCTAACTCCATAAGCTGCCTTATGAGACAAACTGTGTTATACGCCATAACCCAGTGGTTCTCAAACTTTCTATACAGCGTCATCTTTTTCTTGTATGTGGTACTTGACGCTCTCCACCCAGGTAGATGTAATAGTAAAATTCCAATTTGTCATTAACATTACATACTAAAAATTACGGTGCACCTCTGGTTCAAACAGACATGCAAGTATATAGTAAGGAAATGTTTTGTGAGATGTACTTATCTATCAACAAGAGGGATGTACTTGTTTATTGGAGCTTGATAAATGACACACACCAATAGTTGGAATAGTTCGTCCAATAATATGCAAGCTGATAAAAAAAGCACGAGGCAGACACATAGAGTCATGTCGAAGTTTACACATGTTAAGAGACGCCAACAGTATGACTGTTTTATAAACGTGGGTAGAGAAGAGGACGAAGTAGTATTCTAAGATTTGTTTTGGGGGCCCTTCCCTCAAAGATACATACCAATGTCATAAGCTATAATGTGAACAGAATGTTAATGCAATAATATAACCAATGACACCATAAATTATCTTAATATGATCAGCTGGTGAATGAAACAGCATAATAAATAAAACAAATCATGCCGATACCGTAATCTATCGTAATACAAGCAGATAGGTAATGGAAAATAATCGATGAAACAAGTCATGCAGACACCATGAGGTATTTCAATACAAGCAAACGGTTAATGCAACAACATAAGCAAAACATGCCGACACAATAAACTATATTGTCTAATGCAAGAGGAAGTTTAAACTATTTTTAATTAAGAAACAGGTTGATGAAATACTTAAGCAAGAGTTATTATCGCTATCTGAGAGTAAGCAATTACTTTAAATATTTTCTACTTGATGATATTATTTTCGGGGATAGGTGTCTTCTAGTTTCCAGAATTGGAGTGTCTAAATATATATATATATATAAACATTTCTCCTACGCCCGTGATCAAATGCATATTTTTAAGTTTCCAAATATCTTAAGATAAATCTTCTGAAAGCTGTGTTTGATATGTTATTTTTTGTTATTGGTAAGTGCATTTGTATTGTAGTTCAACGAAACTAGTTTTTAAATAAGACAAAATGTTTTCAAAGTTATTTTGCTTCCTTCTGTTTCATCTGCTTTTAATTTAACGTGAAACATCTTCCATTGCGTATTTTATTAGTTATGAGCAAATTAGTTTAATTCCAATTTAAAAATCATAATACTGAGTGAATCAATTTCTTCGTATATATTACTGATACTCTTCTTCTCATGTTTGGAATGTTAGAATGATCATATTAAACTATTTATGATATTTTATGAATACGTTTTTAATCACGTTAAAATGTTATAACTATCGTGTTGGATATGTTATTGGAAAGAATGTTTCAAATACATACTGTTGTTTGTTTTTATTTAAATATAAACTTTTCGACTATTTTATCGCAGAGGAGAGTTTGAAGCTTTGCAACTTTTCTATGAGATCTATCACTGGGCTAACGTAGTTTGTAATATATATAAAAATAAGAAAAGGGTGTTCCAAACATTATCATCAGGCTGTGTGATCATTGGTTTGTCATCTGGGTTCATGCAACTCTTAGCGATAAAACACAGTAACACTTCTATAGATGTTTTTGGAAACCTTCTTGATAACTTAATATATTATTAGGACAACTCTAACTGCACCAAATATTAAATTTACAGCTTTAAATGTAATATGAGAATATCTACAACAGCAAAGGTACACAAATAAAGAGCCAAGTTAGTCTATTCATCATAAACTGTTTTTTATATTGTATATTCCTAGCAAGACCGGTATATTATATTAGATATATTATCTACTGCATTCGTTTTTAGCTCTGACCCTTATATGTAGATTAACTTCCTCTGATCAAATTTACTAACAATAAAAGTTGAAATCTTCATAGGCTATTAAATCATTGCTCTAAAACAAATAAAAATAAATATTTAGTTTCTCTGTTACTTCTAATAAGATTTGAAGTAAATATTAATTAAAAACAGAAATTGACGTTGTTCCACTGAACACAATTTTTATTGGTTGACAATTTTACTGTTCTATAAAATAACTTAGTCATTTTTGTCACTATTTTCCATCTGATTAAAGAATAAGCTTAATAAAAACTTGTTGTTCCAACATAAGATAGTTCGTTTAACTCTTCAAGTGGAATTATAAAAGCTTACTATTCAACAGTGCTGGAGCTTATGAGTCGCTTTGGACTTACATGAGTTTTTATATATTTAAAATATTTAGGTTATCTCATCAAAAGTACTCCAAACATGGAAGATAAATCGATAGCAATGCGAAGTCTAATAACCACTCTTTTCTCTCCAATCAAACAGGCATTCAAGCCACTGTCTGTTTCCCTTGCGTAAGTCTTTAGCTATTTCAGCTCTAAGCGTGGGGGCTTATAAAACTAAAATTTAGGGTTCATTCCTTGCGGGGACAACAGTATCCATCGCTAGTTGTGTAACTTTCTATTTAACAAACAAACACTGACACAGGCGTAAATTAAATAGCATTTTAAACACTTGGTGTTACAAGTACTAGGCATAGTTTCGAACGAAGCATCTTTAATAGAAAAATTATACATTTCTGATAATAGTTGTAAACAAAGAATTTAAAAAAAGCTCAATTAATATGAAATAAACCAATTTGACCTAAGAGATCTTCTAGTTCACCACACAAAACACATGACATGCAACAAAAATTACCCATAATTCATACATTCAACAACATTTGTTAGAAATAAACTAATTAAATAAAAAAATCTATCAAACTGTCCTTTTAGTACAATTGCTAACTTTGTCATACGAAACAAAAGTATAATAAACTAACTTCTCTATCATTTTGATAAACCATATCTTTAGTTAATGTAGTAACTCTAACTCATCTAAATTATAAGTTATAATTAGAGTTAGGGATGGGTAAATTTTTAAGTTCCGAAAACTTTCTAATAACTGTAAACATAGTGCAAATAGTTGTTTACGTTTTTGCCAGAGAGAGATAACTCAGTCATAAAACAATAAAAAAAACTTTAGTCGCACGTAAAAAAATTATTGAACGTCATCCATAACAAAAAGAAAGATAATAATAATAATTACTATAAAAAAGTAAGCTTTTGAGTTAAATGTACATTACGGTTAGATCATTAATACTTTTGTTTGCTAGCTACACGAGGGCTATCTGAGCTAGCCGTCCCTAATTTTGCAGTATAAGACCAGAGAAAAGGCAGCTAGACATCACCACCCACCACCAACTATTAGGCTACTCTTTTACCAACGAACAGTGGGATTGATTGTAACATTATAACTCCCCCACGGCTGAAAGGGCATGTTTGGTGCTTTTAGTTTCCATATTATGTATCTTTGTATAGTTTAACAGCATCTTGACGTTCTGTAAGGTGAACGCTAGGATTATTTTGTTCGAAGAAGCTTTGTCTCCGAAACTGTAGTTTATGTGATCGTTTGAAAGGGGTTTGATGTAGAAGCGTTCATATTTCCAACTAAACTTTCACGTGGTTACTTAAACGCCTTCATATGGTCATTGAAAAGTGTTATGTACTGAATATTTTATATAGTCAACTAGTTTGAAATACAACGATTTCATGCTGCCAGACCGAACTATTTCTTCTACCATTTGAAAGTATGTTCGTAACAATGTTTGGTATTTTCAATCAAAACAACGCCTCATGTTACGTAAAGTTGAACAGTAACTTCAGAGATTCTAAGATTTAGTCATAGTCATTAATTATGAACTAATGACCACGAGGTAGAAAACTAGTTAGCAGCCACCAGGCCTTTCTTAACTGCATGACAGGTTAAATAAAAGGCCATGCCCAGCTCATTCCATAATGAAGTGTCCATGTTGTCATATATAAGCGATAATAGATAAGTAGTTGATGAGGTCATTCTTGTTTAAAATTATTCCTCTGTTATTTATTGAAACTATTATATAATCATCTAATAAAAGTATTTCATTTTATTATTTATGTCCATGTTGTCATATAGTGATGTTCTGTGCTCTTGAAGTCATTACCATGTTGTCATATAGTGATGTTCTGTGCTCTTGAAGTCTTTACCATGTTGTCATATAGTGATGTGCTGTGCTCTTGAAGTCATTACCATGTTGTCATATAGTGATGTTCTGTGCTCTTGAAGTCTTTACCATGTTGTCATATAGTGATGTGCTGTGCTCTTGAAGTCATTACCATGTTATCATATAGTGATGTTCTGTGCTCTTGAAGTCATTAGCATGTTGTCATATAGTGATGTGCTGTGCTCTTGAATAATTAAGAAGTATTCTTTATTGAAATTTTTAAATGATCGCCCAAATTTACAGCTAAAGCTTCATGTGGTCATCTAAATGATTTTATTTGAACTTTTAATATGTGCTATATTGAAACCTTTATACAGTCATCTAAAAGTGTTTCATACTTTCATATAGCGTCATTTATACGTTTTAGCTTTAAGGATCCTTTTGTTTGTTGTTAAGCACGAAGCAGCATGATGGGCTATCTGTGCTATGCCTACCACGAGTATCGAGGTTACGATTTTAGCGCTGTGAGCTCTGATTTGCCCTTGAGCCACTAGGGGGCATTTAAAAGGAACTTACTTTTTAACATCTCTAAATAGCGAAGGACGATACTCATTTTGATAAACTTGTATAGAACTTTTTGAATAAAAATAATTGTATTAGTGTTGAAATATTTCAAAACTATATTTAAATTCACTAGTTGCCTAAAATATTTCATGTTTAGTTTAGATATATAAACATTGTGGTTTTAAATCGTTCTATAGTTAAAGTATTGCTTATTTTGAGAAGTGACTTGTAAAAGATCTTAAGGCGTTTGTTTACAGTTACGGCATTCCACGAAAGGTGTACTGCGAGTGTGATAAGACACGTTTTGTTATTGTTTTATAAACAAAATGTCTGTTTTGGAAGATAACCTTTGAGTCTTTTCATCAGGACAGAGAAAGGGAATATGGATTCAAAGGGAATAAAGTTAATGTGAGAGAAAACATCATTCTCAATGGAATGGCAATGCATGATTGGTTATTTAAAGTACGCCTCTCAACGAACTAGCACTGTGAAGATCATTACAATAACTATGAGAAGGTGGATCAGGGATCATATGTCCTAAAGGAATATAATTACTGAGGATCTCTGGTCGCCCAACACAAGGAAAATATTACTGATAGAGGGAAAAATGTGATATTACTGTACCCACAATAAAAACTGTATTACCCTAATATGTTCGTAAGTTTAACAAATCTATTGACACATAATTACTGTTAAATCAGGAGATCTCATAACTGAACAGAAGATATATTGGTTTACTGAAATGCTTGACTTCGCTAACTTTGTTATTAAATATGGGATATTAACAACAGATAATTCAACGGAAAGATAATATGGTGGAAATCATTTGGAACCCAAAATAATGTGACTTTCGAAACCAATTCGTACACTACATCAACAGTGAAAACAACTGGAATATAAACTGTCCCTTAATTTAGTTTTATTTTATTATTATACTGAATTCAGCATTGTTTTAGCATGTTTTATCTTCTCTAATTATAATGTTATCTGTCTTTTACGAGATTGCAAAAGTAAATTTAATGGATCAAAATGTTCCGCATATTTCCATGCATGTAAAATTAAATGAAAGTTTTTTTCACGTTAACAGCTTTCACACAGTGATTCAGCGAGTTTCATGTAATTTTACAGGAGCTGAGAATTCTTATCCATATTAAAATAATTCCATAGAATAACATGCGTATTGTAAAAAGATACTTTCGATTGTAAACTGTACAAAATCTTTAATTTCATGTCGTGACTCTGTGATTATGGAAACGCACAAAAACTACATCATTTGAAAAAGCAAGAAATTGATTCACTGGTTTAAAATGACACCAAGTTACAACTATTATAAACAAAAGTTTTCATAGTGTAGAATAGCAGAGAAATGTAAAAACAAAACAGTTTTCCACAACCAATCAAAATCGTTTCACGATTGTGAATTAAGTCGAACTTTGAAACGGAAATTGGCAGTTTTATACCGATGACTGCACGAGATATCAATTGTTAAAAAAAGTAACTCGTGAGAATGTTTCTGAAGACAAACTTCCGATATTGTCTTGCTAGCTTCCAAGCATAAGACTAGGTCAGGACGAATTAACTACAGTCCTGCAGAACCACTAATTATATTAGTCACATATATTCTTGCGTGATTTAAAGAGCGACAGAATACACAACAAATCCAAGATTTGTAAGAAAGACGTAAAGATCTCTAGTACACTAGTATGTGAAATAGGCACTAAAAGAGAAATCCGCTATTTCTTCACAAAATGGATTATTCCATCAGTTGAGTTTGTTAAAAACCAATAGTGTTTGCTCTTTATCTTTTTAATGAGCCACAAGGTTTTATATTAGCCTTAAAATGTCAGAACCAGATTATTATCACCCCGCTCCATGCTCTCTGATAATCAATACAATGCTAGGAAACGGAAAATCTACAATACCAATGCATCACAGCAATTGATTGTTAGGATACGAATAACCTGCAACATTAATACATCTTACATTGTTTGTTTGTTTGTTTTGAATTTCGCACAAAGCTACTCGAGGGCTATCTGTGATAGCCGTCCCTAATTTAGCAGTGTAAGACTAGAGAGAAGGCAACTAGTCATCACCACCCACCGCCAACTCTAGGGCTACTCTTTTACCAACGAATATTGGGATTGACCGTCACATTATAACGCCCCCACGACTGAAAGGGCGAGCTTGTTTACAAACAAAATGTTAGAATATAAATAATCTACAATACGAGTTTACCATAAGAATAGAATGTTAAAATACAAACAACTTGCAACATGAGTTAGCTTTAAGAACACAATGTTTGAATCTAAGTAACATACAACACGAGCTCACCGTATGTATATAATGTTAGAATATGAATAACCTGAAACTTGATTTTACCTTAAGAATACAAGAAATGTAAATAACACAAATCTGTAAATTTTCCATTACTCAGTCACGCATATTTCTAAAAGAATATGCATTTTTTTTCTATCACGCAATGAATGTTTACAAATTAGGAAAACAAAATTCTTTCTGAAATAAAATTATTAATTCGTTTACTACAATGAACACTTTTTATTATTATATTTATTGTGTTCGGGTTGTAGAACGATCAATAAAACTCTCACGTCGAAATTGGTCTAGAGAAATCTATAGCTAGTGGTTGTCAACATTTTAAGTGTAACAAAAGGTATTCCGATTTCAATAAAAATAGTTCACTTGTGTTAAAGTAAATGTGACGTTTTGTGAAAATATGTATGTGATGATGAAAATGGATATCATCTCCGGATTTAGTGTACAGGAATTACTGCAGAACATGTACAAAATTCAAGACAATAAAACAAACGCAAGTTTGTGTAATCTAAACCACGAGCTCACCGTGAGTACAATAACATTCAGTTATAAACTGGAATAACAAAGATTAATTGATCTTTATGCCATTTAACATTCACATTTAACAGTACACATTCCACTTCTTTTTGTTGTTGTTGTCGTGTTATTATTCTTTCTTTTTCTTATTTTATTTAGGATATATACAAAGATCAGTAGCCACAAGCACCGAGAAATATGGTTGTACTTGTGTCTTGGTAATGTTACGCGAAATTATGCTTTTGGTCTCTATTCTTTGTTTGTAAAAGAAAAAGCAATAGCTTCCTTTATTCTCGTAATAAAAATAATTCAATGTTTCGTTATCTGCGTTTCTACTACACACCTTGTACTTGGCATCGTAATTTTAATCAACAAAACGTTAAAGTGATTGAGAGAAAGGCAGACATGCAGGCAAACAAATATATGAAGATAGACAAAAAAAAACACCTTTTACCAACTAGCTAATACTGAGCAACCTTTTTCTATTAATTATATACGCCATGTAGAAGACAGAATGCCAGTAAGTGTAGTCGCCTCTGCTGGTCGGGTTTATTTCACTTCTACGTTGCTGGAACACACACGTGCTACACAAACAGTAACATACAACTTCCACCTGGGACTCAGTAAGGCTTCCCTTCAGAACACTTGTCAAATACATTTCTATTACTGATCCTTGTTTCCATGGTAACATAATGTTTGAACAAAATGTACTAATCAGACTGTTTTGGAAATTCATTTCTAAATAAACAAGTTAACTGTTTTGTTAATGTTCGATAATGTTTTATGTTTTTCATGGTATTTTCTAAATGCGAAGGGTAAATTCATGTGATTTGTTAAGCGTTTTACAGGATCTAAAAGTCAGAGTGCAATAAATCTAACTAATAAAAAGTGTTCGAATGTATTCTCCCATACATTTGTTTCTGATGTATTCACTGACCTTCACGAAAAGGTTCTATACAATTCTAAAGATCTTTCTTAAGGACTATACTGGATTTTGCAAAATAGATTAAAGACATTATTATGTTTAAGATCATCAGTCCTATAATATGCGTCCCGGCATGGCCAGGTAGTTAAGGCACTCGACTCGTAATCTGAAGGTCGCGGATTCAAATTCCCATCACACCAAACATGCTAGCCCTTTCAGCTGTGGGGCGTTATAAAGTGACGGTCAATCCCACTATTCGTTGGTAAAAGAGTAGCCCAAGAGTTGATTGTGGGTAGTGATGACTAGCTGCCTTCCCTCCAGTCTTACACGGCTAAATTAGGGACGGTTAGCGCAGATAGCCCTCGAATAGTTTTGCGCGAAATTCAAAACAAACCAAACCTATAAGATGCCATACGAATTGTTTGATATTATAGAAGGTTTACGAATTCCCTTTTGCAAAACCTAAAAATAGTTCAAAAAATACGAAAATCCTGTATAATAGTGCAGGGTGTTCGGAAAGTCACTGTGCGGTTTTGTAATCATATTTTATTCAGTCTATTTCAAGCCAGCATCTGATAGCGGTGTTTAGAAACAATATAAGAAGGATCCAGGCCTGTATTGATGCCAACGGGGGTCACTTTCAACATTGTTTATAATTGTCATTCATATTTACCTCCTGTATTCTATATTGAAACATGTCTGTTAATATATATAAGTGCACAGTGACTTTCCGAACAGCCTGTATAAGAGGAACTTAAAAGTCTCATGAGACCTTTAAACCAAAAAGATTAATGTTATAATCCCTCTAGAAACCTAAGAGTGTCTGAATTTCATGAATTTTGCATCCTGTAAAACTACTGTTTCAATTCACTTTTGCTTTATTTTGTATAGAACTATTAACATAGAGTAGTATAATTGTTGTAGAATGTACTACATTATAGGAAATGTGAAATTTTCGATAGAATAACCTAATGGAGTGCTTACATGAGTTTTTATAATAGTATATTACAAGACAGCAACAGTCAAAATTGTGCAGGACTGGGTAATTGTATTTCAAGTTACCATAAGCACACTATTTAATTATATATATTTTTTATTGGAATACTAATTTACACTTTCGTTGAAGATAAAAATAAGAAATAGTTTTTAACAGTGAAGTGGAAAAAAAGAAAATATTTTCCAGTATAACTTCTGAAACAAACAAATATTTTCCAGTATAACTTCTGAAACAAACAAATATTTTCCAGTATAACTTCTGAAACAAACAAATATTTTCCAGTATAACTTCTGAAACAAACAAATATTTTCCAGTATAACTTCTGAAACAAACAAATATTTTCCAGTATAACTTCTGAAACAAACAAATATTTTCCAGTATAACTTTGAAACAAACAAATATTTTCCAGTATAACTTCTGAAACAAACAAATATTTTCCAGTATAACTTGAAACAAACAAATATTTTCCAGTATAACTTCTGAAACAAACAAATATTTTCCAGTATAACTTCTGAAACAAACAAATATTTTCCAGTATAACTTCTGAAACAAACAAATATTTTCCAGTATAACTTCTGAAACAAACAAATATTTTCCAGTATAACTTCTGAAACAAACAAATATTTTCCAGTATAACTTCTGAAACAAACAAATATTTTCCAGTATAACTTCTGAAACAAACAAATATTTTCCAGTATAACTTCTGAAACAAACAAATATTTTCCAGTATAACTCTGAAACAAACAAATATTTTCCAGTATAACTCTGAAACAAACAAATATTTTCCAGCATAATAAAACAAACAAATATTTTCCAGTATAACTTCTGAAACAAACAAATATTTTCCAGTATAACTTCTGAAACAAACAAATATTTTCCAGTATAACTTCTGAAACAAACAAATTTTCTAGTATAACTTCTTAAGCAAACAAATAAAGGGACAATTCTACGACCACTATAGCAATTAACTGTTGTCCACCAAATGGTACGTCTTGAAATCCAATATTAACCCTAAAAAAAACTAAAATAAGTCAGTTTCAACATTTAAAATTATTGAAAATTTAAAATAAAATTTAAAATTCAAATAAGCGTTGCCCAGTGATGATAATAGAGTAAATAATAATATCATTCATTATAAGTAAGTAATTTGTATTTGTATGAAAATGGGTATTTTTACATTTAGTAAACGTATTAAGAATCTAGGTATGTCTGTATATTATGAAAATATTTATTTCCTGCCAGTCAAAAACATTGGTTATTGTAGTGCTACCTGTTAGAAATTATGTGCTGGTAGTTCGTGGTCGCTTAATAATTTTCGTTATTTATCCATCACATCTCCCTACAAAATGTATTTTACTAAGGTTGATAACACTTTTAGGATCTTCTGAAAAGATTGTTTTAAAACTCGATACTGAAGAATCATTTCATTAAAACTGTAAATTCGAAAATTCTGTAAAGCACCATATCACATATATTGATAAGACCGGTTTCACACGTAGAGGGACATAAATATGTTTCTTACTGCAGTTTGGTGAGACACGCTTCCATTGATTTGGTTTGTTTTGAATTTCGCGCAAAGCTACACAAGGGCTATCAGCGCTAGCCATCCCTAATTTTGCAGTGTAAGATTAGAAGGAAGGCAGCTAGTCATCACCACCCACCGCCAACTCTTGGGCTACTCTTTTATCAACGAATAGTGGGATTGACCGTCACATTATAATGCTCCCACGGCTGAAAGGGCGAGCATGTTTGGTGTGACTAGCTTCGTAATTGCTGTATAAGCGTGCAATTTGTTGTAGCTCGATGAAACAAATTTATATCACAGCGACACATAAATGCTTATCCTGTTTCTCGATCAGTCACTTTTTATACATTATCTATTTGTGAGATTTCGCGCAAAGCTACTTGACTGATAGTACGTTACTAATCCTAATTTGAGGTGATAGACCAGACGGAAAATAGCTAGTCAACGTCACTCACTCTCGGGTTTATTTTATTTCTACGTTGCTGGAACACACACGTGCTACACAAACAGTAACAGCACTGGGCTACTCCAACGAATAGTGAGATAGACAGTAACATAATAATGTCCCCATGGGTGATAGAGCAAGCATTGTTCGGTGACGAAATTCGAACCCGCAGATTACGAGTCGGGTGTCCTAACCAAAAGGTTATATCAGGCCTAGTTTTAGAGACAGTGAAACATAAATGTATATAGTGTGTATCGCGATGAAATAAGTTTTACATGTGGTGAAACGTAACTGTTTATCCTGTTATTCTTTGATTGCCATAGCAATACACTATGTGAATCTATTACAGTAGACATTTCTTCAAATATGCAAAAAAAATATATAAATGTTTATTACACAGACATAATTGTTTCAAGCGTTAAGTCACCATGTTATAAATTATATTTCTTACGAAATGAACATTTGTGTGTAAGACTTTTCTCAACAGTTATATACTTTATATGGTGATCAGATCAGATCAAATGGATTTTTTGCTATTTCAGTTAATTATTACCTATAAAAATTATAGTATTTAAAACTATTGCTAATAAACAATAAAATCTTGTAAAACAGTTTTTTTATAATTTTTCACTGTTTCTATGTCGGTCAGTGGTCAGTTAAGAAATTTACAACGTTAAATCAGGGGTTCGATTCTGCGCGGTAGATAGAGCGCAGATAAGCATTGTGTAGGTTTGCTCTAAAACAAAAACAAGCATTTTTACACGTAAAGTTCAAGTTCTTAAGCTTCCTTGGTAATTAGATTATAAACAAGCATCTTAAAGTCGATAACTGTTTTGCTTTTTTTTAGTTTTAACACCAATCTGCCTGCTTTCCATCCAACTGGAGATTTAAATTGTGTCATGCTTTACATTTTTCATTAAAATTACAAAACAGCAAGTTTAATTGATCGTTCTCGACTACCATTAGTTCCTAGAAAACTTTGGACTAGAATTAAAAACCCATCATATAACACAATAGTTCACAAAGATAAAAGTTGGCATTACAAATTACGTCATGAGTGGCCTTCATGGAGACGGATTGATCAAAATTACTTTCATGTTTAAAATGATCCACTCTATTTAAAGACATTCTTTACTCTGAAACAATAGAATTTCTATGGTTTTATAAGACTTCGTATTCTCTCTTGAGAGGTATAAAACTTTTTGAAAAGACCATTGTGTTTGATAGTGTTTGTATGTTAATTAGTTTCATCTATATCTGTCCTTTCAAACCCCCTGTATTCAAATGTCCCAAATCCTCATGCAAGTGTTATTAATAAACGTGTGTCCTCTCACACCGTACGTTTTTCAGTGCTTATTTAATCTCTAACTCAGACATCCATTAGTGCTGCTCTACCTAATTCTTTCAGTAATTCTTATGCTTAGACTGACATTACAGTTTCAACTTCCCCTTCATCGAAAACCTCAACCATGCAGAAATATTATTCAACCAAATGGATAGATTTAAACGTGCTACCCACACAGTTTGTTAGTTTCAAAATTCTGCCCAAAGCCTCATAACAAACCATCATCTCATCACTGTCCCTAATTTTGAACCTATAGATCGGAGGGAATGAAACTCATCAACAGCACCCTCCGTCAACTCTTGAACTATTATTGTTTGATATTATAGTGGGATTGGACCGTCACCAATAAATCACATATACACACACCTTCGTAAAGTGTAAACCACGAATTTCTAGATTAACACTACCTGTCCACTAATTTTTACTCCATGCCTGGCTCATAAATTGCAAGCTCAAACGGTATCATTAAAGCAAATTTTAAGAAAAATGATTGAATTCAAAAGCATTTTAACATTAACATTCATAACAGATTTCTTGATAACGTGGACCACACTTATTCTAAAAAAAATACAATATCGTAAATACTTTGTGAACATGACACTAAGATACATACTTGACTCCATAATAGTAAGTGTAAAATATCTGCGATTAAAAATGCATTTAGTTCACGATAATCCAGGCCTTGGACATTAAACTTTCAATACTCTTTGATTTAAGCAGCGTCACAAACAATTTTCAATGCAAAAGCCTAACATATAACCATAAAATTGCTTCAAGCAACGAGCACATCTTCCAAATTAAAAAAAAACACAAAAAAACACGGAAACAAGTAAATATTTTCCTTCAAAATGAAATGTTATAAGTGCCTGTTTCCATGGTTACCTAAAATCTAACTTCACCTGTCGTTGAATTTACTGAATCAGACTTGAATTAATATACACCCTGGGCCGAAAGGGCCTCAGGCCCAAGTCCTCTGACGGCTTCACTGAACAAAATTATATGATCCACACTATAAGGATCACACTGCTTTGGGTAAAGCTTTTCTTGTTAACCAAGTTATAATTCACATATCTGTATCCATAAGCACGTTACTTATACTTGGTTAATGCAAAAACTACATGGATGAAAAGTGGAGGCGTTCTCTTTAACAACAAAGACCCGCAAATATTATTTTTAGTCATATTCATGACATAAACAAAAATAATATACTGAAGCATCTACAGCATGAAATAAGTGTTCCAATCATTCTTCAATTACTTTTAAGTTAATATTACCCGAATACGAAATCGAATTTACAAAGGTTGAGTCGTTATATTATCAAAAGGATTTTGAAGCCTCACAACATCGCCACATCCAAGATGGTCTATCTGACAACTTCGCTCTCAGCAATAGCTCTGCAACACATTTACCATCGCAAAAGGTTCATTTTTAAAGATTGTCACAGAATTAACAGTTTTTCAGCGACCCGTTTCAATAGTCCGATTACACAAAAATCCATAGAAGCTGCGCTAGCCACATGAACAGCATGTCTTCCTATAGAATAAGTATGGATACCCGTTTCATTCTGCAATTGCTCGAGGAAAACAGACAGCTGAATAGATGTGCATCTATGAAGCGAGCACGCGTGACTTGTATTACTTTCCAGACATATGTCCTTCGTATGTTGCGCATTGTACTGTTGCCTGGGCTTTTGTAACTGGCCTTTCATGTTCTTAGGTTTTCCACTATTAAAAGATGTGGAAGTTCACTTATCATGGCTATGGTCCAACTGATTACGGGTCTTTTTTTGGATGATCCTGAGTTTCCAAGTTGATCCATGATCCTTTGTTTCTTTTTTATGTCATTAGGTAGGCGAAATATCCTCGTATTTAAAAAGTCCTCGAGCAGAACACCTCTTTGTGATTTAAGTGCATGAATATTTTACATTTGAAATGGTTGTTACATACCTTTCCAAAAAGTGATCAATCTATAAATGTCAAACAATTTACAAATTTAGTTCTGTTTGCTACCGTGAATTCATATCGGCTGTGGTTGACATATGGTTAGCTCATTTGCATATTCTGGCCAAGCGCGTAAGGCGTGCGACTCGTAATCCGAGGGTCGCGGGTTCTCGCCCGCGTCGCGCCAAACATGCTCGCCCTCCCAGCCGTGGGGGCGTTATAATGTGACGGTCAATCCCACTATTCGTTGGAAAAAGAGTAGCCCAAGAGTTGGTGGTGGGTGGTGATGACTAGCTGCCTTCCCTCTAGTCTTACACTACTAAATTAGGGACGGCTCGGTGCAGTGGGCTAACAACCTACTCACTTAAATACCTGTTGAAGAATCCGCAAGCGATTGCGGCCCTATGTTCCTTGATGGAATCTAATGGTGATAACTAACTAACTATTTGCATATTCAAAACAATTTCAATGTAATGTACTCAATCCTGTGTTTCTGAAACTTCTGTCAGTATTACATCTAAAGAAACATAGGCTCCCTGACAAAACACGACATAATTCCTAAAACATTGTGACTTAGGACTAAAGGGATTGAAAGTACATTTTGTTTATTTTGATAAAATCTCTAAGAACAGATTTTAAATGATGTCCGGTTAAATCTAAGCTTAAAGTGGAATTTGTTGAATTATCAACAGTACCTCTTTAAAAGTATTATTTCAGCTACTCGTTTAGTACAAGTATGAAAATCATTTCAGAAGTTACTGTCAGCGGCCTGGTTATCCAAGAGTGTTTTACTATCAAGAGAGCATTCAACGTTATCTTAACATAATATTAATAATACATAATCATGAGAACACGACAAAAAACGGTTTTTTAATTAGTTGCTCAACGGAGTGATGCACAATTTTTTATAAATTTCATTCTTCGAAATTTCTCCTAACAAACAGATATTTTGTCATTTGCTTGTTTGGTTTATTTTGAATTTCGCGCAAAGTTACACAACGGCTATCTGTGCAAGTCGTCCCTAATTTAGCAGTTTAAGATTAGAGGGAAGACAGCTTTGTCTTTTGTATTTGAAACTTATACATACTTAAAATTATAAAAGGCAATACGTTCGTAATAAATAAAATATAAGAAACATAAGAACATGACGATAAGAATATGTGTTTTTAATTTCGCGCAAGGCTACACGAGGACTATCTGCGCTAGCCGTTCCTAGTTTTGCAGTGTAAGACTAGAGGGAAGGCAGCTAGTTATCATCACCAGCCGCCAACTTTTGGACTACTCTTTTACCAACGAATAGTGGGATTGACCGTTAATTTATAACGCCCCCACGGAAGAGGGGGCGAGCATGTTTCGTGTGATGGGGATTCGAATCCGCCACCCTCAGATTACGAGTCGAGTGCCTTAGGTACTCGGCTCCTAATCTGAGGTTTTGAATCTCCGTCACACCAAACACGCTTGTCCTTTCAGCCGTATGGCATTATAATGCGACAGTCATGCCTATTGGTAAAAGAGTAGTCCAAGAGTTGGCGGTGGGCAGTGATGACGAGCTGTTTTTCCTCTACTCTTACATTGCTAAACTAGGGACGGCTAGCGCAGATAGCACTTGTGTAGCTTTGCGCGAAATTCAAAACAAACAAACAATTATTGTTTCTAAATAATGTATCAATGCTTTTTAGAACTGATATTAAACTTCTAAAACAAATCCGAATTATGAACAGTGAACAAAGGTCTTTGTGACTCCTGCCTCCATGAAATATTCTGATCAATATGTTAATATATGACAAGGTACCAAATGTAGTGTACTATAATCAAGGCAATACACTCAGGTCTAAAGTCTGTTCTATGTTTCTAAAATATAAACTATACAAGTCCTACACATTATGCTGAGAAGAAAAAACCTTTTAAGTTCCGTGAAACAGATGTTTCGTAGAATTTTGGCTAACTACAAAATTCGCAGAAAACATAAACTTTTACGAGCCACCTAAAGTAACTGCAATCAATATTGTGAAGGTCAAGAAATCTATAGTTAAACACTGAAATCATACGTTCTGTCATATCTATTCACTTTTCAAATTTTGCAAATCATTTCATTCATAGTTTAGAAAACAGCGAGACTAATATAAGTATTGTTTTTTTTTATGAACATCAGTATTGTTAATTACATATTATTAATGTATTGATTTATGCACGTTTTGAAAATAAAAGTATTATTTCCAACAATGGAATGGTATTCCATTAACTTACACATAGTGTAAACCTATAGCAAAAACAAGTCTTGTTTATGTTTTTCGGGTGAGGAACTTGATTAACTTTACATAAAAAGATGTTGTTTGAAAATTTCACCATGTAATATGTTTATTTTCATCAACAGAAACTCAGTATTATTAGTACAACAGTCTTGTGAAAGTTTGTAAGGAGAAACCTTAGGAACGCTATTAATCATTTTATTATCAGGTTGTTGTAAATTTTCTACAACTTTGCATGTATGATACATTAGCTTAGCCCTAAGTTATTGAACCCGAAAAGAGGATTCCTTCTGACTGTTCGTTTATTTTCACCACAAATCTTTAAGGCAATTTTATACGTATATCTAAGTGTCTAAATAATTTTAATTCCAAAATATCTCGTCACATCTTAACACTTATTTAGCGTAAATCATGAAGACAAAAATTGATACTTTCGTTTCTATACCGCTGTAAAGAAATTTTAGCCTGTTGACAAAAGAAGCTACTTCTGAAATTTTTAAGACTTCCTGCCCATCCCATAAAATATCTTTATTTTTACAAGTAACCTATCATCACTTGAGAATATATTATCCGTTTCTCGGCTTCAAATCGTCTCATTCAGTTTTTGCATAGGCCTCAGTTAAAATCTTGCTATGGTGCGACATCAAGTGGTTTAATCATTTACTAATAAAATAAAGCTTTGAAAACAGCCATAAAGAAAATGTTAATGTCATTGGATAGAACAAAAATAAGACTGTCATGTATTAATAAAAAAACAGATTTAACAGGATTTTTTCTATAATTACTAAAAAGTTTCCTTTCGTTGAGGATTGCGAAAGTATTGGTGTTAAATTATACTTTGAAGATTAGAAAAATTGCCTTCAACAAGAAGACATTCGATAACTTGAACCTCATGTAACTTATACAGTTTACAGACGTGTCAAATGGGTAACAAAGAAATTTTTATCAAAAGCTTGATTAATTAACACAGTAATAAATGTACAATCTTTGAAGGTTGTGACGTCATCTGGTTTAAGTAGATTACCAAGGAACGGGAATATATATACAGTACGAAGTAAAGAAATTACATGGTCGAAGATTGCTTAAGACTTAAGATAGGTTTGTTGATGTTTGATTCATTCTTTAAAATTATGGCATATTTACATTGTAACAGATATACTATTGAGTTATTGAATTGCAATGTTTGCAAACACGAGGTTTTTCATTATGGTCACCAAGTAAAATAAAACTGCCATCAGATTGGATAAGGTTACTGTTTACTAAGGATGGTGGCAATTGAAAATTTTTGTGTAAAATGACACAGGTTTTTATTGCATATCGTTTATGTGTTGATCCCATTCGATTAACGTACACAAAGAATACAAGTCTGCAATACTTTTATTGTTTGAAATGTTTTCCATATTCTACGGCAATTGCTATATGCTGAATAAGAAAATGATATCCATTTTTCTCCATCACGTCCAGAGTCTTCACAAAACGTCATAAGTCAATAATTTCCATTGAAATCGAGTCACATCTTAAAATATTGACAACCACTGGCTATAGATTTCTTTAGACCAATCGCGAGGTGAGAGACTTATCAATCATTCTAGAACTCACGAGAAACACACCGCCACCATACCACAGTTAACAGGGAGCATGACGTATCATTTATAAATAGTTTTTGTTTGTGCGTGAACTTTGGCATTATTTTGTTCTTTTCAATATTATTTATTCGTCGCTATAGCAACAAGAGGTTGTATAAATGTCCGAAACATATTCTGTCATATATATATATAGTAAATTGATTATTAATTTGATCTATGTAAGAGGTTGTTCTTTTTTCTTTCCGATTTCTAAAACAAAACAACACGATTCAATAGAAACTCGAAATATTAAAATATTATCACACCTCGAAGTACATATTCAAATCTTTTCTGTTACAATATTCTTAAACAAAGAGGTCAATAATACGGCTATAAAGCTGAAGTTACGCATTGATTTAAGTGAAGTATGATTAAATCAGACCATATCAAAAGAAAGGAAACTGGCACAGCCTTCTACTTTTGAAAAAATATATGTATTACGTCACACACAACAACAACAAACGGCGTGGTACGTCAACATCAGGTAAAAATGGTAAACACTCTTCTTTACCCATGTGACCAGCTTCTCTAGATCTACTTTGTGCACAAACATGGTCAGTTCTTGAAAGCACAAGGTTTACGAAGATTCTGCTTTTAAACGTAATCTTTCTCATATGTTTATTTCTGCACGTGACAAGAAAACATTTAGCGTCTAGTGTACTAGGAGGATGTAGAAGCAGTAACACTTGTACTAGCCCAGACCATCTGTTACATCACAAGGGCAAAACAGCTGAGTACATTCTGTTATAGAAGAGTGTACAAACAAAGTTTAGGCAATGTGTACGAAATTCTTTTTTAAAAATATGCCTGAACATTTTAAAATAAAGATATACAACATTTATGCCATAAAAAGATTATAGGCGTGATATTTCATCTTCTGTAGTCATACAAGAGCGAAAACAAAAAAAAATTCGAAAGGTTTAAGACGTGTATACGTGAGTTATAGTGACGTCACTGGTAAATACTACCCACCATATTGGCCGCCTATAATCGATGTTCAGGCAAACAAAACTAATGACGTGAAGTAGGACTAACACGAAACACTTCTGTACAAAAGGGCTGTTACTTCAAATTGTACTAAACTATGTCTAAATGCGACGCAGCCGTATACTGTTTTAACACAAACGATATTCTTTGTATCGAAACTTTACTAAAAGTTGGGCTTAAGCCAACGAGGTAAATTATAAATAAAGTATTTTGTTTCTTAAAAGTTAAGCACAAAGCAACGCAATCGGCTATCAGTGTTCTGCTTACCACGAGTATCAAAACCCGTATTCTAGCTTTGCTACGGGGGTGACATAAATAAAGGAAGTATTATTATCTTAAATTTCCACTTAAATGCTGTATGTTAAATAAATATTTCCTAATTGATAACAAGGTATTTTGTTTAATATGATTATTGTACTATCAATACAGTATTTAATGTCATTTAATATAATTTTTGGATAAAATACGACAAATTTACTTACATTACCAGAGATAGAATTTCTATTATAATGAAATTTAAAAATTCAAGTAGATGAAAGAACATTGTGATGAATATCTTTTACATAAAAAACAATCACATACTATCCTATTCTGAACGGCTCGACATAGTCAGGTGAGTTAAGGCGTTCGACGCGTAATCTGCGGGTCACGGATTCGAATCCCCATCGCACCAAACATGCTCGCCCTTTCAGCCATGAGGGCGTTATAATGTTATGGATAATCCCACTATTCGTTGGCAAAAGAGTTGGCGGTGGGTAGCGATGACTAGCTACCTTCTCTCTAGTCTTACCCTGCTAAATTAGGGACGGCTCGGTGCAGATAGCCATCGTGTAGCTTTGCGCGAAATGGAAAAACAAATAAACCAACGAATCATTCTGAACTTTCCTCATTTGTGTATACAACCAAACAGAAATTTTAAAAAAATAGAAGAAAATTGAAGTGTGAAAAATAATTCACGCATGCCTACACAGCAAGTCAGTTTAAAATAATTTCATTTGTTATAACACTGGAAGACTAGCAAACCAAATCTATCTGGTGTATTGATCTAAAGTAATAATTGTGAGATATCTTCAGCATACACGGATGAAACTGTGTTCCTTTGTTTTTGAATTTCGTGCAAAGCTACTCAAGGGCTATCTGCGCTAGCCGTCCCTAATTTAGCAGCATAAAACTAGTAGTCATCACCACCTACCGTCAACCCTTGGGCTACTCTTTTACCAACGAATAGTGGGATTGACTGTCATTTTATAACGCCGCCACGGCTGAAAGGTCGAGCATGTTTGGTGCGACTGGGATTCGAACCCGCGACCCTCAGGTTACGAGTCAAACGCCTTAACCCACCTGGCCATGCCGGACCCGGATGAAACTAAATACGATATTAAGTAGAGAAAATAAATAAATGAAATATCTTTAATATCAGGGCCTAAATCAATGTGTTAGCAGATATGTTTAGTTGAGGTTTGTTTTATCGCGTTACGTAAATTTTTATTTTAGAGGAATTTTAAAAGAAAATATCATTTGATCCATTGAATATCAGAGACCATTTGACATAAATTACTAAGTAACTTAGGACTGTTTGAATCTGAATAAATATATTGCATCTAAGTTTCTAGCTTTGCTTACTGAAAAATAGTTGTCAAGGGTGTTTTTGTTTGTGTGTGTTTTCTTTTTAGCAAAGCCACATTGGGCTATCTGCAGAGCCCACCGGAGGGAATCAAACCTCTGATTTTAGCGTTGTAAATCTGGAGACTTACCGCTGTGCTAGCGAGGGGCAGTTGTCAAAGGATAAACTCGATAACACAACATTGGTATGCGGTAACGTTTTTCATAATTAGAAAAACAAACTCAACCTAATAAATATAATCATACTGAGTCTGGGTTTGACATTGATTCTTTTTTTTGTTTGTTTGTTTTACATTTTCGCGCAAACTGCATAAGTGTTATTTGTGTTAACTTATTATCGTTTTGAACTGAAAAGCTAGGAAAACGTCTACAGCTAACAGCATCCAGCGCCAATTCTTGAGAACCAATCGAATAGTGAAATTAGACCGTCATTCTTACGGCAAATCCACAGCTCCAAAGTATAATTTTGCGGCAAAGGGATTCACAGTAAGGTAGGCTAGCCACTAATCCACGCCCAGCACAATTTGTTACTGAAAAACCTGGGATATTGGCGAAACGTACATATATGTAGTTTTTCATTATTTTTGTGTACAACATGGTAGATAAAATTCGCGTAAATTCTTCGGAATTCTATAATCTCACGCCGTATTTACACTTTATACAGACACATATACAATCCATAAGTTAGTGTTAGTAACACATTTTGGTCTTCTTTTCAACTGAATCTACAATCGGGAAATAATAAGTTAATGTTGTTGCTTGAACATACGACCGTATTTTTATTTTCCAGAGACTAGACACAACTGCTTTTGATAAAGCTACTGATCTTTGACAAACAACACAGTTGATGGGTTGTATACGTACACAGCGCGTCGTATAATCCTTATCGGTATTTCAAATTCTGCAGGGTAGTAAGATTAT
The DNA here is from genome assembly GCF_004210375.1 of Tachypleus tridentatus. NCBI lineage: Eukaryota > Metazoa > Arthropoda > Merostomata > Xiphosura > Limulidae > Tachypleus > Tachypleus tridentatus. The sequence goes on along the minus strand of NC_134834.1, from coordinate 57,123,909 downwards.
TTACAGCTACAATTTCATAAGGACAGCTCTTACCTTGAATATGAACAGTTTAGGTTTATTACCAAAATCTTCGGTCGCCCACAAAACACAGACAGTCAGTTAAAATGTATAGCTTTAACGTGTGACAACTGCAGAAATGTTGTAATTAGTTATTAGTAACGAATTGTTAAAACTGCTTCCTAAAATATGTTTAATCATTTATTATTATTTATTATTTATTCACGATGATATGTTGTTAAATACAGATTAGCATAAACACTTCTGTAAGTTGGTTTTCATCAAGATTTGCTACTAAAGTAGTAAATCAAATATTGCACAAGTTTTTAGGTCAAAGTTATGGAAAACGAACCAAAGTAGCCATTATTCCTTATCTATTTATTTTATTATCAAAGCTGCTTCACTTCCTTTACTCACTTTCCTTCAGTGGACTCAGCAGGTAGCCCGATGTGGCTTTGCTATAACAAAACACACACACACCTTTACTGACGTCAGTATAACACCTGTAGTAGCTGACTTTCCTCTGCAGCTGTTTATCAACTACTTTTACATGTACTGCATGTGCCGCCTAATATGTGATATCTCTACTGCATACTGTCTGTTGAGATACAATGCCGTCCTGGGACAATGATGCAGGTGATGTTGGCTCAGTCGACGTATCTGGCAAATGTTTATGGTGTTTCCCGTCTCTGTTTGAGTACATGAACATACATCATCCTTGAGCTGGGTATATTCAGCCCCGTAACTCACTGTGACATAAGCTACACAGACAGGTCTCGCAGGTGCTTCGTGAAGGGAAAAAGGGAGGGAAAGAAAAGGATTGCACGTATACCTCGTGAGCAACGAGAGTTTACAACAATATTTCAGTAACATGGTGAACAACATTGTAAACTAAAAGCGAAATGCAATCAATAAAACTGTTGCTCGCAACGATAAATGGATGAAGTGTCTTATCATGGTCAGAACGTGTGAACGCTCACTAGCTACAAAGTCAAATTAACTAGCTAGCTTAAACGGTCAAGGATAGAAATAAGAGTAAAGACAAAAATGTAGTCACACTTGTCTAAGGTTGGGATATCATCTGTGAGTGGACTTTTAAATGGCAATTACAAAAGAAAAATAGATTATTTTACTGCTGTCATTTAATAGCATTTCATTACGGATCTAAATTATTCTATATTGTTTGTGTGCTAATAGTTACGTACAAAGCTACACATTGGAATATCTATGCTGTTCTCACCACGATTCAGGGTATAGAAACCCGGTTTTCAGTGTTACAAGTCCGCAAACACTGAGTTACGGGAGACATCTTCTATAAGGGTATGCTCTATTTATAACAACATGCTTTTACAAAAATTGTACAGTCCAAGCGTATGGACAAAGTACAATTATGTTATTACCAGAATAAAGAGACAACATCCAAACATCTGAACCTTTAATTTTAAATTCCAAAACTTCTTCAATACAAACTTCAATGAATCACCTTTTAGTAATTGTTTTCTAACATTTTTAAAAACAAAATTTATGGAAGATAAATGATAAAAGTATTTGGAATGTGCTTAAATGTGTAAATGTTCAAAAGTTTAGTTTTTTCATTTTTTACACGCCAGCTATAAAGTACTTAATATTATCCTGCGGTTTATCGTAGGTAGAAAACATTTAAATCTACACATATTTTTACATAGTTCAATGCTGACTTAGTGACAAGAATAAATTGTTCTACGCCCAAAAGCAAAGAAACATCTTCGAAGTTAAAGTTCTCTGAACATTTAATGTGTGTGTGTGTGTAATTTTTCCTATAGCAAAGCCACATCGGGCTATCTGCTGAGTCCACTTAGGGGAATCGAAACCCTAATTTTAGCGTTGTAAATCCGTAGACTTACCATTTAATAATAATAAAAAAGACGCAGACATACGTATTGATTTTTTTTTCAGATTAAAAACTAATGTTTCATATTCGTCTTCCAATCACGGCTGAAGTGCTGAGTAACGCATAATTGATTTATTTATGAAACAGACATATAAAAGTTCATATACCAGTTTCTATCTCTCTTTTTTTTTACAGCCAGCATTTGGTCGTAGAGAAATAATATTTATCAATTATTTTAAAAAAAAGTTTAATTAACTTTGTTTCGAATTACAAACGAAAATAGCAATGCTTTATAAGTAGCAATAACAATATATTGTTTACTAGCTTACATTGTACAACAATATGTCTACTGTAACTGGTCAAGTAAAGTAGTTTTAACCAGTAGTAATTTTGGTTTGTCATCTAGTTTGCAAGTTTTGATCGCAAAGATCAATGATAATAATATAAAACTTCTATAAGGGTTAAGTGTATTTATATATATATATATAAACTACCATCAAACATTGCATACTTTTTGCAAAACAATGCAAATTAAAGAACATTCTTTATTTAATGGAAGATTTGCCCTGTAACTGATTTTCGTTCATTACTTGTTTTTCTATTAATAAAATCCTACGAAGTTTAAAAGCTCGCTATCTTAACGGCACTGATTTGGATACGAATTTATTCTGGATGTGTTGTTGTGCATGTTTATTTCGCACGGTGGACTTTGCCGGAGGAAGCTAGAGGAATGCTTCATTGATCAGAGTGGAATCTACATGTCACACAATCAGCTCCGGTCCACCAAATCTATTCCTTGTTCCATCTCGTCCTCAGTGCCGATTCCTACGGGACACTGAACCATTCAGTGTGCGAGAATTCCAATCGATCGAATGGTACCTCAAGAGGAGAAAAGCCTTCATCGTGTGTGTATGTCATACAGTCTCATGCACGCACTCACGTCCAGTTGCGTAGCTAACTCTTCGCTACCCTCATCCACATACAGAGGGTTCCTCATATGTATGCACCCTATCAACCCATTCTCTTGTTTCGGCACGTACGAAGTGATTCATCTTCATGTGTGAAAGGATGTGGGAAGGGGAGAAATCATTAGTTTTGATGAGAAGGACAACGGTATAGAAGTTCAGTCTCGTTTACCATGTCAGCAAAGCAGAACAGCAAAAAAGATTTCAATCATGGCCACTTTTCGTTGGTGGTAGACGTACTCTGTAGTTTCTTATGTATCTGTTGGGCTTCATTCCAACAAATTACATTTAATGAAATTTTTGATGCAAAGATAGATTTCTCACAAGAGAAAACTGAGACAATTCTGTCTTTTTTATAGGTATTGCCATCTAATATTGACAAACTGATATTAAGCCCGGCATGGCCAAGCGCGTTAAGGCGTGCGACTCGTAATCCGAGGGTCGCGGGTTCGCATCCCCGTCGCGCCAAACATGCTCGCCCTTTCAGCCGTGGGGGCGTTACAATGTGACGATCAATCCCACTATTCGTTGGTAAAAGAGTAGCCCAAGAGTTGGCGTTGGGTGGTGATGACTAGCTGCCTTCCCTCTAGTCTTACACTGCAAAATTAGGGACGGCTAGCACAGATAGCCCTCGAGTAGCTTTGTGAGAAATTCAAAAGCAAAAACAAAACAAACTGATGTTGATTTCTCGAGAACAGTTTGTTCAGGTGGCATGATTTTAGATCCAGGTAAATGGTTCGTCCACAATCTTCATGTTATTGTATCATTCGAATTTTTTATACATTCTATTAGTTTGTCAGATATTATTTTAAAAGTTGTACTTATCAGTTAATGCATCGAGATTTAACTACTAATAGCTTTATAAACCAGTTATTTCCATATGTGCAAGATAACTATTTTTTTTCTAAATTCAAATTGCTACAGTTTGTTTGTTTGGTTTTGAATTTCTCGAAAAGATACGCGAGAGTTATCTGAGCTAGCGATCCCTAATTTAGCATTTTAAGACAAGATGGAGGGCAGCTAGGCATCACCACCCACCGCCAACTCTTGGGTTACTTTTTCTCAACAAACAGTGGGATTGATCGTAATATTATAACGCCCACATGGCGGAAAGGGTAAGAAGATGTTTGGTGTGAGAGAGATTCGAAACCGAGAACCTCAGATTACGAGTTAAGCGCCCAAACCATCTGGCCATTCCGAGTCCAAAATTGTTACAAAATATTCTACATAGCTCACGAGCATTATCGCATTTGAAAGCTTAATTCTACTTAGTTTGCGATTCTGTTACAATCTGAACTAGGCTAATTTATTATGCTAATTTCGCTATGAAAGTTAAATATCTTAAAAGTAAACAGGACGCGAAAATATAATTCTTTACGCTCCCTTATGATCTTCTAAATGAATAACACAGCAAAGTCCATTACAATTATAGCTTTTATCTCATATATGCCAATGACAAAGTTGTATGGCTTTATACTTCTAAGTAATAAAGGGAGCTTATAATCCTCTGATATTTATGGGGCCCCCCGCTAGTACAGCGGTAAGTCTACGGACTTACAACGCTAAAATCAGGGATTCGATTCCCTTCGGTGGGCTCAGTAGATAGCCGGATGTGGCTTTGCTATTAGAAAACACAAACACACTGATTTTTATGGGAAAAATTCAAATGCAATAGATACAACTAATTGTTTTTGTTTAATAACTGTTTTACGCATTTTTAATTTGTCTAGAAAGCTACAAAAACACTTCGTTTATATTCGTACAGTCTTGTAAAAGGTGCGTATTAAATTATTAAAATTGTTATAAAAAGCGCCCACTGCCAATAAAAATGTTGAATTTTAGTATACAGTCCCAAAACCTAGTCATTGCTAAGTGATTTGTTTTGTCAGTACTAACATTATCATATCACAGTAATAATAAATAAATACATAAATAGCCTTATTTTGGATATAAAACAATAGCTATATTTCTTCTTGTACTTAATAGCAATAATTCATCCTTCCACTTCAGAGGGGTAATGTGGAATGATGGTTGACCTAATTTCATGGGAAAAGTTTGGAATAGACAGTGGGAGTGATTGCTGAGAAAAGTTCTATACGCTGGTCAAGATTACTTACTTTTCATCACGACATGCATATGGATATACACTACAGAATACTGACGTTGGAGGTTGAATATGTACATTTATGAACCTGAGTTCAAGAGTAGGTGATAAGTAAAAACCTTTTAGGTTACGTCTACTTATGATAAGCATAAAAGTATGACAAATACACCCATTTCAGCTTTAACAGAAAAATAAATAAAGAACCAACATGTTACAAGAGATTTAGAAATGTTATTTTCTATTCTTCTCATTTACACAGTGTTAAATCTACACTCAGTGAGTTTACACTTTATCGAATTGATGAAACAATAGAAGCTACAACATTTTTTTCATACACGTAGAGTAAATGAAGTCAATTAAGAAAACAAAAAAGTGTTTTAAAGCTTCGATGTAACACATAAATATATTTGCCACAGTAATAGCCCGTAGCCACCAAGTGATTAATTTTATTTCACTACAGAAGACTACGACTTTGTCTCGTCCATTTATGTATTATTATAAAGCCCCAGTGCATTGTGCGATTAGAAACGAGGTTATTTTTTCTCATTTGTTGGATATCAATTGTACCAACTGTCTTTAACACCTGCCATACGAATCAGCCCAGCGATTTTTAGTACTGAGCCAAGGATGGTCAACATGGAAAGGGGGCGGGTCATTCCGGAAACTGTTGACTTAGAGTTAATTCTATTGAATGTGTTTGTATGTTTTTCTTATTGCGAATCCGTATCGGGCTATCTGCTGTGTTCATCGAGGGGAATCAAACCCCTGATTTTAGCGTCGTAGATCCCAAGACTTACCGCTGTCCCAGTGGGGGACGTTAATTCGATTGACCTTGATAAATAAAGCTCGGAAAAACTCCTATATTAATGAAAATATAACATGATGAAATCTATATGGATTATACTTCGTTAACACCATACTGGGAATTATACAATCCTTCTAATATTTACAATCCATTGCAGAAATGGCATTTTTAATGTGAGAATTGCCAGGGAAATCATCTTGTAATACATAAAGTTTCAACATCACAACTGTATCGTTGAGATTTAGTGTAGCATTACTTTCACAAACTATTGAAGCTTATGATTTTTATATATGATTCCAATAAACTTTGTAAGATAACGATACTATTTTGCCTATTGTTATGTTTCACTGTCAATACACTAATCAATCGACGAATATCCGATTCAGCTAATATGTCAAATCGATTGTAATATCTTCGGTTTAGCTGACTAGTTACACTTAAACCATTACATTCACAACTACACTTAAAACATTTCACGCATGTTTTACTGCTACATCGTTTTACTTTACATTTACAAATTAACTTCTTCATGTTGACTATTTGGGTAACGAGTCTGCTTCAGGGACTTAGTCCTCGAAAATAGTGCTAAACGTTCACTTTTTGTCCAATTAAAATAATCCAGACCTTTCCGAAATGAGTCATTTTTTTAAATTCACATCAAGATGCCGAGCTGAATCGTGTGGCAGATGTTAAACATCCAATATACTCGAAGTATTCAGAAACAATGTGTAAATCTAAATTTTTATTTCATAACTGTCAGTGTACGTTTGTCTGTTCATGATTGCTGATCCGCTGGACCAATTGTTGCCAAATCTGGCTGTACACTTAAAACCCCCAGATTCGACTTTCATATCTGGACTCATTGTAGCCATCGGCAACTCCTATGTCTTCCTTGTGCGTTGAACAATACGTCAGCTGCTATATATAAAACTGAAAAGCATTGAACCAGCTAATACCATATCATCATATCTTCTGTAACACTTACATCTAGCTGTTCTAGTTTGATAACTGTATTTATTTAGCAGTAAAATTAAAAAATGAGCTGCTTGTGTTTTTCAGTTGTGTAAACTAATTCAGAAGCACAGGAAACTATTATGTAACAATTAAACTACTGTTATGATCGAGCTACAAAATGTTTGTTAGGTTCCATAATAAATTAATTTATTAATGAAGACATTCTTCATTAATTCTTCTGAGAGGAATTTTATTACTACAAAAACGAGTGGCTTTTCGAAAATACCAACTTAATACGAGATATATCACGCTTTCACAAATAAAATCTTCATATTCGGTTTTATTTGCCCTCCCCCAGTGGCTCAGCGGAATGTCTGCGGACTTACAATGCTAAAAACCGAGTTTCGATACCTGTGGTGGGCAGAGCACAGATAGTCCATTGTGTAGCTTTGTGCTTAATTCAAAACAACAACAGTTTTATTTATTGGAAAAACTTATTGTTTTGATTATAAGTTACTTTAACGAATAAATTGACAGAAATGTATTAACCTAAAAAGAACAAATATAAAATAGTAATGAATAGAACAATATACAGTAGAACACAGTCCATCTAACAATATCTAAAGTGGTTACATTGCTGGTCAGTGGTATCGCTAATAAAACGAGACGTTCTAGTGTTTAATTGTCAGTGATTATTCTTGATATAAAAAAAAAGTGTTCACTTACCAGAACTGATGTATTTCAGTAAAGGTACATTAACAGTTATACGGACTTAATATACCATTCTTTCTTAATTCTTGTTTAATTAAATGTTACATAGCATACCAACTGTTGATTAACATGGTAAAATAGGGTACTTTCTAAACTGTTCTCATTTAATATTCATGCGAAATATAGATTTGTAATCTATGTTAATTTTGATGGAGTGGCTCTTTTAAATTTGACATTTGAGCACTTTTGCGGGCCGTTGGTTCTGATCCCGCCACCGAACTTGCACGTTCTTTCAGGCGTGGCATAATGTCACGGTCAATCTTACTAACTGTTCATAAAAGAGTAGTCCAAGAGTTAGCAATGAGTTTTGTTGAGTATATGTCTTCTCAATAATCTGTCATTTCAAAATTAAGCGCAGATAACCCTTAAGTACCTTTGCGCCAAATAAAAAAAAAACGCATCAGTCATTGTTAGCCAAGTCACAAATGTTAATATGGGTTGTGCCAAAAATACGTATCCAGTGAAACTGTCTTTTGCACATACCGTCTAAAAGAAATTGCATGCTATACAAAATACATTACAAAATTAATAAACTGCCTTATTTATGCCTTGTAAAACGCTACATCGTGGAAGACGCACCCTGAGACAATTCCAAGAAAAAAAATATTTGAATCAGCAACCAACGCCTTGACTTGTTTACAACCTACTGAGTAAATACAGTCAAATACATCATATTCTTCACAGTATATTAACAATTAGTTAAATTGAATGTTTTATGCTATTGAAAGTACTTATATTCGGCAAATAACGATATCACAATCTGTATAGAAGCCGTTTTGAGGAAACCTTTGGCTAACCTCTTGCCTTAACCAATCACTTTTGTCTTGAAAGACGTATGGGGATTTTTCAAGGTATTTTAAAAAAAATGTGCGTCTTACAAGGCGTAAAATTCGGTAATTAAACTATTTTCAGCTCTTTTCAGCCATATAGACAACAATAAATACGAATTACCGAGAGAATTATATTATTCAATCGCATAGCTTGTTGTGATTTGCGAGTTTAGAAAGAAACTCCATAAACTCGATAAAGTAAATATTTAAACATTGATTCTCAATTGCCAACTGTGCAACTGCCCATGTATAAAAAAGTCCTTATTTATTGTAAAGTATCATATTCACATATGACTAAATGACTGCCTATACTAAATTATTACAATATAAAAATTCACAGAGAAATTAAAACAAAATTTCCATTATTAACAGAGAGGTCGATATTGACATTAACAACATATTGGGAAATGCCAGAAGCACTTGCATTAACAGAAACTTAGTTGCAAACACAAACTTTTATTTTTTGAGAAGAAAAATTTTAAACATATTTTATATTCACCCAAATGTTAAATCGGTATGTACTTTCCCAATACATTTCTAAGAATATATTCAAATGTTAATAGAGATTAATTACTATATCAACTTACACTCTTAAAACGTAACTAAAAACAAGCAAGAAATGTAAACTGAAAACACAGTTAAGAGCCACAAGGGGAAGAGTGCGCATATTTTGTGCTTCGCGTGGAAAATAAAGTATACTTCATGATTTATGACCTCAGAAAACTAGAACACAGCAAGTTTCACTTTCCTTTGACAAGAGTTACCTATTTACTACAATCATTCATTCTACCTTGATAATATAGTTTTATCACCATTGCATTGGCACGTGATTTTCCTGTAAGATTTGTTGAGCTGCTTGATCTCTTTCTGGGTGTGTACAATGGAAATCCACACTGACGGGAAGAGGGTAAACTTATTGGATTTTATAGCTGAACAAAAAATGCAAATTTCAGCATGGTTATAACATTTTATTCGTGTGTAACACGCTGGAAAGAGAAGTGAAAACATATAAAATAAAAATGAGTTTAATGTTATTGAACGTATTGTTTCTTTATTAACTTAAACATGCTCTGTTGCAAGATAGATCCTGTACACGACACAAGGTGATATTAAATCTCACACCCCACCCTTCCTTGACGTTGATATCCAATACGTTTCTTCTATGGCGGTAGTATACTGGCAGTATTCCGTGCAACAAGCTTAATTCCACAATGTCTACAGCCTTGTTGCCACAGCAACGGGCCAATTGTTGTAATGTATACATTCCTATTTCTGAGTCTCTCAGGGCTTAATGTTATATGGGTTAAGCGACCTCTGCATGGTGTTATACTGCTTACGGTTTGTCGCCTTTATTTTATTATATATATATATATATATTTATTTCCTTTTTTTTTTCCAAGTGAATATACTTTCTCTTAAAATACGTTAATCATTAAAAGAAACGAATGCAAGTATAAGATAAACAGTTCATGTTACTATTAGAATGTGTTAGAACTTTATCGATAATTTTTATATGGAATAATTTCACAGCTCAGTGTGGAAAATGCAAAACAAAAAAGAAACATGGAACAGTCAACTTACGTACAGGGTGATCCAACGAGAGATACCCTACTAATTTCTTATGAGCACAATATAACACTAAAGTTTTTGAACAACCATATTTGATTTGGGTTTCAGGTGAAATATAGGCATTGTTCCAGGTGTTCTAACTGACATTATTATAAGCCAAGTGTTCTGTTTCAGTGATGTATGTTTGTATCTTTAGTATATTATATTCTTTATAGTAGGAATCAGTGGGGTATTCATTATTTACAAGCATCCAAAGTGATACCTAAAATTTAATTTATACAGAACTTAAGATGTATTCGGATACGTTGAGAAAAAAAAAAAAGGCTTTTTACATACACCATACAATGTCATTCCTGGAAACTTAACGACAAGGCAAAATATAAACAAGCCAAAAATCAAACTTAACAGACCCTAAAACTGAAACACACCTCTAACACAACATCAAGGAAACCTTGCATTCATTTGTCAGATTTCCTTTTGAAGATTATGATGTGTTATCGCAAATTCATCAAATCATTTTTTCCTACTACCGTCGCAGAGGTTTATAACTCTACACTAAAAGTTATGTTTTTATGCAACGTAGTCTGCTGGATCTGGAAACCAAAGCTAAAATATTTTTTCTCCAGTCTGTAAAAATTCTTAAGTTGAGAATGGAGTATGAACATACAAAGATACTGAACCAAAAGTAAATGCAAACATTGAATCATGGCTAATGTAAACTTAGGTAAGCAGCGTTCTTGATGTATGAAGTAGCTGTTTACAAAAACTGTAGTGACAGTTGACATTAATAATTTCAGTCACTAACACAGATTTGTAATAAAAAGTCGGTTTACAAAATCAAAACACTAAAGGTATGCAATACTCTACTGCATCAAACACCACTTCTACACTAAAGCCAGGACAATAATAAATACACTACATTTTATGTAACACTTCTGCAGTAAACGCACGATCAGAATAAATACATTACATAATATGTAACAATTCTGCAGTAAATCTACGACCAGAATAAATATTATGCACACGGATTTATAATATTCCTAACCCAAATATGTTAATCACAAAAAGAACATGGTCAATAAATACGAAATATTGGATTTTCAAACAAGCATTTCACAAGTTAGTTTGTTTGTTTTTTGAATTTCGCACAAAGCTACTCGAGGGCTATCTGTGCTAGCCGTCCCTAATTTAGCAGTGTAAGACTAGACGGAAGGCAGCTAGTCATCATCACCCACCGCCAACTCTTGGGCTACTCTTTTACCAACGAATAGTGGGAAATTGACCGTATCATTATAACGCCCACACGGCTGAAAGGGCAAGCATGTTTGGCGCGAAGGGGATGCGAACCCGCAACCCTCAGATTACGAGTCGCACGCCTTAACACGCTTGGCCATGCCAGGCCTTCACAATTTAGAAAGTAAATATTTTTCTTCAGAAAATATCACCTACACCTTCCGCTAGAGGGACTAGGTCCTGACAAAAGTTAATTTCATCATCACCAAAAGATTTTTATTCACAAAGGGAACATATTGACTTAAGGATGTTAAATGGTTGGCGAAAATAGTCAATAAAAGTTTGTATTTGAAACTAAATACTTGGCATCTATATTGTAAATTGTTGGACTGAAAAATATTTTAAACTGATTACTTATAAGAGCAAAGACGACAAAAAACGTGGAAGGAGCCACGGCATTATTTTCCTTTAATGAACAAGGACCCTAGTAACAGAGGGACAGACGCTACTACGACAATATTCTGTACAAAATACCTCACCTCTGAAAAAAATGATGCAAAAATAAAAACATTAATTACATGCAAGCAAAATTGGAACTGAATGTAAATCTTTCTTTTTTACGAAACATCAATAAAACGTTAAATGTTGTTTGAAAAAAATATAACTTGAAAATAATAAAAGAGATCAAAATTAAAAACCAAAGTTTTAAAACAACTTAATACTTTTGGAATTTGAATGGAGTAAAAAAAAATCTTCCCATATACGAAATTTTGGTCTTCACTAGATAGATGCCTTATTTTCTTATTACAAACTTAGCATTCATTCTATTAGCATTCAACCTTTGATTACTTGTTATTAAAAAAAATCAATAAAACGTTTTTCAAATTTCTTCTATAAGAGCACTTGTGCGCTAGAATACACTTTCACGTGCTTGTCGTGTTGTATAATTAGAGACTGCTATCGCAGATAGCCTTTACGTAGCCTTGCGCGAAATTCAAAATCAAACAAAAAATAAATATATGTTTGTTTCGCAATAAACCAAAATAACGTATAAATACATATATGTACTTTAGTTAAAATCATAGTTATTTCGATATTCAAATAATATGCCCTCTAGTCTTTCATCATAACTGAATATTGCACATAATTAACGTCTGAAATAATATATTCTAGGTTTTAGTTTTAATTCTCGTGATGTTATTCTATAACACGAAATAATATTCAAAGATTATGAAATTATTTTCTCTCAAAAAATTTAACCTTACAAACATTTTAGGAACCGAATTTGGAGCTGAGGTTCCATGGTTCGTGTTCCATTACAACAAAAACAATATACACTACATTTTGAGGCTGCAGGCATCTTATAACTGCGACGGTCAAATTTCATTGTTCGGTCGGTCAAGTGGGCCGTGAGCGGTGTTAACTAGTGCTTTCCCTGTTTAGACTATGACTTAAAAATTGTCCCCCAGTGGGACAGAAGTAAGTCTACAGACTTACAACGCTAAAATTCGAGGTTCGATTCTCTGGGACGGTCACAGCAAACATTACACTGTAACTCTACTTTAGAAAGAAACAAACAACCACTTGAAAATAAGGAACGGCTAGCACAAAATTCAACAAACTTTTCATACGCTTATGGTTTCAAATATATTTTATTTCTTTAATATGTGGTTACCACTAACAATTCGATAATATTTTTAAAATTTCAGACTTTTTCTTCCACTTTATTCCTTCAATTCCTATTTGAGGAGGTATTCTGGTTAAATTACTACTATATTGTGTTTATATATATATATATATATATATTCCATCATGGCATATCCGAACTTGTAAGTAGAAGTTTCATGGCAACGTATGGAGACTATTGTTCCAAAAGAAAGTAAGTCATTTTCACTAAATGTACGATAATCACGCAAACTTGTCCAATAAGACGGTTATTTATCCTAGTAATTTGTTACAGTCATTAAAATATTGAAAGAATTAAGCCTTGTTTGTGGTAATATTTTATTCTCAAATAAATTTTATGTTACAATAAAGATTAGTTAAATGTCATTGCAGTATCTAATGATATATTTTCAGCAACTAGAACAATTGCTACTATGATATAATAACTAATTATATACTGGTAATCGATGAATTTATGCACCTCAAATAATGTTTTAATCCTAAAATTCCTTCATAAATGTTATTTATAAGAGGGATTTATTGTTCTTCAAAGCAGGCGTAAGTAAAAGCCCGCACCATTAGTTCATGATATATTTCACTGTTGTAAATAAAATAATTATGTCACTCGTATTTCACTCTCATAAGAATAAACCTCATGATTTTCATAATTGCCAGATAAATGAATATCACATCTTTATCGTAGATGACACTTGCCTGAAGTAGGTACCATGTGTATAATTACTTAATTTCTTGGACAGTTTGATTTGTTGTTAAGTGCAAAGCTGCATAATGTAATATTTATCGCAAGGGTCGAACCTCGAATTTCATTCGTTGTATGCCATCGGACGGGGAGCTTTGGCTAGTAAGTAGAGAACACTGTTTTTGATTTTCTGTGTATTTTATCAAGACCCTGACAATATTAGTAATACCATACATAGGGATTTACAATTTCCAAACAAGAGATATTTTAACTGTCTCTAAATATTCACAAATGTTTGACACACAACTTTTTTAACACATGGTTTACGTTTACAAAGTGTAAATATAAGTAATAAATCTACGTTGATGATTTCGTAATTGCAGTTAATGTTATTTAATAGTTTGGTGAGCTTGGTGTAACATAATGTCTAGCATGCTGGACTACATCTTAAAGGTCCAAGGTTCGAGGCCATACTATGGTGTTGTATACACTTTTACCTGTAGCCGTATTACAAGCTAACAGTGGATTCACCTAATTCGGTATATAGAGATCAGCAAATAGAAATTGTGTGGCTATATCTGAACAGGCTGTTTTTTCCTTGTTTCTCTATAATAAATAGTTTTGAAGTTCTCGCTTAGTCTTAGCTATCAAGTGAATTCATTCTCATCCGTTTCATTTTGTATTATGATACTAATTAGGCAAAGGAATAAACATTTGTTTTAACGTCCTAAAATCGTCCTGTGTTTGGTTTCATCTTACACAAATTTTGACAAGTTATACGACCAAATTTCCTGTTTTCTACTAAGACGTAGATTATCTCTTAGCACAATGAATAAGTTCTGGATTTTCTTCGGGTGTTTTCACCTTTAGTTGATTGAACTACCTTAAATCTATCTTTTACGATATGCTCTTTATAATATTTTCTGCGAAATTATATTACATTGATATTCAATTGTTTCAAGTTGTAATCTGTTTTCTTATGGAACTACGTAATTAAAACATGGCGACCCCATCTTCAAATGTAATAAAACGTACGATTTTTAAACTTATGTATTTAGACTTTTACTTTTCAAACAAAAGAACGTGAAGGACAGTGCAAATGGATATAAAAAGCAACCAATTGGCATTAACTCGTATATAGGTATAACAAAAAGGTTAGCATAACCTGACTGTTAGAGCAATCGACTCGAAATCTGCGGGTCACAGGACTGAATCCAATCACATCGAATATATGCCCCTTTAAACCATAAGGGCGTTATTATGTGATGGTCACCCATACTATTCATAGATAAAGTGTTGGCAGTGGGTGATGCGGACTATGTGATTTACCTCTAGTTTATCACTTCAAAATTAGAAGTGGCAAGTTAAAATAATATTCGGTTGGCTTTGCTCGAAATTAAATGAAACAAACAAATATGGATAAAAATTATCTAATAAGATACTACCCTGGCTCTTGAAATGTAAGCACATAAGTTACAATATGAATAACTGAACCAAATATACTACGCATAGGAAAGCAAGGTTTTTCCATCTCCATATTGCAGTACACCTGTTTTAAAGCTTCAAAATTCCAGTGTAGTCATGTAGATTAGATCTGGCTCACCGCAAATTTTGCAATGTTTTAGTAAATTTGTGAAATTTTACCAAAAAGTTCAATAGTACCTATATATTGTTTTAAATTTATATAAAGCTATCATATTTGTGTTGCTTATCTTTTTCCGTTTATGTGGAAGTTCAAATCAGAATATACACTTGGCAGACTTTGTTCTTCTCTTATCTGTTTACACGAGTAGAAAGAAAGATGTATTGATTAACACACACACATCTATATGTGGCCAGAGTATGGTACAGATCACGTTTTGCTTTTTTTGCCCGAATAAGATTGGTTCAGAAGTTATCATCTCAAACGTTTTGTTCTGTTTGAAATACAACACATCTCAAACAATTATGTATATACAACGTGTGTACAATTGCGTTTGAAACAAAGTTTATAGAATAAAGACAGCGCAATATGGCGCGTAACAAACTGGAATAAAGTCGCAAATGCCTTCCCTTTAATTCCAAAAAATGTAATGATTAAGACCTATTGTAACATGTTGTCACAAAACTGTTTTTCAAAAGTGAAATGTAAAGGCAAAAAAGCGTTAAAAACTGTTGATATTTTGCTACGCTTCAAATATACGTATTTTCCTAAAACATTCGGCTATCATCGGAGAATGACGTCACGGGTGTCAAACACATAAGCCAGCTGTCACAACAGCCATTAATTTTGGAGAGAGGAGACACAGTAGTCATTTTGAGAATTCACTGTGAGGCTTATGGGAGAACTAACAGAAGTAAATATGGCTCAGGTATTAGCTTCTTCCATTTTATTTCAGCTCCTTCAATAAGAAATATTTAGACCCATTAAATTAAGCAGGCTAACTTTTCTTCAACCAAATACAGCTAGCTATGTTCGTACTATTTTGAACGTGAGTGTTATGAAAAAATTTATATACCCTTGCGAGAATTGAGTGCTAAGAAGGATACAACACATTAAAATAACATGCTGTACCAACACTATTATGCTGTGATGGTATATTAAATTCTAAAAATAGAGATAAAATCTCTGAAATCAGCGTAATCACCAATCGCAGTTGGTGACACTATACCAGACCTCGCATACCATACAAAAAAATACAACACGGTGAAGTGAGTCCTTGCTTCTACTGTATCATATATTAGGCTTGTAGTTTTCCATTAACGGATTGATCAAAGTTCTAATTTAGTGCGATTCATAATATAATTATAACTTATTTGGGTGACGCTTTTATCCAAAGCGACTTACATAGATTTTCAAGCATTAAAATACAACGTACTATATATACATAGAACATTATACAATACTTAAGGTGGTTTTTAATTTTCACAGGAAACTTAATAAAAGAGATAATAAAAATTATCAGCAATCCTTTAAATAACAGTATTATTTTGTTACTTTTCATTTTAAAATCAGGAGTTTGATTCCTCTCAGTGGACTCAGCAGATAGCCCGATGTAGCTTTGCTATAAAAACACACACATACTTTTTATTTATTGTAAAAAAAGATATATTACTATTCTGTTTTAAATGTATAAACAACGATAAATGAAAATGGAAAAAAATCCTTATAACTAGCCTGTCAAATTATGGATGTAAATAAATAAGTTAAAAAAAGAAAAACAACACAAATAATACTATCTATTTTCTTTCAGATGAATGACTGGACTTGCAAGAAACACTAGTTTACCATCCGTGTGTGCTTTCTATTATCTATATGTATGTTTATGAATTTCAAATGGAAAAGTAGCAACTTCCTGTGTACCTCACAGAATTTAAATTCCTCATTGAAAAATATGTTGTTAATTTATTTTTATGTTTTCGGGTTTTACAAGAGGTGTTATTAAAAAGTTATTCCAAAAACACAGTGACCAAGCAGAACCATCCCCTAATTATCTCATGAAGAATATTTGTAACTCTCACTTTGTGAATTTTGAGTAGAAGTCCCTTCTAGAGGTTTAGCTGATAAGGAAGGATGAGATTTACATCTTTGAAGTCTACTTATATGTTTCTCTTAAAACCAGCTTGACTCAAGGCAAGATGACAACCACAATTCTTCTCATAGGACTCTATATCTCATCAGATCACGTGACCCGATACCTCATTAACCATCCGGTTGAATGGAAATGCAGCATATTATGAAATGGTTCTTGGTTATTTATAGGCCTTTACGTCACATTTGCTTAAATAATTTTGTGACAAAATGATGTAACATAACAGACCATAAATATTACACTTCTACCAAAAAAAAAGCTTCATAAACCCTTTACTAAGTTTGTTATAGTGACAAAATGGACGTGCTCATGATTGTTTGATATGAACAGAACAAATTAAACTATTTCACTAAACGTATAACTAACATTACTTCAGTGTTATATTTCATGGATTATCACAATGTTGTATTACGTGCTCGGTTATAACACAAACATCCAAACTAAATAAGTCTTAATTAATTTTCTCAATATTTCACTGTAAAAAGGGAAACCTAAACCCTCTGTAGACTCAAACAAACATCGTAATCAAACGTTTCATTAGTGATATGTAAGCAGCTAGAGTGCCACAAGAAATACACATGGTAGTCACTTATTTCTTTGTAACTTCACGCACGCATGTAAGTTACAAACAAATAGTATTAAATAAACATTTTCGACATTCACCCAGGAAATCTCATAAGTAGGAATTCCTCTAAATATCCTGAATTATGCATATCTTATTGTGAATTTACATAAATGCGTTTTTTTTACTGAGACAAAAAGTAAAACTGAAGCAGAAAATATGACATCGTAATTTCATTTTCGGGTTTTGTTATTGTTCTTTGTCAATAATTTCAGAATTACGAGCAAAATAAACTGATAATATTAGCACGGCACTTATTCTAAATACTTCTATCTTTGAGGCTAATAGTGAAAATATCATAAATACAGGTTAACCAAGCTTTTACCTATCTAGCTTATATTACTTCAAGCGAAAGTATGATTATATAATATTTCAAATCACAGTATAAAAATTCTTTATCAAAACAAATTCATCATGTTTATCAATAATATAACGCACGAATTAATTTATTATGTTTTAAATTAAATGATATATGAGCAAAAATAAGTAATATACTAACATAATTAATACGAATAAAGTTAAGGCATGTTACCAGGGGTAAGGAAGAGTTCTCTTAATATAGACAATAAATGATTCTTCCATAGGCTAGATTCAAATAAAACCTTGATTTTTTTTTACTCTGAAAAATAAAATTCATTCATTCTGGATTGCAATTTTCATGAAGTATAGTTTCTACACCTTCAGTCAGACATGCCTAATTTTTCTTTACAAAGTATCATACTCACATTTCCCATATAATACTCTTTATTTCATCTATACTTGGAAATTATGATTATTTTAGACAAATCTGGCAAACCAGCACAACGCCACCCTCGTTATTACGAGATCTAGAGCAACTTCACGCATGCGAGTTTCTCCACTTCTGAAACTATGTAGACGTAAGCCAGTGTTTCTCAGCTGGATACGCCGGCTGCCTCCCACGTCCTGGCTTTATTCGTCGCGACCCTCTTATCTCTACAAATATTAAAAAAACAAAACTTTTCGTCATAGCTCATAACAAAGGTGATTTGTGCAACTCTCAGTCCTCGTGGTCCTTGATAAAAATGTTGACTCAGCGCAGAAAGCTTGTGACCCCTAGAAACCACATAGAAGGTCGCGACCCACCGTTTGAGGAAAACTGATGTAAGTCATAAGGTTTACTTATGTATACTATCTGAACTAAAAAGGCTGCATTGAATGATTTTTTTTTAATTTGATCATTTCAATTTAAAATATCACAAAATATGTAAAGTATTTTACTCATACAATACACGCAATACACAAAAGAAAAAATCAAACAAAAATAATACAACTGATGTTTATAGGGTACCAATGAGCACGTGCAAAACAACAGAATGTTCATCCGTAATGCATCTTTATCGGGGAATTCACTATAGTCAACCCTGTATATACAAATATATATGTTTTCCACACATATTAAAACGTACAATGATATTTTGCACATAGGTACTTTATTGCAAAATTAGAATTTTCACATTTATGTTTTAAAATTAATCCTTCGTATAAACAGTAAAGTTCCTATCACATTGAGTTCATAAGTAAGGATGGAACAAACTGCGCATGCTCCTCCCATAAACCTGTAGCTGTTATTACTATGTAAAGAAAAAAGCTACAAAGTAAATAGCAAAACAGAAAAACGTGAAGTAGAAGTTTCAATGACTTTCCTTCTCAGGTTACAAAATTAAAACTACTCTTTTTGCTTCACTTTATACCGTAACTAACCCAAAACAATGCTATTAGAAGACTCGTGAAGTTACTTACGCCAAGTCGACTACAAGGAACGTATAACACTTGATCTGGCCGTGTCCCTTCTATAAGCTGGTGTGGCGGTGGTCCAATACGAAACGCTTTGGCTTTAACCCAAAATCGAAACTTAGAATTTTCAGCATTATTGTTTTCTTCTCCTTTGAGAATCTTCAAAATTCTATTATATTTTCGCCTAGTGACTGTCTTGGTTTTGGCGCTATCGCCGTAAGTTTTAAGAGCCCAACTCTGAAAAATTTCGTACATTTCTTGCTTGGTCATTAACGGTGAAGAATCATTGATATCCTCCGGTTCAGGTGTTTCTCTTTCCTTCTCCTTTTTTACAGTTTTTTCGCTGTCACTGTTTCCTGGCAGTGCAGCCGCAGCCGCAGCCAAGGCAGCTGCGTATCGTGTATTGTGTCTTCGTTCCATACACCGAAATACTCGGCTGTGAAAACCGCGGTGTCGCAAACCGTTCAAAACAACTGGCCTTTTATTGTCCCACTAAAAGAGATACTATTATTCCTAACCCTAATATTAGGCCTATGAACACCTCTAAATCTCTAACGTGAAATTACAGGTAGTTTGGTATGATACACGATGCCACGTATCAAACTGGGAGACTAAGAAACAACCTGATTGGGGCTGAGGAAGAACACCATTACGTTGGCCTAGGGTGAGAAGAAGCTAGTCTCTCGTTCGTTGCAGGCCTGCTTTGAATGGCAAACAGCTGCGTGGCAGGGCAACCCACCAGCCAGTCAGAGACCTGCACGCACCCTGACTCTATCGAACCTCTACGTAGACATGCTCTGGTTGTTAGCCTCTTGTGCCCCGCCCGTGTAAGGCAACCACGGTGTCGTCAGGTCCGCCTGGAAACGTTTGAAGTTTAAAGCACTTTTTCGTTCGACATATGAACCGTGTTTTTTTAGCAGGTGGAACTTGGAAACAAATTGAATAATATTTAACAGTGCAGTCATCCCACAGGCCCAGCAGGCTTAATTATGACTGTAATAACAGTAAAAAAAAAAGTCATATATTTTCGAATAAACTGGCGTTTCATCAGATGTAATGTATATTTGTTTTATATCTAATTTTAAACATAAGGGTATATTGTTCAGGGGACGATGATATGCACAATAATTCTGTAAATAATAACTCTGTCCCGTTCCGGAATCGCTTTGACATCGATATTATTCATGTACAATTTCAAACTTTGTTACTTCTCTTATTACCGCTAGAGGGGGCTCTCGTTTTTTGATCTTGATTGAGGCATGCTCATTATCAAGCAGGTGTGAAGAGCTGTGAACTCGAGATATCTCTCTCCCTTTTTCCAAGTCTCATGCTAGTTCTTTAAAAATAGAAATAAAACTTATTTTCCACAGTCTTGCAACAACTAAAACAAAGTCTAATGTGTGACTGACGAGATACGTTCTTTATCGATTTTACAAGAAAAGGCTTCATACAAGCTCTATGATAGAAAGCATGGAAGCATGAGACCACGCGCCGTCCGGTAGATAAAATATCAGGACAGCTACACCGACGCGTGAGAACCCCACGAAGGATAACAGACCCAGAACTACATTATGAAGCAGGGATACCGTTTGATAAGTCAGACAATGCATTATAATAACGCATATAAATGAGACTATACTGCGAAACCAGGGTGGCTCGAATAGTCCCGATAAAAATTACTTAATGCTGACTACAAGACTCCTTTGTAGATCTTGAACATTTTTTAACCATCAAAATCACATTAAATTTTTTCTTCATTATCATAACAGCTTACAGTAAACTTCCGATTAGCGTAAAAAAGTTCTTTCATTTGTCAGTGATGCATCAGGTGCGCCTGTAACTTTACCAAATTAAGGAACTAGTTCTATCAACCTTTACCGTAAACAGGAATTATTACTTTAGTGAATAAGCGGAATCTTTAAAAATAATCATTCAGACTGAATCTCAGCTACATACAAAAAAGAAAATATATATAACAGCATAAGTATATAAAGAATGACAAGTGTATTATATCAAATATATTGTAACTGAAGTATTAAAGATCGAAATTACTCGATCACCTAAACAATTAACTTACAAAACAAAAATATGGCACTTATGAAAGTATTCAAAGTTATATCAGATTTTGTACGTAACATTATCTTCCATGTATGATGAAAAATACACATTATTTGATTATATAACAACCAGTACATCAGATAAATATTAATAGCATTGCAACCAGTTTAGTTATATAACATTTTAAACTACTATGTAGTAAAAGCCTAGCAAATAATTTCTTTATTTAGCTATAATATATTTAAATTAATCGTAAAATAAAATCGTATAATTTATTAACTCAATAGCTTAATCTACTACATTTTAACGTCATTAGATTTGATTCGTTTTTAAGTCATTTAGTTAACACTAAAAATGTATCATCTGGATCGGTCATCTACCAACATTGTGAACCCAAATAAAAACATAACACATACTGTATTAAACAACATATACATCATGAAAGGAGTCAGTTGTTTTGTAAACCCACTGTACAGTCTCTTTACAGACTATACGAACAAAGACAGTGACACATTACATACTGAGCAGCTACATTACAATAAAAAATTCACACAGAGACCAAGTATATCACATCAGACATGTTATATACAAAATTACCAAGTTAAATACAGACCAGCTACACCACAACAGACAATAAACAGAACCCAGCTTCATCACAACAAACACGTTGATTCTAATGACAGTGCAAACCCACTTTCTACATAAAAAAGGCATAGTACATATATAAAAAACAGCGAACAGATGAAATTCATACCAGCCAACTTACAATGAATACGTTACACATAAAGCAACTGTATCAAAACAAGCACGTTACACAAAGACCAGCTACATCACAACAAACACGTTACACATAAACCAGCTGCTACATCATAACAAACACGTCACACATAAACCAGCTACATCATTACAGACGTTATACATAGACCAACCAGCTACATTATTATACACATGTTACACATAAGCCAGCTATAGTACGACAAACGTATCACATACAGACCAGCTGCATCACAATAAATACGTGCACGTCAAAACAAAGACAGTACCTACAGGTAAGCTAAATTGCAACAAACATGTTACATACAGACCAACTTGTTGCAAACAAACCAGTTTATTCACAACAGAGACAATAATACAGACCTGGTACAGAACCACAAACATGTTACTTACAATAAAGATTCATCACAACAAAAACGTAATATAAAGACCAACTACATAATAAGAAAGTCAGTTCATATAGCCCAACTTACAGACCATAACATAGCAACAAAGTAATTCAGACCAGATACGTCATAACAATGTCAGTACTTAAAGACCAGTTACATAGCAACAAAGTAATTTAGACCACATATGTTATAACCGTGTCAGTACTTACAGGCCAATTACATAGTAACAAAGAAATTCAGACAAGATACATCACAACAGTGTCAGTATTTACAGAGCAGTTATATAGCAACAGGACATTATTCTTCTATGATCTTTCCCATTTTACCATTTTAAAGGAATTAATGGTTAATGCACGAACTATCATGTTTTTGGAAAGTAACCTATACATTTCCTAAACACTGTATGAACATGGAAATCCCGATATGCATATATACAAGTATTCAGTTCAATCAAAAATGATAAACACGTAATATTTATATTAAGATTGTTAAACTTTATATTTAAACATTTAGCAATAGACCCTAAATGCATATTTACTGAAGCTTGTAGTGGATTCATAAGGCAAAAAGTTTATTTGAAATGATGATACAAAACTGTTAATTTGAAATTTAAACGAGGAAACTAATATTCTGTAATATTGATACTAAACACATGTTGAAGTTTTGCTCCATCCCTCACTGGTTATTCTATTAACAACGCTGAAATGTGCTGTTCGCAACATTTCTTTCTGTTATTAATTAATAGTGCTATTTAATGATGTTGTTCCACCCATACCCTGATGTAATTGGGAAATTTTAAAACGTCTTTATTATGGACGTAAATGCGAGATTTTACATTTTAAACACAAAAATATTGTTTTAAGAATGGATTAAACATGATTTGGCTCATTATTTAATTCTGACAGAGAGTCTGCCTTTGTTGAATTGCCTCATGGTCGACTTATCAATGCGCTTGAGTTCCCTTATACCTTGATCGTAGGGAAAATAAGTTACTAAATAGGTAAACCGTACAGTTAAACTCAAAAATGAATTTCTGGGAATTGTATGCCATTACATGTACCCCTCATCTGTGATTTGTAAAACAGTTTTTTATAGCTTTAACAGCATAGTAAACTTATAGTGTTATATTTAATATTTATGAACTGGTACAAAATATTTTGCGTCAATTCTCAGTATCTGATCTAAAATAAATCATTTATTAATAGAGCTCACTCATGGTTAAAGTGGAAACAAATAATTAAGTTTAAAATTGTTTCATTGTTGTTTGGAGAAAACAAGAAGTTTGTTTGGTTGTTTTTAATGAGCATCTATAACACTAAACATTTAAAGGCACAGTTCTTATTATTTCTCTGTTATTTGTGATATTTGATATTTTATTATTTCAACTACTGATCTAAAAGTAGGCCAGAAAAGTAAAAACTTTGCCAAAAGAGCTTTATTCAGTTTTCTAAATCAAATAATACGATGCACTGTCCACCTTTATAACAACTAAAATTTAAGTAAATGTTTTGCTTTTTTCGCCTGCTATTATAGTTAGTTAGTAAGTTAAACACAAAGACACAAAATGGGTAATTTTTGCCCTGCCCAGCAAGGGTATCGAAACCCGGTTTCTAGCGGTGGGAGTTCGAAGACATACCGCTGTGCCACTAGGGGGTATATCGTATAGAGATATCTAAAGAATATAATCTTGTTTCCAAACGTTTTCAGTGCAGCCACCTCGTCAAAACATTAACAGACGTATTTTGTATTATAAAATTAGGTCGTGAGCTTTACTAAGTTTTGAAAGAAAAGATTTGGAGAGAATAACTTAATAACAATTAACAAGTAATAGCAAATAAGACAAGACAAATTATTCCTGGTAATATCTTAGAGACTAAACCTAAACCATCATAGAATCAAACGAAAAAGCAACAACAATTATTTATTAGAGATTATTATTATGGTGAACCTTCATATGTTGCACACTATCTTTGGGATGTTTTTTTAAATAAAGCTTAAAGCAATTTGCAATGGCAATATATCTTCCGAACTGTTCATGTTTTGCAGTGCTTTTGAGTCACGTCAGAAATGCATCTTCTCAGGGGCATGTACTATTCAGGTTACTTTCATATTTTGTAACTTCTGTGTAATTTGATCTTATGTTCTGATTAAAATATGAATTTTCAGTTTATTACACCTAAATCACTAGACAATGGAGTTGTTTACAAAACTGAGACTTGCTATATTCATAGCAGTTAAATTACTATGAAATGAAGTAACTGTAAAATTTGTCATTATACTTTGTCTATATATTTACTTGAGAAACAATTTGCATACAAGAAAAAAAATACATAAGAAACAACATGAAAACATCAGTAATTCTACTTATATAAATGAAACGACAGCGAACATTCAGACAGTATCCAAGTGTTCTAAGTGTTAATTATCTTAATAATTAACAGCACGAGGAAAATGCAGTGGTAAAAAAAATATTAACATTGTGTTTCCATTTTTTACATTAATTTCTGAAATTTTCTTTAGTTTGGTTTTCATTTAAATATAATTTTCAATTTGATTAGTTTTATTTAACCATTTAATTAAAGGTATCATCAGGGGCTGTTATTTTCTAAGCTTACGTCAGTATAGGGCCTGGCATGGCCAAGCGCGTAAGGCGTGCGACTCGTAATCCGAGGGTCGCGGGTTCGCGCCCGCGTCGCGCTAAAACATGCTCGCCCTCCCAGCCGTGGGGGCGTATAATGTTACGGTCAATCCCACTATTCGTTGGTAAAAGAGTAGCCCAAGAGTTGGCGGTGGGTGGTGATGACTAGCTGCCTTCCCTCTAGTCTTACACTGCTAAATTAGGGACGGCTAGCACAGATAGCCCTCGAGTAGCTTTGTGCGAAATTCCAAAAAACAAACAAACAAACAAAACGTCAGTATATATAATTTAACCTTTAGTATAATGTAGGCTAAGTACAATATAGTCGTTAATCCAAATATAATAAACATATAACTGTTTTAAGCTAAAAAAATGTGATATTCTAACTTACCCCGAAATAGGCTTGTATTTCTATATGACCAAAAAATCATGTTTTAAATTTTCTTTTTCCTTATAGAAACAGCAAATATTATATCGCTAAAGCACTATTTAGCCTAGATAGATTCATTTGTTCAAAATTATAAATGAAATTACTACTTTAAACCAAATAAATAATAATTTACATATCTGTACCAAATTATGTATATCATTTATTTTAATAAACATATTTTGTTCGATTTTTCTGAAGGTCTTGAGATGTTATAAGTTTATTAGCATTCTTTGTTTACTTTTAAAATAATTCCTGTCGCTTTTGACGTCAAAGGATAATCTAAATATTTTATTTTGGTCATTGGAGTTATTTTTGTATTTCTTAATTATATTTATAATTCCTCCATATTTGATTATAAAAGTATTGAATTTATAGATATCTATAAATTTAAAGTAATTATAAAAAGGTAAGTTCCAAATAATTTTAAACAGGTCCTTAATCTAAAATAATATCATATATAAAATATATTCAATTTTTCATCCAAGAACGGAGAGTTAAAGTGCATTAATTGGTTTTATTTTGGAATATACCATAATAGCTTAATGATAAAATTGTTTTTCTTTATAATTTATACTATTTATAAAATCTTCACAAATTAACAAGATATCTTTTCAAAGATATTTTGCATATTATTTTCGATACTTCTAATTTTCTTGCTACAGCATTGTGTTATATTTTTGTTTGAATTTGTATTTGCAGAAAATATAATTACAGTTTTATCATTATGCATTTTTAATAATTTTTGTACCTACGTAAGTTTAATTGCTTGAGCATAAAAATCAACTTCTAATTTACTTAATATATCTAAATAATAACTTTTCTTGACATTCTCTTTAGTTTCATATTTGAAATAAATTTTCCATGCATATTATTTATATCTTTGGTAACACTATATAATACAAATTTTCTTCCTGGATAGTATGTGTTATTCCTTAATTGCTTATGTTATAAAAATACAGAAAATGGCCATTATTACATTCAAACATTGCTTTTGTGACTTGGATAATGAAATTAGAAATTAACCTACTTTCTATGTAAAAACGAGCTAATTTGTACATTTTTATTTACATAAAGTCCGAATAAAACAACATATGAATCAAGATTTATATGTATTTACACTAAAGTTATACAAAAAATTTTAGAAGTGAGTAGTTTATCGAGATTTGCGACTGTATTGTAAATAACTTTCACGTATCAGCCCCCAAATGTAGTCTCCCATCATGTTTTCGTTATACGCTCCTTGGTAGTGCCGTTTAAACTCCAGTATATCTTGATGTAAGCGCTCGCCTTGCTTCTATGAGTATGCTCCTATGTTCTCCTTGAATTTATCAAGGTGAACGTCAAGGATATGGACTTTCAGGAACATCCTGCAGCCCATTTTGCCGTAGTTCTTCACCAGAGCCTCAACCAGTTCTACATAATTTTCGGCCTTGTGATTGCCCAAGAAGTCCCGAACCACTACAACAAACTGCCCCAAGCTTTTTTCCTTCCTACTTAGCTTCTTGGGGAATTCTGTGCACTCCAGGGTCTTCTTTATTTGTAGTCCAACGAAAACACGAAGGAACTTGAAAACTGCAGATTCCTTATCAAGAGCTGTGACAAATTGTTTCATAAGACCCAGTTTTATGTGCAATGGTAAGAACAACACTTTCTGGAGGTCCACTAGTTACTCACACTTGACATTGTGCCTCCCTACAGAGAACTCGGTCCGTTGTGGACAGTGCTTCCTGTTGTGGTGCGCTGTGGTGTCCCTGCTGTCCCAAAGACAAAGATAACAGGGAAACTTGGTTAAAGTCTCCTTGGAGACCCATGAGGAATGCCACCATTTTGAAGTCTCCGATAACCTCCCAGTCATACTCCTCATAGTTCAAGGCTTCTAGCAAGATCTTGACGCTGTTGTATTCCTCTTTGAGGTGCACCGAATGAGCCAGGGGAAGAGACGGATACTTATTTCCGTTGTGGAGCAGCACAATTTTGAGGCTTCTGGATGAGCTATCAATGAAGAGGCGCTACTCGTTCGGGTTACAGGCAATTCCAATTGCCTTGCACAGACGTGATACATTGTGCCAGAAGTAGAGCCAATCTTGACGAGTGAAAAAGCTTGAAAAACGTCAGTGATGCTTCCTCTGACTTGCGATTTGCACACTTTCATCTAACAAATCCCACTCCTTCAGCCTATATGTCAAAATCTCGGTATTCGACTTTATTAGACCAAAATCTCTTATCAAGTCACTGAGATCTCTTTCTCTCTGGCGAAATAGGTACATGGAGCTCAGGGCAGTGTGGCACTGGAGCGATGGATGACGGAAGGTCCGGAAACATGATAGCAGATGCATTCTTGCCAGCCCTACGTTTGGAAGGGTCCACCATGCAGAAGTAGCAATTGCTTGAGTGATCAGTGGGTTCACACCAAATTTTTGCAATAGCGAATTTAATGGCTCTCTTTTCCCCTGCAAAAAAAGCAAAATAAAATTGTTATTATGAAGAATAAACTTATTTCATCCACAACTAATGTGTAAGACGTTCATGCAAACCATTTTTATATGTGATATTTTGCTATACTATTGGAAATTTAAAAAATAAATTAAAAGATATTTAAATTTTAAAAGGTCTAAAATTTGTATAATGTAAAATCTCACAATTCAAGGAAGCAAAGATTGTCCGTCTTACCTTCCAGAGTTTTTTGCAGTGCTCGCAGGTAAACTGAGGTGCCAGGGTTTGTCTTGATCCCCGACAGGCATGTTTTGTAGGCTTCATACATTTTAGCAGATACTGTCACAGAGTACTTTTCGCTCTTGTCTTGATAAATTGATCACATACATACAGAATGCGTCCGGAGAATGCTTTCAGCTTCTTAATGCCATCTCTGATAAAATCAGATAGGTTTATGCGTTCACTTAGGCAGCTAGAACTAAACTCAAGTGGTGAGTGGTGAGTCCCTGTATATATATATTACTATGGAAAGTTCTAGAAAATTCTAAAAGGTTCTTGAAAATTCTTGTAAGTTCGAGAAAATTCTCTATCAGCTACTCAGCATTGAATTTACCTAGAATGTTCTGGAAAATGGGTAAATTTGAAAATTTCATTACCCAGGTCACAAAAGCAAAGTTTGAAGAGAAAAATAGGTCTTTTCCATTTACTTTAGGCATAAGCAATTGGGAAATAACACTTTCTGTTCAGGAACAAGAAAAGTAAAAATTTTGTTACATAGTGTAATTATTGTTGAGGGTGGATTTACTAAACTTTTCTTTAGAATATTAAACCTTTAACAATGGTAATTTTATCAACAAATGTTAATGTATATTTTTCCAATTCTTTAAACATTTTCAATAATTTAATTTAATTTGATATCGTATTTTATATAATTAATATAATTTAATTATTTCAAAACTTTTACACCTAAATATCTAAAATAATATATCAGTTTTATCCGTTAAAGATTGTACCAAAAGTATAATATTCTTCTGTTTTTCTAATTCAAATGAATTTACCTTTTTTAAATTTAATTTCAGACTAATAATGCAATAGCTTTTTAACATATTTAAAGTGGCTAATAAGGATAAATGTTCAATTTTAAATTATAATTATATCATCCACATAGAGTTTCTTTGATTGAAATTAAGCAGAAAACTACACAATGGGCTGTCTCTGTTCTGCTTGCCACGGGTATTGAATCCCCTTTTATAGCGGTGTGAGCCTGCAGACATGCCGTTTTGCCAATGGGGAGCTCTACATAAAGAGAAGTAGCAAAATTATTATTTCTTATTTCTATTTCATGTTATATTAAAATTAGTTCTTACAATTGTTCGTATTATTTCGACTGCTAAACTAAACAAATAAGGGGAAAGAAAATATCCTTGTCTACATTTTCTTTTAATAAATTTAAAAACCATTCTGGGTGATATTAGATTCAATAATCGAGTTTCTAAAGTGAAATATATTCATGAATTTATTTAAAAAGCTAAAGAAAGCATATCGAAAGCCTGTTAAATGTTTAATAATAGCAAGATTCCTGATATTTTCGTTTTAACTAAATTTATAATAGTAGATATTTATCATTTTCTCACGAATAGTCCTGTTTTGTACAAAACCTTACAACAATATTATGCCTTTTGAAATTGATTTATAAAACATTTTCAATAATTGGTCTATAGTTTTGCAAAATATTTATAGAATTAACTTATTTTGAATAAAAATTATAATAACGTTTCAATTTTGTATCATCATTTGTTGCCTTGAGCAAACAATTTCTTATTATCTTTCTTCAAAACTTTGGTGAAGTTATTATTTAATTTTATAATTCTTGTTTTCTTTTATAAGTTGCAAATGCAATGGTATAACTTCTAATAATGTATCAAGAGCTATTTGAAGATCTATTGGTATAATATATCAGTATCTGTATACTGTTCAGTGACTATTTTATTTTATTCTAATTTCGTTTACATAATGCTGTACTATAAAAAAAAATTATTAATTTTCCAAATTACGCTTCCATGAACAAAGCCCTTAAGCAGAAGTTTTAAAATATCTGATGAAAATTCATTCTAACATCAATAGCTATGTCTTTCACAAGTGTAGATATGTTTCAAAAAAACAAAAATAAATTTGAATAGACATATTTCAAAGGTGGGTTATTTTGGTTTGTTTTGAATTTTGCACAAAGCTTGTCGAGGGCTATCTTCGCTAGATGCCCCTAATTTAGCAGTGTAAGACTAAAGGGAAGGCAGCTAGTCATCACCACCCACTGCCAACTCTTGGGCTACTCTTTTACCAACGAAGAGTGAGATTGACAGTCACATTATAACGCCATTACGGCTGAAAGGGCGAGCATGTTTGTTGTGACAGGGATTCGAAAGCGCGACCCTCAGATAAGGAGTCGAGTACCTTAACCACCTGGCTATGCTTGGCCAGGGTTCTTTTTCCAAGTAAAAATCATATCTTTTGAATAAAATACTCTAAATTACTCTACCTGTTTTATTTCTTATAAACTGTTTCTAGTTTTGAATTTTTACATACATATATCCTTCTTTTATCTAACTGTTGGTTTTGTAAAAAGTTCCAGTCTCCACAGACTCTACTTATAGAATATTGATTCTAAGTATAATTTCATTATAAAAACTACGTACATCCAAGTTTAACCCACAAATGTTTGCTAATGAAAAACTTTATTTATTTATAATTAGATCAATACGATTAGTTTATCCTTTTTATTTTAAATACAAAATATCCATAAAATATAGCTACTCTACACAGTTGATATTGACACTGTTTATAATATATTCGAAATACCATAAAACCGTTGTTGAAGATCCAAAATGTTCAAGAAAATAAACAACTTTTAAATAATAGGTATGATAATTTTTCTTTTTTATATAGCTGAACATGTCTCGGCTTCTTTGTTTATCTCCTAATGTCTTGTAATTACTATATATATAATAATATATATATCAAATTCTTTAATTTACCCATAATTTGTTTATGCATTTCTGATCTTATAGAGCAAAGGAAAGACAACTAGTAAACAAAATCTACCAGCAACTCTTAGACCATTTTGTCTGACTGATCAACGAGATTTGTTTATTGTTGTTTTTCTCGATAACGAGATGCGAACGTTGGGCACGCAAGTGCATAATTCAGTATACTGAACATTTGGCAACACTCGGCTCACCCTAATATTCGAAATTGAAATGTAGCTATTCACTCTCATTCTAAATTTCAATATCTTTGTATTTATTTTCTATTCAATATAATTTAAAAAGCCTCTCATACAAGTCTTACGACAGTGTCCTTTGCAATGGAACGTATTCTGTTTGGCTATGATCAAGACTTATGAATCTTAGATAATGGTTTGGCATGGCCAGGTGGTTACGGCGCTCTACTTTTAATCTGAGGGTAGCGGGTTCAAATTCCCGTCACACCAAGCATATTCGCCCTTTCAGCCGTGGGGGCGTTATAATGTTACGATCAATTCCATTATTCGTTGTTAAAAGAGAAGCCAAAGAGTTGGTGGTGGGTGGTGATGACTAGCTGACTTTCCTCTACTCTTACACTGCTAATTTAGGGACGGCTAGTGTATATAGCCTTCATGAAGCTTTGCGCGAAATTCAAATTTAAAAACAAACAAATCTTTGGATAAAGAATAATCGAAAGTGGCAACATTAATTGAAACAGCATAATGAGGTTCCAAAAACATATCCATACAACGTATTGAACCTCTGTATATGTTTTTAACCTTGTTGAACACCGCTGTTAAGGTTCATCGCTGTTGTACACAATTCATGGAACTGATCATTAAGGGTTATTTAATATATTTTTTTCATGGCAT
Source organism: Tachypleus tridentatus (assembly GCF_004210375.1). Taxonomy (NCBI): domain Eukaryota; kingdom Metazoa; phylum Arthropoda; class Merostomata; order Xiphosura; family Limulidae; genus Tachypleus; species Tachypleus tridentatus. The sequence goes on along the minus strand of NC_134834.1, from coordinate 57,091,883 downwards.
TTGTAACTGAAGTTATTCATGCAACAAAAACACCTGCACTGTCATATCAATCCTCATCTTAAATGTAAGCACCAGTGTATACGTATTTATCTAAAAACTAATATTTTATAAAATAGTCATCTTTGGGTATATATATTTCTCATCATTAGCTGGATTATGTATTGCTATGCACGGGTACGTATCAATGCTTTACTAACTCATATCCTGAACATACAGTAATATCGACATATGTCCAAAAAAAACAACAAATCGGGTGCTAAAATTCAACTATGTGATACTACTGAAGAGCATTAACGGCGTGTATTACAGAAAATAATTCTATAAATCAGATTTACAAAACGTAGTTTCTTAAAATTCGTAGATTATCAATGAAACAGCTGCAAAAGAGCTTCACTATTCATGAAGCTTGGTATGCAGGTTGTTCATATGAGATAGTAGATGCAGTTTGCGATATGCACATATACCTATTGCTTACTAATATTCATATTTATGTGAATGAACACTGAGCTGACGTGTACCATCAGATACAGGAAAAATCTCTAGTAAGAGGGGTAAGCTCAGCAAACTTAATATAATCGAAATGATTGAATATTAATGCATTCAGGTACTAGCGCTATTCTAACGAAAATAAACAGTTAAGTATTTCTATTTTAAACGACTGCTATGCCTTTCTAACTATTAGATCTTGATATAATCTTATTTTCTTATGCGCTAGTATTTACTCCAAAAATATAATTTAAATGCCAGGTGTTAAACCCACAAAATCTTGAAATTAGTTTTAGGATTTGGATTTTGCATATCGTGTAATTACTGTATTTTTTATTTAAGAAATGTATTGACCTAAGATTTTTTGCTTAATGTAATGCTATGATTCAAAAAGATCTTAAAATGTTGATATTATATTGGCAAAAGTGTAACTCACTGCTGATCGAGCATTTTAATTTATTTGGTACATACATATTACATTAGTAACCTGTTTTCATTGTATCTAAGATTTTCTACAGCTTCAACTCTTACTCTTCGACATCTCTATAATTCAGATGTTCTCAGTGAATGTTTTTAATGGTTCCAGTCGGAAACACGTGCAAGATCCAAGCTTGCTACAACAAACAGGAAATGAGTCTGATCTGTGCATGGCCTCATGTCTTCAAATGAGTGCCTCTCGCGCGAATAAACTGGTGGCCAGATCGTAAAAGAAGCCTCCTGCCTGGAGGCATCATGGCGGATGAACTGAATTTTGTTTTCCTCTGTTTCGTGTTGATTTAGTGTATCTCTTGCTCTAAGTGGCTAAGATAAAAGAATAATACTCAGAAGAACGCTAAGTATTTCACAGATGGTCAAATATTTGTTACAATTTTTTAAGAAAATGGTAAAGACCTTAATGGTTTTGTGCGTTTATCAAAAATTAAATTAAAATTGGTTGGAAAAACTGAAATATCAGATCATTATGAATATGTTGGTTCCACAAGAAATTAGTTTTAAGGCATTAATAATGAAGTACGTTAAATATAATAAATCTTCGACCTTCATTTTATTGTCTTAAAATTGTAAACTATTAGTATTTAAAAATTTAAACGCTGTAGGTATTACAACAGAACTCTTATTTTTTAATTAGCATATATATTCAATTTTTCTACTTATTTCAACTTAATTAATTTTTGGTCTTTTCATCTAGCAAACATTCGTAGTAGTCTTTATGGTAAGATGTCTAGCATCAAGGTATTCTTGTTGGTTTCTGTTTTTGTTTAGTGTTATGCGCAAAACTACAAAATGAGCTATCTATCCTACACTCCTCGCAGTTATCGTTAAAACTCTTTAGAATTACCATTGAACTAAAAAGTTTTACCTAAAGTAAACTCTTTTACTTGCCTCTGTACGTCTAGCAAACTAAAGGTGTGGTAAATTAAAATCTGAAAAAATGAATTTTAACAATATGTGTATCAATAACAGATATCTGGTTCATATACGTCATAAAATTCAATGTCTATTAAACTCGGTTCTCAAATCAAGCTGTGGTGGCCCGAACCCCCGAAATAACCCGACTGATGACCCGAAAGACCATTCGACCATTTTCGGCCTACGCCAAGCTTGCCAAAACATTTTATCCGCACCTGTCGCTCAGTCCAAACCCCCGCTAAAATCTGCTGCAAACGTTCTCTTGTTTTTCTTTTTGTTGTTGTTTTTCTAAATATTCTGATTAAATAAGCCACCATGGGGTCAAAGAAGGATAGTGAAAACAGCAAACCAAAAAGAAAAGTTGTTAGAGCCACAATAGAGGTGAAAAAAGATCTCATAGCGAAGTATGAGAGTGGTGTTCCCATGTCTGACCTTGCTACACAGTTTGGTATGGTGAAGTCTACAGTCTGCACCATTCTGAAAAATAAAGAGGTCATCAAAGGAGCTGATGTTGCAAAAGGAGTGACAGTGCTTACGAAAGAAAGATCACAAACAATGAAATAGGTAGAAAAACTGTTGTTTATTTGGGTAAACGAAAAACAGTTAGCTGGTGATAGCATTTCTGAGACCATCATTTGTGAGAAAGCAAAGCAGTTGCATGCTGACCTCCTGAAAAACACCCCTGGAACGAGTGCTGATACAAGTGATGCCTTTAAGGCTAGTAGGGGGTGGTTTGAAAAATTTAGGAAGAGAAATGGCATACATAGTGTGGTGAGACATGGGGAGGGTGCCAGGCAGAAACAAACCTCATTAGACAAGTGTTTAGTGAGAAATAGGTCCAGTGAGTCTCAAGCAGGTTGCAGCGGTACAAAGAGACAGAAAAGAGAAAGAACCCCAGAAGGAAAGTTACCTGACGTTTTTATAGAAGGAGATCTGTAACTGATTAATTTAATTTACAGTATTTATTATGGGAAAAATTGATTCGGTTTTCGAACAGCCTTCTGGAACGGATTAAGTTCGAGAACCGAGGTACCACTGTATTTGAATGTCGTATGTTTTACAGTATCTTCGAGAGAAAAAAGAGAAATGTATCACGAAGTTTTCTATTGCAATATTTATTCAGTTTAATAATTGAAAGTACGATAGATGCTGATGGTAATAGGCTAATTTCTGATGAACTGTTACTTGAACTTTATTACACAACTTGTTGGAGTATCTGTCTTCTGGACGATAGTTATGAAAATTCATGATTAATAAGAGGTTATCTTAGGACATGTAAAGTTGTTTTCCTTATATGCAAGTGCAAAAAATGTCCATAAAACTGTAAAACACAAAATGTGAAACCACAAATTTGTTTGTATCTTCCCATGGACCCAATAATCTTCATACAAACTTTGATGTAGATCCATTTATAAGTGCGAAGTAGTGGTGAAGAATATAAAAATAGCAAACCTGAAAATTTGCAGGTACCGTTGCTTGGACTTAATGAACCTTCCTACGAGTTTTGGTGAAGCTCCATCCACACTCTGCAAAATAGTTACATGAACATATTAGAGACAGTACTATTACACTTATACAGATTCAACGTTGGATCTCTTAACTGCTAGTGAATAGTTTGGTTTGTCTTGAATTTCGCACAAAGTTATATGAGCACTATCTCTGATAACCGTCCCTAATGTAACATCGAAAGCCTTGAGGAAAAACAGCTAGTTATCACCACTCCCCACTCTACTCTTGAGCTAGACTTTAACCAACGAATAGAGGAATTTACCGTGACATAAACAGCCCAAAGGCTGAGAGGGTGGACATGTTTGGTGAGACAGAAATTTGAATCTGCGACCCAAAGGTTGCGAGTCGAGTGCCCTAACCACTTGGCTATGACAGGTCGGTGTTGAATATTCGCGAGTTTTGTGACAACATAACTCATCGTAGAAATAACCACAAATTGTGTAAAGCGACGACTTCGGATTAATAATGAAATCTTTAGAAGTATTCGATAGAATAACCGCTTATCTATCATAATTGTTGATCTTAGCTTTGAATAATACATTAGAAGATCGTGTAATACACATCGTACTAATAATTTAAATCGCTGCTGTTATCTGTTTTCATCTGGTATTTGAATCTATAAAGTTAAAATAACATGGTCTTACTTAGCGCCTTCTATTAGAGTAATGGAAAATATAACTTAATTCAAAATTTCAGGAAGTACTAATACACTCTTTCCCCTCCATTGTCAATGTGATATTAAAATGAACGCTCAGTTTTACGAGTGATGGTAATTAAGGTTTAGTCAAAAGAATTATGAAAATAAAAAAAACAGTGGAACTGAGTTACTGACAGCAAACAGGTAAAAAGGAAACTGCAAAATAAAAATAACGAGTTCAAACGTTAAAAATTTTTTTTGCGATATATTAGGCATTAATATATGACAGTTCATTTAATAACTAAAAATATTAATACATGTATAGTAGATCAAAATATCAACGCAGTCTTAATCAACAATAACTATATTACAAGCAAATAGTAGTTAAAGACACAAACAATAAAAAAGTAAAAGAAATATAGTTACTTATCGGCAACTTATTTCGTCAAATCAATATTTGTGTTTGTGTTGTTTTTGATGTTGTTGTTATACCAAAGTCACATCGGGCTATCTGCTATGTCTACCGAGGAGAATCTAGCCCCGGATTTTAGTGTTGTAACTACGTAAATTTACCGATGTTTCAGCGTGTGACTCGTCATATCAGCGCAATTCTAATAAATTTCGCCTTCAAACAAAGCATTCGTCAATTTTAAGAACATTTCTCCCCATCCCGAATTGCAGGTTTGTATTTGCTAGGAAATTGTATCCCTTGAAATTAGCCCCCTATTGGCACAGCGGTATGTATGAGGACTTACAACAAAATCCGTGTTTCGATACCTGTGGTGGACAGGAAACAGATAGCCCAAAGTGTAGCTTTGTGCTTGATTACGAAACAAATACACAAACAAACAATACTTTGAAAGTCTATTACTTGTCTTATTTTTCGAGAGATTTTCGGCCGGGCATGGACAGATGGTTTGGGCGCTAGACTCGTAATCTGAGGATCGCAGGTTTGAGTGCTCGCCCATTCAGCCGTTGGGGCTTTATAATTTTATGGTTAATCCCACTATTCGTTGGTAAAAAAGTAGCCCTAGAGTTGGTGTTAGGTGGTGATGATTGGTTGCCTTCCCTGTAGTTTTTGACGGCTAAATTATGGACGGATAGCGCAGATAGCCATCGTGTAGCTTTGTGCGAAATTCATAACAAACAAGCAAACAAATCTTGTGATTTTCTTTCTTTTTTACTGTTCTATTAGTACACATCTTATATGAAACTCACATGAGATTTGTTAAAATTAATTGTTGTATCCTCCTACAAAAACACATATATGCATATAAGTCAACACAGTTATCTTCTAAAAATGAAATGAAATTCTAAAGAGAAACATTAAGTCTTCTTAATTAAAACATATGGCGATTTCGTGATGCAATGTAAATTTCAGTTAATTAGTCAAACCAACAGTTTTAATTTAAGAAGATAGAAGAAAATAGTCATTTTAATGTCTAAAAATTTTAAAGATTATCAACATATATAAATGTTCACATTTTAATATGTATATAGAGTATTGCGTACTACATTTGTATGAGACTGAATTACGTATTTCGCTGCGGTTTTTATGTACAGTCACATTTTTTTTTTTCATTTAAGCATTCTATGGTAACTAATACCTTAACTGCATTACAAACTTTGCGAAGAAACATTTATTGTTTCTCAGTTTCTCTAAATTGATTTCACGCCTTCTCTTACATTGTTTACTGGCTTCTCTTCCAAAGGTCTCCCACTTAAACAGCGGTAAGTCTTCGGATTTACAACACTAAAATCAGAGGCTTGATTCCCATAGGTGAACACTGCAAATAACTCGATGCGGCTTTACTATAAGAAAAGCACACACACACTCCTCTTCCATAGCAGAACATACACTACATGACCGAAAGTATGTGGACACCCGACCATCACACTCATATGTGCTTGTTGAACATCTCATTCCAAAACCATGGGCGTTAACATGGAGTTGGTTACCCCTTTGCTGCTATAATAGCCTCCACTCTTCTGAGAAGGCCTTTCACTAGATTTTGGAACATGGTTGCGAGGATTCGCTCCTATTCAGCTACAAGAACATTAGTGTTTGTTTGTTTTCGAATTTCGCAAAAAGCTACTCGAGGGCTATCTGTGTTAGCCGTCCCTAATTTAGCAGTGTAAGATTAGAGGGAAGGCAGCTAGTCATCACCACCCACCGCCAACTCTTGCGCTACTCTTTTACCAACGAATAGTGGGATTGACCGTCACATTATAACGCCCCTACGGCTGAAAGGGCAAGCATGTTTGGCGCAACCGGGATGCGAACCCGCGACCCTCAGATTACGAGTCGCACGCCTTAACACGCTTGGCCATGCCGGGCCGAGCATTAGTGAGGTCGGGCACTGATGTTGGGCGAGGAGGCTTGGCTCGCAATCAGCGTTCCAATTCATCCTAAAGGTGTTTGATGGGGTCGAGGTCAGGACTCTGTTCAGGCCAGTCAAGTTGGAAAGGTGGCAACCTATGGCAGTGCCACGTTGAGAGTCACTGAGCTCTTCAGTACGACCCATTCTACTGCCAGTGTTTGTCTATGGAGATTGCACTGCTGTATGCTTGATTTTATGCACTTGTTAGCTGAAATAGTCGAACCTACTAATTTGAAAAGGTGTCCACATACTTTGGCCATGTAGTTTATTTTCCTATGCATAATTGGGTTTTATATTTGTTGGCCATTTTTTAATACTATATTATATATACATATTTGTAAATATACATACATAATTATGACTTCTGACCACAGAAAGGCAGCAGCTATTTTTACTTTATTATCATTGTCAAATATTATGTATAATTTTTATTTGATTTGATTTTAATATAACTTTACTGTTGTTAGTTTTAACTCTGAGATGATGTTACATTATTATTTCTTTTGCTATTGCTTTTTGTTTCATGTTTAAAATTAGGACGGCGCAACGCTACCCAAGATACGTTATGACCAATATCTCAGAATGGGAATTCACAAATGAAGGAATTTAAAGCCTGTGCTTTGACCGATACTAAACTTCCCTAACATGCAAATAATAAACAGACACACACAAACATATATAAAAGAATCATGTGCAGGTTGCCATTAAAATTTTTTTCTGTGTTACCAATAATAGCTTTTAAGTTCCCCTTCAGAACTTATTAAAAGAGAACACGGTAAAGTGAATTTCCTAGTCCTAGGTGCAGGTCAGTGAATATTAAATAACTCAGTTAGACATTTTGATTCAAAGAGTACTGTAGATTGATCTATTGATTTACTGTTTTTTCATTGGTACTTATCATGTTTAATACAACCTCTTTTCTACTGTGCTTGATGATTGTCCATTAGAACAATTTTTGTGAATAACTAAGTTCGTTTTTGAGCTTTCTTTACTCTATCGAACACCTTGTTTAAAACGATATAGAAATGTTTTAAAAAGGAGGTATAGCAGCCTTTTTTTTCCAGAAGTTTACGTAACTGAACATTATACCTGTGGTAGAAAGCTTTCGTAAAAACAATAACATCAACATAACGAGTGTTCAAAGTTCATATATTCGTGAAATAAAAGTATACGTAACGAAAATAAATAATTATATACTACATAATAACAGAAAAGTACGTTGGTAATAATGACAAGGGACTGTTCTTTATAAACTTACAAATATCCTTTTGTTTATGTGACATTTTGTTTATCGTACACGAAAACTTAATGAAATTAGTTAAACAAACTCTTAAGGTGTTAAATAAAGTAAACGTTTTTATCATTTGAAAACCCAGTTCTTCGGTAAATGATAAAATGAGCATCATTAACTTCTTTTGTCTCTGCCAGACTTAAGAAATATGAGGTCCCAAATAGCGGGGAAATTCACGAATATTTAAAAGATGAGCATGAATAAAGAACTTAGGAGTACAATATCGCCATAATGTGTTTTCAAGAAGGTAATTTTAAATGCTTCTGTTTCATTTCAATTTTGAGAAGTTAATCATAGATAATTTTATTGCACTTTTATGAGAGATTAGAATGAAGAATACATTTTTGTTTGCATTTCTAACTCATTCATTTGTGGAAATAAAAACGCGAGCTCTTCAAAAAGTGTCTTGTAGTCATTATTTGTCGTGGATAAAAATATACATATTATTCATTTTCCATCAGTAGAGAAACTGAGATAGTAACCCCTCTTGCTCAGCATCGACAACTAGAGAAAAATATCGAAGTGTTGAACACTAAACAAAAAAATACAACAAATAATTTTGAGTTATATACAGAAGTGCATTATATTGCACAGTAAATATTAGCCGAGCACAATTTTATCCAGTACCTCAACGTATTTGTACTGGAAAAGTAACAACTAATAAAGATGTTCTTCACAACGGGATTCATTAGGAGAAATAACGATTGAATTACGGTAAGAATGGTATTACATGAGCGGCACTTTGTGAAACGCTCGTAATTATTTATATTGTATCTGATTTTTGGTAGTTATCAAAGAATCGTATTTTTTGCCCAAACTATCTGTACTTAAAAATCAATCGTTTGTATTTTTAATGCTTCGTTCTAGCACATCTTCAACGCTTATTCAAAACTAATTTGTTTGGCAATATTCTTCATTATTTTTCGCTTTTAATGTGGGCCCGGCATGGCCAAGCGTGTTAAGGCGTGCAACTCGTAATTTGAGGGTTGCGGGTTCGCATCCCCTTCGCGCCAAACATGCTTGCCCTTTCAGCCGTGTGGGCGTTATAATGATACGGTCAATCCCACTATTCGTTGGTAAAAGAGTAGCCCAAGAGTTGGCGGTGGGTGGTGATGACTAGCTGCCTTCCCTCTAGTCTTACACTGCTAAATTAGGAACGGCTAGCACAGATAGCTTTCGAGTAGCTTTGTGCGAAATTCAAAAACAGACAAACAAAAGCTTTTAATGTGTTTGTTTCTTACATTTTACGACAGCAACTGGTAATCAATTTTTTGTTGTAAGCTTACATTTTCGGGCTACTGTTGTGCCTTGTTTTTTCTCCATGTGACATTGAAGAGCTTTGGACTGAGCGAAATGCGTCATCAGCAATGGATATGACAAATATAGTGTGGTTGAAATACTATTATTATACATTTTTCTAATTCTTCAAAATGTTTACAAATATTATAGGCCTATTACCAATTTCTCCATGTGACATTGAAGAGCTTTGGACTGAGCGAAATGCGTCATCAGCAATGGATATGACAAATATAGTGTGGTTGAAATACTATTATTATACATTTTTCTAATTCTTCAAAATGTTTACAAATATTATAGGCCTATTACCAATTCATGTGACACTGTTGTACTTCTTGTTACATTGTACCAGCTTTATTTGTTGTGACATTGGAGTAAGCCTATTTTGTTTTCTTCGCATAATGAATATTTATTCAAAGTGACACAGTAGAGTTTTTTGCTTTGTGTGATTTTGCATACTTTTACCCTGTATATGAAAAATACTATATAGCATGAAGGAAAAGAAAAAAAATTTAGAAATAACATAACAATCCGAATTTATTCTTCTGTTGAGAAATAAAATGTACAATAAAAATAAGTTTCTTTGTTTTTCGAGATGTTTTACGTAAGAATGCCTACGCTAGCTGACTCTACTTTTGTTATATAGTTTCAATGGAAGGCAGTTAGTCAACGGTACCCACAAGCAGCTTTTGAGATTCTCCAATCGAATGGAGGAATTTAGCCATCACCAATAACAACATCAATGACCCCAAACTGCGGAGAACAATAAGCGGCAACGAGGCGCGAACCATAGTAACCGTGATGCCATGCTTGGTCTATGAAAAATAATCATACAAAGAGCAATGGAAACAGATATAAAATATGATGGATTCCGAAAAGAGGAAGAAAAAACACCTTCTTTGATGATTTCTCGAGTGTATTAGAAATGGTGATTGTAGTGTGCCTGAAATAATTCATTACAAAGAAATGTAACGTATTTTAAGTCCAGCATCTGTAACGTGCCAAACATTATGTGTATGTCTACACTTTACGTACAGAGATACCACATATTTCATTCTCCTATGAATTATATATATTTTATATCCTACGAAGCTCCTGAAGCTTCTTTTTTATATACATATATAAAATTTTAATCCGGAACGTGCTAAATTCTGATGGCATCATGTGGTAATTCAATCCCTTGGAATTACCTACTCTAGCCGTACTCGGTCAAGAAAGTTGCCTATTGGTTTTTCTATCAATATGGTATGTGTTATAGTTTGGTTGTTTTGCTTTGTTTTTGTCGTGCTGTATGTGTCATAGTGTTATATTCTGCATACCTGTCACACATACCTGTCACTTTCACAGCTTGACATATTTTAGCAGATTTGTTTCTGCCTTGTAGGTGTGTTGAACAGTCTCTGTTTTCTGACCTTGTCTCTTAACTGTTTTTTAATAAAACCACTAATGCTCTTCATCTATTTCAAAGGAAAGTTTATTTTATTTTATTTTGTTAAATACAATATATTTTATTTACTTTCCAATTTGTCCCCTAATGGCACAGCAATATGTTTGAGGACTTACAACGCTAGAAACCGGGTTTCGGTACTCGTGGCCGGCAGAGTGCATGTAGCCCATTGTTTAATTTTGTACTTAATTCCAAACAAACATACATTCTCAGTTAGATAAAGTTTATTTTAAATTTAAGTTTATTATAACATAATAATCTTTTCAAAAGCCTAAAGCCTACACTCTAGCTCAACTTCGGTTATTTTGAAAATAAATTGTTTTTGTTTATCTTCACACAAAGCCTTTTTCTTTTTCAAGCTATCTGTTAAACTGGTCAGATGAATACTTCGGTCAAATCCAGTCAAAAATAGCATTGCCAGAAACAAAATTCAAAGATTCGATCATTAAAAAGGTCAGGAAGAAAGATTTGTGTTTCTACATGAATTCTAAGTGGTTAAAAATGTAATTTGTAACGTTGTAGTGGAAGTAAATGTAAGGATAATTAATATCAATCCTTCAAAAACAATGCAAACAAGATAGTTGGAATAGCATTTGTATGATATCTGCATCATAAAATACAGTCACACAGTGTATTAGAATGTTAAACTATAAAAATAGAATAAATTAAACTCTATTGTGATTGAATAGTTATGTATATGTATGTATATGATTATGCGTCATTATATAGGAATGATGCAATCCCATCTCCATTATCTTGTTTGCATTCTTTTTGAAGGATTGATATTAACCATCTCGACCTTTATTTTTTTTTAAAGTTTTTCTTTACTTGTTTGGTTATTTTTAATGCAATGTTTCAAAAGACATAGGAAGGTTGTATTTATAAAAATGTTTTAAATACAACGAGGTTTCAAGTGTAATTTATCGTTTATCCATTATTGGCTGGTAATTTCTCTTTCACCCCATACTTAAGCTTTTTAAAGAAACACCAATTTTCTATAAAAAAAGCTAGCTTAAAGAGGTAATGATGATATAATTTATGCTAGAATTATGATTTTTAAAAAAATTACTATTAGTTATTAATAATACTTATAAAAGCAGAATACTGTGTTTGAAACTAAATTACTTCACTGAAATTGGCTGGCACCACATTTTGGTTTTGATTCCTTATGTAATGGAAAAGAAACATAAAAAAGAAGAACAAGAAATTAATGTTTTTCTGATACTTACAAACACTCCTGGAACTTGTGATTTAGTTATTATATAAATATTGTTATGAAAAGAAACACTGTATAGTATTGTAAAGTTCTGATGACCTATTGAGGAGATATTAAAAATACCATTTCGATTAACAGTCCTAGCCAACTAGACATAAGCAGTGCTTCACATAACCTTGGTCAAGTGGCATTGCTATACACTTACGTCTACTCATATGTATGCTCTCTGGTCGTCATGTAAACAGTCTCAGATCCAGTAGTAAAGAAATGGAGGGCGAGGCCGCCATCGTAGTTCCTATAGAAATAGCCAAGATAATCCAGCTGTTAACCTAAATCTTCTGAAAACATAAATTCATTAGCACTGGTGTTTTGTTTCCTACCACACTCCTTTCGGAAATAAGCTCATAATAAATAAACTTTGTATTCCAAAAATCGTATCATCTTGAAGTATGAGTTTATCATAGCTAAATACAATAATAAAGTATCACCGTTCAGGTGATAAACCTCTTGCCTTCAACAGTTCACTCACAGTTGCACTTTCATGATCTTTAACAGCACCTTGGACTTAAATAATGTTAAGAAAATATTCATTAAAACTGTCTGTTTCTCAAAGTACTTCAATAAGCATAATTGAAAATATTCAGTCTTAACAAAATAAAACACTGGGCTAATCAAACTCATATTTATGGATTTCCTTTTCCTAATGGTAATTTCACCCACTCACAAATATGCAAATTCGAAGTAATCGAAATAATATTTGTTAGTGTTTGCAACATCTTTAGATCAAACTGTGGTTTCTTCCAGATATGGCTTAACTCTTTTATGAAAATCCGCTACTTGCCGAATCTGAAACATTCTTTCAGCAGCATTAACGTTCCACTTGGTTAGGCGGTAAGTCTACGGATTTACAACGCTAAAATAAGGGGTTAAATTCCCCACAGCACATAACCTGGTGTGCCTTTACTATAAGAAGAATACACAAACACAAAGAAACAGCATTAATGAAAAGATCAGATTTACTGTACCTTCAAATAGTGCTTTACATGTCAGTAATTACAGTTAACTCTCAATTCCTTACCATCCACACCAAAGCATTTATTTTCATTCTTATCTTCTTGATAGTTGTGTTCGCAAATTAATTTATTCAGTTACGTTATACAACACATATAAAATATTTTGTACAACGTCCATAGACGTGTGTAGCACATACATATATTATTCTATACACGAATAGTGTTATAATCTCAATATTATACATCGTTACATACACGCACTAGCTGTAGACAAGTTGCCTGGGTTGTAAATCATACCGTCAACCATCAATACATCGCGATAATTATGTTGCCGTAACATACTGCCATTTAAGAGCCATTGAACTTAATATATTTTCTCAGTTTCACGAAACAAGAAACGAGCAGCAGAATTCAACCGAATTAATGTTTTTCAGCCAATATAATTTTGATTGGCTTACTATTAGTGCTTTTGTTATAGTATATAACAGTATACACTCAAAATAATCTTAGGCTAAATGCAATACTCTGCACTGAAATACATTCACTGTCCTAAACTATCACAAGCAATAACTAGGGTTAGAAAGTCTTAATGACTCCTTTAACAAGCGTTCTTTATCAAGACTAGACTACATAATTAAGATTTAGAGGAATTTTGAAAAATCATGTATTAAATTAACTGGTAGGAGATACGTACTACACCTGCATACCCTAAAACAGTTGATGACCTTCAATGTTTCCTTTTGCATCTAACTTCCACATGACTTATGTGCCACATTTTATACAAAAATACTTTACTCATTAGTGGTGACTTGGTAATAAATATGTTAATTATAAGATGTACGTATATCTAAAAGTTTTTCATGACAAAATATGGCATTTTCTGGTGTATTATGGTACTTTAACATTAGTAACTGCTCGTGGAAAACGATGCTACAGACCTTATTACCTTCTCCTTCCAATCATTCATTATCCATAGTTTTCACTCTTAAACACTACTGGAGATCATCCATGTTTGCATCAGAGAAAAGTTTTTGTTTGTCATTTTACAGCTTTTGAAGTATATTTTATATAATTTGGGTTAAAAAGCTAAATCCATATCTTTGTTGAAGAATTTGAACAGTCGATCAAAAAAATAGCTTTTGTTAATGACGCCTCTTTCAGTCAGGTGCCCACTGTAACTGTTCTGCATTTATGAGTCTCGGGCTGTCACCTGATATAATTAGTATATTTTTGATACAAAACAAGCGCAGTAGTCCTGCAAGTGTATAAATATGAGAGAAAGGGAAGAGTGTCCTACGAAGATAAAAAGTTTGTGCAATCTCAAACCGATACTTAAATATTGTTACAAATTTAGCTTGATTGATCATTGATATTTGACTAACGTTCCACAAGGCGGGAACTTACTCAAGTTGCTTGTAGTTAAAATATAGTTTATATACTTGATGCATTAGCTGTCTTTTGTGTTATTGTTTTGTTTGGTTTTAATTTTCCTATTTTTCAGTGTACACACCTTTAATGTAAAGTGACAACTAAATCTTCATACAATCGAACATTACTAAAATATTTTTTATCTTATCCAGATATTTTTGTCGTAAATATAATGATAATGTGTATTTTAATGTACCAAATACTGGCAGTACCGGCGTAAGAGTTTAGTAAAATAATAAAATTGCTGTAGCTAGATTACTGTGAATTGGTTTATTTTTATCACAGTTTTTGAAGCATTTTAGTTATTCACATTTTACTTTGAATGCTTTTTTATGCAAAATTAACGTCTGAAACTATTCGATTATTTCTTTCGTGTACATATTTATAAAAATAATTTTGTATTTTGCTCTCTGAGTTACAGTGAGCTTTGTAAAGTAAATTTCGAAAAGATAATTAAGTTAGTTACGTAATCGTTGGTTGTTGTTTTTTTTTAAGTTGTGTTATGAAACGCCTACTGGAGAGCTATTGTGATCTAGCTTAATGACAAGTATATGATACTATGATAGAGCAGTAAAAATGAGACAATAAAGTACCAAGGGTTGAAACAGGACACGAAGGGCAATGTGAAATGCATGTAATGATTTCTAATGAAACTCTCATTGTAACTGTTACTATTAGTAATTTAATAGTGTAACTGAGTCTTTTGAAATGAAAGTTATTAATGAAGTGGAGAAATAACCGTAATGATGAGGAATTAGAAAAAGTAATATGTACCAAATGTCTTCTTGAACTAACTGAAACCAAAACATAATTTAAAAATTTGGATTTAATTGCGTGAAAATAGAGGAAAGCAAGTAAAATATATAAGTAATTTTTTATACTTTTTTAGAATCACATTTAACCCATTTGAAAATTAAAATTGTATCTTATAACCTGCAGGCCTATGAACTAATGCTATATACTTCATGGTTTATAAGTAATGAATTATTAGCCTAAACGGATTTCATGTACATAGTTTTAACCATATTTTCTTACAATAAAAAACAGCATTTTAAATTAACTCGTTAAAATTGTTCCATAGATTTTATAATAATCAATAATCCCAAACAGAAGCATGCTGTATATATATGTGTGTGTGTGTGTGTGTGTGTGTAAAATATAGGTCCTATTTTAATTTAATGTTGATCTCTGAACAATAGTCCAGAGTATCGGCTATTCTAACAATTAAACTCATAGGAGCTTGAAGTAGTTGTATTTCAGCTACAATTAAAAATGGCTGGAATGTTCCACGACATTAAATCTTATTATTAAATTTACTTAAATCTTGAAAAATAGCCTTTAAAGTTCAAGTACATGTAAGTTTGATAGATCCATGACATTGTTCACAGTGGAGATTACTCCAAATTATTTAAGTAGTTATTCTTTTTGAAATACTATACTATATTTTATAAGGTAAATTACTACTAAAAAAGATACCCGGCATGACCAGGTGGTTAAGGCACTCAACTTGTAATCCGAGGGTCGCAGGTTCAAGTCCCCATCACACCAAACATGCTCACCATTTCAGCCATGGGGTGTTATTATGTGATGATCAATCCACTTTGTTGGTAAAAGAATAGCCCAAAAGTTGACTGTGGAATGACTAGCTGCCTAGTAGCTTTGTGCAAAATATAAAACAAACCAAACTACTAAAAAGTTTAGCTGTAGAATTGTTATCATTCTAAAAGTTGATATGTTACTTCAGAAGCTACCCAAGGTAGTGCTGATTTTTATTCTTTGGTTTCACAGTGGCTTTGGTCTTGTGTGAGGATATACATTATACCATTTTATGATGTTAAAAGATTATCAATATTTTAAAAATATATTAAGTATTATCACTGTTTGTATAATTATTCTAGTATTAATAGAACATGCTAACATATAAGAGGAATAGATTTGTGCCAAAAGTAAGTGAAATTATTAAATAATAAATTTCAGTTTCTTAGATAGTAAGGTATTGTATCTAACACTAAATATTCTATGTATTTGTAATATCCTCAGTAATTACTCCACACTGCATGCAGTTAATAATGAAAAACATTTGTACAATATATTTCTATATTTGACTCATTATAATGTATTAAATAATTTGTAATGACCTCTAGAGTGAACTACCACTGTATACATATCTACTAAAAAAATATTTGACATAATTTCAGCACAGTTTTGAACAAGATTTAAGACTTTTTGCAGAAGAGCTATGTTATTTATTCTAATTTTTTTCAGATGAGACTCCAATTTATTATATTGTGTGTGTTACATACTATTACATAATAAGTATCAAATTTATGGTATTTGCCAACAAGATTGATACACAATTTCCTTTTTTAATAGAAATATATTTTGATATACAAACATAAAAACAATACAGTTTATAATAACAGTTTTTACAAGTAATGGTTTATATACAACAATTTCACAAATGAACAAATTATACTGAGTCTTATATCCAGTCTAGAGCTGAATATTTTATTAATAATCCAAGCTCATGATGAGGAATGTAAATCTAAGTTGATATTGTTGCACCTCGCTTGATCTAACAACATCTTTTTTGGATAGTCTCACACCAGTTAGAAGTTCACTCTTCTTGAAGGAGATATTTAATGTCCTCGTAGAAATAAATGTCCAAAGCGATTCAGTGAAACTGAATGTTAAAAATCTATAACCATACTGGTCAACTTCTGTAGTTTTCTGATTAAATATAGACATTAATCACAGTTAAAGCTTCCTTGGCCTATAGCATAGTGACTGTAGCTGTCCAGTAATATCCTCCTTCACTGTCTATCAGCTAGCTGCTTTGTATACAAATCATATGAGGCTGTAGAATCTTCACCAAAACTCACAACAATACTGTCAATCACTAGTATCACATACACATCTGGTATATTGTTGATTCTTGTGCACATGAACATTCTAAAATTTTCAAGAACAGGCAGGACTTGAGCAATACATATTCAACAGTATATCACATGCAAAAAAGGAAAACTATACAGAAAGAAGAGTAAGCACTAAAATACATGTACAACAGTGAATCCATTACAGCTAAAATACTATAACTTGTATAAATCTCCAATGCTTAGCTATGGATCATTATGAAAAAATTACAAAATAGCATTATCAATAATGTTATGTTATACTCTTGTATTATGATTTAATAACAGTGTACAGAAATTAGAATAATTTTGTTTTAATGATTGAAAATTTGTAGGTGAATGTTAAATCTTGAATGCAAAATAAAATAAGTTTACTGTTATTAATCTCAAATAAAGTACATAATCAGTAATCAGAATTTATGTTCTTTCTTTACATTTTCACAGTTAAAGGTATAGTGGCAGTTTGCATATTTTCTTGTTGAAATTCTAGTTTAATAACAAGAGGTTCTAACATTATAAGTTGGAATTATGCATATAAATGGAGGATGATGCAAAAGAAACTGGAGATAGGCAAAACATCACATTTATTTAGACAGTATATAGTTGGTTATACTATTGGTGTTGTAGATTTTAGCATTACAGTGTTCTTTTTATTCAACTGCAAGTCATTCTAGTGGTTGATTCATTATATTCTTGGTTGTATCTCAGGAATTTGAACTCATATACAATAAGTGAGGTATTCAGTGGATGTTGTAATGTTAATGTTGAAGAGCCCTTTTAACCTAGACTGTTATAACAGAAATATTTTTACTCAATATGTGAATACAGTGGTTTGATGATTTTTCTTATTAATCATGCTATGAAATAATGTTTAAGCAAATGATTAAAGTAATATCTAAACATACAACAGATGGTTATTTGGTCTTTCAGTTTGTATGTGATTTTTTTGTTTGGAAATGACACCCAAAAGAAAAATTTCTAAGTACTTGTTTAATATTCTCAGTATCTGCTTCAAATATGTTTTAATACAGTGTTCTGTACAGCATGATTTAACCATTTTCTTTAAAGTCTGAAGAAATGAAACTTTCAAAATATGAATAAAAACTGGCAGAAGTAAGTTTATATGTTTTAGCGATCAGTATACCATTGTTACTACATTGTCAGTTGTGTAAGTATAAAGAAAGAACAGAACATGAACTTTGATCATTGAATATGAAGTGCAGTTTAACCTTACATAATATAATCTTATTTCTTGATGTTATTTTGAAAGTATTAATGATTTTCAAGAAAGTTTATATGATAGTATGGTTGAATAGCTTTCGTTTGGAGAACTTTGTAGGTGAAGAAGGATTCTATTTAGTTTTGTGTTTAAAATAAAATATGTAGTTGATAAGTGTTTGATTTAATGGATTGACTGAATTTTATTTCTTGTTGTTTATGCTATTTTTACATAAAGGAAATGAATTCTCCTTGAAAATAAAACATTTTTTGAAACACAGTATGTATCAACTAAGATCATGATATGTTTCAAATCATCTCTTAACTCATTCTTTATTTTTTAATAATGTATACATGGCTGGTATCATGCATGCAGTTAGAACATATGTTATTTGTAACTATGCAATTTACTCTTACGCATTCTATTATTTAGTGATATAGCTCTTAAGCCAGATAATATTTCCCTAAGTCTTTTAAAGGAGGTTAAAAATTAAATGTATAAACCACTTTTCACTACTTTCCAAGTTCTTGAAGAGTTGGGAGGTGCTAGAAGGTATAAAATTGGTTAATTGTTATTCCTCTTTTCAAAGATACTGATAAAAATAGTTTTGACAACTATAGGCTTATTAGTTTCACATCAGTTGTAGAAAAAGTTTTTGAAAGTATTATAAAAGATGCTTTGCAAATGTTATCATCTCAAAGTTTAAAGTTTTTTTTGAATGGTCTATTATTTTACTTGAAGACATACAAGTCATTCCATGTGCTCATCTACCCATATAATAAAAAATTGCCAAGGAGTAGATCAATATCTTTAATAGTTTCTGATTTACAGCCCTGTAAAATTAAGTTAATTTGTATTTATTTTTGGCTAATTCATTTTTGGGCAACTTTGGCTGCTTAAAGCTGCAAAAGTAATGGTGGTAGAAGGCTGAAATTTGCAACACTGACTGTATTAATTTCACAGAATTCAAAAATGGTCTCAAACCAATTTTTTTATCTCTTAGGATTTGCATAGTTAATCAATCTCTTTAGCCACCCAAGCAACATACTGTTGTTTGCAGATGGACAAGTGGGATTGTAAGTTGTATCTACAAAAATATTAAATACAAGTCTAAGGTTGTAATTATGTTGTGTAAGTTGCTGCTTAGGCTGTGTTTGGCTCCTTATCTTAGAAGGCATTGAACTGTTATAGTTCGAAGGAGAGTTATTATGATGACATATTTAATGGTAATGTTGTCTTAAAAGGACAGGTTAAAATCTCTGAAACTGTTTTCTTCTTGAGAAAAAGTTTGAGGACATCTGATTAGTGTTTAAGATTGTTAATAGAATTGAAAGTTAATACCTCATCTTTTTTTCATATTTAATGATGAGAATGGTAAGACTAAAGGCCACCACTACAGGGCAGAGTGGGAGTTATCTTCAGCTAAGACATTTTTATTTCCTTAACATGGTGACTGGCCTCTGGAATGGGTTGTCTTCAGACTTAATGGATGCAGTAATTAAAAAAGATTAAGGAAAAGCTTAATAAATATTTGAATGATAAGGGCTGCCATTTTGTTTAGTGGAAGGGATAACCTAAATAGATCGATATGTCACCTGATGTCCATAAATACTGTTATTTTATAGAACCCATCACTATTTTAAATCCTTTTATTTCCTTGAAACCATTCATGTCTTATGGACAACAAATTTAGAAACTGGTAATTTAGAAATATTCCATTATTAAATTCACTAACAAATGGCATAATGGTTTAGATATTTTTTCCAAATTTTTGTGGGAGGCTATATGAGAACATTATTGTGTGTGCCAGCAAATTTTGAATTACATTCATCACTATTCATGTTTTGGTATCTTGCATGGACTGTGAATGTTATTATATGACTATGCAGTGTACCGTTACACACAAATATTTAGTGACAATTAGAAAACATTTTTATTTTAGAAAGCTATCACTATTTTTGGTTTTATTTTCTTGAAGCCAGTTATCTTTCATAGTATGAATGTTGCTCATTTTCCTGAAGTGAAACAATCTATATAGATTGGTTAAAATTTTGTGAAGTAAAAGTAGTTGCTATTCAGAGATTGTTCATTGGGGCAAACCTAACCATTGAAGAGTTCTGCTCCCCTGCAGTTTCACCATCTGATGTATAGTCTTTTCAGTTTTTTAGATTATTTATAACTCCCACTGATATGAAAGTGTTATTTCTTCCTGACCCCTCCCCAGTAAGTCTTTATCCCCATGTGTTTCCAAATATAAAACCCTAAGATTACTACTGTTTATTGGGATAGGAGTCACCTTCAGTTAAGACAAGTTTTATTTCTTTAATAGGATGATTGGCCTCTGTAATTTGTTGTTGTCTTCAAATTTGGTGGATGCAGTAAATTAGAGTTTAAAAACTTTTTTCCTGCATTTTTCTGGTTTATTCTTTTTATTTCATCATCTTTAAGATGCAGCTGAGTTAGGTATGATTTCTGCTATCTTCTTATTATTTACAAGTATTTCCAAAGAAGTGCAAACATTTGTAAATTTCTATTATGGGTTTTACTTTGTACCAATCTTTGCTTATGTAAGAGTGTATTCATCAGTTCAGTTTTAATGTAGAAACACATGGCAGCAGAACCAAGGAAGAAGTGTTATGTTGAGCTTTACAAATAAATATTTTACATTTACCCATTAAAACAAATAAAAATAGCTATGACTAAATCCTACAAAGAAAAAAAATGTTTCTACGTAAATATATACGTACATTATTTTCAGTTGTTAAACATCAGGGGGGTTTACTTTGATATTGAGTGTCAGTATAAACATGTACATATATGTGTGTATGTATATAGCTTAAATGTAAAATCACATTATGAACATAAAAGTTCTAATGCTGACTGCAGTATTGTTTCATGTATTAATTACATTGGTTAGTAAGGGTCAACAAACTGATCAAGTTTATTGATTATACTAAAGTTTTGTGTGTTGTTGATTCACCTTAAATGTGAGTAGAATGCTTTTATTTTACAAGGGGATTTCGATTGTGCCAATAAATTTAATATGTCATTTAATTATGCTAAATGCAAGGAAGTACATGTTGACAACTATAATTTATATTTTAATTATGATGTGAGTGACTTGAATAAAATTGAAAAAATTGTGCTTTATGAACTTAATCCAGTTCATATTGAAACACTTGTTAATATAAATTAATAGCATCTCAATCATTACTATGTTTGTTGTATTATAACCTGTCTGAAGAGCTTTGATATTAGATTAAATGCCTTATTGGTGTGCTGTTACTAGTTGAAAAACAAATATAATTTTGAGTTGTATCTGTAGGAATAATAAATACAAGTCTTATGAGAATATTGTTTCTTCATTTTTATCCTTGGTTAAGCCTTGTTTATTTTCTTTGTCAGAAAGAATTTGGTACTAGTTTTCTTTATGAGTGGAAGACATCACAAAAATAAGTGAAGAAAGTAGTTTGAAAAATGCAGAAAAGTATCACTGTTTGATAATTACAGAATACATTTCAAACACTACAAAACAAATACTGAAATACATAACTTTGTGTGTTACAAAAGATGTTACACTGTAAATGCTAAATTAGAGATTTCAGCTGTTTAAAAAGTTCTTGAAACATTTAAACACCATGCAACAAGAAACTGAAAACATTTTATCTGTTTATGATATAAATGTTACAATTATTATAATTTATTTAACACTAAATAAATGATTGGTTTTGAATTTTATATTCCTCAAGCTTGAGTCTATTTTGGTTTTGATTCATTGCATTATAAATCAAGTCTTTAAGATAGAGATCTCTATCATCTTATTACTGCTATAAATATGTATTTTTTTATTTTGTTTCTGTTGCACACATGGGTTTTGCAAGATAGATTTTATGGGTTAAGTTGAACACATTTAATTAGGGGCACTGTTTTGAACTATACTTCTTGTCTAGTCTTTTCAAAAACCAATTTGTGCTCATTTTCTTTATTGTCATGTCTTTTTTGTGTGTGTTTGTGTGTTTTCTTATAGCAAGGCCACATTGGGCTATCTGCTATGTCCACTGAGGTGAATCAAACCCCTGATTTTAAAGCTGTAAATCCATAGACACTGTACCAGTGGGGGATGTCTTTTCTGTGTGTTTAGTCTCATTTAATTTTTTAATTTTATTTGCTCTTCATGTTTTAACACCAGTTTTATGCAGCTCATTTTAGATGTATTCCATTCCTTCAGTTCTAACAACTAAGAGTAAAATACATGTTTTGAAACTATCAGGCAGATTTTCTAATGATTTATTTAAATATGTGACTCACTGGAACCTTGGACTCCTATCTTTGTTTGATGCCCTCATTAGGACAAGGTCTGTCAAGTGGAGGGTTTCTCTCCCTCTTTGTTGAATCCCATGGTTTCTATTCTTTGATCAAAGCTACAGATATTAGTTTCACAATGTTTCATTAGACAAACATTTGTTTAAAGCTTATGCTACATCTAGCAGCTGTTGTCACTAACCATCTGTTTTACATACAATTTTTATTTTTTCTCTGTTAGTACTGATTCTGAAAAGGTAGAATTGTATAAATCACATATGTCCTGTAATCAGTGAACTTGAATTTTCTACCATTTCTAAACAAGTGAGTTGTAATTTATGTACATTACATTGATTTCTAAGCTCTTTGTGACACCCTATGGTTTGCACCCTGTTACTGAAAAAAAAAAAAAAAAAAATTTGTGGCCATGGGTGCATAATAAGCATGAAAATAAAATCTTACTATTCAATTAAAGTAGCTCACAAGTTAGAAGGGGGTGGTGTTGACTAGCTACCTATCCTCTAGTCTATCACTTCAAATTAGCCAACAGACAACAACACCTATATGGTCTCCAATATAACAATACTAAAAAATTTGATATCCAAATTTCTACCATGTTGAATAAAGTTTTTTTTTTTTTTATTAATACAGCAGTTACTTTAACACCATAGATATGCCATTTCAGTCCTGCAAGATTTCTCCAAGATTTCAGTAGCAGTTAAATCAGCCCAATTAATGTTTTGCCCAATTTAACCAGAGTAAATTCCTACAGTGTCAGTGAAAGTTCTTTATATGTTGTCAGGTTATTAAGAAAGTGACTTATCATTGTTACCTGAGATCACTGCTTCCATTTTATACATATATGAAAGTATGGTACTTTTTTGTTCTTATTACAAGAAAAATTATGTTGTTACACATTCATCAGTATTTAGCCAATACCAAATATTAAATGATTCATTTTAAGTAATAAGAACGTATAGAGGAATTGTTAAAGTGCACGATGATCCAATATTTTAGCTGTAGAGGGCCAGACTGTAAACAGTAGAAATGTTGAAAGATCAGAACTATTTTCTTGTATGATTTATTGGATTAGGGCATTTCTACTGAAAAATTTCATATACTTAAAACTTAAGTTATTCATAATAAGTGCTGGGTTGAAAAAAAAATAATTGTTGGAGCCAGTTACAAATCACAGGCAATAAAATGGACTGTGCAGCTGAGGGTGTAAACTATTTATGATAAAGGTCTTTTCACTTTTTCTGGCAGTAATTGGATATGTGAAAAATGTTACTCATCTTGTCATTATTATTTTATTTCCTGGACATTTTTTTAAAAATTGAGATGATTGGAAATATAATGTTTATCCTTCCATAATTAATAGAGATTATAACTTTTATATGAGCATTTGAGAATCTTATTCTAAAATTTTGTGCAGTGTTGTACATACATCTATGACATTATTGTACATAGGGTGTGGAATATCACTAGTATAGACCAAAGTTCCATAATGTATATATGTTTTGAGCTTGTTTCTGTGCCATACCTTTTTGGAATAAGGTTATACTAATTTTAAGACTTATACAGAGAATTGTGCAAATCAATATAATTTGGATGTGTTATCTTCTTTGTACATATACAATGTGAGTTATTGTTAACACACGTCATCCAAGGACTGTGAGATACCAACAGTGACTTTAGTATGGCTTGAAAATGTGCCATCTTGCTGGGTTCTAAAGTATTTTGATTATAATCTTCACTTTATTCTGGTTCTATGTAATCTTTAATTCCTATTATTAATTTAACTATAAGATAAGCATCAGTAAGTTTTATGAAAAGTAAGATATGGAGACTAAATAAGTTTCAAAAAGATATGAAATTAGAATTTTAGGTATTAGATGATGCAATTCATAACATTTCATTTAAAACCCCTATTGGAATCAACAGCTATTTAACAACCAAAAAGTAGAGTTGATTAAGATAAAGAATTAGATGTTTCATTTGTAAAGCAACAAGAGTATATATAACTATCTGAATTAATTAACAAACTTGATTTACTTGAAAAAATGACTGAAAAGGGAGAAAAAGTAAAAAAAAAAAGAAAGATTAAACTAGAAATATTGGTAGAATTAATATATTTAAAGGAAGAGGCAATAAGTCATCAAATTATATGTTTAAAAGTTAAGTCTTGAGAGATGTGTCAAAATTCATAAAAAATAAGTATGGAAAGCCAATCAACTGTTTACTATAAGTAAACAGCAGAAGAATAAAAGTAAAATGTAACGTAATATAATCATTGATTTATCAAAGACGTTACTAGAAAAAGTAATAAACAATGAAGTCGAAGAACATTATAGAAACTTGGTTTGAATTTCGCGCAGAGCTACACAAGGGTTATCTATGCTAATCGTTTATAATTTAACAGTGAAAGACTAGATTAAAGTCAATACCACTAACTCCCAATTCTTGACCAAAACGTTTGATTGAATTTCACATTATAACACACCATTGCCATTTATATATAATGAAAGAAAATGACAAATTAGCAAGTTTCTGTTTAAAAATAATTTGTGTCCCATATTGCACAAAAAATAATTAATTTGATAGCCAGTGGTAATCTTACTCTCTCCTACCTCTAACGTGTAATGGCACATACCGTAAAGTCGTTCCACAGTGAATATGCATTTAAGTATCCACGTGCCTCATTGCGTAGATGTGTTGTTTACATTCTGTCCACCATCATGTGATAGATTATCTTGATATAGTTGTACACCTATAAAATCGTAAACTCGATCTCCAGAATTAACCATAAGCAACGTATATTAAACTTTACCTGATATTAAACTGACTACTCACTGTTATATGCCCCCCGCTAGTACAGTGGTATGTCTCCGGATTTACAACGCTAAAATCAGGGGTTCGATTCCCCTCGGTGGGCTGAGCAGATAGCCTGCTGTGGCTATGCTATAAGAAAAAACACACACACTGTTATATTTAGTATTGTTATTTATAATCAGTATCAGGAACTAATGTTTATTTTCGTAAACAAAGTTTAGTAGTTTTATAAATTTATCCAAACGTATAAGAAGGAAACTTACAAAAGGGTAGTTAGCATTTCCTTACACTGACAATGTATTACCAATAGATAACTTGCATCCTCTCGTGAAATGGCTTTTCATGGTTTTGTCCTGCCCTCTATTGGCACAAATTTTAAACGCTCTGCCACTATCCTTCCACTTCTTGTATTTGCATATCTACATGGAAAGTATTATATAGTACCAATAGGAGTACGATACAACTCCTATCGTAACTCGCGTCGTCTTAACAACTACACTCAATCTCTTTGAGACTGGTCAGAATACCTACACCATATATCCCGAACAATGGAGAGACTGTGTGGTAAATGTTAGAAGAAGAAAGTATCTATCGCATAGGTGATGCTAACTTTCGATACTATATTTTATTTTAGCTAGAATCTCACATTGAGCTGATGGAGTGACAGTGAAAAATATGAACCCCGTTTAGGAAGGGTCTGAGGAGAGACCAGGAGGTGTAGAACTGAATAAGAAAATATCACACCACATCTGACACAGGTATATTTTTTGCTCTTTTGCGACTATGTCGCGAGTATAAAAGGCTAAGAAACATGAAGAAATCACAGAATATGTATGATTAATTAAAATACGTCTCTGCTTGCGCGCATTCCCAATACAATCAATACTAGATCTGCCGGGAACCGATATTCAACAGACAGTATGAAGAAGGACCATAAACCTGGAGTGCATTTCCAGTCCAAAACCTGGCAGAAGTGGGAATTTGTCCTTCAGTCTCTGGTAGGAAGAGGAATACTGGTCAGCATACATGTGAAGAATTACGCAGCTGGACCACCTTCTATCAACATTGGACCCATTGGGAATGTACATCTGGAGGATTGTAGGTAGAAGGAATACTTCAGCCCAAGGAGCAAACTGCAATGATGTATATATTCATGGCATAGTGGAATGCTTCAACCAACACCTGGAGGCATCTGGAATTGTACATAAATTCCGCGGTAGGAAGGGTGTCACATCATCAACACGCGATTCTAATCGTGACTCGCTCATCTCCAATCAATACAATACCCATTTGGAATGTACCTCTGAAAACAAATGGTAAGAAGGAGGAAAAACACAGTAGGGAAAAGCAATCAGTCGGGTATATAGACAGTTATATGGCATAGTGTCACAAACAAAACCTGGGAGCATCTGGAATTCTACAGCAGGTCCACAAGGAAGTAGCATACAGCATCAAGACCTTCAGAATGTCACCACCCTACTCTCAACTGTGTGGTATAATTCGTCATTCAAAAGATAGGTTTCCATGGTCCACCATTTCAGCATCTAAGAGCTGATAAGTGACAAGGGTTCTCATACTTCACTAGAAGAAACGAGGAGAAAACACGTTAGAGATTCCAGAGGACCACACCACTGTAGATATTAAAATGGGTGACCAAGATAACTTATTTTGGAAAGCAGATCTATCATGTTGACAGAGTTGATCAATCAAAACCAGGTAGCATGGTAGCATCTGGAGTTGTATATTAGATCTGCAATAGGAAGAGTTTCAATACTGTAGAGCTTCGGAGATGAGCAGCAATCTGTCTGTTTAACTCACGTTGGCTCACAAATGTATTGTCTGGAATAAACATATTTTTGACGTAAAATAACACTAGAAAGAACTACTAGCAGTTTTACAAATCTCCCCATTCCTGTGGTGCGCATAATTCAATCCTGCAATGCAATTGTTTAGGCATAGATGTCAGTGGAATGGAAAAGTACAACCAACATCTGTTGGCATTTGGAATTAGAAATATAGGTCCGCGGCAAGAAAGGCTATAATGTAATTGACATTGAACATGGTCACAAGATGGGCAAGGGAATTTACAATAAACTAACCTAAACGACACCTGAAAAAAAGAAATAAAAGTTCGAAAAAATAATCTTTCACAATTTAAAGACGGAATGATTAAATAAATAGTAAAAAAACTTATTATCTGGTATAAAGGAAAATATCGACAAATTCGCGAAAAAACTATCATATCTACGTAGCGCTGGTGCTAATCGAGAAATGACTAACAAGTCCAAATGTGAAGAGGGCACTAGTTACAATAGGAGTTGTGTTGCACTTGGATTGGTGGAGAGCTGCTACATGGTTATTTGCATGTGAATATGCAGAAATGTGAGAAGAAAGGATTGTGGCGGAGCGTTGAACATTTGCACCGATAGAGGGCAATGTTAATCAAGAAAAAGTGTATTCTGAGAGGAAGTCAAGTATGGTATCAAAATATTCAGCTTTTTCTTGAGTTTGTACTAAGTTTCTTTGGGAATATGTTACATATTCATGTACAAAAATTCAGAATTAAAAAGTAGCTTCATACTAAATAGTTCTATCCACATACGTTTATTTTATAAAATAGTACAGTAGTCCAAAAATGTCTTTTTAAAACCCAAAATAAGTTCAAAATAGGAAGATTAGTTTCACGTGAGAAAAATCAATTGATTGAATGTAATCAATGAGTCCGACTAGTAATCAATTAGAAAGTTACACTGTTTGCCTAGCTCTGTTTTTGATATTTGTAACCACTGCAGAAGTTTGCCGCGGGCATGGTGTATTAATTGCAGAAATGATCATAATATTTATTGTAGATGCCAGTTTGATCACCTCATCTTCAGAGAAAGACCAAATTTCAGAAGATATGAAGCCTGAGTGATGAAAAACATTTAATTCATCTTTTGTATTCTTCAAATGATGTCTTCTAACTCTTCATTCCCAGGTTAATTTCATCATCATCATCTTCAAGAAATTATGTTTTTGCTGTCATTTTTATATTTACTCTCTGACGAACTTGTGTAATCACTTTCTTTCAGATATATTTTACCATTTTGACTGAATTTTTGTCTGTCTCTGTGTATTTAGTATACGTTTTTTTAACGTCAGTAGAGCTAACACATAGCTGATTTGTACCATGATATAATTATTTGAAGATGTGATATTTAAATTTACTGCATATGGTAATCTTTGTAAACATAGGATTAATTCCTTCAAATGTTTACGTGTCACATCTAGTTAAAACAAGTAAGAATACAAAATGTATTTTAATGACAAAAGTTATGAGAGAAGTGTTTCATCTTTTGTACACAATTACGTTGATCATTCAATTATAAGTTTAATTAAATTAAATTAATTAATTAAAAGCAATTTATTGCAGAAATTAACATTCATACATAAAGCTCTGTTTATAAAGTTGGACAGTAAAATTAGAAGAAATGCTAAATGATTAGACTGTTTAATAAAGTAACAAACATGTAAAAATATGATTTTTGGTATTATATCTTGCATCTCCTATAATGAAACATAGAAAATATTTACTCCTATTATAAATGATGGAGGAATATTTGGAGAATAAAATATTTGTATGACAGAGAAGTTATGAATTGTATTCTGGTATTAATATGAGCAGTTATGAAATGTTTAAAGATTTTCTCAGTGCATCTGTTTTAGCAACGATTGCTAATTATTCCCTTAACAGTATCAAGTGTATGAGCTAGTTTTATT
This sequence comes from Tachypleus tridentatus, assembly GCF_004210375.1. Taxonomy (NCBI): domain Eukaryota; kingdom Metazoa; phylum Arthropoda; class Merostomata; order Xiphosura; family Limulidae; genus Tachypleus; species Tachypleus tridentatus. The sequence continues at coordinate 57,062,745 of NC_134834.1, read as the reverse complement.
GAAGTAATTGATAAGTGTCTTGTTATATATACTAAAAAGAAAATATAAAAGGTCCTATGACGTTTAAGAAGATATGTTTATATAATGTCAAAAATTACTAAAGAAAAAGTATCTTAAAAGAGAAATATTTTGTATAAATATTAAAATGCTTCTAAAGAAAGATGTACATTAAACGTGCAAAGATAAATGAATATAAAAGGAGAAAGGACCTTTAGGTTATCTAGTTGGTTGGATGCAGCGTAAATTTAATCCCTTCGAAATTCATTTACCTGGATCTCATTATTGTGGAACATTCATCAAGCTTCCAAAGCACATTTAGCTAGAGGTAATATTTCTATTAACAGAGTGGATAAAGTATATAAAAGTATTATAGTAATTATGGTAAATCAAAAACTACAGCTAATAGGCTTGTTGTAAACCAAGACTTGATAAAATATTTGAATGCTATTCAAGATCTGTCTTAAGTGAAAGATTACTAGAGGAATTATCAATAATTAAAACTAAGTAAACTTTATATTTGGCATTTCATCCGTTATGTACTATTTAAAGTCTAAATTTAAAATTGAAACAGACAGTATTCAAGAAACTATCTTAAAGAATGGAAGACCTATGATTAAACAATATGTAAAGTTAATGAACAAAAATTTCTTTAAAAAAACTGAAAGAAATATGCTTCAGAGAAAGATTTTAGCACTATAAAATTATTAAAATGAAAACTAAGTTATTTCGTAAAAAGTAATAGTTTTATCAACAAGATAAATATACAAAATAAACTAATTTGAGGTAAATCTGAAAGAAGAATTTTTATATTATACACTGATGATCAGTATCAAGCACATGTAATTGATATGAGACGATTTAAATCTTACAGTAATAACGCAAATTATAGTTCAACAGTAATAGATATTTTTAGTAAATATGCGTGAGTTGTTCCAATCAAAGTAAACACGGAAGAAAAAATGACAAAGACATTTTGAAAGAGAGGAAGTTATCAGAAAAAATCAAACTGGGAAAGAAGCATAATTCATTAATAAATAAGCTTAAAAATGTTTAATGATTCGAATGCTCACTGTTTTACTACTGAAAGTGGTTTTAAAATTTAGATTGTTCAAAGATTTAACAAACTTTGAAAATTAAATGCAGAAATATTTTATAGTGTTTATAATACAAGGATATGCATCGATATTTTCGATAAATTAATAAAAAGATGTATAATAATTAATAGTATAGATCAATTAAAGTGACCCCAGTTAAAGCAAGTAAAGAGAAAATGAAAGTAAAGTATTTAATAACCTATGTAATTTAAAAGTTATCCATACTGCTTGGTATAAATTTAGTTAAATGCGGTAAGGAAAATGACGTTTATAAGACTGAAATAAGGATTAAGAAAAAAGGTGATGGATGAAGTATTTGTAAAATGGTTAGGATTTGTTTGTTTGTTTTGGAATTTCGCACAAAGCTACTCGAGGGCTATCTGTGCTAGCCGTCCCTAATTTAGCAGTGTAAGACTAGAGGGAAGGCAGCTAGTCATCACCACCCACCGCCAACTCTTGGGCTACTCTTTTACCAACGAATAGTGGGATTGACCGTACATTATACACCCCCACGGCTGGGAGGGCGAGCATGTTTAGCGCGACGCGGGCGCGAACCCGCGACCCTCGGATTACGAGTCGCACGCCTTACGCGCTTGGTCATGCCAGGCCCAAATGGTTAGGATATCCTGATTAATTTAATTTTTCGATCGATATTGCAAATATATTTAAATATTTATTTATATTTTTTTAAATATTTTCATAACTACTTCATCATTTCGTAAATCGGTTTGAAATTGTTTTCTTAATATATTGTAGGTACTTTCATTCTATGTGTGTAAATTAATGTTATTAGTATCATGGAGAATTATCAAAATGGTTTCTATCACCAGATGATTTTATAATAATTCTTTTATTTTTTAATCAACATTACATTTCTTAGTTCTTATTACACAGTATTGACACTCCATTAAGTGATTCTTTCTGATCGATATAAATCCGTGTAACTTCTTAAATCAGATGGTATAACTACAACATAACGTTTAATCTTTTTTATTTCGGGTTTTTGTTCATTCATAATATCTCATGCTGTGCTAAATATTGTTCAATCACTATCTCTCATTCTTCTAAGTGTAATATTATTTTTAAAAATGTGTAAATTTAAATATTTAATCTAATTTCATACTTTTTCAAGTTTATATTCGCCAGCCTTTCAACTTAATGGTAACATTTAATGTGTTATCCATTTTTTAAACCTTTCCACTTTGAGTAATTTTTAGATACGTAATTAATGAATATAGCCCACATTTATTGATAAATTTTATATATACTGTAAATTATCCAAGGTTCCTGCTTCAGAGTAACTGTTAAAACCTTGAAATGTATCTTCAGCGTCAGTATGATCACGTATTGCATTACTTCTTTTCTAATACCATACTTCGACTAAGCCCTTAGTTTTAAACCAAGGATTATTATTTTCATCTCGAATGAATCATACAGACTTTTTATTTAACTTTAAACTATTGTTTTTCATAATAAAAAGTTCTTCAATTTATTTAGAAACACGTTTTTAATATACGCCTAATTTCCAGTTTTAGGGCCCCTTATATTTACTATCAACACTGTATTACTGTATGATTTTTCCGAGTAAAATAAAATGTATTATATCACTTTTCATATATTTTTGTTTTTATTTTAATTAATTAGTAAATCATTTTCATCTTGTAACTAATCACAGATTTTTTACCAAAATTAAGTAATTTTGTTTGTCTTTCCAAAAGATAACAAAATGATGAAATATCTTCCCTATTTCGCTTAATTATTAACTTGCTAAAGTAAATCATTTTATACTATACAGTTAGGTCTCTTGCTTAAATTATTTCAATAATAATATATATCATTATCATTAACTACCCATCTTTGGCATATAAAACAGAACTCTTGTGTATTTCGTATTCTTTAGTTTTACATGCCGCATCATAATTTTCATCATCATTACATACAAATATTTCATAAAATTCTCATAATTATCAAAAACATAAAATTGTCATTTAGAACTTTTTATTAATAAAATGAGGAAATCAAAGAAGTGTATTGCTTGTAAGATTGAAAACCTCTGAGTAAATCTGATGAAAAATAATAAACCAAAGCCAATCTTAAACTTTGGTGTAAAACTGTGTAAGTGATTACTATAAAACAAAATAAGAAAAGTACAATTCGAATGGAGTGAACTTAATGTTTAAACAGAGTTGGAAAACATAAGGAAAACTTCCTTCATTGAAAGATATTGAACAAAACTTAAAAGTGTTTCAGGTGCAAGAAAGAAAAAATATTTGATGATTTTTAAATGTGGATTAAAAGTTGTCAAGTAAATTATATCTTGAAAAACACAGAAAACGTCCTGTATATCTAAAATTAATGCAGTAAAGAAGTTCTATGGTAATAAACTAGTAACTAAAATATGGAGCGATCATTTCCATCTACAGCATCTGGATAAAACTGAGAAAAAATACACAGTTTAGAATTTTGAATCATTAAATATAATTTATAAAAAGCTTCATTATACATCAATTATTTTAAAATGTGCAAGACCAAAACAACCGTTTCAAACATTTAAAATGAAGATCAAGGATGTTTCATGTATTGTATATTATCATACTTGCACAAAAATATAAAAAATTACTATTAAAAACGAGTTAGTAATTATAATAAACCAGAATAACAGAAATATATTTAAAAAATACTAAAAGGTTCTGTTGCTGATAACGGTATTCCAAACTTTGGAAGCAAAAAGAAAATATATTGGTCAATTCTTCACCTAAAATGAAGAATGTATTATTTACCCTCTAAGTGTAATTGAAAATAAACAAGAGCGGTACGTTGATGTGCTATATACAAGATAAAACTAATGCACATTATTCTTTTATCAAAAATATATCTTGATTAATTAGAAATCAACTGCCAAAATGTAAATCAAAGCTATATCCATGTGGTAGATGTCTGCAGTAATTCTTTTCGAAAGTCAGATTGAAGATTGTCGTTGTTTGTTGTTTTGAATTAAGCACAGAGCTACAATGGGCTACCTGTACTCTGCATACCACGGGTATCGAAATCTGGATTTTAATGTTGTAAGTCCGCAGACATACCGCTGATCCGCTGGGAGGCTAGATCGAAGAAACATGAAGAATACTGTAAGACAAACGACGCTGTGAAAATTGAAGTACCCTTAAATGATGCATTTATAAAATTTAAGAATATAAATTATGCATTTAAAGTTCGTTTTATTATATATGCTGATTTTGAATACTTAGCAAGAAAGACTGATAATTTTAATCCAGGTTCCTCTGATGGTTGAACAAACGCTTATCAAAAATACTTAACTGGGTGAAATAGACCTAATTTAGGTCTCATACTCAATACCGGTAAGAACCGACAAAATTTCATCCTTGATTCGTAATCCGAGGGTCGCGGGCTCGAATCCCCGTTACACCAAACATGCTCGCCCTTTCAGCCGTGGAGGCGTTATTATGTGATGATCAATCCCATTATTCGTTGGTGGTGGGTAGTGATGACTAGCTGCTTTACCTCCAGTCTTACATTGCTAAATTAGGGACGGCTAGCGCAAATAGTCCTCGAGTAGTTTTGCGTGGAATTCAAAACAAACCAAACCAATCATCCTTAATATTGAGTATGTTCATAAATATTGTCAGGATTTTATAATTAATAGAGGACAAAATACACAGACTGAATCCATGAAATTGCTTAATAGGGGAGTTTAAAAATAGAAATATTTATAAAACATGAATAAAAAAAATGGATAATTTAACTGACGAGAAAATATAATTTAGAAATGATATTTGTAATATCTGCAATAAGGTTATCATGATCAAGTTAAGTTATTAGAGATATGGAGATAAATGTTGAAAATAAAGTTAACGACCATAGACCATGTTCATTTAACTAGTGAATACAAGGAACTGCATGCATAAGTTGTAATCTATTGACTAAAAATTCTTCATTCATACGATTCTGTATTTATAATACGAGTGGATGTGAGTGTCATCTATTTACAAAATAATTAGGCTGAAGTTATAAAAAATTGATCTCATTTGAAACAATGAAGAAAACTTATTTCATTTAGTAAAAAATAAATCAATAACCTGAAATTAAAATTTGTAGATTCAATTATGTTCATGACTAGAAGTTTATATAAACTTCCAAGTTATTTCAGAAAACAGTAGTTCAAAAGTATGATGCAACATTTTACAGAAGATAAGTTCGATCTTGTAATAAGAAAAGAAGTCTATTTTGATGAATGTATGTAATCGTTTGATAAATGAAATGAAACACAATTACCACTAAAAGAAAAATTTTACAATATACTAAATGAATGTAGTATATCAGATGAAGACTACAAACCTGCTCATTTGCAGACAGTTTAAGATACATAACAATGTAGAATATTCTGATCGTTATGTCAAGTCTGATGTTTTGATATTAGTTGATATTTTCTATAACTTTAGATATTTGTTTTATCATGGAAAGAAATGTTAAAAATGAAGAGAACTATTCAAAGAACTGCATGACTGTCATTCAGATATACCATGAGTACCAAAGAACACAATAAAAACTAAAGAACTAAACTTAATGACAGCCTTATATAGTAAGAAAATCTAGATGCTTCACAATATAAATGTTAAAGAATATTTATCATTAGGAATGAAACTGAAGAAAACTCACGTAATGTTATAGTTCAAACAATCTGATTAGCTTAGGAAATATATTAAGTTAAATTCACAAATTAGAACTGAAGCTGCTAATGGTTTTAAAATATTTTTACAGTTTCTTTTTTATTTGAAAATACAATGGAAAATATTAGAAAACAGCTGATATAGATTTGTGTTTTTCAGTTATATTGAAAAGTTATTACGTAAATCAAATTTCAAGAAAAGAGAAATAGTTACATAAAAGATATTCTTACGAATAAAACAAAACTAATAATCAATAATCCGATTTATGTTGATATAAGCATTCTAAATCTTTCGAAGACATTGATGCATTATTTTCACTGTGGATTCATTGAACCAAAGTACCTGATGACTTAAAGTAATCATACCAAGATACTGATTCTTATATCTACAAGATTAAAACATACAACATTTTTAAGGGCATAAAAGAGAACATTATTTCACACTTCAGATTATCCAAAAGATAATTCGTATGCTGTTCCATTAGCAAACAAAAACATTTCGAGTAAAATGAAAGATGAGAAGGATGTAAAAATAATGAGTGGATTTGTATTGCTTAGGTCTAAGATGAGCACTTCAAAACTACAGAGAGATAAAATTTGTAACAAGTATAAAGGTCTAAAGGAGTTAAAAGTGTGTTGTTAAAATAAAATTGTTTCCGACAAATGTTATTAAATAAACTTCAAAAACTACGACTCTAATGAAATATTTTAAACATTGCAAAATAAAAAAGAGTGAAATATATTCTTTTAGAGTTAGCAAAGAAGCATGAAGTCCGAATGAAAGCAAAAGATATGTTACCAGATGATATTAATACTTTAGCTTAAATGGAAGCAATTAATGCTATTGAAACACTTCAATATCACAAACCAAGTGAATTAAACTCGGGGAATAAATCCTCTATCTCTGAATTAAAAATAATTAAAATTTAATTTGGTGTTAGAATTGTAACTGACTTAGCGAATGACAGTTAGGGAGAATACTAAGTTTTACCCGATCGATTTAATAAAACTGCCAGTTAAGGCAGTGAATAAGGCATAAAAATCTCTCTTTCATATATAGAGGAATAGAAGACCATGGATATAATCAATAAGCACATATTATTGAATTTGGGATTTTGTTATGATTCTTATTTTAAACGTCGTATAGCTTATTACGTTGTTGGCACTATTTTAATTTAATGCATAGAGCATATTCTCGATATTGTTTGTGATTTTAATTGCCAAAGGGGCAAGAATGGGGTAGAACTACTTATAGTGTATGTATGAGGTTTCTGCCACACTTCGGTCTTTAATTTGTTCGTTTGTTTGTTTTGAATTTCGTCCAAAGCTACTCGAGGGCTATCTGCGCTAGTCGTTCTTAATTTAGCAGTGTAAGACTAGAAGGAAGGCAACTAGTCATCAACACCCACCGCCAACTCTTGAACTTATCACCAACGAATAGTGGGATTAAATGTCACATTATTACGACCCCACGGCTGAAAGGACGAGCATGTTTGATGTAACGGGGATTCGAACCCGCGACCCTGAAATTACGAATCGAGTGCTTTAACTATCTGGCCATGCTTTAATTTGAGTAATGCAATTAGTGGGACAGAAACCCAATAGCCCTAGTGGAGAGACGATTTTGAAAAAACCCTGGAGGATGAGGAAGCGAAAGAAAATTCGATGATTGACATTTTCGATATCCTTTATTCATTTTTGGATTTCAGTTTAATGAGTTTGGCTATTTTTTGTAGTTTTTTCGGTGTTTTTTTAATTCGGCATTTTTTGAAATTCGTTGACTCAGAAATGAAACAGAAATCCTATATATATACATACACACACACACACACATATATATATATATGTATACGCTAATATTGGATGTCATCTTGAATAGCCGGAAAATTATTATTCTTAGAAATTTTGAGCGCAATGCTCTTTAACTGAAGCAATTTTAAAACACGAAATCACATAAAGTATTATGTCATTCTCAATAACACGTTTGATGAATGATACATTTTTTAAAGATATTTTCAACTTCTTATTTTTTAACACGCTTCAAGTGTGAGATATATATTAGTATGTTAGTGCCTAAGTTATTTATATTCAGTTAAGTAGTAAAATATATTTAATTTTTTTATTTATTTGTAATCCTTAAAGGTCAATGAAAAAATAAATACCCATTCAGAGCAATATTTACAAGATGGATAATATCAAAATGAATTTGAATAGGCAAATAAGCAAGTCCTATAACACAACAGCTGATGTAAAGTTACAGTGGAACAACTTACGTACTTGCAACACAAAAATCTGGGATACGATTCCTGGTGGTGAATAAAGCAAAGATAGCGTATTGTGTAGCTTTATGCAAAAGCAAACAAATTAAACGGAACGGGTGTATCAGAACTATATTTTGACATTGTTAGGTGTTTTGTGAATAGCATTATGTCATTGAAATGTTTTGGAAAAACAAATTATTTGTACACTCAAATTATAAAGACGTAATCAGATCGGGGACTTAGATGTCCAAAGAAGTGGATATCACTTTTATTTATTAGTATTAGAAAACAAAGGAATATGGATCAACTTGAGCCATCAAAACAATCCAGAAAGAAACCTAAAGTAAATGGTATCTCATCAGTGATAAGCAAAGGTAATCATCTTATAATAGATAGAACCTATGAACACGTAGATTAGTGGCAAATGTGGTTCATATGTTCTATGTAACATTACACAACATAAACAAGAGAGATCTTCGTCTAGAAAAACAACATAAATCACGTGTACTCAAATTGCTTGCAGGACATATCAGTTTAACCGTAGCATATTTCAAGCAACTGAAGAATAAAAGTGACATTCTTGATATTCCATATCATGACATACCGTCAAGTCGTTTGACACAGTGTCTGTGGATTTCTGTGCAACCGAGCTGTTGAAAGGAACGCTGGAAAATGGTTTTCCTATTAAAGATGCAGGAGAGATGAGTGTGCTTGAAATTTGACAGCCTTACGACAAAGTCTCTTGCTATGAAAATTATACTGCTGCTTTGTTGTCAAGGTAAACATCCTTCAGACAGAGCATGACCGAACATGACGACATATACTGTAACGAGGCGATAAGGCTCCACAATCGTTTTAATATAACGTACCTAACGTTGTCATACGATTGCAGTCTCGTTCAGCCTGCCTTTTTTGTTACTATGGCGACACTAAAGATCCAATAGCCACGCTAAATAATAATTAATGCAAATGTTTGTTTGTAGAAAACAGAAAAATATAGCAAGTTCATTTCCAAAATACACTGTCATTTGGAAACAATAAAGAACAGTAGATTTCTAATTGTGAAACTGTTACCTTTCCATTTTTCAATTGACGTTTTCAGCGAATAATAGCATAACAATAAGTGAACGTTTTGTTACTGTTATTGCAACCTTAGTTACATTTACGTAATTCGCGTAATGTAAAGCTACGTAGGGCGCTTCGCAAATTTTCAAATTATTTTTGAAGTTCTACGAGTTTGTTTGTTTTGAATTTCGCGCAAAGCTAAACAAGGGCTATCTGCGCTAGCCGTCCCTAATTTGCTATAAAATGTTCAGGCCAAGTGACTATGATATTGATTTTTCTTAAACTAACATCACATGTATTGGGTAGCAAGACATGTTTGGTTGTCGGGCTGTCTTTATGCATAATTTATAAAATGAGCTTTTCTTGTTAAAATTGGACTTAGATGTTTTGTTTAAGTTCTCTATTGTTTTAATAGTTGCGGTGAGACCAAAATAGAAAGAAATAGTTGCATAAAATGTAATAAAAGACATATAAAAACAAAAAAATAACAGTAAGATATATTTAGATGATGAATTTTAACAGTATAGCTATTAGTTAAATATGTAGATAGAAATCATTAAACCTAGATCAGTAGTTAATTCGAGTCAAAAGTATTTAATCGAGCTTTGTTGGATTTAAATTTCACGCAAAGCTATTCTAAGGCTATCTGCGACAGTCGTCCCTAATTATGTAGCTATTCAACTCAACGTACCGTCTACTCTAGAGTTACTTTTTACCAACGATAGGTAGGATTGACCATTACATTATAAAGCTCCCATAGTTGAAAAGCAAGCATTGCTGGGGATGGTTTTCGAATATCCTAACCACCAAGCTATACTAGACTGATTAAACCGTCATTAGAAGATAATTTCAATTAAAGAAAATAAATATTAGATAATCGGAATCAAAAGTGGTTAATCAAGGAATAGTAATAATAATTATAGAGTCTTGTAAAAACAAACAAATTGTTCATTTTTTACATACCACTTAAGATTTCAGAAATCGTTTTAACCGTCTGGATAATACACGTAAAATGTTGAGAGAACCTTAAAACAATATCTAGTTACACACTTCTTTAAATTAAGCCAATAAAAAAAGTCATTGATACATGTTCTTAAAGTCTCTTACAGAGACTGCTTATGCTCGTTACTATATAAGTGTTACAAATACCTAAATTCTAATCGGAGTGTATAGAGGTATGGTTCAGGAACTGGTTCATATAAGAAATTATAGGAATATAACAAAATATCATGAAAAAAATAAATGATTTAATGTAGCACCTAAGAAAGAAGAGAAGTTGTATTTGACAATAATAACTTAAATATACTTGAAAATGCTCATAGACAGATTCATAGTATCCTTTTATGTAATTGTCAGCAATAAGAAGAATATACTTCTCTATTGGTTAGCCTTACTATGTCATATCAGTAATCATCCACGAGTACATTTTAGTGAGAGCTAGCATATGGGTAACATAAGTTAAGCATTTTAAGTTGATGTTTAAGATTCTAAGTCGGGAAATGCCAAAATAACTCGGTAATATATCATATTGTTGAGGACACCGCCTATAATCTACCCTCGTCACGTGATCTGAAAGCATATAAGCCTTCTAGTTTTTTCTTTTCTTTTCAATTACTGCTAAATAATGTTTAATTATTTAAGCGAGCTTATAGAATAACTTATTACCGTGTAGGTAGGATTTCAAGTGTACTTGTTCTGTATATTATAAAAAATGCATACTGTAAACGAAAACTAATATATGGATTTCGTTACAAAATAATAAAAAAGTCGTTTTAGAAATGTTGCTTATGTTATTAATTTTTTTTGTGTGACACAAAATAACTCCTAATGCGTGATTTTGATAGAAAAAAATTATTGTTTGATATGTCAGTATTTTCTTAATGTTGAGAGTACCAAAATGTTATTTTTTAAAAAGATATCTAAATTATAACGGTCATATAATAACTAATACAATTATTAACATTGGAAAATGTTGTGCAGTAACAGTCGTTGTTGCTTTTTTAACTTAGTAACCAGTTATAATTGTAGCTGATACCTGAAATCGTCTTTATTGTTGTTGTTGTTTCTCTTCAATTCTGTATCATTAATGCGGTTTTAAAATAAATAACACGGAGAAGACTTTAAGGGAAATGTTATTACGCGCCCCCTATAAACATTCGTATAATAACACTCATCAAGTCATTTTTACACTTCAGAAATGGTTTGATTTATGTTAAACACAAAACTATACATTAGATTATCTGTGCTCTGCTTGTTATACGCTTATTTTTGGAAAACTTTTACTAAATTCCTTTCTCAGAGGTTGTTAACTAATAAAACACAACTGTTCTGTGACAGATTGAAGCACTAGCACGTATGGTCAAAAGGTGTAACGGTACTAAGTCAGGTAACCTATGAAATAAGACTGCCTTCACGTGTTAACTGTTTTCTTGTCACAATCCTCTTAATTCTTAGAGGATTAAAGTACAAAACATCTGCCGTTGGGCGCAAAGTTTCGTCATATCTCCTATGGCATAATGAGTTCCACACATCGCATTCCTGGGTACTTAACGTAATAATGTTCATTTTTACTTTTTATGCAACCGGTAGAACATGCATGCGCACCAGCTGCTAATATATTTAATATAAAATCGCTTCTTCTTTTAGAAAACGCGTTATAAATCCATCATAACGAAAGTCTTTACAGCTGTTGTTGAACTACAAAACATAACAATTAAAAATAAATTTTTATTTTTTTTCTTACTGTTGTTTTTCATCTTTGTTATACAACGTCATTTCAATCTTCTTGTACGACCACACCCTTTCTTCGAAACGGCAAGCGCCCTTTCGGCATAATTGTACTTTGTAACATTATTTGGTATTTACTGGAAGAATATGCTCATAACTTCAGTCCATACGCCGAGCTTACAAACTTCGTTAATTAATCAAACAAAGCCAGTGTTAAAGACTGCCCACACTGAAAAGGATGTCTCAGATGACTCTGGGCCCGGCATGGCCAAGCGTGTTAAGGCGTTCGACTCGTAATCCGAGGGTCGCGGGTTCAAATCCCGGTCGCACCAAACATGCTCGCCCTCCCAGCCGTGGGGGCGTTATAATGTGACAGTCAATCCCACTATTCGTTGGTAAAAGAGTAGCCCAAGAGTTAGCGGTGGGTGATGATGACTAGCTGCCTTCCCTCTAGTCTTACACTTCTAAATTAGGAACGGTTAGCGCAGATAGCCCTCGAGTAGCTTTGCGCGAAATTAAAAAACAACAACAACTCAGACGACTGAACTAGGGAAGTGCTACAGATCCGTACGCTAAAAATGCTGTCTCAGATGAGTGAAAAAAAAGTGCTGAAGACGACCTACATTAATGAAGTTAACTGAATGACTAAATTAAGTTACTACAAGATTACCTACATTACAAAACTTTATTTTTTGTAACTGAACGAAATAATCTCTAGTTACTGCATACACTAACAATTGTTCTGTTGAAAAGACTCACTTAGTGACTAATCAATGTTACTGTTACTGATTCCCTACACTGAATAAAATTTCTCATAAAAACAAGTGCTAGTGACTTACTACACTCAAAAGGCTAACTAAATTGTTGAAGAAATTAAGTAATATTGCTGGTGGCATTGGAAAGGCTAATGTAACACTCTCATATGTTTCTTGTTAACTGTCAAAATTTTACTTGTCAATATTTTAGTATAAAGTGAAAACAGATATTTTCAGCTAAAACAAGTAAGGACAGTTGACAACTAATACTACCATTTTAGAAAGATATAATTACGTATACGTAAAATAAGCAACTCATTACAGGAAAAAATACTGACAAATCAGAAGTAGTACAACTAATTACTAATGAGTTAACATTGCATTTGACTCATTGTCGAAAAAACGCGCTTTGCAGGTTGGGGTAGATAAGAAAATAATATCCCAAAACTTGACTGTGTATACTGTTATTTAGTTCTCTTCTCTCATAATTATGAAAGGCTATGCAATATACCTTGCATAATTTTGTGCAAAAATTCTAAAACAAAAAAATAGTCATAACAGTATAGCTGTTTCGAGCTTTAAATACAATGACATAATGAGATCTCTATCGAGTTAATTTGTATACTGTAAAACTAATAAGATGACCTTACTTTATTTACATGTTTAAAATGTATATGTACAACAAGTTATAGAGCTTTTATGTAACAGTATAAATAACAAAAGGCTCCAATGTTTTAATATGCGAAAATAGGTGGATTGATAAAGTGTTGGAAATATCGTGTTTAAGAAATACGTCCTAATCTCGATCAAAATCGTTTTGCAGTAACACTAATCATGTTTCAGCCATTTTCATTCGTGTTTCAATAGAAGTAGCTCTTAGCGTATTCTATTTTGCAACAATGAAAACAGCAAGAAACTAAAATTGCATACTATATATACTTAGCCAAGCTTAGCATATAGATGCTTACATTTAAAAAGTTATTATCAGTCTAAAAGCAGAGAAACTAAATTAAATTCGTGTTATTTTCCTTGAGATCTTAGATGATTAAAAACAAAATATAACTGTGTGTTTACCACTATACTTCCGAGAAGACACCCTATAGTCAATATCAGCCTGGTATATATTCCTTTAATTTATATATCTGTACGACTACCACATACCTTAATGACGTTTCTCTATCAGCGCAAGTCCTCTTCGACCCAACAGACAACGCGAATTTTACATTCCTTTTACGGAAACTCAGCTGTGAGAGACACGGAAAAAGGTGGAACACGTGTCACCACATCGACTGATCTACTTGTCTGCGCAAGAAAGTCCAAACCAATTCACCTGAACTCAGTTCCACTTACTAGAAGATCGAGGTAAGAGTTCATAATGTGCCAACCTGTAGAGCCTTCCCAATTTTTCTGAAAAGCACGTGATAAACAGAGAAAACGAAAGCTTATGATTACCAAAAAAAAAAGGTTATTTTTCATTTTAAGCAAGCAATGTTTTAAATTATAATCTTATGTACGTCAGTGTTAGCTGGTTAAAGACAAAGAAAAGACATTTAATATATAACGATACAACTTTACTTTATTAGTGTGTTTAACTATAGCTGCATCACTTAGTTTGAAGTAGGTATTATTCATTAACTACTGTGGACTATTTTTTCAGTTGAATTTTACACAGAGTGATAACTATACTAATAACTTATTTTAAACTGGATTTTGTGGAAACCTTTTGAAATTATTTGTAGGTTTTATATGGGGTGTGCTAATACAAAGACTGGAGCAGCAGCTGCGCCCCAAGAAGCTTCCGGTGGAACAGAAGCAATATCTGTGAAAACCTCGGAGCATGCAAATGTTGGAGTTACAGACGGAAGTTCTTCTGACCCTGGAAATAGTCATTTAAATGGTCAAACAAATGGAGAGATAGATACAGAGAATTCTACTAAGGAAACAGGTAAGGTAACAAACGTTTATTTGACGTCCAATCAAACCTGCTGAAGCGCATGAGCGAAAATGTAACAGTTTAAGGTATTGAAAAAAAAATTAACTTAATTATGGAAATACTTAAATTTCACTCTTTTCACAACTTACGCTCAGAATGTTCACGTTTTTTGTTACAAATACCACTCTTATGTACTTTCTGACACAGAGAAAATGCATAAAATTAGTAATTTTTGTTTCTGAACATTATCATCAAGTTTACTCAAACCGATTTTTATTTGACTAGACAGAAAATCTCATGCGTCGTTATTTTTTATTCATACTTTTTTTACAAAACAAAAACTATTGCTTCACCTTTTCAAACTTAACATTATTTGTAGTTAAGCAATAAAACTATACAATGGGCTATTTGTGCTCTGCCCACCACAGATATCGATACTCATTTTCTGGTGTTGTAAGTCCGCAGACACATTGCTGTGCCACTGGGGAGTTATTCAACTCGGATCAACAACACAGAGCGATTTATGTACAGGGCCTTTTGTTTTTTCAATAGAATGTCCTTCTTCAGAGGTAACAACATTTTGTGTATCATATAAATATAATGATAATAATCAACGACAGATTTTCACCTAAAATCAATTTAGCATTGTTTTTATTTTGATTTTCTCATGTTTTTTTCATATTTAATAATGAATAACAAATAATTTTGGGAATAAAACAAAATATAAAACTTGAAAACAAAAAAGCAACTTATTCATAGTAAAACAACTATATACTAAAGTTTGTTAAAGATACTACAGACTTCTAAAATAGATTGCCAGTACGTTTGGAGGCTTATAACGCTCAACTTAGGGATTCGATACCTGTGGCAAGCAGAGTAGAGATAGCCCATTGTGTAGCTTTGTGATTAACAAAGAACCAAAATAATCATTTGTTTACTGGGCCTGCATCCACTGTACTCCTCTATAGTACAGTACATTGTAGAATAGTGTATTGTAATGCAGTATACTAGAATTTTATTTAAGGAGTAATACAGATTCTACAATGTAATATTTTACTCCTTTGAACCTGAGTCATACTATATATTCTACAATTACTGAATACTTTAAATAATATGCAAAAGCTCAACTCTACAAAAACACATTGAATTTGTTCGGTATTCCGAAGACGAGTCAACCAATATGTCTATAAAAATATTGATTATGCGTTTTTAACTATAGGTTTATCTCAGTGTACGTGGATTAGATTTCTACGTAAAACTTTTACTAAAGCATTGCCACAAAGTGAGGATTCTTAATTCTCATGTTATGTTTCTCCTCATAAACACTTTTGAAAATTATACGTTTTGCAATACGATTCTTACTTCCACCCGTTCTGCACTCTGTTTCTATACTCAGTTTTTGCTTTCCATTAAAACTGATTCGAATGATTTTAATATTTTGAGGTTCAGTGTTAGACATAATACCCGCAGAACTCTGGCCACTTTGTTCTGAATTGTAAATATACTGCAAGGCATGTAATCAAAAATCAATAACAAATATTGTAATCTGTCATGCTTTAACTGTATAATTACACACGCTGTCGGCGGTGAGTCAGTGGTAACTTTACGGACTTACAATACTAAAATCCGAGATCGGTACCTCGTGGTGGACAGACCGCAAATAGCCTATTAAGTAGCTTTGTGCTAAAACAAATAAATGATATATTGCCCTTATTTCTGAAGCTATCATTTTTGTTTTTGACCATCAAATGAACACAATGTTTACATGTCATAATGTTGTTCCATGGTTGGTTGATGAGTTTGCCTAAATATAGGATGAATATAGTGTCTATATGCTGATTGTTTTTCCACCAATTCTTCCCCGCAACCCATAATAACATTTCACACCCCTGCATGGAAACAACAAACGTATAGAACTATAAACAAAATAAATAACCTGCAGGAAAACTAAATGTGAATTTAGCTACGTAAATAAAAGTCTATATAAACAAACTCAATGATACAAACTTCTGAATTCACAGACTAGGTGTAGTTTGATCATACAATTTACTTCATTTCGACTTAATTATAATATTGGAAGTTCAGATGTTTTTACTAATATGGAGTAGACTTGTCGCTACTTAACACCGAAATTCCTCTAAATTTTAATTAAAGTCCAAAAAGCACTTTCTAGAATAAATCTCTTAGCATTTAGCCTGTGGTTGTTTCCAGCGCGAAGCTACACGGCAGATTATGACTGCTCAGTCCAGCATGGGGAATCAGTCCTTCGATTTTTTAGTTACACTCTCATCTGTTTACCACCGACCCACCGCTGAATTAGCTCATTTCGAAAAGGTTAATTAGTGGTTTTTTCAACTCTATATCGTATGTTTTTCATTCAATTAAAATAATTTGAGAATTAACTTTCATAATCTTATAGGCATTAGCGGGTCATATAGTTCTCATGAAAATCTTAATAACCAGTACAAATCTACTCCAACCTAGTGGCAAACTATATATTTTCATAACATAAAAAATACCTTTTTTTTATTTTTAAACATTTTCCATATTCTCAGTTGTTAAATATTTATACGCAAAGAAACTCATTATTTGTAAAGCAATAAAATTCATATGATAAGTCCTGAGTGTGAGTGATTATTAAATATAGCTTTCATGATAACGAGACAACGTAGTAAAAGTTTTATACGTATTATAACTTTGAAGTTGCTACATTCAAAACATAGATTGTGATAATTAAAATATGCTTCAGATAGTCCATTCAAAAGATAAAAAATATTATTGAAATAAAATTTTTTGTTGTAGCTTTCCTATTATAAAACAAATAACAAAAACATTTCTTTCAAAATGACTGAGAAGTATTTGTAAAAAACATTGTGTGTTTTAGTTGAAAATGATCCTCCTTCCTGGTGTCTCAGTACTAAACTTGAAGGCTTACAACACTAAAATTCGGGATTCGATAACATCGGCAAGCACAAACTGTATAGCACATAGAGTAGTTATACGCTTTAAAATGAACTTACTTTGATCGAAATTACTAAAATATATCAAACCATCTTTGGTGTATATGAATCATCACGAACATGTCATTTGCAGAATTTCAGAGAAAGATATTTTTGTTCTTTAAACACTTTTCTCGGATTACAAGATACAAATCCTTATAACCCTTGATTTTTTTTTCTGACTACATCATTGAGTAATATAGAGTACACATTTAATGAAATATGGTAAAACATGTTCAATAATTTAATTTAATACACCAGTGTACGTGAGCGTTATGTCTTACATACCAAAGGTTTTAACGAATTGAGACTTAAGGATTGCTCTCTGAATCGTTTTAATTAAACATTACTCGACTTTAGTTTTCTATTACTCTTAATTAACTTTATGAAAAAAACACACTCTAAAAATTATTTTCTCCAAGTTAATTCAAAAGGTTTGTCAAGAAAAACTTTACTTATTGAGCTATCAATTTCCAGAAACATCTAAATCTATTTAAATTTCAAGCAACAAATGAATATTGTTAGCAAAATGTAACTAGATTATTCAAGTTCATTCAATATAAAATTAGAAGAAAAATAAATATTAATGTGTAATATATTGCTATAGCAGGGTCACTTTTATATATACCTACCTGTAATAAAGCCACAAATATTAGGTCAGTATTTAACTTTCGAAATAAAGACATCAACAGAAAATTTATCTGTAACACAGAGAATAATTTTAATGTTGATTACTATATATTAATAAATATCTTATCAAAGTCTATTTGTGGAGGCCTTAATATTTTTCTTATTCTAGTTGACCTATTGGAAATCCAAGTATTCTCCCATATATGTAGGCTTAATTTTGAAAATTATCTACAGAATTAAAAATGAAGATAAATTCTGGGCTTTACAAGTAATGATATTGTCGTTTTGGCATGTCGTTTGTTTTTTTTCGTAACATGTAAAATTTTCAGATCATATTATTACACCCATATTACATCATCTGTAGTTATCATCAGCATGATGTATTTTGCTTCTCACCTCATCGTTCATTTTAACTCTCATTTACAGCAATAAGACGGTAAAATTGACATTTCTGTTAAGCTCAAACTGTTCGTTAAATTATTTATTAATTTAAATTCAACGTTTGGAAGGGTTGTATGAGCTACTCTGGCTGATATATATATATCAGAATATCTTGTGACAGTTCACACCTTCTTTAAGATGAACTCAAGAATAGTGTTGCTAATATCTGCCATTTTTCACATAATTATTTTTTGCCCATATTTCTTCAGTTTTCCAAAATCTAACAAATTAACTTTAAAAGATAAACGAAAAGTAGTTTTTATAATTCTAATCAAATTTTCTATTTAAAGCAAGATAAAGCAGCAAATAAATGAAACTTCCATAGTCGGATTAGCGGTTGATTATTGAAAAACCTAAGAATTTTTAGCGTTATAAACTATAACACATAAACTTAGCTAAAATGGTGTCTGTTTGATATCCAGTCTCTAACAGCTCAAACTGAACAGAAATACTTAAACTCAAAAAATATTGTAGTTAAACTTATATTACCTAAAATGGAAATAAAATGCTAATTTTTATAATATTCTACAACTCCATGTCATATTGATTTGATATTGCTTCAAATTAAAGTTATTTTCTTTTTGAAAATTTCTTAAAAATACAGGAATTTACGATATATCATTTGGGTTTCTTTCTATAAATTATAAATAAATATTTAACCTGTCAACTACGGTCGTGATAACGTAGTGTACACAATGGAATGATAATATACAACGTGATAGCAACATAGCAAGTGAGTAATTTACGTAGATCCTGTTTTACACATAAAGATATGCAATTATGATAACCTCTCGATTCAAAACGAACATACACAATGCACACGTAATGCAATATTATAATTTTGACTTCCTTTCACCAAATGGAGGGCAAAGTTAAGTACACTGACACATGAAAACTGTTGTTTATTTGTTTTGATACAAAGCGACACAATGAGCTATATGTGCTCTATCTACTACTGAAATCGTAACCTGGATTTTAGCTTTGCTAATCCAATTTTGGATTCCGTAAAAAGAAAACTAATTAAATCGAATCATGAAATGAAGTATTTAGAAACATTGGCAACATTTGCCATTTTGGAACCGTTGAACACGAATGATGAATATTTATTTTAATTTAATATTTTTAATTCATTTTTACGACCCGTATTTGGACAAAGATGTGTTGATATCACCTTTATCTTAATTAAATGGTCTTCAAGAGCTGTGAAGTTGTAGCGATTGGAATGGTTGTACACTTTTATCCTTCTGTAATTAAAGAAAAATATATCTTCATTCTGGTATATTTTAGACACTTCTATATACATTTTCATGCACATGTTCAGCATGTAGTTAGCAACATCCCTGTGAAGCAGATGAAAAGTGTTGTAAACGTTTACTTTTTATAAGACAAAAGCTACGTACAGCAATTCTTGTCTGTAAAAATTATAATTGGATGATATTTTCTCTGCAAGATGTTTTCATTTAGAAGGGTTTGGGTTTATTTACCTTGAACAAAAATTATCACTGATGTAGATAATCTAAATATTTCAGGATGCTACAGTAAGACCTAGGTCAGACCTAATAGTGCAGGATCAACGATTATTGTGAATTTCTTCTCTGTCTTGTGCAAAGGTTTTACATCCATTATACTTTTCCACCCAAACAACCAGAAGAATAAGTTAAAATATTGTAAATTGTTGATTGTAAACCATTATTTTGTTTTTGTTACAATTCTTCGCTTTCCGTGTTTCAAATTATTCTCCTCATAACATTCTCAGAAGCCGCTGCACTGTGGATAATTTCTGTTGGAAATGAAAGAATCCTGATATCATAAACAAAATATACTAAACAATATGAACACAGGAAAGAATGTTGTTTTAAGGGTTTTTAAATAATGTAGGCATGGTAGAGTCTTGATTATAATAGACTGCTCCTGCCTATTTCTAGTTTTGGACTTTGACTTGAAGAAAGCCTCGCATTGCATGCGCTCAGTCCAATATTCGCTTCTGCTGTTAGCGTGCTTGCGAAATGGAGTTGATTCCCTTGACGGCGATTAATGGCAAAATTTATTATTATTTTAAAAGTTATTTTAAAGCTGATTTGAAATTGTTAACAGTCAAACTGTGCAAAAATGTACGCAATGAACTTTCCTCTTCTCATTCGTTCCAATACGAAAATAAATACTTGCATCAATTGTTCTTATTGCTATACAAAGAATGGGTGTGGTGGAAATTTTAAATTTTTTGTAGTCTTCTAGTGATTATTAAATCAAAAGTAGTAAAATCTGGTGAGTGGAATTTTTTCAGACCTATTTTTGAGGTGCATAATACTTAGATTGTTTGTTTGTTTTGGAATTTCGCACAAAGCTACTCGAGAGCTATCTGTGCTGTATAATACTTAGAATAATGAAAAACCATTTGTTAAGTTTATTACTAGAAAAGTGTAATGTGCATGAATATTGAACAAACCATGTAAACAGAAAAGACTGCTGTAGAGTTCCCTCTTCTAGCCTTTTTCCATTTGATTTTGGACACAAAACTACCATTTTGTTTGTTAATAAATAATATCGAAAAAGCAAACAAGAAAAAAATTTGAAAAATGAAAATAATGAATCCCTGAAACTTCACATTTCTTGTATAATTGTTCTTGTGCCATGATAAAATAATCTTGTGGTATACTTATTTGTGTAATGTACAGAAACAGTCGCTCAAAAATCGCGGATTAAATAAACAACGTCAGTATTGGAGTAGTGTTCATAACACGTACTGAACGTGTATGCTATGCAAATTTTTGTTGATAGCTTAGCTGAAGTTTCTGAATTTAAGCAAGATCAAGATGCTCAACAAATAAGAAACTCATAATCAGGGAAACATCCTTACACCACGCAGAAGGAGTCTGACACGAGACTCGTTCTTTTGTCAGGATAGTCAGTGAGGAACAAATACAGAATAAGTGGCAAGGAAACATCTTTACATCAGGATTATTCTGCATGTTTCTAACGCTGCAGAAGAGGGAAATGATTTTGTGATATAATCTTCTGTTACAAACATAGCAGTACTTTCTCTTTACTTCTTCTCATGGCTAAATGCAAAGATATAGTTTAACATACGTAACAAAAGGTAAATCTATATATGTCTTGGACCATGATATTACAAATTGTTTAGGTCAGGACATCCTCTGCCCTCTTTTCTGGACTACGTGCCTTGAAAGGCTGTGTCTCCTGCCTGCAGGAGAAGCAAAGCCTCTGAAGCATATTCGCCAAAATCTCCAAGAATTTTTGACACTCGCATAACTGGAAGACGGTGTCACCATAAGTAAAGAAAAGAGAGAAATGCGCCACAAAAAATATAAAAATCTGTGATATAACGTGTGCAGAATATGATCTTAATGAAATAAGACACAAGAATTAGTCTCTTCTTTCCTTCTGTCCCAAACAAAGATCGTTCCCTGCAAAAGCGTCTGAAACAATCAATTTAAAAGGGAAATGCAATGTATGAGATGCAATTCCACAAATTTCACATCTTGTAAAAATAAGTGTAAAAATGACACTGCCTTAAAGGTGAATTTTACAGAAAAAAGAAAACTTTGCAGTCAAAAGAATTACTCATACTGATTAATTTTGCAGGTTCACATTTTTTATAAAACATATGTGCTAGTAAATGAAATATAGCACTTGGTGCAGAAAGAGCCCTTTCCGAGCGGCAATCCGAACGTTTTACTTTTTACGTTTGCCGCTAGGAAAAGTACTATGACGTAATAGTTGCCAAACAAACCGCCAACACCAGCGCGTTAAATGTAAATAAACATTGCCAGTGCATACGGAGAAACAGAGGCGGAGTCTGTTTTGACTTTGTGTTCTGAACAGTGTCGAGTAGCGCTATATCAATTCAAACCTACTCTGAACGAACCTAGAACAGTTACTTTTGACACAGATCTGACAAGTTATAGTGATGAGGACAGTTTCACGAGCGAGAGTAGCGGAACTGTGAGTGATACTGAAGAAATAAGATTATATATTAAAACAACATGCTTTATGAGGTTTATGAGATTTACATTTAATATGACAATGTCAAAGTACTGTGTTAAGATTAATTTTATTATGATGAGTTATGGAAATATGTTATGGATTTTATATTTGATTGTTTACAAGTCTACACTGTTTTTTTTTAAATACATAACACGCACTTGATTACTTCAACATGTTCAATACATAGTCTTATTTCAATTTATCTTGAAATGTTCAATTTGAAAAATGGTATTCTTCAAACTTTTCCATATGTAAAAATGATACAAAAACATCTATAGAATGATTTATCTACCAGCTTTTAAACTTGGAATATACTCTATTTAAGATAGATGTGTTCACTGTCCAGACTAGGAAATCAAGGTTTCACTGACTTTCAGGTGCCACAAATGCAAAACACGCTTATGAATGTAAAATGTGTATGTCTAGTTACATTCTTCAAAAACGTGTACTTTTGAAATTATTATATTATACTAGTTATTGTTTATCGCTTTATACTGCACACATACCTTTACGT
This sequence comes from Tachypleus tridentatus, assembly GCF_004210375.1. NCBI lineage: Eukaryota > Metazoa > Arthropoda > Merostomata > Xiphosura > Limulidae > Tachypleus > Tachypleus tridentatus. The sequence goes on along the minus strand of NC_134834.1, from coordinate 57,039,634 downwards.
TTGTTCTTTTCGTGATGGCAAGGGATGGCTTCAGAGAGGTGGAACCTCTATGCTGCAGGCTGAGATCAGTCCTCAGCTCTACACGAGGAAAGATGGTGAGGACGATCCTGTCTACTGCCGATGGTATTTTCAGCTTCAACCTGCCTGGCTTGAAACTCAAGGAATCAAAAATAGTGGGATCCGACACAAAACATGAGCGTTCAAATTCATCTCGACAAAACTTTGCATGGTGTGAAGGAGTCCAGTTCTTCCTATTGACCATCCGCACCCACTGTCACCACCTTGCCGGTCCCTTCTCCTTGTACGGAAACGAAAAGAAGCTTTAACCCGATGTCAAACCGTTTTTACAAACATAAGCAACGCAGTAAACCATGTTATCGTAAAACAAACATAAAGTAGCAATATCAAGACAAAAAATAGTCTCACAAAGTATGTAATCCGAAAAAAGCACCGATAGATTTATATAAAACACCAGCACTGAAAGGAACAAAATGGTCGGCGAGCAACGAAGCGTGCTTGGCAACTATTACGTCTTAGTTGTGAAACGTCACGAAAACAACCGAACGACCGAGAGGAACTTGAGTTCAAGAACCCGCATATTTTGTTTCATTTTCTACTCAAAAACTGAAATGTTTAAAAATATGACAACCACACAGGAATTATACGTAACCAAAGTACAGTTTCTAAGGCAATTATTAAATTTGTTGAAAATTCACCTTTAAATATTGCAATGACCAGATGCGCAAAATACTGATGATAATCTTGTATTCTTTGTTTTCTGGAGTCGTTGCCTACTTATTGCTAGAATGTATAAATATGGTTGAAGATGTCATTATATTATTTGGACTCATTGTTTTGTCCACTTAAGAATAAGTGACACTTATTCTTTAATAAGCAATTTGTAACTAAAGTAATGATGTGAATATATTTCTTTTATATTGAAAGAGGTTTACAATGTAATAACTTAATACAGTTTAATTTTGGCTGAATATCTGTTTATAGCAATATAGTTTAAAACGCTAAATTAGTAAGACAAAGCATCTTATTTACACACGCATTTACTAATGAGTCACAAAATATAGTAATGTTTTTTTTTAATTTTGAAGTTTTTTCATTTCTTCATAAAAACGTAATTTCAAAGTTGATGCATTAGTTAAAACCTGACCCGGCGTGGCCAGGTGGTTAGGGTGCTCGACTTTTAATCTAAGAGTCGCGGGTTTGAATCCCCGTGATACCAAACATTCTCGCTTTTTTAGCAATGGGGGCATTATATTGTGACTATCGATCCCACTATCCGTTGACAAAAGAGAAGCCCAAGAGTTGGCAGTGGGTGGTAATGACTAACTGTCTTCCCTCAAGTCTTACACTCCTAAATTAGGGACGGCTAGCGCAGATAGCCCTCTTGTAGCTTTGCACGAAATTCCAAAAACAATCGTTAGAAATTTAAAATAGAATACCTTATAATGAAATCAAACTTCTTCTGTAACTTGAAAATCTCTGAACTTCTTACTATTAATAAAATGAATTTAATGCTTTAGAGTATTCACACAAGTTACAAAAACGAATATTTGAGTTAGTACCACAAACGTTTCCGAGAAAGGATATTCGTATGTTGAAAATGATAAATAAAGAATATATTCTCCTGAGAAGATAAAACCTTTTACAAAAAAGAAGCCACATAGAACGATAATAGATTTCGAAACTATACTCCAAACTAATATGAACGAGTGCTCCGTTCCACAAGGTGAAGGCTAAGATTGCACTAGAAAACCTTCTGACTTCACAACCAATTACATGAAACTAAATACTTACCAGTGCCATTAGAAAAGTTGAAAAGCAAGGATTTGAAATAATTGAAGGCTTGCAAGCCTTTAGCTATATATCAACATCAGCGATTGTTTTCATTAAAAAGGCAACGACATATTCATCAAATCCTCCTTATGCAACTTTGATATACGTTTGGACCTATGGTTTGTCAAAACACTCTGAAACTGTCCTTAAGTTTCACCCCTAGTGGCACAGCGGCATGTCTGCAGACTTATACTGTCAGAGACCAGGTTTTGACATCCGTGGTAAGCAGAGTACAAATAAGAACTGTGTGTAACGTTCTATTTAAAATCAAACAAGAACAATCAAAAGTTACAATGCATTTAGTAGTTTCGATTGAAAAGTTCATTACAATTTACGTTTTTCTTAATTACTTTGTGTATCAATAGTAACTGCAGTTTCTTTTATCTGTTAATTTTTTTACACATAGTTTTTCTTAAATAACTTTTCTAAATAAAAACTCAATAAAATCATTCACGTTTTTTTTCTGGAATAATATTCTACTCAAGAAGTTGTAATGATTTGTAATATCGTTGGAAATATTCCGAAATATAGTGGAGTAAAAGTGTAGAAGTAATTACTGCACGTGTTTAACGAACTAAGCTAAAAGCAAATAGGCCCGGCAAGGCCAAGCGTGTTAAGGCGTTCGACTCGTAATCTGAGGGTCGCGGGTTCGCATCCCGGTCGCGCCAAACATGCTCGCCCTTTTAGCTGTGAGGGCGTTATAATTTGACGGTCAATCCCATTAGTCGCTGGTAAAAGAGTAGTCCAAGAGTTGGTGGTGAGTGGTGATGACTAGCTGCCTTCCCTCTAGTCTTACACTGCCAAATTAGGGACGGCTAGCACAGATAGCCCTCGAGTAGCTTTGTGCGAAATTCCAAAACAAACAAACAAAAAAGCAAATAGCTTCTCATATGTAAAAGAGATAAATGAAAACTAGAAATCAAACTTCAGGGTGAAAGTAGGGCTTTAACCTTTTTTAATGTTCTTCAATTAATTGGTTAAACATACAAGCTTAACCTTATTGAGGAATGCTGAGATTGTCTGAGATTTCATGAAAATATTAATTTCAAGAACAAATAAATTATCTATTTCTCTTGTACCAAAACTTAACGAAAAAAGAAAGCATTTCATTGATTACGTTTGACATGCTCACACAGTACTTATTATTAACGATTGTTTTGCACCGTATGTTACATAAATGTACGATATGATAAAACCCATCATCACTGAACTTACATACAAATATCATGATGTAGTTTTATGTAGGTTTTGTAAACGTTAACACCTGCAGCAGACAGTTAGTTGGATTCAAAATGTCTTAGGTCTAGCATGTCTAAATGGACGCTCGACTCGTAATCTGAGGTGTCGTGGGCTCAAATCCTCATCATACCAAACATGTTCACTCTTTCAGCTGAAGGGGAGAGTATTATGTTACGGTCAATCCCACTATTCGTTGGTAAAAGAGTAAACCAAGATTTGGCGGTGAGTGATGACGACTAGCTGCCTTTCTCCTACCCTTAAACTACTAAATTAGAGGTGAACAGCACATGTATAGCTCACATGTACCTTTGCGCGAAATCCCAAACAAGAAAAATTCCATAAAGAAAATATGTCATAATTGTTATTGTTCATTTGCAAATAAACACAAAGCTGCACAATTAGCTATATATGCTATGCCTACTGCGGGCATTAAAACTCGGTTTTTAACGGTACAAGTCCACATACATACTGATGTGCCATTTTATGCTGCATGTTCTTAATACAACTTAATTAAATAATGTGCTGAAGAAATAAGAGAGCATTATTTATATCAGTGTCGACCATGCCCCTCACAATTAATCGTTTCTCGGTCCATGTGATCATAAAAACACGTTCACCTTAAATGAAACCAAATATTCAGCATGATATTTATTTTCCAGAACTTTAATGACAGTTCACGGATGCAATCCGGTAGGGTCGTTAAGCATAGGGGCTCCATTATGTCGGATTCGATTTGTCTGCTACATCCTGTGAGTCGCTTAACAAAATTTCTGCGCTAAAGCAACGGCTCGGGTGGTGCCTTGAAATTGTCATGAAGAATAGAGAAAGCCATCTTTTGGAAATATATATCCATACACTTCGCTTTAAATGGATGGGTTTGGATTCGACGAATCCAGAATAATATTTAGATTATGACTTTTTCTTCCTAACTATGAATATTTGTCAGGATAGTATTGTAGTTTGGGATTGTATTATCCCAATTACTTTGAACTTCATGCACTAATAACTTTCAAAGAACACATATTTTGTGTCTGTTCATTTTTTATGTACTGTGAAAGTTTAAGCAATTTTGCTCTGCTTGAAATGCTGAAATGTTGTTGAAAACATCATTTAAATGCATCATGTTATGTTGCACATGTGGCCTGAATTTGCCTTGACCAACCTGGAGTATAAACCTAAATCCAACTGGAACACACGGGAACGTTTAGTTTGAAGAAAAAGTGCAGAAAAGATGGGTCCAGAAATATCATTACTCTTTGCGCTACCTTCCATGAGAAGTGGCGTTAGAGTTCACTAAATATGTATCAATACTTACTGGCAATTATGCTTGATTAACATCTATCAAATGGAGGCATAATAGCGAAACATTATAAATCATTCTTTAAAGTGTATGGTTTCAGTTTTTTTTCCAATATTGATCTGTGAGAAGAAAACGAAACTCAAGAATATGATGACAGTTTTGTTTCTCTTAGGCATTAACTTATAAAACCAAGGGTGATAAAAGAAACATTTATCTTTCATATACTAGAATTTAATTACTGGTAAAATAAAGAAAAAGTGATGAAAAAACAAAAACAAATAACAAGAAGAGCTAACAGAAATTCGTCAATGTGTAAAGTCAGTCAACCGTCGTTAAAAGTCCAACCTAGCAAGAAAAAGAAATCACGAAAAAATATCTAAATTATCAGAAAAAGTGTATGATATTTTAAAACCTAAACGCCCTCTTAAGCTACACAAGTCTAAGATTTAAGTTTAGCCATCTTTATTTATAGTTAATGATCAAAAAGGACAACCAGTCCTATCTCGCTATTTCGAACCAAATAATGGATTGACTCTCATCGTTTTAATGCGAACTCATCAGACATATCGACTTTCCCCCTAGTGGCAAGTCGATATATCTGCAGACTTACATCGCTAAAAACTGGGTTTCAATACTTATGGTGGACAGAACACAGGCAGTTTTTTTTTTGCTTAATAATAAAAACAACAGCGCGATACATTAACCCCTAGGCCGCACCAGATCCTGAGTATCATGGTAAGAAAAATAAAACTGGAAATGAATCAAAATATCAAATAAAAGTCTTACGATGTAATGAATTAATTGAGGTTAATGAGGTGTATTATGACTACATATTACTTGCCTTGGCAACAGTGTTAAACACCCATCACACCCCAACTAGTATTTCAATCTTGGAAGGGAATACACCAATTTCAAACACAAAATTTATTTTTTAACTATTTGTTTATTTCTTTACAGTATTGCTATCGAATAACTTTGTGCCATATACCCACTGAATAATTTTAATGGCATATTATTACACGTTAAAACTTTTCACGAATAATAATAACGCTTATATCCTGATATGAAACTATTAGTACAGTAACATAGATTTTTCTAACATGCCCATCTTATTCTTTTTCATTACAGAAAAGCAAATTAATCTATCTTACTTTACAATTAGTTTGGATGTCACGAAGAAATAATTCACCACTTAATGACATTTTTATCGACCTTTCCTATCATCGATTCAGCTGGATTATCAAGAGTTGAGAATGATTGAAAATGGTATTGTATGGTAGAAACTGATTAGTATTCAAAAGTACAACTCCTCGCAAGCAGCACTTGTAGTGGTGATGGGCTTGTTTTCTTTATAATGTCCTCGCAATAAATGGGACATCTATATGCCTTATATGGCAATTTAGAATAATTAGCAGGATATCACAGTAATAGCTACATGAAAAATAATTGCTTTAAACCTTTCAATGTTAAGTGCGTAACACTAGTAGTGTCTATCGTAGTGCAACCTAGAAAAGTGTGGCTTTAAAAGTCAGATGTAGCTATTCAACGTTGCGAGCAGCTTTATCTATCACAATAATAATAAAGTTAAATGCTCACAACGTTAAAAAAAAACCCATCAGCTGAGTTAGCAGTCTCGAGCAATGTCAACTATACTCTCAAAACCTGTAAAGCTTCAACCTTTCTTTCGGTTTTTTTGTAGTTAAGCACAAACCTACACGACCGATTATCTGCTCTCTGAGACTACACGAACCCAGTTTCTATCAAATATAACGCTAGGTCACTGAAAAAATATGTATAAATTTGCGTGTATGTCTTAAAAATACATCGTTTTATGACATCCGCTAATATCGAAGACGTCACTTTCACAGAAACAACTCTCACATTGTTCAAATATAAGCTTTACGTCCCTCTATCTAGACTTTTACAATGATATGTTTTTGAGCTCTAGAGAACTTTACTTTTCTGTAGTATTAGGGTTGTGGTTCTCGGAGAACTCTATCTTCCGAAAACACTTTTGAAATATACTTGTAAAGGTTAAGTCGGACAAAACGAATATTTTTGGAGTATCTAGTTGACCTTCTAAGGTCATTGTATACACTTTTCAATCAGTTTCCTCAACTTTGTCATTTAAACTAAACTACCTCTGGTCGATCATCTCTTTCACGTAGAATAATCGTTTTGCAAGAAAAGGTTTGTTTAACAAAAAAAGAAGCTTTTAAAAGTTTATGTTAATCTTCAAAACTTTATACACATAGCAACGTGCTCATTCCGCGTGGAGCTTTAATTTCATTGAAGTTATTAACCCCGACCTGGTGGCTAAAGCACTCGACATGCAATCTGAGGGTCGCGGCTTTGAATCCTCGTCCCACCAAACATGTTCGTCCTTTCGTGAGGGCGTCTCAATTTGAGGGTAAACCTCGCTATTCGTTGGTAAAAGAGTAATCCATGAGTTTGACGGTAGGTGGTAATGACTGTCTTCCCTCTAGTCTTACACTGCTAAGTTAAGAACTACTATAGCGGATAATTCTCGTGTAGCTTTGTGCGAAATTCAAACCAAACTATGGCAGTTATGAATCATTGGGGAAAAATGATTAAATTATACATTAATCATTATAAGAGTGCTTTATGATTTTCAAAGCGTAGCAAGCTGGAGTTTGGTATTTTTCTCAGTACAACAAAGAAATAAGTTTCATTATTCATCCTGGTCACGGCACGATGATATTTTTGGCCCCCGCTAGTACAGCGGTATGTCTCCGGATTTACAACGCTAAAACCAGGGGTTCGATTCCCCTCGGTGGGCTGAGCAGATAGCCTTCGTGGCTTTGCTAAAAAAGAAAAACACATTATTCATCACAATGTAACTGATGATCGAAGTTAATTTTAAAACCTTTCTAGTATTGATATTATGTTTGTTTCAAGATAAGAAAGCAAAATTTAATACAAAATTAATGGTTGCTTCCAGGTAACTATGTTTCAGGATGTTACTGATTTTCATAAAAATAATTTCTGTTTATTACATATTGTCTTTCTACTTACAAAAAACAAACGTGATAAATTAGTAAAGCAAACTCTAATGTCAACAGCGAGGGTAAACAACCATTGAAAGAAATTGTGTACTTAGTAAGTAGTATTACACATCCGACAGGTAACTAACTATATGGAACTAAATACACTGTCAGTAGCTAGTAGTGTGATACACTCACTACCACTATCCAGTAAGCAGTATTACACATCCGGCAGATAACTAAATATACGAAACTAAATATACTGTCAGTAGCTTGTGGTGTGATACACGTACTGTCAGTAACACCCCTTCCCTCCCGCAAATGTAGACAAACTCTACGCCTCCTTCTCCTGATTTCATCAAGGTCTGTTTACTCGTGGTTTTCTTGAAGAAGAGTTTAGTGGTTTTCTCATGATGTCAACACACAGTGTTTAAATGTGCTTATAGTCTTCATGTAAAAGTCAAACTTTTAACACTTGCTTCTCTCAAGGACACAACATTTCCTCTTTCTAGAATATCCATTCTTTTTTTTTTTCAGCTCACTGTAAACATTTATCAGTATATACACTTACTCAAATAAACAAACAGCTCACTGTAAACGTTTATAACGAAATATAATTTGTTTTGTAGAAACAGTGTTATCTAATGTGTACTCTTAAAATTTTATGCACAGTTTAGACAGAATACAGGTTGAATATATTAAACTATTAGTTTAATTTTTTTTATATTTTGTTTCCTTTATATATAAATAGAATGTTCTTACTTATCACGTGACTAAAATAGTATGACACTGTTCTGTAGTAAGCGTAGCAGAGATAGTAGTTCTGTCTTTAGTTCGTGGTGTCACTACTGATAACATTGAAAAAGGACATGCACATAAACATGTTCTTATATATGTTTATATGTATAAGAATATTTTCATATTTTGTTTATTTTAAATGCCCTTGAATTTATTCTAAAAATATTTTGAGAAACCACCTAGAATATACTTACAACATAAAAACCTTTAAACACGAGATAAAGGTGAGCAACGTATGTTAGTGTCCTATTGATACAGTTAGCCTAAGAAGCTAAATGTGTTTATGTATGCAATAACATAATATTCTGATGTTTTGAATCACAAAGATTAAACATCTGCATAGCGCATTCAAATTTGGTTATTAACTACCAATACCTGAGAAATCTCTTTGCAATTTTCAGGGCAGAAAACTGGAGAAAAGGATGTAAACAGTAAAGAGGAGGAACCAACTTCAGAAGCTGAAGCGGACAAATACATGGCAGAGGGACATGAGGAGGAGACAACACTAGTGAAATTTAATGGAGAAACTGAAACACAAAGTGACACTCAAAGGACAAATGAAAACGCTGAGAATGAAATTAATGAAGTCAAAAAGATAAATGAAGATGTTACAAGTAAAACAATCACAGTTGAATCTGCAGAGGACAACGCAACAAAAGCTATTGAACACGAGTTAAGCATTTCTCCAAATAACGTTCCTGACAGCGGAGAAAAACCACAAGCTTTTGAAGAGGAAAGTGCTGGTCTTGATAATACGATTACCAGCCTGGGTGAAGAGAAAGACCAAGAAACCGAAAGAATGGGTGAGAATGGTTGTGGAGAAGCGCCAATCACAGCCACAGAAATTGAAAGTGCCGAAAAAGAACACGTTGAAGTCTAAAAACTGATGATGAAAAAAAGCTAAATGTCAAACTTTATGACCTTTTACTATAATTTTAACGTGCAATAATAATGTATTTTTACGAGTTGTAAGCGTATAGATACATCTTCAACTTTTCCTTAGTGGTGTTGGTTAAATTATATCAACAAGACAATGGTATGCACGTACATTTACGTATGACTCCCTCAAGAATTTCATGCCGATTGAACACTGCACATTAACTTTTCACAAGTTTTTGTTAATTTTTGTTTGTTTAGAATTAAGCACAAAACTACACAATGAGCTATCTGTGCTCTGCCATTCACAGGTATCGAAACCTGGTTTCTGGTGGTGTGAGTCCACAGACGTACCGCTGTGCCACTGCGAGGCATTTTGTTGTTGTTGTTGTTAATTCTGGTTGAATTCTGCACATAGATCTTAGTACAGTTTGTTGTGTTCTCAAAAATGCGTCCCAAAAGAACTTGTAAGCCAAAATATGATTTTTACTTAACTACTGACTCAGACGTGAAGATGTAAGAGATTAAAGTATACTTAAGATACATGCACAGAAGGTCGGTATAATCAAAATTAACGTTTTTTAAATAAACGCAAAAGTTCATAAACCATGTTCAAATAATCGGATTTTTCATTTATTTCCCATAACATGTGTTTTTTAAGGCACTTACTGATTGAGAAATGAGAAGTGTTGATAGCGTTATCTGTAACGTTAGATTTATAGTTTTTAATGCTTGAAATTAAAAAATAGATTAGAGTTAGAATTTATAATTCCCTTGGTATTTAAAGTCTATATATGTATGACTTACTTGTGCTTGTGTCTCATCACATCTTACACTAAAATGAATCAAATAAACCTACATAAAGTTTTCTAAAAGGTTCATACAAGAAAACAATAATGAAGCAAAAAGGACTTTTCAGATCGCTACAGTCACGTTAATTTTAAAGCAAGAGTTCTATCACAATCTATATGCTAGACAATACACGATGGGAGAACAATTGATATGATTCAAATACTTGGTGTTTTAACTCAGATTTTTTTTTCAGAAGGACAAACATGGTTAATGGAGAAACATATTTGAAATGTAGGGAGATATAAACTTGATTAAAACGATAAATCAAATCAAAAGATAAAACAAATACATTTCATTTCCATGTTGAGCTTAAGGTGTCCAGCTTCAGTGTCATGAAAATGATAATTTAAAAGTAATTAGAATTATGCTTAGCATTCGTTATATAAGAAGAATTTTAACTGTTTTATTTATTATTATATTAAATACAATATACTGTAATTAATTTATTTATGTAATAATGGTATCACAGGCGTGGAAGCCGAATGGGGGAGACTGTGAGCGTGCCCATCCCCACAGAGATCAAAATAGGATACGAAGGTGTTCTTTCCGCCTTCGTAGTTTCAGTGTGAAATAGCAGAAACCGTCCGTTGAACTATATAGTTGCGTGCAAGAAAAGAGCATAACTGAATTAGTTTATAGAACGACTTATGGATAACATCTGTCAACTTCAGACCCCAGCTTGAGATTTTCTCATTTATATCTTTTCGTTCACTTTTTGTTTTCGAGTACACCACTAAGACAGCAATAAGTCTTCGGACTTACAACGCTAAAGTCAGGGGCTCGATTCTTCTCGGTGGAGGCAGCAAATAACCCGTGTTGGCTATAATAATAGTTTTTGTTGTGTGTTTTTTTTATTTCACGCAAAGTTACATGAGGGCTATCTGCGCTAGCCGTCCCTAATTTAGCAGTGTAAGACTAGTAGGAAAGTAGCTTGTCATCACCAGTCACCGTCAACTCTTGGGCTACTCTTTTACCAAAGAATAGTGGGACTGACCGTCACATTATAACGCCTCATGGCTGAAAGGGCAAACATGTTTGATGTGGCGAGGATTCGAACCAGAGACCTCAGATTAAGAGTAGAGTGCCCTAACCACCCGGTCATGCTATAAGAAAACACACACCCACACTTTTTTAAAATTGTTGTTTCATAATTCAGTGATGAATAATGATTTTACAAATATGAATTCATGTAATTTATCTTTCAAATACATTTTTTAAAATTAAGTTTGTATATTTTAAAGCGCAAAGCTGCACAATGGGATATTGGGCTATCTGCGTTATACCCATCACAGGAAACTGAACACTGGGTGTTAGCATAAAAAGCTTTCTAGTTTATGATTGAGTCACCAGAGGAAATTTATATTAAGATTTCAAATAAGTTAACAATGGAAGCTGTGTTGTTTTACGAAGCATCTTGAAACCCTGAAGAAAGAATGGACTATATTTACGTTTAGTTCTTTATCGCGTTTCTGCTGTTGACTGAAATGCAAACATAGAATATCTTTTCCGGCACCCGTAACAGCCTCAGCTACACTGCTATGTTGTTTATGTGCCTACATTTTTTGAACACAAGAAAATCTATTCTAGAATAAATTATTGGCATAGATATGACACACAAAGCACTTCAGTTATATATACACCTACATAATCTCAGCTGAGAAGCACACTATATATAACTCAAGAACATTCTTGTATAGATCTTGATGAGTTTTTCAGCTCACATTATTTAAATAACCACTACAAAGATTGTAGTATTTTGCGTCCACCGATGGAAGAGCAATATTAAAATTCAAAGTTGGATTCCCTGTGGTTAGCACAGCTAAGACAAACCATTGTATAATGTTTGTGATAAAACAACGATAATACTAACAACAATATTTTATGACATTTAATATTATTTCCAGTCATCATGAAGTTGTGAGGTGTAGTGTTTCATGGCGCAAAGCAACTAGGCTATCTGGGCCCGTCATAAAGTTACATCAAAATATATATATTTTGAAACCCACATTTATTTTTCTATACTATAAATATTAAAAAGTTAAATAACGCCAAAATGAAATATTACATTCTTTAACATCTATCATAATTGTGCTTTCATAAATAATCTTTGAAAATATATTTACAGCGACGTTATCGTTTTCAAATACTTAATGATTTTAAAAAAATATAAATATTTCCAATACTTTTTGTACTCTTACATAAAAATTTCCATAAAAATTAAAAACTAGAATTTTCTCATTCTAATGAATGCCAACACATATAAAATAACATAACACTGGTAAAATATATGTGAACTATAAACTTATAAGTGCTGTCCTACACAGCAATTTAATGTTAATTAATTATGATACTTTCGTATTGCTTGTGGTGAGATGTTGTATCAGTTTCGAAGGATAGCATATAATAGGTTTACAAGACTAACTAACATAAATTTGAATGATAATGTTTTAAAATCATTTTATAAACTTTAAGTTTATAAATAAAATTTCTACTTCCTTTCTTATATTTTAAGTTTTAAAACCGATATATACATTTCAAGAAATCTCTTCTAGGTTAAAGAAAAAATATCTCCGTCTACATCTTTTCACTTTTTTTTTATAATACAATAACTTCTTTTTCTCTTCATTGGGTTTCTTTACAGTTTGAATAGCTACTGTGTTCATAAAGGTGTTTAGATAATGTTACGGTATATGTTTTTGTCCGTTTCAAGCGCAAAGTTATTCAATGGACTGTATACGCTGTGTCTGTAGCAGGGATTGAACCTTGAATTGTATATTTATAGACCATCATAACCGTTAACCACTAAAGGTGTTAGGATATGGTTAGACAGAAGACAATGTGGTGATTGATCCATCAACCAGTAGCATAACATGAGAGTTTTACAGTCTGTTATAAACGATATTAGGCGTGGATTTGTTTCTTTGGAATTAAGCACAAAGTTACGCAATGGGCTATCTGTGCTCTGCCCACCACATGTATCGAAACAGGTTTCCTAGAGTTGTAAATCCTCAGATATTCCACTGTGCCACTAGAGGGGTGGGGACATTAAGCGTGGGATAAGTACAAAAGGTTTCTCTTGAGTAGTTTTTTTTTATTAGAAAAATAAACGATCAAAACACTAGAATCAGTTGAACTGTACACATATTCTTTCAGAGGTTTTGTGTAATCATGCATACAGCTAAGTAGAATATGTTTTTCTGTTTATATACTGAGGTTATTCAGGGTTATACTGATGCCGACGGCATCCTTTACGAGATATACGTTCTGCGCTTCTTCTCAAAACTGCACCCCTCTCACCGTGGCACAGCGGAATGTCTACGGACTTACAAGCTAGAAACCGGGTTTAATACCCGTGGTAGGCAAAATACAGGTAACTAATTCATTGTCTAGCTTTGTGCTTAACTAAAAATAAATAAGACCTTCTCAAAAATTCGAATCTCTCCTTGTCTTCAAAGATATAGTCTCGCCCCTCCGACAGGCTTTGTAGGGCTTTTAAAGATGTTATTACAGGACTTTATATACAGTTCTGTATTCAACAAAATGTCATAAATTTATGTGCGCAAAATAATTATTTGACTAGATTCTGGTATTTATATTGGGTACGTAATGACTATATATACATTATTTACAATAGCTGTTTCTTTTATACAATAAATAGCGTGTAGCATGCAATACGTGTAATCAACAGATTATAAATATTTTATTAAATGTGAAATATCTCGTGTTCTAGATACTTAACTTTTTTTGCTATTAACTAATGAGTTAAAAGTTTATTTATATATGATGACATATTTTTTGTATATAACGGACAATTAAAGGAGCGGTTTTAAAACATTCACATTTTGTAAACATAAAAATATGGCAATTCAGCTTTCAAGTAGTTCATGTTTTATGCGAAAGAGGACAGGGCAGTCAAGAGTAAAATACACTCCAGAATGTTACATAAAGATTGGAAGAGATCTACAGAGCACGTGACACGCCCAAATAGATCCCAACCATGATGAATATTACATAAAATATAACAAAATGCTTAACTGTTCTGTACATAAAATGCAAATGTTAAATGCAAGTACGTACGTTAATTCTAACGAGTTTATTGTGTTTTATTACTACAGTCGATATTTTCTAAAATACCAGTATCTTTTTGGTTTTTGCCCTCCAGTGGCACAGTGTTTCAACACCCATGGTGGGCAGAGCACAGATAGCCCATTGTTTAGCTTTATATTAAATTCTAATCAATCAATCAATCTTATGTGTTTTTAATAAATCGTATACGTTTACACAATTACTGCACTTATAACATTAGTAGGAAAGACCATTTATCTATTCATTTTTTATCTTAGACATACAAATTTAAGCTTATTGTTATCAATAACACATACAAATTAAGATACATTTCAATAAAGATGTAAAATGAACAATTATTCATCTGAATAATTTCGTCAACTTCTTAACAAATTCAGATATCCCCATAATTTTTACATTCATAGATACAGTTGGATATTTGCAACAGATATGCGTCTCCATTTTAGCGTTATAAGTTCAAGAACTTGCCGATGAACCACCGGAGTGACAATGTTTAATAATTTTATGTAAATGCTTGAATTAATTACATGATCATACACATTAGTGATAAAATTATACTAAAATTGTGTATCTTTTTTTTTTTTAAACTCCTTGTTCATTTCATGATACTTAGAGAACTAAATTACTGGTTATATTATACTGTTTATTATATTGTTTTGTTTAAATGTTTAAATAACGTGTCGATAAATATGCATTTGTTTGTTTCCTTGGATCTCAGACAATGCTATTCAAAGACCACTAATTGTAGATATTGTTTTTGTTTGTTTTTGAATTTCGCACAAAGCTACACAAGGGCTATCTGTGCTAGCCATCCCTAATTTAGCAGCGTAAGACTAGAGGGAAGGCAGCTAGTCGTCATCACCCACCGCCAACTCTTGGGCTACTCTTTTACCAACGAATAGTGAGATTGACCGTCACATTATAACGCCCCCACGGCTAAAAGAGTGAGCATGTTTGATGCAACCGGGATTCGAACCCGCGACCTTCATATTACGTGTCGAACGCCTTAACCCATGCCGGGGCAGCTGTATATAATTTATAAGTGATCAACTAGAGGAAGCTACTGAACATTTCCCATTGTAACTTCCTGATAAACTGCACATCAAATGATAAGGACTATAAAGTACTTCATTTATTTGGCAATAAGCACAAAGTTACACAATGGACTCTCTGTGCTTTGCCCATCACGGGTATCGAAATCCGATTTTTAGCTGGGTGAGTCCGCAAACATACTGCTGTACCACTGGTGTGATACAAAGTAGAATGAAGGAATATGTTATATATGAATTATAATAGTAATTAAGTAGTTATTTAAAACATGTTTTTTCTTAAAGACGATACAACAGCTTAGTTAATATATGACAATAGCATTGTTCCGTTTTTTTACCACACGTGTTTTTGTGGGAAAATAATATAAAGAAAGACTACAAAAGAGTGCGTTCAGTTGTAACACATTATTTTCTGGGGACGAGAAACCCACTTGAAGTAAAAATGTATTATCAAGACGGCTAGTATGGATAATAAAACCTTACTTAAAATAAAGTGCAAAACAACGTTTCGACCTTCTTAGATGATCTTCAGGTTAACAAAGAGAGTTTGGAATCAACCGTTGCCGGACACATGTCTTAGGAACGAGAGTGTAAACGGGTATGGAATTGTAGGGGGCGCTGCAGTTAGATGTCAGGTTGTTAATTAGCATAGGTATAAAGGTGTTCCTTTATGCAATGTAAATACAATGCAACAACTGTCACAATTTCTGTATTGGAGAAACTAGCGGAAACACGGAAACCAGATTAAAAGAACAAAAAAAAACACCTTCACACGTTTCTGAACAATGCAAATCAAATAAACACAACATAACCGTGAAAAACACTCAGATACTTGGTAGAGAAACAAATATAAACAAACGCAAAATCAAAGAAGTCCTACTTATACAACAACTCAAACCAGTATAAAACCCGAATTGTTTAAATAAAATTTCATACGACTCTACTCATTTGACGTGTGCCCCATTACAAAAATGTAACTATAAGGTAAAGTAGTTAAGGAAATATTCCAGGCAAAGATATTCCAAAATAATGGGATATTTTGGATTTAAGGCCTAAAAAGGGATTTTTTTTATCTGAAAAGTTGTTCTAATTGTTAAAATAGAAACAGGTTCACAAAACATATTTTAAAATAAAATTCCAGCTATTATTTATGTTATAATGTATCAATAATGAGCTATTTTCACTAACTTTCCAGCATTATTTTCCAACATTCGACCTTCTATAAGTCTCCTACGTGCTTTGTAACATAAATGTTCCTCTAACATTTAATAACAGTTTTGTAACATAACACTCGGGTCTCAAAGGAAATTTAAATTCCTGCTAATTTTTTTTCTAAAATAATCTTTTTATCACTAATGAATATCTTAAACATTAATGTTTCGAATACTAAATATAGCGTGATCACTGTGAATATGTAGCAAAATTTATATGATGGAATAACTAAGCCAGTCAGCGAAAATTATAACATTTTAACAATGTTTGGTAAAATATCAAAATTATAAAAAAACAACGTGTAGTGTATAACATTCCTTATTAAAAATTACTATTATACTGATATTTCTCTTGAAATAATGCGAAATAAAACAATGCATTAAAGAAAACGAAATATAAAATTGTAGTGAGGAATTATTCATTCCTGTCGTAAACTTGTCCCTGATGATGAATGTATATTTTAAAATTCCTTTATAATTGTACCTGTTATAATACAATACATACAAATCTCATTCTTGTAAAATATAACAGCATTTGGTTGGGTTTTCTAATCATTAGATTATTTGTATTTTCAAATTTGACAATAAATTAGATATAGAAAACATGTCGAGCAGACATAACGTGCCAAAAGTAAATGAAATACAATAGAGCTTTACACTGTGGGTTTGTTGGTATACCCTAAGAGCGACGGTAAAATTTCATTATTAAATTGGAGAAGTGCAAGAGATTGCATTGGGTAGTGTTAATTAATTACCTTCCCTTTTGTCTGTTACTGTAACGCAATAACTATGCTAAGAAAGATAAATTATGTCTTGTTAAACGTAGTATTTACAGAAACTAATATATTATTTATGTAACAGGATTCCATCTTGCTAAATACACAGAATATTTACTTATCACTAATTATCACTATAAATGCATTTTTTACAGAAATTTCTCATATTTATTTTTTTAATTCTATTAATTATATATTTTCTTACAAATAAGAACTGCAATCACCCATTTTTATGTCATATTAACAAACTGTTATTTAGGTGAAGGTATGAAACGTATTTCTAATTTCCAACCAAAAATCGTCTTCTAAAAATCTTAGATAACTTTGCATTCTATGATACACACAAAAATAGTCATATTTTCAACAAAAGAATACTTTCAGTAACTGAACGTATATGCATTAAGTTGGGCAAATAGATTAAGAAATAGTCAAAATCATTTTTCTGATACAAAATTAGTGATTATAATAATGTAGAAATTCAGCCTTTTTACTTTGTTTTGATATTGTCCAAGATAAAAAAGATATTCCATACAACAAAAAAATCATAATAATAAAATATTTGAAATCTATATCACAGAAGATATTAGGCAAAATTTTAAAGTAACTCTTGGAGTAGGTGTGAAATACATGAAAGTTATACATTTGTAAAATGTATATGTTTTCACTAGGATATATTTTATTTATTACGTTTAAAGATGTAACATCCTTCTATGGAGTTATGCTTCTTAAAAAAAGCTATGGTATAATGTTATTTAATCTATCCTTACATTGTGTATCTTTAAGTAATCTAATAACGAAAAGAGAAAAAAAATATATGTGTTTCTTCTAAACCTAAATACTTGATATTTGAAACTTGAAAACAGTAACAATAATACTAATTTGGTATCAACTGTGATTATCTTTAAAATTCAGGAGAGTAAACATAATAGCTTTCACATGGAAACATTAAAAATATTAATTATAGTATTATGTAAAAATTAAAACCAAAAGTAATTAATTTTTGAATCATATACCATTGTTCAAAAACTCATTACCAGAAAATGTAATATACACCACACTAAATGATCAACAACATAAAAGCTATAATTTCCAGGGGTGTTATATGTGCATAAAAAACAGCATGTATTGAGCTCCATACATATAATGTCAATTTTTTTGTTTAAGCTTTTAGTATTCAAAAGTTATTTGTGACGGGCAAGGAACAAAGAACAATGGAATAAAATTATTCGATCCTCAGAGCTAAGGAGAACAGCAAGACTGATTGATTGATAGTCATGCATTACGAAACTCTGAGCTCTAGGTAAGGTTTTAAAGTGGTAAAATCTATATTAGGAAGGAATAAATATTTAAGTTATTATCATTGCGTTGCATTTATGTTTGCTTTACATAAAAGTATAATAGTAGGCTGAACAGTAAAAATAAAGTAATGATGTGATGTAATCTATCAGGTTATCCCTTAAGTTATGTCCGATTTTGGGTTCAGAAAAAAAAAAAAAAAAGATTTCAAACACTATGTTATTTAATCAATAATGTATGTTTCATTATTATTAATTATTTCCTGCCAACGATTGACAATCCTCTGAATGCCATTGCTATAAAATTATTGGGGTTTGGAGAAAAAGAATATAGAGAGGGTAGTTTTGATATCTTCATGTGTTCCAAGCTCTTTTCCATCACAATAATTCCGCAGACTTCAGAATAGATGATAATCAGATGGAACAATGTCTGGAGAACGAGGAAAATGTGGAAGTTTTTCCCAGTCTAGCTCTTTAATCTTTGCAGGTGTGATCCTTACTGTATTGGGCTGTGCATTATTCTGGTGTAACACAATACCTTTACGATTGATCAAAGCAGCCTCTTTTCTTACAGTCCAACATTCAAGCACTCTAACTGTTGACAAAAGAAGTTTGATGTAATCATTACATTAAGTGGAAGTGCATCAAAGTGAATCACACCAGCAATATCTCATCAAACGCTTAACAATACTTTCCTAAGATGGAGGTCCATTTTGGGCTTGTATTAGCCAGTTTACCTGCACTGAGCCATTGTCTGCAACGCTTAAAACTTTTATAAAATATCCATTTTTCATCTCCAATCACTAACCTTTCCAAAAGGATGAGTTACATTCACGAGAGTGCAGAGAAGTGCAAATGTTCATTCTTGCTCTAAGGTTGGCTACTTTCAAATCATGGGGAACCCATTTCCCAAGTTTTGACACCTTTCCAAGTTATTGGAGATGATGGTTAACTGTCGAATGGTTTGAGTTAAGCATCTATGCTAGTTCTTCAACTGTTACAGCACAATATTCATCAAGTGCAGCCAAAAGCAAATCATTATTAAACTCAACAGGTCGACATGAACGTGGTACATCTCTTAAACTGTAATCACCTGATCTCAACTTTTGAAACCACCTTCAACATTTTCTTTCATTAAGAGACTCCGCACCATAAACACCTTGAATGTTTAGTGTAGTTTCTGCTACACTATTACCTTTTTTAAACTGATAAAGCATTATATGCCAAATACAAAATTCTAAACAAGCCAAACCAAAAAATATGTGTATATGTATATATATATATATTAGGTAAGTATTTTTATGTACAAAAAATTACTGCGTTTACTTTTATTTGACAAAACTGTTCTCAACTTTTCTTTAAAATAATATTTTACTTTAACACTAAATTTCGAGAAACACAGCGCTTATATCAGTGTTAGCCTACGAAAAACTTCTAAACATTGCTCTGTAGTTTGATCTTTTATACACATGAATATAATTCTAGTTTTATGCTCAAGTAATCAAGTAAATGTACTCATTAACGTAACACTGTACTTCTTTGTTTCGTAAGGAGTTTAGTCTTCTCAAAAGGATCGCATAAAAATCAATAAGGGGAATGAAACATATGTTTACAAAATGTTGTATAATTAAAACAACTTTTTTACAGACCTCTGCACGAACTTCACATGAGACTTAGAAAATTTGAAACTGACGTTGCTGTAACAACTTATTCATTTGATTTTATTAGAAGTTTGTACATTTGTAGTAATTTAGTTCAATTACTGTGTAACTATAGATATATATACTGCTTGCAAAAATCTTAAGGCCAATAAAGAAAAAATATGAATTTTGCGCTGTTAGACTCAACCACTTATTTCAGTAGAGCTTCGAAAGATGAAAATAAGAAAAGAGAAAATAAAACTAAAAAAAAACCTTTTATCATTTAATAGGGAGAATGTGAACATTATGAAATTAGCCAAAATACTAGTTGGTCAAAAGTTTAAGACCATACCAAAGAGAAGCCCTAAACAGGGAAGGAAATGCCCAACAAGAGGTCTCAGTAGTGAGTTGCACGGCCGTCATTGCGAATAATTTCAAACATTCGCTTTGGCACGGTTGATATAAGCGTTTGCAGAAGACTGGCTAGAATATCATTCCAAATAGAAAAGATGGCTTCACGAAGATCATGCACTGTTTGGAATCGACGTCCGTTTCTATTGCCATCCACCCCCAAACATTTTCAATGGAGTTCAGTTCGGGCGAATACGCTGGATGGTCCAAAAGAATCACGTTATTCGCCATGAAACAGTCCTTTGTCCTGCGGGCATTGTGGATTGTAGCGCTGTCCTGCTGAAAGATCCAGTCATTTCCACACAAGCGAGGGCCTTCAATCAATAAGGATGCTCCCTCCAACATGCCAATGTATCCAGCTGCTATTTGACGCCCCTGTATAACCTGAAGCTCCATTGTTCCATGGAAGGAGAAAGCACCCCAGATCATAATGGAACCTCCTCCGCTGTGTCGTGTAGAAAATGTCTTCGGTGGGATATCCTTATCGTGCCAGTAACGTTGAAAGACAGAGAACAAAACCTTCTTCCACTTTTCTACGTCCCATGTTTGGTGCTTCTCAGCAAAGTTTAACCGAGCTGTTTCGTGGTGTGGAAGAATGCGTGGCCTTTGAAGACGTTTACGGTTTTTAAAGCCTTTCTCTCGTAGATGCCGTCTAATTGTTCTTGAACTGCATTCTGCGTCCGTAAGGGCGTTAATCTTGTTCGACGATCGGCCTATGTTTTATCGGACAACCTGTCGAATCCTCCTGCTCAACGCCGGCGAAATTTTCTTGGGCCGACCACTTAAAATACTCGTTCCGTATCTCTCAGAGTCTTTTAAGAAATTTGCAACAGCAGCTTTAGTACGCCCAATCTCACCAGCGATGGCACGTTGAGAGAGACCTTGCTTTTGCAGCTCAACAACTCTGCCACGTTCAAACTCTGTCAACGTTTTAACCTTTGCCATGTTTTTATCCAATGTAACACAGGAGATGTCAGTACGAGATGTTGACAACACTAATGCTTGAACACAAGTGACTAAATTTCGTTACGTGTTTACCGATTAACGCTTCGTTTCAGTATGGTCTTAAATTTATGAACAGTTAGTATTTAGACTAATTTCACAGTGTTCACATTTTTCCTATTAAATGCTAAAAAAGTTTTTCATTTTTATTTTCCCTTTTCTTATTGTCACCTTTCAAAGCTCTACTGAAATAAGTGGTTGAGTCTAACAACACAAAATGCATATTTTTTCTTTATGTTTATTAGTCTTAAGATTTTGACCAGCACTATATATATAAATTATCGAATATAATACCATTAAATACCTGAATTGTCCATAGGCGATTAAAGGCGGCACTATAAAACAATAATGAACTTAATACAAAACAAAAACATCATTATAATAACACCAAATTCCAGAGTTATTCTTCTATTACCAGTCCTCTTTGTTATCCTTAAGTCATAATGATAATAAACACACAAACCTAAGATAATTTAGTATCTAACCTTGAAATCATACCAGTTATAATAAATTCATTTTTTTAATTGGGTGAATTTTATCAAGAAACAAACTTCAATAATAATTCGCTTTCCACATGTCGGGCTGGACGAAGGAGAGAATGCCCTAATGGTCAGCATGCAAAGATATGAATCGAATTGTAAGCGGTTCCAGCCGCAATTTACTGCCAAACACGTTTTACACCTTCATCAGTGGAAGATATTTCCGCTATTCGGTAAAGAGTATAGCTCTACATGCTGTTGTTTGGTTGATTCTTTCTGATCTCAGTTCTATATATAAAGTTGATTACGTCTGAGTTGTTTGTTCGTTTGTTTTGAATTTCGCGTCATGCAACACAAGGGCTGGCTATATGTGGTAGCCGTCCATAATTTAGCATTGTAAGACTAGAGGGAAGGCAGATAGTTATCATCACCAACCGCCAACTTTTGGGTTACTCTTTTACCTATGAATAGTAAGATTGACCGCACATTATAACGCGAGCATGTTTGGTGTGAAGGGGATTAGAACCCCTAACCTTCAGACTACGAGTCGAGCGCCCTAACCACCTGGCCATATCAGGCGGACTTTACCTCTTAGCTTAACATAAGGTGTCGTTTAGGTTATAAATATGCATGTAGGTGAACCAGAAACACCAACAACAGAAATATCGTACCTCGTTTCTTAGTGCTGATGTAACCTTTGTGCTATACTAAGAATAGTTAGAAACATATCAGGTTATATACATAGCTCTCGGATGTTTCTTTTTGTCTTTAATTATTTATTTAATTTGAATTTATTTCTCCCTTTTTTTATTCTCAATATTTTTAGACTTATTACTTTTCATAACTGGAAAATAAAAGTTACAACTCTCATTGATTTGTGTTCGTAACGAAAACCTGACACACTTACAGACGTTAAAAATAATTCAAAAAAGATTCTCTTTCTCAGGAAAAAAAAACAAACTTACATTATTACCTTTTACTAATAACGAATTGATTTTACTCTTTTTCCGAGGCGTGGCATGACCTAGCGCGTTAAGGCGTGCGACTCGTAATCTGAGGGTCGCGGGTTCGCGCCAGAGTCGCGCCCAACATGCTCGCCCTTTCAGCCGTAGGGGCGTTATAATGTGACGGTCAATCCCACTATTTGTTGGTAAAAGAGCAGCCCAAGAGTTGGCGGTGGGTGGTGATGACTAGCTGCCTTCCCTCGTCTTACACTGCTAAATTAGGGACGGCTAGCACAGATAGCCCTCGAGTAGCTTTGTGCGAAATTCCAAAACCAAACCAAACTCTTTTCCCGCTTATTAAATAAAAATATTTTAGTTTAAAATTAATTTTATGCTATTTTTACTGTTTTTATATGTCAATTTCTAGAGACATTTTTACTACAAGTATCTTATTATGATCTTGCTGTTTTTCTGTTTTCTTTATGCAATACTCTTGTTTTTATTGTAGTTCTTTTACACGAAATTTGTTTGTTCACAAGTGAGTTATGCATTATAACGACCCTACCGTTCAATCAGCATGAACTATAAAATTAAAACTTATTTAGATTGTTTGTTTGCTTTTGAATTTTGCGCAAAGCTACACGAAGGCCATCTACGCTAGCCATCCCTAATTTAGCAGTGTAAGACTAGAGGAAAGGCAGCTAGTCATCACCACAGCCAACTCTTGAGCTACTCTTTTATCAACGAATAGTGGGATTGACTGTCACATTATAACGCCCCTACGGCTGAAAAGGCGAGCATATTGGTGTGACGGGGATTTGAACCCACGACCGTTAGATTAGGAGTGGAGTGCCTTAACCATGTGGCCATACCGGGCAGTTTAAATGTGAGAACCATGTCGTCGATGGTAAATCAGGATTCGACAAGATTTGCTGGTAGAAAAACGGATTGGTTTGTTTCTTTGTGGTAAAGCACAGAGCTACCTAATAGGCTATCTGTGCTGTGCTAACCCTGAATATCGAAACCAGGTTTCTAGTGTTATAATTTTGCAGACTTCCACTGTACCACTTAGGTACAACAGTTTGGCAGAGATAATGATAGATCTCGTCGCGGTTAAAGTTTCATTATTTCATTTTCTATAGTGATTTTTTCTACAATATGTTAAACTGAGATTGTGCAAACGACTTTTCTGGCGAAGTTCGATTATAATCAATTATATTATTTTATTTGGCTTATTGAAGCTGTAGAAAAGTAAAAAATAAAACATGCTTTCTTCTGAAATGCTTTTATTGTAAAAATTGTCAGTGAAAGTTGATGTTAGGATATGCCAATAATGTGCTTCTTCACTATTTAGGACCGCGGTTCGTAGTTTGGCATCCTCTGAGTTAAAAAAAATCAAGTAGTCGTTTTTATATGTGTAGAAATGGTGTTATGATCTACTTATTACATTATTTATTTGGTTCCATAGGTTTTTCCGTGAGAAGGGTGTATAATAATATTTTAACCCTACTACCTTCGCTACATGTATATCTGTTGTCAAACGATTCGTTTCACTCAGTACCAGAGCTTATCAGTTCAACTGTGATCTAACAAAAATATTTTTGGTCGCAACACCATTTAAACAAGCCTTTCCCTGTTTTAGGTTTTCATGTATTGTTGATATAGCATAAAGTCTTGTTTTTTAATAAACATTATTCATTTGTTGGCAAATTAGTGTAACTTGTACTGAAAATATAAAACAATTAATTCTAGGTTTACATTTTCTCTTAAATGAAAGTAACTTAACCTATTGTAATTCACACGCGCTTTGAGCGTCACCTGCGTAGCTCGTATGTTGAACCGAAACAAGTTCCTATTGCTACGTTCACTTCACAAGCATCAACTCTATATCAAGTACACATAGCTGTGCATCACATGTGACACTCAGGCGCTATAGGATCGTATCCTTTGAATCATATGTGACGAACAGGACAGCGACAGAGATAAATGCCTTTTGTTGAGGAAGTGTGATTATAATGAGTTATATTTACCATAAGATAAAAGTACTGGGGATATTGTATTTTAAAACACCACATTCTTTAAACGATTTCTTGGAGTTTTACTTGGAAAAGTGTATAGTAGTATTTCAATCACACTGTGTCTACAATATATATATATCTACTACCGACGATGCGTTTTGCTGAATACTAGAACTCATCAAGCCAGCTGGGACACAACAAACAAATGTTGGCGATCTTTCATAAATAAGTTCAGCTATCTCAAATTAATAATGTCATTAACGTTATGTTCAATAAACTATATAATATATTACACCACTATTATAATTGTTGTGAGGTTACCAGTGTTTATGCATACGTTTTACTAAAGCACTTCGTATTCGATAATATATTTTAAAAAAGTAGTGCATGAATGACGTAAACGATGGCTCATGTGAGTTTGCACTAATAATAATGCTGAAACTGATGGAATTTGTGGCACTTAATATTTTTACTAGGTGGTGTTTGAAATCCATGTATATCAAATGTCATGTAAAAATAATGTTGTCTGGCGTATATTCGTGAGGAGACATCATAATACACTATACTATTGGGTTGAGGAATAATTCGTGAGCGTTTTATCAAGTTAACAAAATATATTCATAAATGAAACGCTTTCGCAAAATATTTCATGTCATTTGGTAGATAATTTTTTGCTCTAATAGATGGTGTGTTTGATTTTCATATGTCTTTAATTTTTTGCTTTCATTTTCAGTTCATTAAATGGAATGTCAAGTGGACAAAATCGAGCATTTTCGACACCATCTGCTTTTTGCATTTAATTTCTGGCAATTTCGTTTAAAACAATGCATACTATATACCTAGGTATTGCATGAAATAAAGTATCATAATAAATGTTTTGGGTGAAATGTGTTCATGCATTGAAGTATTGTATAGTCTTGCATGTAATGCTTGAATGAAATTATTTAAAAACGCTCACAAATTATTCCTCAACCTAATATTAATATTTTAATAATATTTTGACATGGAAACTATTCATATATTGTTAGCAATCAATGTTTATAATGTCGTATATTAAATATTCTTTTACTGCATTAACAATAAATAATATAAATAAACCACATTTTTTTGTGGTTTAATTAGTTTATTATTATAACATACCACCTCCCAGTTAATGGAGGAAGTATTCAGACTAAAATAAGATTGAAAAAAAACACATAAGTTTTTGAAAATAAGTTTATTTTGTAAATCTATTTTCGAAATCATTTTTTGCAACTGTACCTTTCAATTCGGATGAAATCGTGAGAAAAGACAATAAAATGACCATGTTCAGTGCCAGCAATGTAATACCTAATGGATGGTTTCTAGACAGATTCGTTACATAATACGATTAACCTTGTGGTCACACAGACTCTTAATGACGAGAGACCGCTTAAAATAAAAATGTATCTCAAAACGGTTGTTAATACACATACCAGCCGTTCTGAGATACAACACAGACTGTAGTAATCTTAACCTCATATGGCCAGTTGGGACATGTACGCACTTCTATTACATCTGCTTTTAGTAGCAGTAGCAACATACTTTTAAGAACTCTTCCACAAGGTCAAATTTTGTAAGTGCTTTCTCTTTGTTGAATAATAACTCATTTTGCAAATTCTTTTCTTTTTCTTTGCTGTCTTTTTAAAGACAACGCTGAGTTAGACAGAACTCTCTCGCACGAACTGCAGTGTTAAGTATTTCAGCTTGAAGTATGTGTGAAACCCAAACATGCTGCTCTCTATACAAAGCACGTGAAGATTTCCGTGACTTTGCCAAACGTTTCTATGATTACTAGAAACTTCATGAATCACGAGTACGAAAAACAGATCGTAAGATAAAAATAGGAGTCCAAGGGTTAGTAAATCTAGATTTCTATTAGTTCTACTATATTTGATTTTTTTTCTTTTTCTATTCTATACAGTATTGTAAAAGGTCATCTGATAATATTCTCGTTCTAACTACAGAGTGCATATGGCCTTTAAATTTTACCATGTTTCCAAAGGTTATGGTGCATTAATAATTGCGTGGATAACACTGTTAACAAGTAGAAACTACTAATGTGTCCAAATATTTTCCATTGTACTGGAAAAAATAAACGATTTATAATAAAATAAGTCAACTCAATCAATAAACACAAAAATACAACACGAACTTATAGTTAACAAGCATGAATAATTTAAAAGATCATTTATATAAAGGACACGAGAGAAATTTATGATTAAAATTATTTTTTTTAGTTTAATCATCACATTAATATATTAAACCTTTAATTGAGTATATTGTTACAACTGGTATGCTGTGTATTTTGCAGCGAAGCTCAATTTCACGCATCAAAAATAAATTTACAAATTTCGTCTCTGACAAAGATCGATTTTAGGGTGAGAATCTCCAGATGGGCCAGCAGTAAGACTACAAACTTACAACAATAAAATCAGGGGATTCCATTACCCGGGGCGAACACGGCAAATGGCTCAGCGTCGTTTTATTCTGAAACAAACAAACACTGTGAACTTCGATTGAATAGATACAAATATGAAAAATATGAACCAACGTTTAATATAGTCTGGGTTTATGTGATACTTAGAATGTAATGATAACGCTTGTGCATGATTCTTTATAAACCTGTTTCAGGAAACATAACTTTACATCAGTTATCGAAATACCTAGAGTGTAATAAAATCATCGCTCTTTAGGATACAGTCGAAATACATATAGTGCAACAAAATTATCACCCCATATGACACAGTTGTTATCTATTTCAGGATGCGTCCAGGATAGGCTGCCAACAATAAATCAAACATCTACACGTGTTTGGTAGTCAAAGGACAGAACATGGAATGTTTGTGACTTTGGCATGCTCGTTACTTCGCATGTCATGCAACTTTTCTTACACTCTGCATGTATATAGAAAGAATTATGAGCGTATAAAGTAATTCATCGCCTTACTTCTGTCTATTAAAAACTGAAAGTTTTTACATAATAAACCTTATACAACATTGTCAGATAACAAATTTCACATTATTGTGAAACTGCAAACAAAGACGTTTCGATAAAATAAATTTATTGACTATTTTATGTCACTCTATACATAAACGAATTCTTTGTTGGAATTTAGAGATTTAATTCAGATTCTCTTTTTTTAACAGCAGATTTCATCTTGGTGCCCATTTTATAGTTTGGTTTGTTTGTTTTGCATTTCGCGCAAAGCTACACGAGGGCTGTCTGTGCTAATCGTTCCTAATTTAGCAGTGTAAGACTAGAGGGAAGGTTCCTAATCATCACCACTCACCGCCAACTCTTGAGATACTCTTTTACCAACGAATAGTGGGATTGACCGTCAACTTATAACGCCCCCACGGCTGAAAGGGCGAACACGTTTGGTGTGACGGGGATTCGAGCCCGTGACCCTCGGATTACGAGTCGAGTGCCTTAACCACCTGGCCATGCCGGGTCCCCATTTCAGAGATAAAATACTTTCTACTCGTGATAGGCTGCATTTATTAACCTGTTTTGTTTTTCATTATTTTTAGTCCCATTAGAAGAAATTACCTTTTCATATTCTGAAAAGAGTAAATGATATTTTTCAGATGTAAGATGCTATAGAGTTAAGCACCTTACTTTCTAATTTTTCAGTTACAATTTCTTTTCACATATTAAGCTTAAGAATATTCGTTAAATCTAAGTTGTTTCACTTATTCACATGCCTTTCATGTTCATCTTCATTTGAGTCCAACATGGCCATGTGGGTTAAGGCGTTCGACTCGTAATCTGAGAGTCGCGGGTTCGAATCCCTATTGCACCAAACATGATCGTCCTTTTCCTCCGTGGGGGCGTTATAACGTGACGGACAATCCCACTATTCGTTGGTAAAAGAGTAGCCCAAGAGTTGGCGGTGGGTGGTGATGACTAGCTTCCTACCCTCTCGTCTTACACTGTTAAATTAGGAACGGCTAGTGCAGATAGCCCTCGTGTAACTGTGCGCGAAATTCAAAAACGAGCAAACAAACATCTCAGTTTACACACCACATTTTGTATCCGAAATTTTAACTATTTCTTCTAAACGAGCTACTCTAACTTTTGTCTTCTAGTTATCTGAATGTATATATACTTTTGGTACAAGGATAAATTTCATTTATGATATTACTTTGAATGCCTTTCTTAAAAAGTTTATTTTTGTTTACCTTACTGTGAGTCAGGAGAATTATTATAGAAGCCCTAGAATAAAACAAGGAACTAACAGTCAGTGTGCCAACACGTAGTCTAGTTGCCAAAAGCATCCAGTCGTTCTCTTACTGCATAGTTGAAGGACGAGTGATCGTCTCTTGAATCACCGTTCTAACTGAGTTTCCTTGTTAAGCCTGGAGCGCCTGGATAACATATCGGTCCCACGAAGCGTTGTTGTTACATGCAGACAGAGAAGAGTAAAAATATCTCACTTGACAAAAATATTGGGAGAGTCCTCTGAAGGTAAGATTCTTTATTATCTATAGCGAAAAACTGCAAAATCGTATACTATTTCCTTTCTTTATTTGATCATGAATATTACAAATATAAAAATCGAAAACTTATGTCTGGATTAGCTATGGTTTTGTGTATTGCTAGGTAGGACATGATATCGTACTGATTGATGTTGCAACAAGTTGCGGTTTTATATTTAAAATATTTGTTTTCAGTAATCCTTAACATGTACAGTAAGGCTGGCTCTAGCTTCTATAATAAATCTAAAATCTTTACATAAATTACAACAAACAATTAATTATTATTGTTAATCCATTTGATTCTCAATAGTTTTAGCATTTCATACAATGTCCTAATGACTGTGACGTTGACAATAGTTGGTGTGGTAAAGTTAAGTTTTACTGCTTTCAGTGATGTCGAGAAAACCTACTTGTAGAGAAATATATATGTAAAAACGGCTCGTTTGGGTTGAGAATTTTTTTCGACCTTCTTCGAAACGTTGTTCACTACTCTATGTAACAAAAATTTCTCAATCCAAACGAGCCGTTTTTACATATATGTTTTACTGCTTTGTTACCTGATTTCCAGTAAAAAACGTTTTCATTTTGTTCAACGCAACGCATAACGATACTTTTGCAGCTTACTAAATCGTAAAACGTGCAAATTGTTTACAGTAGCTACTGATATTCATTTATGAAATAAATTATAATACAAAATTTCAATCATATCAGGGCCAAATGTGGTCCAATGATCAGGGTTTCAATTCGGAGAGTCTAAGGTTCGAGACATAATATCATTCTACAGGTACTTCATTTTCAGCTATGGGTGCTGAATTGAGATGAAGTCCTATTATTCAAATCGGGGAATACAATCTGTTGTTGTGACAAGCTTGTTGGCAGACCATTCTTGCCGCTGGTCAAAATTACAGGCAGCTCTACCTTGGTATTCCAACCAGCCTGATGAGGCCTGATGTTGGATGGAATTACACTTTGGCACTGGATATACCATGTGCGTGTAGTTGCCATATTTTTATACATTCATGTTTATTTTAACTCATTATATCATACCATTAAATTTTTAGAAATATCTTACCTAACCTTTTATCCAATGTTTACAAAAACTTTTGTTCAAGTTACAAATTCCAAGTCCGTTCACATCAGAAGTAACTTAACGTGCACAAACATTTAGAATTCATGTTGATACGTAAAGCATCGTGAAAGTAGAATAAACAACATAAGGGAACTAAATTAGGTTTAACGCTTCATCAAACTTTCAATTCCTGTCAAAATTTCTATGACGACTTTTAAGTTTTTAATTTATTTTCATCATTATTATCAAGTAACAACTGAAATAATTTCTATAAATTTCGTGATATATAAAGATTAATAGATAACTATAAAAGTGTTTTGTACAGAATAAGTTTGATATTTTGCAGTTAAGTCCTGCATTAGTCGATAATTCGATAATACCTTTTCTTCTAAAGATTGAAGGGTAAACAGCTTATGATTATTAAAATCAAAATAATGAAGAAGTATTTCTGTGTGGTAAAAGTTTATAATTTATTTGTAGTTTATTTTGTGGTAAAGCCTGAGATTTGCCATAGGAATGTCTGGCTTATCCAGTAAAGTTTTACACAAATACTGTATAACTTACATTCCTAATTTCTATGTATAAAACATCGCTAATATCATCAGTACTATTTTTTTTTTAATTCTTCAATCTTTCATAAAAGCTTTCGCTGAAGGAAGATCTAGAAAGTTATATATATACATGTACACTGCTAACTAAAATCTTAAGACTAATGAACATAAAGAAAAATATGTGTTTTGTGTTGTTAGACTCAACCATTTATTTGAGTAGAGCTTTGAAAGATGACAAAAAGAAAGGGAAAAAATAAAAAACATTTTTTAGCATTTAATAGGGAAAATGTGAACACTATGAAATTAGATATTAACTGGTCAAAATTTTAAGACCATACCAAAAAGAAGTCCTAAACAAGTTTCCCCTTTTCTTATTTTTATCTTTCAAAGCTCTACTTAAATAAAAGGTTGAGTCTAACAACGCAAAATTCATATTTTTTCTTTATATTCATTGGAAAGTTTGTTTCAGAAATAAAACCTTGATGATTTGTTGAATAAATACAAATTTCAAAAACTCTGTTCTAATGGCATACAAAATTCAATAAAACAAAGTGCTGAAGTCCGTTTTTTATTTTTAAAAACACTGTTCCAACCAAGCCTAATGTTTAGTTGAAAACGAAATTCAAAATTTGGAAAATTAAAACAGTCTGTTCGTTCACTTCAACAATAGCTTTGATGCTGCAATTTATAACTGCTCTGACTTTGTGTCAGTCAAAGAAAATTGATAAAAAAGCTTTAGAAAGATATACAGTTAGAAATAACACAATAAATATTTTAATGTCATAAAGACACAAATTACAAATTAACTGATTTACATCTGTAAAACTTTAAATTTATGTTCATATAAAATATATACATACAAACATAAAATCAGTGACTAAAATATTACTGAGAAGCTATTTCTCAGTAGCTGTGAAAAACAGTTGGTAAAAGTTACTCTCAAATCAGCTTTTCTCTCTAGCGATTTTTGCTATTATTTAACTGATATACATATAGCAATACATGACGTAAACTTTACAGTTTCAACGTCGAACGTTCTAGCATCTTGATCCTTGAGTGTTGTATGGTTTACTATTCCTCATAACAAAAACGTGCATATGTTATTGTTGTTTTTTATAATACTCGAAAGTATGAGCTTAATGGTAACTACATATGTAATAACCTTGATAGGACGGTGGTAAGTTTACGGACTTACAACACTAAAGTTCAAGGTTCGATTCCATGCGGTGAGCACTGCAGATAGTCTAATGTGGCCTTTCCTTAGAAAAAACAAACAAACGTTTATACTAATATACTCAGAACTTCAGGTAAAATATCCTACAAGGTGCATTTATTTTCAGGAAATTCAAATGAACGTGTTTCGACTTTTGCAGTTTGTCTGTTTTTATTGCTTTTAATATAATTAATAAAAAAACATTATAGCTTTGGACTCTCCAGAGACGATAGAAGTGTTGTGTTTTCTGAGAGTAACAGTGAAGTTGTGTATTTGTACAAGGAAGTGACAATTTTAGAGAATGTATGTGTGTGCGTGTGTGTGTGTAATTGAAAATCTACTTTAAGGGGCTAGACACGCACAGCGACAGTAAAATATTACTCAGAGTATTCTCACACATGTGAAGAACTACTCTCCTCAGCAGTACGCACAATGTTCGTAAATCATGACATCTGGTAACTTAATAATACGTAAAATGCATAATAATGATAAATATGCTGAATTTGATTTACTATCTTTTTTTCTTTTAATTATACTATGATGAAAGTTTAAATCTTTAACTTAGAACAGTGTGGAATCATCACATTACATATGTTAAGAAAGAAGAAAGTGACACAAGTGCATGTGTTTTTTATATAGTTCGTTAAAATCTAAATTTCATTTACTTGAAACTATATTCTTAATTATTGTTATTATGAATAAGAGCTTTTTATAGCTTATTACATGTTTATTATCAAGATGAACAAAATAACTTGAAATGTTTTGTTAACTATGTAATAAAACATAACTAAGTAAGTTAGTTAGTTGAGTAGACACTTAGATACAAAGTAAGTAGAAGGAAAAAAATTCCAGTTTGTGTTACATCTAAATCTATGACTGAGTAATCGAGGTATTCTAAATAACGCTTAGATTAAATCTTTAACGATAAAATTACTTATATTGTTATTATGTTATTTTATAATCGTTTATTTCAAAATGATAACTTTGTTGTTAAATTTTAAAAAGGGATGCGTCTTTGATCATACGAGGAGAAATAACTAACACGTCTTTCAACAATGTTAAAAACAACATCATCTTTCTACTTTCTTTTCGAAGGATATCATTTGGTATCATCATGCAAGAAGAAGAACTGACATCTCCCCTTCATCTAGCAGTAGAGAGAGGAGATTTAGATGATGTGATAAGGTTGATCCAAAATGGTTCTGAGATAGATGCAGAAGACAACAACGGTAAAACACCTTTATTTTATGCTGTGATGTCAGATGAACTACAAATTGTAAAAACACTGTTGGAAATGGGTGCAAATACATCTTCAGTGGACGAGAGCCGGAAAAATCTCATGCACGTAGCAGTCGAAAAAGGAAATCTTGATATGATTGATATATTGTATCAACATAGGGCAGAGTACAATGGTCGAGATAGAAGGGGATCCACTGTTTTACATGCAGCTGTGATAACTGGCAAACCGAAAGTGATGGAAGCAATTTTAAATAAAGCGGCCACTAACGGACATAGAGGATTTTTAAACTTGGGCAATAAGACTGGTCAAACTGCTCTACACGTTGCTGTAAACCTGGATCAAATAGAAACGATCCGGATGTTGATAACAGGTGGAAGTGATCCAAATACTACTGATTACGGAGATATTACTCCGTTACACGCAGCATTTGACAAAGAAAACGGCGTTAATTTCGATATAATTAATATTTTACTCGACAGTGGAGCTGACGTTAACCTACGTGATCAACAGGGTATGACGTCACTCCACTTAGCAGCCATCCATGGTCATAGTGATGGAATTAGTTTACTTTTAAGGTCTGGAGCTGATCCAAACATACAAGACAATAATGGTTTGTATCTTTTCAATATGCAAATAAAACTTTGGTATTGAAATAAGCATTAATATTTAAAAATATACACAGTTGAAAATTTCTATTCAAAATCGAAAACAAGCTAGCCTATTAGTGCAATAAAAAACTCAATATGTTTCCTTTTAAGCAGTTTTATTAGGAGATAAGTTGAATCTACTGATGACCTTCCTTGTTCTGAAAGATCTGTTTATTGTTAAAAAATATGCACAATGAGTTATCTGTGCTATTCTCATCACAAGAGTTCTCCAATGGCGCAGCGGTATGTTTGCAGGCCGACAAAAGTAAATCCGAGTTTCAATGCAGAGCACAGATAGTCCATTGTGTAGCTTTGTGTTTAATTACAAACAAATAAAGAAACTTATCGCAAGGATTGTTTCTTTGTTTGTTGAATTTTCTGCAAAGCTTGTTGAAGGCTATATACGCAAGCCGCCTCTAATTTTAAAATGATAGACTAGAGGGAAAGCAGCTAGTCAACACCTTCCACCGGCAACTTTTGGGGTCGTTTTCTACAAAAGAATAATAGGACTCATCGTTACAACATAATTATCCCAAAAGTGAGTATATTTGGTGACAGGTTTCGATCCGATCACCTTAACCTCCAGTCCATTCTAGATCACAAGGATGAAACCTCAAAACTTGAAAACATTCTTTATAAAGTGTTTGAAATGTGTCATTATTCATCATAGTTCGTTTTTTAACAGTAGAACACAGTTTTTGTTTTTTTTATTAAATGCATTTT
Organism: Tachypleus tridentatus; assembly: GCF_004210375.1. Classification (NCBI taxonomy): domain Eukaryota; kingdom Metazoa; phylum Arthropoda; class Merostomata; order Xiphosura; family Limulidae; genus Tachypleus; species Tachypleus tridentatus. Next base: position 57,004,860 of record NC_134834.1, on the reverse strand, counting down.
ATTAAAGAACCATCGTTCAAACATTTTAGCGACGTAGACATCTTTGAAAGCAAAAACATTGTATTTCGTATTTATGGCAAAGCTACTAAAGCTGTTTGTTTCGACTTTGATTTTGAACCGCTTACTAAAAAGAGGACAGCTAGTCAACAGCAACCTATCAACGTTGTATGAGTGACTGTTACTCTTTTAACACACGCACAGCTTAAACGGAGTAAGTACTTGTTGTATTGCGCAAATCCAAACCCTACTCATCATCATCCGAAATCAAATTTTCTACACATGGTCTATACAGCAATGAATTTTGTATAAGTTCAAGGCAAGTGTACAATTTTTAGGGGTCGCGGGTTCGAATCCTTGTCACACCAAACATGCTTTCCTTTTCAGCCGTGGGGGCATTATGAATTTACGAACAATCCCGTTATTCGTTGGTAAAAAAGTAGCGCAAGAACTGGCGATGTGTGATGATGACTAGTTTTACACTGCTGAATTAAGGACAGCTAACGCAGATCGCCGTCGTGTAGATTTGCACGAAATTCAAAAGCAAACTTTTTTCTCAAACTCCTACAACATTATTAGCGAAATTTCAATTCCAAAATCTATTAAAATGAATCAGAAACATCTTTTTATGATTGTTTAGTACATTTATTACACTATGTAGCCAAGTTTAAAGTGTAATCTAATAAGTCATTTTAGTTCATATTTCATACTAGGGAAAAACTACATAACTTTAGAGAAGTTGAGTTTGTTTGTTTTTAAATTTCACGCAAAGCTACAAGAGGGCTATGTGCGCTAGCTGTCCTTAATTAAGCAGGGTAAGACTAGAGAAAAATCAGTTAGTCATCACCACCCACCGCCAACTCTTGGGCTACTCTTTCACCTACGAACAGTAGGACTGGCCGTCACATTATAAAGCTCCAATGACTGAAAGGTCGAACATGTTTGGTGTAACGGGGATTCGAACCCACGATCCTCGGGTTACGAGTTGAGCGCTTTAAACAACTGATCATGTCTGAGAAGTTTAAAAGCCTTGTAAAATGGAAACATTAATCTATACCGTGCGGTAATGAAACTGTAGTGAAGAAAAGCATTTTTTTTGTTATTTGAAATCTTATGTGATATTAATTTGTATAAGTCACATAATTAAAACCTGTATTTTAAAATTGTTTGCAAAGCTGTCAACATTAACTGGATAACTTATGGCGTAATTACTGAAATGTCATGTAAGAAATAACTTTCAAAGCGCATTTATATCATGCACTCAAATGTATTCTAAAGAAGGCTGGTATGGGTATTAAAACTTTAATTAAAAAAAAGTACTCAAATGTATATATAAAGGCATGCTTTAAAATCAGTTGATTACTTTTAGAGACGGGTAGTCCAAATAGCCCTTACATAGCTTTGCGCGAATATCCAAAAATCAAAACATTTTTCTTTAGTTTGTTTGTTTGTGAACAAGCACAAAGCTACGCAAAGGACTATCTGTGCTCTGCCCTTTATGTGTATCGAAATTCGGTTTCTTGCACTGTAAGTCGCAGACATACCGAAGTTTTTTTAAGTACTTTAAATCTCACATAATCCAAAGCACCTTCTGCTTCTTTTTTACATTGGACATTAGATAAATTAAACCTACAATATAATATTCAAATATTAAACTAATGTATATGCTTATACTGTAATATAGAAACTATTTAAATAATGTCAGTCTTCAATTTCGAGTGAACAGTAGAATTGAGGTTATTTATGTTCAGGTTTTAAAGTTGAGAAAACACCTCAATGTTACATGTTTTGATTTTAGCCTATGTGATAATTAATGTAATATTACCGACTTTCTAATATTTCAGCTATCCAGGTAATCAGTTTTATCAATCAAATTTGTAGAAATAAATAAATAAATATATATATATATACCCTACTTTTAGAACAGTTTCTCTGCAATTTGCAAGATTCAAATTTCAGCGAAAGTTCAACTCTTTCACTGACATTTTTATCAATAAATAGTTTATCCAGCATCAGTTTTATTTTTTAGACACACAATAACAGAATTGTATTTTTTACATTATTTATCTCACTCTTGAAACTAGTCACTTTTAAAAAATGTCTTAATGTTTTTTTGGGATTGACAAAAACTTCCAAACTCCCATGGCAGTGTTTAATATAATGTGTGTCCATGGATGGAAAATATTTTAAAAAATATTAAAACTTTACAATACACACTAGGAACATAGAACAAGGTCAAACCTTCTTCTTAGTTTATTCAAACACTGTAATGAAATTACTATTATCTTAATTCTCTTTCATGAAATTCTTAATTGCTGTGTCGATGATATCTAGATGAATACCTCTGTCAGAAATAATATTTCTTTATGTAATTTACGATCAGAATATAACAATAGGTATATAAAGCTGTTATTTATATATAACACAAATGGTTGATCCCTTGATACCATCGCAGAGAAATATTTTGTGATCTCTAACCTTTGCAATTGCTTAAATAACACTATATAACACAAATTTTGTTTCTGGATAGTATGTTTTATTTCTAAATTGCTTATGTTGTAAAAGTATAGAAAATGGCCATTATTACCTTCAAACTTTGCTTTTGTGACCAAGATAATGAAATTTAGGAAATTAACCTATTTTCTATGTAAAAACAGGCAAATTTGAACATTTTCATTAACATAAAGTCTGAATGGGCCTGGCATGGCCTAGCGCGTAAGGCGTGCGACTCGTAATCCACGGGTTCGCGCCCGCGTCGCGCCAAACATGCTCGCCCTCCCAGCCGTGGGGGTGTTATAATGTGACGGTCAATCCCACTATTCGTTGGTAAAAGAGTAGCCCAATAGTTGGCGGTGGGTGGTGATGACTAGCTGCCTTCCCTTCTAGTCTTACACTGCTAAATTAGGGACGGCTCGGTGCAGTGGACAAACAACCTGCTCACTTAAATACTTGCTGAAGAATCCGCAAGCGATTGCGGCCCTATGTTCCTAGATGGAACCTAATGGTGATAACTAACTAACTAACTAAGGTCTGAATAAAATAACATATGAATCAAAATTTACATGTATTTATGTTAAAGTTATACAAAAGTGAACAAAAATGTTTAGAAGCGAGTAGTTTTGAGATTTGCGACTGTAATGTAAATCAACTTCACGTACATTTTATAAGCCCCCAAACATAATCTCCCATTATGTTTTCGTTATACGCTCCTTAGTAGCGGCGTTCAAAGTTCAGTATATCTTTGGCGGAAGCGCTCGCTAAGCTCCTTTTAGTATGCTCCCATGTCCTCCTTGAACTTATTAAGTTGAGTGTCAAAAATATAGACTTTCAGGAACATCCTGCAGCTCATGTTGCCGTAGTTTTTCACCAGAGCCTCAACCAGTTCCACATAATTTTCAGCCTTGTGATTGCCCAAAAGCCCAGAACCACTGCGACAAAGTTGCTCTAAGCTTTTTTTTCTCCTTAGTTAGCTTCTTGGAGAATTCTGTGCACTCCAGGATCTTCTTTATTTGTAGTCCAACGAAGACACCATCTTTGACCTTTGCCTCAGACAGCTTAGGAAAGAAGTCTCGAAGGTACTTGAAGGATGCAGATTCCTTATCAAGAGCTGTGACAAATTGTTTCATAAGACCCATTTTTATGTTCAATGGTGGGAACAACACCTTCTGGAGGTCCACTAGTGGCTCACACTTGATATTGTGCTTCCCTACAGAGAACTCTGTCCGTTGTGGCTAGTGCTTTCTGTTGTAGTGTATGTGGTGTCCCTGCTGTCCCAAAGGCAAAGATAACAGGAAAACTTAGTAAAGCCTCCTCGGAGACACGTCAAGAATGCCACCATTTTGAAGTATCCGATAACTTCCCAGCAATTCTCGTCATAATTCAAGGCAGATGCTGCCACAGAGTACTTTTTTGCTCTTGTCATTATAAATTGGCCACATACATAGCAGAATACATCCGGAGGATGCTTGCAGCTTCTTGATGCCATCTCTGATAAAATCAGATAGATTTATGTGCTCACTTAGGCAGCTAGAACTAAACTGAAGTGGTGAGTTGTGAGCCCCTGTATATATATTACTATGGAAAGTTCTAGAAAATTATAAAAGGTTCTTGAAAATTTTCTTAAGTTCTACAACATTCTAGAAAATTCTTGTAAGTTCTACAACATTCTAGAAAGTTCTTGAATATTCTTGTAAGTTCGAGAAAATTCTCTATCAGCTACTCAGCACTGAATGTATCTTGAATTTTCTAGATAATGAGTAAATTTTAAAATTTCATCACTTAGCTCACAAAAGCAAAGTTTGAAGAGAAAAATATATCTTTTTCATTTACTTTAAGCTTAAGCAATTAAGAAATAACACTTTCTGCCCAGTAACAAGAAAAAGTAAAACATTTTGTTACATAGTTTAATACGCCAAAAGATAGTGTAATACGCTATCTTCTACTTCATTAGTGTGTATAGTAAAAGCATTTAAGTTATTTAGATAATCAGAAAAATTTGCTAAAAATAGTCTACTTATTATATCACCATAACAAAAAAAAAATGTTTTCAAACACCTAATCCAAATCTTTCGTCTCAAATTAAAATTTAGTTCAGGCATGAATTTCAAATTCATGTTTTAAAAATCGCACAATCGCACAATCCTATTCGTAATAGAGAGTACACAGCTAATTCTTCATCGTGTCTGTAATGTTTATTATTAATGTGAGAGGATTTGGATTTTTACACAACTTTTGAGTAGATTGATAATATATATAGTTTCAAGTGGTGAAATTTTATTTTAGGTAATAATCATTTTAATTTTTCATAATAGTTTCTCTTCCTTAAAGACAGATGACAGCACATTTATTTGTTTTTAACGAACAAGTAACTTAACTGCCGCTAAAATTTACAAAATATCTAAATTACAAAAGAAATATCTAATGTAAAATTTAATGTACAGAAGAGCTTGATTTTTAAATAACTGTTAAATTTTCAAATACTATATTAGTGTCTACGTTTATTTTATTATACCATTTTTGTTTAATCTGGAAACAAAACCTATATAAAGGTTTTCTTTTGATCATATCATTAAGGGCCATATGGGTGGAATGGGATGAAATAAAATGGTACCCGATGAGCTAAGCGCTTTTTTTGTATGAGTGGAAACGTAATTCAAACTTAGGATCCGTGTTTTGTCCTCTTTATTGATCAAGAAGGTTTAGGCTTCAAAACGTTCTTTTTTCCCTAAAATGGATTCACTGCTCTGCAGTACTATCCATGAAGAACCATCCTATGTTAATTGGCCTCCCTATTCAATCAAATATCGGACTTGATTTAGTACTTTAATTGTCAGTAGGATCTACTTCATGCATCAAAACAGTAAGTTTAGCTTCAGAAAATCAAAAATATTTAAGAGTTTATTTATCAATAGATAGCAATAAAATATTATTATTATTCCATTATTATCATATAATACTTTAAGCAAAATGTTTTTTAGACAAGATGATATTTCAACTAGCATATAGTTGATTAAATTATTTAGAAGGAATTCCATAAGCTAGCTAGTGAATTCAACGTATAATAGCTTATTCTAGTGTTTAAGTTATTTTTCTATTGTAACATTTAAAAAACGTAATTTGGAAAGACAATTTTACTTTGGTTTATGACTTATGCCGTGTGTAACACGAATCCTCAGTTAAATTCGTAATTGAATTACCCTTAAACACAATGTAAGCATGGCGCACTTTGGTAAAATTATCTTGTTGTTGTTGCTTTCAGGAATGACAGCACTTCACCATGCTGCTAAGAATGGCAGGGAAAATGCAGTTAAAGTTCTCATCTCCGGTGGAAGTAACCTAAAATCACGAGATCGCCGGAATATGACCCCAATGCATTTTGGGATACGATCTGGTAAGACATCTGTTGTCGAATTATTTCTATCTAGTGGTTCAGACTTGTCTTATCTTCGTGATGGGAGGAATTATCTACAATTCACTCTGCACGAAAGAAAACTGGAAGTGTTAAAAACGTTATTATCTTTAGTACCAACTGTACTAACATCAGAAGAAACAGGTGAAACCATTGTACATTATGCTGCAACACTTGGGGATTGTAAAGCGTTGGAAGTTCTAGTTGCCAGTGGAATAGACGTAAACATTAGAGATCGCGAAGGAGGAACAGCTCTCCATTATGCCACGGCGCATGCGCAGGAAGCAGTTGCTGACTGGTTGATAAAAAACGGTATAGATATCGATGCTAAAGACAAGAATGGTGTTTCTGCTTTACATGCCGCAGTTCGTTGGGGAAATGAACACATTGTGCGGTTATTAGTTAAAAGAAAGGCAAACATAGAGATAGCAGACAAACTAGGACGTACACCTTTACACTACGCAGCCAGGAAACACAATTCTATGAGCTATGCCTTTACATTAATAAATAAAGGAGCCAATTTGGAAGCGGAAGACGACTTCGGAATGACACCATTGCATCTTGCTGTACGATCTGGCAACGAAAGCTTAGTGAGGATTCTGGTCAATAATGGAGCTAAATTAGACGCAATTGACCAAAATAAAATGAAACCCCTAGACCACGCCATTGAAAAAAAATACATTTGCATTTCTGAATTTCTGGAAAATGGTGGTAAAACTATTGTGAAATGAGAATACACACTTGTTAAATGGACACGTCTTGAAGGCACAGAGTTTATTGCTGTGTTGGAATAGATCTCTGGAACAAAATTATATCAGAACTTTTATTGAAACTTAGATTAATAGAAATTTGAAATACTACATTTGGAAATAATATTTTGGATATTCCTCTAAATGAAATACTACATAGAAAATAAATGTTTTGTATTGATAAATAAAATTCTTGAGATCGTTAATCATAAGATCTAATACCTTGTTTATGATTACAAAAACAAAATAGTGTATAGAGTATTCTTGAACCAACCAGGATTATAACTTAGGTGATTGTCTTAAGTCATAATGCTGTATTTGATTTAAGTTGAAATTTCAGTTCAATTCTCTTAGAGCACAACAAAAATAGAATGTACAACTTTGTGCTAATGAAAACAGTAACTATAACAATATTTCATCTAAAATATTTTGCTATATGTTTTTTAAAAGTTAGATGAAACGTTCTCTAATCTAAGAACTATTATCTTCTTTTCTAAGTGTTAACAACTATTCTATGATTTTTTTCATTGTTGACAATATTGCAGAAACATTTGTAGTAGCGATCTCGTGAAAGATTGGGTAGCATCTTCAAGAAGTGTATTAAACATAAGTGAGAAAAGGTTGATTGTTTTTAAGCTTTGCTTCTGCTTTTAAGAAATTAGGCTTCACTCCAACCAAAATATCATAATTTTCTTGTCGATATACAAGTTTTTTTATTCTAAAAATACACAATAATGATGAGAGTGAAGGTCATTTTTGAATCTGATTGAACTGTACTAATGATAATTGTACCTAAAATGGAAAACAAAGATATATCAAGACAAGAATTGTGAAGACGTTGATTGAATGCCTCCGTTAACTGGTATCTTTTAAAGAGGTTTGTTCCAATCAAGTTTAATATTTTCCAACTCTTCCGTCATTATTTACATTAAGGATTTGAGAGATATTAAAACGCATTCGAAGCTTTAACACAATAATTTATTTGTAGTTCGCATAATATTCGCCCTTTGTACACTTTAAAATACATACTTTTATATTTGTTAACAAGTCATTTAATTCAAATTATTCTTCAGGTTGTCTAAATAAATATGTTGTCGGAACTGAGCCATTGGATTCTCAAACACGGTATTAAAAATTGTAGTCGTAGTAATATAACATTTTTTTCATAATACAGTATTCTTAAGCCACGTTCATTCTTCTACACAAATCTACTTGCTTTGTATATAAGACCAGTTTTTGTTTGTCATGAAGTATAATTTCAAAATGATAAAGACTTTTGCTAGTCACTTTTAAAATGGCCCGGCATAGCCAAGTGGTTAGGGCACTCGACTCGTAATCTGAAGGTCGCGGGTTTGAATTCCCGTCGCCCTAAACATGCTCGCCCTCTCAGCTGTCAAAATGTTACTCCTACTATTCGTTGATGAAAGAGTAGCTCAAGAGTTGGCAGTAGGTGGTGATGACTAGTTGCCTTCCTTCTAATCTTACACTGGTAAATTAGAGACGGCTAGCGCAGATAGCCCTCGAGTAGCTTTGCACAAAAATTCAAATGAAGAACAAACAGGAACAAAGGCGAAAGTATGATCCACGTCAAGTCGGTGACAAACTTTATTATGAAAGGAGAACGAAAATATCACCCATGCTAAATTATTAAAAACTTTTTCTAACATCTTTTTATTCCAGTTTTTTTTAACTAAACACTTGACACAAATACTGAACGATGAAAAACATAAAAGTCCGCATCTACCTTACTGTATATATATATATATATATACACGCACAAAGCAAGACACAGTAAGTTTGAATATAAAATTATATTTGTTCGGAAATTATATAACCTACTGTTTTTCCAGTCAGTACAGTCGTGTAGCATGTTGAACACGCTTATAAAACAAGAGCATAGATGTTGTTTCTAAGTGCTAAGTTTTATTTAAACTTAAGATCGAAGACTCGGACCCTGTCGACGCCTTTAAAAAATCAGTCAAAAATTGATGCAAACCTATACTTCGGAATTATTAGGAAAAAGCCTTTCTTAAAACAAAGTGAATATATCAATATATCAATTACCTGTAGGAAAGAGAAAGAGTATTTCTCAGACAAAGAAAAACACGTGTGTCTGTAATCACGTGGTCATTGTATGTTTTAATATTTCATCCAAAGTCATCAACATGTAGCATGTTTGGTCTGTTATATGTAGTGGATCATGTGCAGTATATCATGGGAAAGAATTTTTTTATTTCATTTGTGTGTTGTGAGTTTTATGTGAAATAGCTTTGGTTTTTCTTTGACGGTCGTTTACGCTAGTAACAAATAATGAGAAAATTAAAAATGGCTGTTACCGCCAGCTTCCTTCCTGTGATCGGTGATTCGGAACTAGTTAAGGTGAAAAATATGTGGAATGCATACTGACAAACGTGCTATGATGGGACCTTATAACTGGATATGTATAAACTGTATTAAAATCCCATAGCTTTTAAGCCAAATCACAACCGACGATGAAGAAATAAGCTCAGCCATCAAGTTCACACTTTCAACTGAAGATACTAATGACATCATATGATGAGTCAATACGATGACAAAATGTAAACATGGGTAGCAATAGCCTTATGGAAATAACTTTTGTGGAAATGGTTTTTAGTGAAGAGGGAGTTAAACACAAAGCTACACAATTGTATTTCTGTACTCTGCCCACCACGGGTATCGAAACCCGGTTTCTAGCACTGCAAGTCCGCAGGCACACGCTTTGTTACTGGAGACGTGACTGTAGGTTTTGGGATACCGAGGCATCTAGTGAGACAGTTACTGCTGGTATTGACTGTGCTTTGTTTATCGTTTTGTTAGCAAATTTTTTGTCGTGTTCATAAGGTCATGATTTACCTTCTCATACTTGAAAGCAGAGTAAGTTTGATATCTGACTGCTGCTAGCTACACATTCTTCACTTAAAGGAAGAAATGCTAGAAAGCTTGATTTGTATTTAGTTTTCAGTCTGCTCTACTGATTGGACAAGTGTCGGAGAATATGACCTATGTTTGGTGGCTTTAGTCTCAGATGGAAGAATAAAAATTAAGTGGTTTTAATTGAATTGATGCTATTGTTCCACGCTTTTTTGTTCATATGGAAATACCTTACTAAGTTAGCGGCCTTCGATGTTCAAACGTCGTGCAAAAATAGAAATACAAATGAAAAATAATTGTAGTAAACCACGTTGTTGGAATTGTCCTGAGTTTATTTCAAGACTGTCACTGATAACTTGATGTCATAAGTAACAGTTTCAAAAACATCTTAAAATTTTTACCACAGAAATGTTTTAAGTTTTCTTTTCGAAAAGTTTTAAATCTTCAAAAACGTATTCTGGTTAGAATTAATAACGGGAATATAAAATCAATCTCATTATATTTATTATAATTTGTAAATAATAAAACATTAATTAATATACAAATCTCGACTTAGGCAAAAATAATTAAACCAAAAAATCGTAAAACATGGTCTAAATTTGTTAACATGTATTTTATGGCAAGCTGAAAATGTCAAATAATCTTACAAACTTCACTAAGCTTTAGCTACAAACAACATAGTATGAATTAATCATGTAAAATGGTTTTTCCACAGTTATTATAATCTGTAAAGTGAGGTGTTCAAAGAATTTCGCAATTACTTTTTGTAAAAAAACTTATTTATTATTACTATTCCTCTAGTTTGGAATGAAATACTACTATTATAACATTTGGTTGCACGAGATGGCATTACTTTAGATAGAAAAAAAAAAGCAGTCTTGTATTTGGGTTACGTTTTTTTTTTAATTTTAATATCCGTACTCTTTCCTATATTCTCTAAATATATTATTTTTTTATACTTTTCTACCTTATACCTATAATGATACAAACCCTATTACCTGAACGCTTTCTAAAGGTGGACGTTTCTTTTTCAAGAGCAAACTGGGAATGTTGGTTAAAAAACGAAAAACAAAAAATTCTGTGGCAGGTATTTAGTTTTAAAGGAAAATGAACTTCCCAACTGGGGTGTTCAGGGATATATATATCCCCATTCGCCCCGCTCGTGATAGAATTTTGATGTGTGCATTGGAAGTTTGAATTAAATTCTTCTAATTTTTTTTTCCCCCTATCAGATGAGAATGTTGGTTGTTAACGAATGAATGTATATAAAGGGAGTTCAGTGACGTCATGAAGTTATCTTACCTTCCAGGAAATGTTTAATATATTTCTTCATGTACTACTAGATGTTTCACTCACCGACCAAGTATAGCCGGCAACGAGAGCATTGTGTAAAACAGTGTCAGTGACTTCTTTTTTTTTTTTTTTTAGAAATGGTTAAAAATAAGTAAATAAAACTATACCTAAGTGTTTGAGTGTAATAAAGGTTGTACCTGGAAACTAATTGAGGAAGAGATGTTAAATTATTTGGTTTATACAATGAGATATGGAAAGTTATCTTACATAATTAGTAGGTTTGAGAAAAATTGTGGTTCACACTACATGAAAGAAATAAGCAAATAATGAAAATTATTTTTCTGAAAGCAACGGAACCAATGACCGAAAATCACTAATTTCAGGGTCTAGAAGGTTTAACAGTGTTTAGAATAGCGATTTAATAAGCTTTTTTTATTTCTCTATCACGATTAGTTTTGAATTCTGTTTCAGTTCCGATGAGAGAAACATTGTTAAAACAGAAAGATATTTTTTGGCATTCACAGAAGGTTTATAGTTGTAAAAACATTTTCTAAGAGTACTTTGTGTATGTCCTAAAAATGCTATTACCAAAATATAGAGCATACACAAACAGCTAACTATGTTTCTCTAGCTTAGGTTCACAGTTATTATCACATCATGCTAATGTCTATTCTCGTAGTTATTTGTTTTGTCTATCCATTGGTAATTTTTATACTTTTTTTACCCACACCTCATTGATGCAAAAAAGGCAAAAAAATGTTGAAATATGCCAGCCTACGGGTTATATGAAACAATAAACTTACATACATAAATTTCTTTGGCTTCAGCCTTTTAAATGTAATCGATACTAGATATCATGGCAGAATTTCTTCCTATTTTGGGTAATTTCAGACTCATTTGTGCAGTTTCTCAAGTTTACTGTTACCTCTCTTTTCTCATAATCATCTGGAACCACAATCTTCCTCTGTATTGTATTTTGCTTCTGTTAACTATACTTTTCTCATATTTCTCTGCACAGGTTATCCAGTGGGAGGACATCATATTCTTATTCATACATGGACTATCTCTGTTTGTCCGACTACTAAACGAGCATACCTCGACCATTGAGTTGCTGATTAGATCTTTATTCTCCTTATGTTGATATAATCTTACAGATCACTTACTTCATTTGTTACCTTCCTCACCAAGAACATCTCATTAGCCGGTTCTCTCCATATACCAACTCTTTCATATACACCATATAAGTCACTTTACTACGCAGAGCTGGGGACCTTTTATGTCATGCTTCATTTTTAACGTATAACTATCAACATTCCCATGACCTACTCTTTCCGGTGCGATACAATGGTCTCCAATGAACCACCCATAGATATATTAAAATTATCAAGATATCTGGTACCAAACTTGATATAATATGAAATGGCCCGGCATGGCCAAACATGCTCGCCCTACCAGCCGTGGGGGCGTTATAATGTGACAGTCAATCCCACTATTCGTTGGTAAAAGAGTAGCCCAAAGTTGGCGGTGAGTGGTGATGACTAGCTGCCTTCCCTCTAGTCTTACACTGCTAAATTAGGGACGGCTAGCACAGATAGCCCTCGAGTAGCTTTGTGCGAAATTCCAAAACAAAACATAATATGAAATATTAGTGGACTTCTACACTTTTATTGGAATCGTTATAAACTGCTTACTGTTTGGAAATTCTCTTACATACTACATAAGGTATCATGGTGAGTGACTCTGTGCCTACATTGTCATTTGTTAAAGCTAATATTTTTGGCTTCCTTCCTTAAAAATTAATTCCAAAAACAGGACCATCATCCTTTTGACTACAGCAACATTTCAAGCATTGTTAATTTGACAGTCACCTCGCTCTCTGCTTTCACTTCTAGTTCTACTCATGTTCTAGACAATGGCTATTTATCTGCTCCCCTATCGGTATCAGATGCCCAACACATGTTGTAAAACCGGCAAAATGTTGCTTCTGGTTCAGCTCGGATCATTTACCACCATCTTTGGCATGGTCCTTTCTGGTTCTTTCATCCCCTTGTTCCATTTTATACTTTTTTCTCGACTCCTAGAAGTTTTCCATAACAATTTATTTTTATAAAACTTAGTGAGTCTGTAACTAAGGAGGGTTCTTACCATCCTATTAGTCTTACTAGTATTCTTAGCCAATACCTTGAGCATATTCTGGTTTCTAAGCTCAACAAATTGATTGATGACAACAGGACTTCAACATCTCTCCATCATGGACCAAGTTATAAAATCATCTCACTCTACTGTCAATAATTTTAATACCGGTAAGTTCTCCTGCATGTTACTACTTGATTTACAACGTGCCTGTGATTCCTACTGTTACGTCTTATCATTTTTCTGTGATCAGCCTTTAGTTATTTCTATTGATGAGATTTACTCTTGTCCATTTGCTCTTTTTACTGGTGTTACACAAGCATCTGTTCTCCCCCTTCTATTGTACATTCTCTGTGTTGCTGATATACTTCAATCTAAGTCTTTCCTTAAAATATACAAGTATGCTAAGTACACTGCTTTGCTTGGCTAACTAGGGTTCTTCGTCAGCTTTCAATACATTTGACTTGATGTCGCCGATGGCATCTCAACCTAAAAGCACCCAAAAACCAAGGTACGTTCTTTAATTCTAAACGACGAAAATATCGCACATGCCGTGGCTCATCATTATTTATCGTCAGTATTGACAATATCTCCATTTAGCCTCAATTACATATCTCGATGTCTTCTTATATTAGCATGTTATTATGAAGATCTAGCTGTCCACTCTTACTCTGTTAAGGTTAATCGCTATCTTATTCTGTTCTAGTCTCAAACATAGACTTTATGGAGTTTTAATCTACTTCTTTTATTGTCCACATAGAAGATTTTAATTCGTTTATGTCTCAAGTGTATCCATTCTGCCTAAATTTCTGCTTTTCCTGCTTTTTATTGATTTTGAACTACCTTGCCCCACGGATTTTCTTCAATATTCCATTACCTAGTTTCCTACTCGGGAGTTTGTACGCCAGTATCAATTTTCCACACGTCCTGTTAAACTCGCGTCAATTTCAAGTTACCAAGTGATTTCCTGCACATAGTTTTATATTCTTATATTTTCTTACACTCTTCACTGAAGGTTTTAGTGTCTGCTGATTTTCTCTTAAACTTGTATCTCATGTCACTTACACCGAACAATTTCAATCATGACATTATCCATATGTCTCACGTCCCCACATCTATCTATCCGCTTTTATAATCTACTTGGGTTTCCATTATTGCAACTTTCAGCCACACCTCCCTCAAAAAGTATTTCCAAACAGATCACTTAAAATAGTTAAATATGTCAACATAACGTTTTTCAGTGACTCTAATCCATTTCACTTTTCATTTACTTCACAGATCGCTATATTTAAAGATCCTGTTTTACCTACCGTATCTGTTTACGTTTTTATTTTGTATTTTAATTTTCGGTTATTGTTTCCAGCTCTTGTCCGAAGAGAGATCTGCCCGCCACCCAGAGCTGGAATGAAAGGATACACGAAGAAATTTCGTTAATATTTTCAAACAAACTGTTGGTGTGAACGTGATATGTAATCACTATGATAAAAACCTATACACTGGATAGGAATTTTTAAAATACTTTTATTTATTTATTATATCTTTAATATGTTGACCCCAAGCTTCATTGCTGAATCTTGAATAGACGAAATTGCAGTTTACAACGGAGGCACAGCGATACATCTGTGGACTTACAACACTAGAAACTTTGTTTCGATACCCGTGGTGGGAAGAGCATAGATAGCCATTGTGTTGCTTTGTGCTTTACTTCAAAAACAAAAATAAACAAACCTTTACATCATAGATTACATTTTCTATTTTACCGTTGGTGAAAAGAAACTAAATCTGTAATAAAGTCATATGGAAAACCTACAGCCAAAAAACAACAGCAACATAATTCTGTAAACATAAATCATATAAGTGCCTAAAATACATTTACATATAAAGACTAAGAATATAAATGTTCCCCTGGTGGAACAGCGACAAATCTACGCTACTTACAACGTTAACATCTGGGATTCGATTCCACACGATAAACACAGCAAATAGACCAATGTAACCTATTCGCGAAACAAATTAAGCATAAAACTGATACCCAAAGCACAAAAGATTTTGAAAATCATCTAAGTTTTGTTTTTCCTTTACCTCTGGTTTTGTGTTTAGACTACGTATTACAAAAAATTGCTTACTAAGAAGAACTTACAGCAATACAAGAATTATTATTAGATTAGCAGTAGATTTTTATTACAAAAGAGCTTGTTATGCTTTAACCTTCAAAATATAGCGATTTATTTTTCCGTTAAGATAAGTCGACAACCTATTTAATAATTTCTAATACAATGATAGGAAAATTTTCAATTGGATGAAGAAAAATTGCAATTCAGTAAAATTTAATATATTTTATTAAATCTTACTATAGTGATTTGTTTGTAATTAAACATAAAGCTATACAATGGGCTATCTTTGCTCTGCCCACCGTGGGTATCGAAACTTGGGTTTATTATAATGGTTATAGTGTGTATGTCAGTATCTATGTATGTAACAAAAACCCTTGCGCAATTTATTGAATGGCAACATAGACAAAATTCCATAAAAATTTCACAATTTGGGTATGCAAAATTTAAAACCCGTTATTAGTTACATGCATTTCTAATTATATATTTAATAAGTGTGTTTGTTAGTATGTTTTCTACTGCTGCTTCTTTTTTCGTATCAGTGTGTGTTTTTCTTATAGCAAAGCCACATCAGCCTATCTGCTGTGTCCACCAAAGAGAATCGAGCCCCTTATCTTAGAACAATCATTTCCTTTATAATATAATACAAATAAAATTACTCTCCTCACAACAGAAACACGACTTTCACTGGGACTATATGTGAAGTTTAATTATATTATGCTAAAAACCACAGAGAAAATAAATGTGAATGCTCTAGCTCCAAGAGGAAAGAGCTTGGAAATTTTAAATTTTGCTTCCATACTCAGTTGATCTTGAACGGTATTATCACTTACCTTATCCACTTTCGTACGCGCATGTGCATCTTTTTTCATCGTCTTACCCCCTGAGACTCTCCAAGGTATTACTGTGACCCCTGTAATAACTTTTGTAATGTTGAACTTTGCGTGAAGGCAGAATAAAACAAAACTATATAAAGATCCTATTTTATTGAAAATGTTACAAATAAATGACCTTGAGAAATGCTGCAAGTGCTAAACAAATGCAAAATCCATGGAATTACTGAACATCATCAAAACCTACTTTGTACGATGGAAACTTTGATATTTAAATTTTAAGTTCGATGTATTAATATTATACAGTTAAAAAACTTTAGGCAACTCGAAACGTTGTAATATATGAAAATTTTTACTCAAAATTAGACAGGTGATTGCGCAACAAGCATCTCGACGCGGTTCAACTGCCGCACTTCAGCGTGTTTTTCATTGGTGGGCAGTTACAGGCACTTTCCACAAAAATTACAAACTACTCTGAGATTTCCCCAATAATTTTCAAACCTTCCGTGGCCCCCCGAGAAACTTCAAACGACCCCCAGGTCAAGAACCACTGATCTAGCTGAATTGTAAAAACTCTTCAGGGCACACAACCCCAGTACTCGCTAGATATTTTTTCATTTATATTCATGGAAAATACAACAAAAGAAGCCTGCTTTGTCTAAGTGTGTGCTGGAGTATAATAATAACGGCACAAATTTTTATCTTGATAAACAGATTTTTAGCTTGAAAATTTAATCTATCTTAACTCTGCCAGTGATCATTTATTTTGTGAAGTTTGGAATAAAAACAAGTTGAACTGAGCGGCCCCTAGATGACACTACTATTGTAATCAAGAAAAGCTACGAAAGTTGACTTGAATATCATCGAAGTGGTTCATCAGTACCTGGAGGAGAGTTGTTTCAAATAATTGACGAAACGTAATGACACATAGGTATACAGCAATAACAGTTTACATTATTATCCCCCGTGACTTGATATGTAATGACTTCTTACAGTTTTTCATACACCTAGAACTCTGCATTTGTCTGGCTTGAAATTTTAGAGTCACGTCTAAGAATGCTAAGTTTCTTTCTGTGTTGAGTAAGTTGTAGTGTGAACCTGATTGATAGGTGGAAGTTACTTAGAAAGTGGTGAAACTATCTTAGGGCATATTTACCATGATTCATTATTACAAATATATCGTCGATATATCTATATCACACTTCTAGAGTTAAACGCATCGTGTTTTCATGTGTCAAAATCCTTTGTTTATAAAGACTGAATGAAAATCAGACATGTAACCTAGTTGAATGGTAAGAACTCTTGCTATTAGTTACATGCATTTCTAATTATATATTTAATAAGTGTGTTTGTTAGTATGTTTTCTACTGCTGCTTCTTTTTTTCGTATCAGTGTGTGTTTTTCTTATAGTAAAGCCACATCAGCCTATCTGCTGTGTCCACCAAAGGGAATCGAGCTCCTTATTTTAGCATTGTAAATCCGTGTACTTACCGCTGTTCCAATGGGGACTTTATTTGTACTGTTATGATTTATCTTCGACGAGTTTCCGATTCATTATGATGCGTATGTTTTCGTATTACGATTTCAAATATCCAGGATTATTAATAATCTTCAAGATTTATAATGCTAGATTTTGGTTTTGATCCTATAAGCGAGCACGATACAGATAGCACATTATGCAACTTTCTATATAATGTTTAGATACATTGATATCCACCAGATAAGATTAAAGTATTTGTAACGCGGAATTCCAGAAATTTTGCATTGGATAATATTTCAAACACAAACAATAAAACTCAAAAGGAGAGTGAAACGAATCTTTATTCACAACAGAGCGTTATGTAGTTTATCTTACATTCAAAGTGTCTTACATTTCATTATGACTGGCTGCTGGGATGAAGAATAGATTTTTAAACTTATTTACAAAACAGAGATAAGAAGAAGCTAAGGCCAAGAATTTTGTGAATATCCTACGTATAGACTTGGACCTTAGTGCAGTAGCCCACAAACCAATATGTTACACACTTCAAATACTTATCTGCATATGTAAGCCAAACCATCTTGTGTCGGTTGATACAGGTTTCTGAATCATCTGTTTGGACAAACTATCTTCGTAGAAAGTATATGCAAAAACTCGTACGTGATATCTTGATATTTAAGTATCCAATTCTTACTTGTATAATAGAATTAGTACCTTTATGACATTTCGACAGTTACAACATTCTCGTGCATAAAAACATGTAAATTTACACAAATTACATACATGTACATAAATAAAGATATATCCCAACTTCATTTGTCATAATATATTGCATTTTAATCTAGCTCTTTAGGAATTTTCAATAATTAGAAGAGTGTGTTGTAATAGTATTTCAATCATTGCTAACGACGTTAGTTGGGATGCAACCACGACTGTAGTGGTTGGAACACTTATGACAGCAAGAAATGTCATGGTATGAACGCTTTTTACGTACTGACCACAATTAATTACACGTGTTATAAGACATTCGAATTACGCTTGTTATATTTTCAAACTTTACGTTCTTTATCCAGTCCCTTAAATCTGGGTTAAGTTAAATGCTCATCTGCAAGATCATAGTGTGTTGGAATACCATTATTTTACGCTCTTCTAGTTTTTGAAACTTCCTTAACGACTACGTAAAGAATGTAGCGTTTATAAATATAATAGACGGCCCAGCGTGGCCAGGTGGGTTAAGTCGTTCGACTCGTAATTTGAGGGTCTCGAGTTCGAATCCTTGTCGCACCAAACATGCCCGCCTTTTTAGCCGTGTGGGCATTATATGTACGGTTAATCCCATTATTCATTGGTAAAAGAGTAGCCCAAGAGTTGGCGGTGGGTGGTGATGACTAGCTGCCTTCCCTCTAGTCTTACACTGCTAAATTAGGGACGGCTAGTGCAGATAGCCCTCGGATAGCTTCACGCAAAATTAAAAAAACAAACAAATATAATAGACCAAATACTAATATCTTGTGACAAGTTATAACCATGCTTCTATAACTTGTAAAAGACGTTCACATCATATCCAATACTTATTCTATAGCAGTTACTTAAGGGTGAAACTAGTATAGCTATTTCAGTTACAACAAACAAATACAGTTTTGAAATTATGCACTCTATTTGTTTAGGATTTCTAACTGTACTCAATCAAGTAGCTATTTATAACTTGTTATTTGGAAAGCCATTCTTGTTTGATGACATGCGTTTTAATTCTTTTAAACTCTTTATGAAGCTACTCAGATGTACTATCAATCCTATAAACAATATTACTTGATTTTCCATATTATATTTATTATAAACAATACTGGAATGATACATTCACAGTATAAACAAGTAAAGGGTTTCAAGTGCACTTCACATCTAAACGTAATATCATTGTTATGTATCAGTACATTATGAAAAACAAGTTGATGTTTTGCTGTGAATATTATTCTATCTTCGTGATCATTAAGTTATTGTTTGACCTATATGTTGAAAATAGCGAAGCATGACAAAAGTATCATTAACATATCTTTGATATTTTATAGGCGTATTAATGAAGAACAGTGAGTTCCAATACGTGGCCAAAAGTTTCTGTAATATAGCAAATTCCAAAAATGTTATGCAGATAAAAAGTTGAAAAAGGAAAGAACACGAATGAACAAATAAGAAAATATATTTTGTTATTTCCTCAACTGACAAGACTCTTACATTCTGTTGTTACTATACTGTCTGCTTGATGAAGAGAAATGCTAGTTAAGCAGTCCACACAGGACAAGGACAGAAATAATTATATAATACCACGGTTTAAGGTGAAGCAAATGGATTCAAGTACAATATAATATAATGTATGGATTACATATGTTATCGACTATTCCAAATAACATATTCAAGAAAGCAAACCCTAATTCATACCAATTTGTACAAATATCTATATCACGTCTCGAGATGGTTTTTTTCCTTTCGTCTCTGAGATGATCATTTCTATATGTGGCCTATATTTATGCAGACGGGCAAATTCATATTTACAGTCTTTCAATACCTGATTTAAAAGGATTTAATAACTATATGCAAAATATCTCCACTAGAACTTAGAAAAATTACCAGAATATAAAGTAGATCTTAAACTAGTTGTAACCCGAAGGTTAGTTTCAAACTTCTGTTTTCTATAATAGCCAAAAATAAGGCAAATGAGGGCACTGAACTTAATTCTATTGCAATTTTATCATATAAAAAGTTATTTATTAAAAAATCGGGATTACTCATTTGTAAATTGTAGTAATATCTGAAAACTTGTTGTAGTATCATTATTCTACTATTATAGATCCACAATTAATTTTAAGATATCCTCTAAAATGTTAATGAACAAATTAAGATTCCTCGTTCAAGCTTGTAAGATAAATATGTTTTTGTAAATCTGTAGATTTAACATTTCGTTTGAAACATCAAAAGTGTATTCATTACATAGTTATTGTTCTTAAAACTAACCAAAATCAGCCAATTCATGATTATGAATTTTATTTACTTGTTTGTGTTTGAATATGATGATGTTTTGAGCTAGCGCTGTTCGTCAGATCGTACATCTTACCAAGAGAGGGACATGCGCAGAAATGAAAAAATTGGGTGCGTAGCATTTTGAACGTTGAGCGAGAGATCCTCTTCAAAATTGCATCCTATACATAAATATTACAAGTTAAGAATACATAAAATAGATTGATATTAAAACTGAAAAAATATATGTTAAAAAGTGAGAATCTATAGGAGAAAAAGACTTCATTTAAACAACATGGTTGTACAGCTCTAACATTGCAGATTAATCTCCTTTAGAGTCGCTCTCTTTTGTGAATGTCTGTTGGAACACTAATAAGTCTAAGAACCTAAAAATCTTCAACTGTATGGTTGTTGATGGGGAAATGTGTTTCTATAAGTGTATCTTGATTTCTTAATTTTACATGATTTAGATGGTCTCGTGCTCAATGGTCGAGTCGGCGGTCTGCTTGTCCAGGGTATAGACTGTTACATTTTTTGCAAGTTGTGCAGTAAATGTGTCATGTATTATAATTTCAAACGACTTAAAACTGAGCTAAATTGTAATTTAGATTTAGAAATTAAATAAATGTCGATATGTATCCAATTTGCGATACATACATACACAGATTTCTTATTAATATAAATACATTTTAATATACAAACAATAATATAATTTACAGTAACAGTTATTAATTTCGAGTTGATGTACGTAAAATTCACTTAACAGAGAGCTAGCTAACTCTGTACTCTTCTTTCATCACTGGTCACCCGTTGAGTATTTCACCGCTGAAGCTGTATAATGTCTTTGTAAAAATCCGATGTGAATTCTTTGTTATGATTGAAACTTATAAGCGTTTCTGGTCAAATATCTGAAGTTTCCGATTAATAAGCGTTAATCACAGTTATAGCTTCTAAAGTTTATAGCATACCATCTATAGCAAACCAATAATTTACTATCTCTTGGTGAGTGGCCTAGATTATCTTTATAGGCGTGAGGAGTGAGAGAGTTTCTTAAAATTTCAACTTACGAAACAATAAAAACAATACACCTGTATTTACGAACACATATGTATTGTTGGTTCTTACACTCGAGAATCTTCCACAACTTTAGTGATTAAGTGCAATACAGGTTTAACAGTATAAGTTATGTACATTTCTAAATATACATTTAACTTAAACAAGCATCGATGTCAAAACAGATATATGACAGTAAATCTGTCACAAGTGATACATTCAGTGATACATGTAAAAGATTCTCTTATGTTGAAAGTTGTTTTTCCCCTCTTATATGTGTAGGTTTGCTTATATGTTGGAAAGTGACACCATTTCGTTTACATGTGCGAGTGCTGGAGTATCATTTTCTTTTTGTTTAAGGCTCCTTTGCACCAGGATTTCTTTTAGGTTTTTGTCATATCTGTAAGAAATAATGAATGGGTCCTTGGAAAAATATTTAGAAGTAGGGTCTTAAATGAGTATTGTGTTATTGTATAATGTCTTTGTTTATTTGCTTTTGAATTTAGCGAAAAGCTACACTACAAAATTGTGCTAGCTGTTTCCAATTTAGCAGTGCAAGACTAAATGGAAGGCAGCTAGTCATCATCACTTACCGTCAACTCTTGGACTACTCTTTTACCAACGAATAGTGGGATTGACCGTCACGTTATAACGCCACCACGGGCTGAAAGTGCGAGCATGTTTGGTGTGACGTGAATTAGAACCTGCGATCCTGAGATTATGAGTCGAGCGCCCTAACCATTTGGCCATGGCGGGTCGTTAATAGAATAAGAACAGAGCTGAATGATATATGTTCAGGCGTTAGTAGAAAAGTAATTTTCAGTTACTATTCATGTAATCTTAACATTTTCTACAAATTCACATTTTTCAGGCGACTCTTTCTTCAACTGTGTAGAAATTTTAAAATGTTGCATGCTATTCTTAAGGTAAATATTCTTTCAACATTTAAAAAAACAGACCGAGCTAAGTGTCGAGAAAATAATAATAAGAGAACCATTTCAACCACTTACTTATTGTATATCATTGTTGTTATGACTCTGACATTATCGGGATCATAATTTCAATATCTTTCAGCTTTTCGTAGATTTTGAGCATTTCTTGTTTATCGATGATAATTTTTAATATATGTCAATAATTTTTATTCTGAGAATACGATAGTTAAAGAAGGGGATATGGAATTAGTAATACTCACCATGTGGTTAAATCTAAAACAAAGAAAATAAAAATGTATTCTCAAGATGGTTGGTATTGGTATTAAAACTTTAATTAAAATAAGGTACAGAACAACAACGTTTCGGCCTTCTTAAGTCATCTTCAAATTAACAAAGTGAGTTTGCAACTGACCGTTGCCGGGCATGTCTTAAGGACGAGAGTGTAAACGAGTACGGGATCGTAGGGAACGTTGCAGTTATACGTTGGGTTATTAATTAGTTATACGTTGGGTTATTAATTAGTTATACGTTGGGTTATTAATTAGTTATAGTTATAAAGTTTTAATACCCATACCACCTGTCTTGAGAATACATTTTTTACTTCAAGTTAGTTTCTCGTCATCAGGAAAGAAAATAACACCAAAGAACAAATACAGGGAGTACAAAATTCTCATGTAGAATACGTGTATATGTTAAATTGTAGTGTGACTGCAGTAAAACGGTGATGAAAAATCTAGGCTTGAGAAAATACAGCTAGAAAACAGAAAATAACACAACAGGTATTCAATATGGCTTTGCAATGTTTGCCACCATTCGATAATTTGCTTCCATTTTAAGTAAACAATACAGAAAATTATTCAGAGGTTGTTTCTCGGTAAGACGTTTAAATATAATTTGTTGTGAACATAACGTTCAGATAAAAGTAGACCCGTTATATTCATAAAGACTTATTTGTTTTTCTTATAGAAAAGCCACACTAAGCTATCTGCTGAGTTCACCGATGGGGATCAAACGCCTGAATTTAGCGTTATAAATCTGAATACTTACCGCTGTACCAGCGGAGGACATTTATAAAGGAAAATGAAAATAATAAGTGGATAAGAAAAAATAAAATTTAACGAACGGAAAAAAGCAGCAGTCAAAAAGCGAAATTAAATAATAATTATCTGCTTTCTCTAGTCATTTCTGTTTCACTACGATTATAGTAGTAGAAACGACTTAGAGAAACAAATTATAGTATTTCATGTGAAATGAAATAATATAGTGATTTGTTTCTTAAGTCACTAGATGGCAGGCAAGACATAAACTTATGAACGCGGGTATAGTGAAATTTAGCACAAAGCTGCACAGTGATCTGCCCACCAGAGGTATCGAAATCGGTTTCTGTCCTTGTTGTTTTGTTTTGTTTTTAATTTCGTGCAAAGCAACGTGGGGGCTATCTGCACTAGCCGTCCCTAATTTAGCAGTGTAAGACAAGATGGAAGGCAGCTAGTCATCACCACCCATCGCCAACTCTTGGAATGAATACATCTACACATTTGTCCATCAGTCAGTCTATAATTTTAACTGTTTGCACTACTCTTTTAATATTTAGGTTAGAACGTTCGACTAGTAACCCGAGGGTTGTGGGTTCAAATCCCCGTCACACCAAACATACTTACCCTCTTATCTAAAATGGGACGTTATGAAATGACAGTCAATCTTCCTATTTGTTGGTAAAAAGAGTAACCCAAAAGTAGTGGTGACTAACTACCTTCCTTCTAGTCTTACACTGCTAAATTAGAGACGGCTAGCGCAGATAGCTCTCACGTAGCTTTGCGTGAAGTTTAAAACAAACAAACAATTCATTTAGCCGCCATACAATTTAATTTAACACTTCTATCCATGATTGTAATCTTCTGAGATACTATTTTTGTGTATCTAGCATCTTATAAAAAACATTTTTTGAAAATCCAAGTCCACACCCTTTTCACTGTCTAGGAAACTAATAATATTCTCGAGAAAAGATAGTAAATTATTAATTAAGCAAATACTTTTGATGAATCGATATTGGCTCTCATTGATAACATTAAGATTACTGTAATTGTAGATTACTGGTGAGTGAGGGGACCTATAGCGCTAAGATTCGAGTTTCAACAAATGTGACAGGCAAAAGAAAGACAGGTTATGGTTTAGAATTTGCTTGGTAGGAAACAAAGAAATGATGTCAGGTTTCACTAAATTATTAGAGGTTCTTTTATCAGTCTCTCAGGAATGTTTCCCACTTTAAAAGAAAATGATCAACTTTATCGCCTTCTTTAAAAAGCAAAACAAGTAATATTAGCAGCTCTCCAACATCAGCCACTTGCCAAATATCCGTTGATGGCCAAAAATGGAAAAAAAACTCGTATTTTTGATCGTTGACTTTCTTTACCAGGAAAAACATTGTCTGGTTCTGGTTCTATATCTGTTTTATTTTAATATATTAATATTTACTATGTTCCATCAAGAGAATATACATATTTCAGATCAATTCCATTATCGCCCATAGAATTCAGGGTCATCAATGTTACTAATGTTGTGCAGAAGTGTACCATACCCTAGTTACTCCTTAATTAAGATGTAGATGTTTCTAAATTTCTTTGTCGTTCGATTCACCTCCGATTCAGAGAGTTGCTGAAGTAAACAATTTAACTTCTGTTATTCTGCTGCGCAGACTCAGCTCCACTACTTGACCATTAAGCATGTTAAATTACAGGAATGACTTTTCTCATGATTTCTCAAGATAAAAAGCTTACGTTTCTGTCAGTATGTTGGGTAATTTAGCTGTAGGTCATGTGAACAATTTGCCATCGTTTTTATAAGTTGTATTATTCTCCTTTTTAAGTAGATTTTGAACAAATTTCGCCGAGATTTAGCTTTAACTGGATCTTTTAACTTAGCATTTTATTTTGTTAAACAGTAAATGTTAATGTTATATATATTTTCTTTTCACTAGTGGGGGAGAGGCTTACTTTTATCTGGTACGAGAGACAGTACAGGTTTCTTTTTCACACTTCTCTTTATCTCTCTCTCTTTCTCTCTTAAACACACGTACAAGAAACTCTTGTCCTTGTTTTATTTTTGTGTATTTGATCTGACTTTGTTTTTGTGACCCATGTAAATTCATCTTTGCCATTTTTGTATTAATCCCAATATACTTCATTTATTATACAAAGAGCTACCCCACCCACCCTCTTAAAAGGTCCAATATCAAATAACTAATAACTTGGAATTTCAGTATAATTCTTATCATAAATGTTCTCTAAATCCAAACATATTTCAGTAATTACCATTGTATCATAGTCTTCCATTTCATTAAGTTCGTCCATTACGTACCTATTGCTTTTAATATTAAAATAATAACACCTCAGTTATTTTTCAATCCACTATATTTATCTTTAAATATGACAGATTTATCTTTTAAATTATTATTGAACTTGTTATGCACTAAATCTCATATTCCCAAATATCTCGTTGCCCTGACTATAATATCCACTTTTTGTTCACAATTTCTCTAGCTCCACACTGCTATGCATCTTAATGTTTTTTAACGAAAATCTTCAGAGCTTTACCAAACACTCTACTACCTAACATCTGCTTAAGTGAATCACGTTTTAAATATATAATTCCCCTTTACTATGAAAAACAATTCCATATCGAACCAGTTCAACTGTTGCTCTAACAAATTGTAGATACTCTTTAACTTCAGCCTTGGATCCTGTTGAGTAAATCATTCCTGTATCTAGACAGAACGAGCATTGCTGATAAGATCACATATCTTATCAAACCTAAGATTTCAAACAGATCCTCTAATTTACACTTTCCATCATTCTCTTCGGTATGCACTACAAGAATGTTCATTGGTACCAGCAGTTAAACTCTCAATACTTTCTATAACGTCATGTATGTTAGTATACCATTTTAGTTCTAGTCTTTCTATGCTCCACAATACAAGTAACTTTACTTGTATACTTAATGAGAGATTCAAAGTCTCCGCTATGTGAGTCTCTTCATTATCTCGTTCCTCGTTGCAAACAACCACACACAAAGCAGAGACTAATATCTGAATGTTAACTAAACGTGTTTCTATAATTTTAACTACTTGTTAGTGTAAGTCCAGCTCTCTGTTTCTGCCTCTACCCTTTCCCAAAGTAACCTTTACATTAAACCTGTCCATTACCTGTCTTAGTGCCCTTATTTTTCTTCTTTATCTACAGTTTTCCCCTCTCTAATAACACAATCTTCCTTACAACTAACCATAACTTACTAACAGGCAATCAAACGCAGCAGGTTGCTGTATTATGGTTGTCAAAGTCTCATGAAAATCACAATCAATCACAAAGTTTTCATATGTAGTCTAATATTAGCCTGCATCTTACCCTATACAGTTCACCTTATATATTCCGGAACTACCTCTAATGATACTGAAGTTCGTTAGCTACTATTCTCTATTACCAATTTATCCACCCAGTAATTCTATATTTAACAAATACTAAGCTATTTCATAATTTATAGAGGTAACTAAGATGTAGTTTGTCTTCAGTTAGATGTAATTAATTGCTGACATAAATAATACACTAGTGTATTAAATTCTTAGTAGATCGGATATTAAAATCAATAATATCCACATTTAAAATAAACACTTTACTCTTCTCACTTACTGGGCATTTGTGATTATTTTTAATTTTATTTAATACGTAGTTATTTTAGTATCCCATATATTTTTACAACGTGGCATGGCCAAGCGTGTTAAGGCGTTCGACTCCTAATCCGAGGGTCGCGGGTTCGAATCCCGGTTGCCCCAAACATGCTCGCCCTTTCAGCCGTGGGGGCGTTATAATGTGACGGTCAATCCCACTATTCGTTGGAAAAAGAATAGCCGAAGAGTTGGCGGTGGGTGGTGATGACTAGCTGCCTTTCCTCTACTCTTACACTGCTAAATTAGGGACGGCTAGCGCAGATAGCCCTCGAGTAGCTTTGCGCGAAATTCAAAACAAACAAACAAACAAGCTAAGTTTAAAAATCTAGTACACACTAAACATAATTTCATTATATTATCTGTAAGATTCCTAGCTAATATAACGAGAGTACACTAAAATGTCTACTTTAAACTTTAATAAGAGCAAAATAATGCTTATTTTCTTCAGAAAACGTTATAATGTACAACCACGGATGGTTACAATTTATCTGTCCCAAATCTATCAATAACTAGCTTAAAACTTGATTTAAGTGTCTAAAAGAGAAAACTTTTGATCCGCGGATATGCTGAACCTGTGATAAAGGAAAAGCGTTAAGTGGAACTGAATCTCCAACCCGAAAAACATCAAGAGGATCAACAGAGGTTGAAGATATTTCTCCATGACTACTTTTGTCCTTTGTTGAAGACAGTGGTATGTCAATACGATTCATAGCTATCTCTTCGGTTATCTTTAACCAACACATTTTGAGAACGACGGTCATATTGCAATGCCTTCAAAACTGTCTGCGGAATCACAACGTTAAAAACCGGGTTTCGAGCACAGGCAGCCCCAAGTGTAGCTTTGTGCTTAATTCTAAACAATCCAATTCAAATGTTGACGGTGGATAGTGTTGATTAGCTGTCTTCCCTCTAAAGTATTACTTTTAGCTCAAACAGAGAACACTCGTGTAGCTTTGACCAAAATCCAACAAAACACATAAACAGTTCTTATCTAGGAATCCTAACATTTTTGGTTTGATTGCAGAAAAGCATCCAGACTTGGAACCTTAACACCAGAAACATTAGGATAAGATGTACGTCTTTTCATTTCATAACTTTTAAGATCCGCCACTTACAGAATATATGTATGAATTACAATGACACTCGTTCACTTTTTGTACGTTATCACTTGTTAATCAAGAATTGTCCATACTAAGTTTATAAACACATAAGTACGTGTTTTAAAACAGAAAAAAACCTATTGTAACTCATGAATTATTCATTGTTTCTTAAACCGTATGCACATTGTTTGTGTTTTGAATTTCGCGCAAAGCTACTCGAGGGCTATCTGCACTAGCCGTCCCTAATTTAGCAGTGTAGGACTAGAGGGAAGGCAGCAAGTTATCACCATCCACCGCCAACTCTTGGGCTACTCTTTTACCAACGAATAGTGGGATTGATTGTAAGATTATAACTCCCCCAAGGCTGAAAGGGCGAGCATGTTTGGTGCGACGGGGATTTGAACCCGCGACCTTCAGATTAGAAGTCGAACGCCTTAACCCACCTGACCATGCCAAGGCCCCGAATACGCATATTATTATAAAAAATAAAGCTGTACATGTAAGAATATAGTTTTAGACATATATATATAATAGAAAGAGTTCCATAACAAACTCCTGCCTTGCTTCTTATAGTATTATATATATAATGTTTGAAAAGTAAGTTAAAGAAACGAAAGCCTTCATTTTTCTCCATAAAGTCTTGCGTTGAGATTGATAATACGGAAATGTCTAATATATACTAAATAAAGCTGTTTGTTCGAATACGTAGTTTGTGGCGCTTTTTGCTTACAGCCTACGCTCTTAAGCAAACTTTAGCTACAGCATTTCTTTAGTAAAGAAACAAGCACTGTGCATCTGATTTGGATAAAGTGCCTTACCAATTACTGTAAACATGCAAGCAACATGTATAAAGACACACGTAGAGTTGATGAACTAATCTTTCTTCATTTTAATGACAGCTTCGAGACGATTAAAATTACAAATAACCCGGATGAAGAAATTACTTGTGCCCTGCGTAGCTAAAGAATTTTAATTAAGGTCTGTTTTTCTTGTTGAAAATATGTATGAAAACTTTAAAGCTAAAAATCAAGAACTACTAGATATAATAGCATAAATTTAAAGTTTGTTTTGTAGAATGCAACTTATACGCTTTGTAATTGGATAGATACATGAAGTATTTCAGTTAAGTCAAAAACTGTTCTGAAATAAATGACGTCACCTACCTCAACATATCGCAGAACTTTGAAACATTAGAAACTTAGTTTCAGTGCATTCGTTGGATTGCTACTTTACTTTGGCAATGTACCAAGGAGACATTATACAGAAACTTGCTATTAGTTAATGCAGTACTTAACCAAAAGTACTTATTCAGTAAACATGGACCACTTGTCGTCATGTGTTATCTGAATAATGAATATTCATAACACAACTTTCTAACGTTTCACAAAAGTGGTTTCTCTCGTAATTCATATGCGCGATCATTTGAGAAGACGAAGCTCAAAAGTAGGTAGAGAAGAATATTAAATATTTAACTGATTAGAATAACTCAATTATATAAAATAATTCTACTTTCATAAGCATATTTTGGAGTAGGACTAACTGTGAAACTATAGTGAATTTATAGAGTTGTTTTCTCACTTATTGATCTTCAGATGGCTGATGTTTTTAATATATCATCCGCTACAATATTAGAGGTCCAAATATCTATATATCTCTTCATATTCGTAATATTATGTTTCAACATTAGAACACTTGGCGTAAAGAGCTGTCCTAAACAATGGATGAAATCACCCATAGCACCACACTTAGAGAACCCTAGCGGTAATGTAGGATTAACTGCAATATTGGCAGTTCCAACATTTAAGTTTTTTCTTTTTTGGCGCATATATTATTAAAGACCAATAAATAAATAACTTATTGATAAGTAAGAGTATGCCAAGAATAGCTCATATGCTTATTTTGTTTTAATGCAGAGATCATTATGGATTCTCTTCACCATGGGACTTGAACCACGAATTTTAGAGTTTTAAATTCGGACTTTTAATGCTGACACGCTGGGTTTGTTCGTTTGTTTTTTTAATTAGCACAAAGCTACACAATAGGCTATCGGTGCTCTGCCCACCACGGGTATCGAAACCCGGTTTTTAGCGTTGTAAGTCCGCAGATATGCCGCTGAGCCACTGGGGGGCGACACGCGGGGTGAAAATGAGTTTACAAAATTATGTTTAGTAATGCAAAAGGTTCCATACCGCTAAATTTACAAATATACAATTTTCAACAAACATAAAGTTTTAATATGGTTAAATTCAAACTTGGAAATCACGAATTAAAACTTATACTAAACATCATCGTTTTAAATGTATCGATAAAGATATAGTATATAGAGGATTAACATACCTTAGAGTTTTCACCAGTTGCTAAACATAGATGAATAATAAAAATATTTTATTGATTTTGTATTTTCGGGTGTGTTTGTGGTTTTCTTATAGCAAAACCACATCGGGCTATCTGCTGAATTTGTATTTTCAAATTGAATTTAAAATATTAATCAAGCTAGCACTTGTTACGCACATGGGATAAACAGGCAAGAGGTAATCGTCTCTAATTTTGAGCTACTGACCAGAATGGTAGCAGCTTACCAATACCACCCGCAAGCCCAAGAACCATGTCCAGGTCTTCTAAGCTTAGTAACAGGATCGGGGTCTAACACTTATATATTATCAGACCACAGGTTAAAGTTCGGAACTTATTCGGCAGCAGTGTGCCTCAAACTCCTAATTTTCTGACTCGCAGTCCTATATATTAACTATTAGCCTTGCCCAATTTGTATTTTTAAGCCATTTTTAAATAGTCTAATCACATTTTCTGTCGCCACCAGAAGGTTTTCGAGGAAAAAGTAAGCTTTAAAAAGAGAATTGAGGTTGATAATAATAATAAAAAAATTAATAAGGCAAGACTGAGGCCGCTAACCTAGGCTAACCATAGTGTCCACACGACTGTACAAGTGTAGAACGTCTTGAAGATCCAGTTATAGAAAAGCTGAGAAGTATTTTTTTTTCATGAATTATCGAATCAGCACTATTTATATCCGTGGTTGATACTGTGTGATTCAGGGTTAAAGGTAAAAAATGTACTTGAGTTATTTTTTTATAACTGGCGTCATAGCAGCTGCGGCAACGTCACGTGTGACGTAAATAACTAACCTGATTACAAGAGTAACCACTCGAAGTTTTCCACTTATTAGTTTATAAATCGATGCCAATTTGTACTCAGTTAACAAATTTTCCTTTACAATTTTGCTCTAATGGAATCAAGAACATATTACTATTAGCATAAAAATATGGGGAAAAGTTATATTTAAACATATCATGGAAAATCTGTATTTTATACATTTATATGCAAAAACGGCTCGTTTGGGTTGAGAAAATATTTTACATAGAAGGTCGAAACGTTGTTCGCTCTTCTATGTAAAATATTTTCTCAACCCAAACGAGCCGTTTTTGCATATAAATTTCTCAACAAGTGGGTTTCTCGACATCACTGTATTTTATACACTTGTATTCAGTGGCAACGGAACTATTAGTAATTACAAATTATCAGATTACATACTCGATAAATGATTTTTATGTTTGTTTTTTGAAAGCACGCGCAGCCCTCATAATTACTTTACTGTTCTGGGTTGCTTTGAAAGAGTCACAAGTTTGAGTCAAGCGTTTCATATTCTGCAATAAGAACAACATTAAATGACTTCTGCGTTTATGATCTTTATTCTGTTCAAACATTTAAGAACTGTGTTCAAAGTTATTTAATTAGTTCTTAAAGTTAGGACATCGTCATTCTTGTATAATATTCAAGCTAGAATATCGTATGGAGTTTAATAGTAAATCTCATGAGTTTGGAAACCATTTGTAAATAAGTACACAATTTAACAGTCTTAATTTTTACTTCATTTTGCACTAAGTAAATGAAAAAGTTACCTCAGTGATTCTGCTGTATTTATCACACGTTGCTAAGTAAGTAGTTGTTCAATAAGACTAATTACTTCTGAATCACTAAGAAATGTAACATCGGATTGTGCTGTTGAAATATTTATGATCTTTAGATCTTCATTATTCCCAAATGAATACAAAATCATTGCCGTTTAATAGTTATATATAAGTAATTATATACTTAAAACTAATCCCAAATCCATTTACTATTTCCAAACGTTTAAGTTATATTTAATTTTGGTTGAGAAGATCAAGATAGTTAAACTATAAGCTAATAGTTACCTTCAACATATTTGTAGGAAATAATTAAATACGTACTTAGAGAAATATATTAGCAACACTTCGATAAATTTATTGTTACGTTCCGTTTGGCTTGTTTTGAATTTCGCGCAAAGATACACGAGGGCTATCTGCGCTAGTCGTACCTAATTTAGCAGTGTAAGATTAGAGGGAAGGCAGCTATTCATCACCACCCACCGCCAACTCTTGGGCTACTCTTTTACCAACGAATAGTGGGATTGGCCGTCACATTATAACGCCCCAACTGCTGAAAGGGCGAGCATGTTTGGTGTGACAGGGATTCGAACCCGCGACCCTCAGCTTACGAGTCGAGTGCCTTCACCACCTGGCCATGCCAGGCTTGTTACGTTCCAAACAGCAGCAATAAGAGGTATGACAGGATACAAGGTCGTTAAAAAGTGCTCTGCAGAGTTATTTATAAATGGCCATTAGAAGTGTTTTTTTTTTTTTTGCAGTTGCTAATTTTATTTTACTTAAAAACTGCTTCCCAGTGTCTCAGCGGTATTCTATCTCTGAAGATTTATGACACTAAAAACTGAATTTCGATACCCATGGTGAGAACGGCATAGATAGCTCATTGTGTAACTTTATGTTTATCGACAACAAATTTATATATAAGAATTAGGATTATACGTTTTAATTGTACGTTTTATTGTTTTGAATTTCACGCAAAGCTACACGAGAGCTATCTGCGCTAGCCGTCCCTAATTTAGCAGTGCAAGAGGGAAGACAGCTAGTCATCACCACTCACCGCCAACTCTTTTACCAACGAGCCTCCCGCTAGTACAGCGGTAAGTCTACGGATTTACAGTGCTAAAATCAGGGGTTCTATTCCTCTCGGTGAGCTCAGCAGATAGCCCGATGTGGCTTTGCTATAAAAAAACACACACTCTCATTTTACCAACGAATAGTGGGATTGAGCGTGGCTTAAAACACCCCACGGCTGAAAGGACCAGCATGTTTGGTGTGACGGGGATTTGAACCCGCGACGCTCAGCTTACAAGTTGAGCGCCTTAACCACCTGGGCATGCCAGGCCAATTTTATTGTTAAATTACTCCTTTACGGTTTCGCTACTTTATAATTAGGTTTCAGTTATCATATTTATATACACTACATGGCTAAAAGTATGTGGACACCCATTCTAATTAGAGGATTCGGCTATTTCAGCTACACCCATTGCTAACAGGTGCATAAATTCATAGACAAACATTAGTAGTAGAATATGACGTACTGAAGAGCTCAATGACTTTCAACATGGCACTATCGTAGGATGCCACCTTTCCAACAAGTCAGTTTGTCAAATTTCTGCCCTCCTAGAGCTGCCCTGGTAAACTGTAAATGTTGTTACAGTGTAGTGAAAACGTCTAGGAGCAGCTACAGCTCAGCCATGAAGGGGTAGACAACACAAGCTCAAAGAACGGAGCCGCCGAGTGTTGAAGTGCGTAGCGCGCAAATATTGTCTGTTCACAGTTGCAACACTCACTACCGAGCTCCAAACTGCCTCTGGAAGCAATGCCATCACAAGAACTGTTCGTCAGGAGTTTCATGAAATGGGTTTCCGTGGCCGAGTAGCCACACACAAGCCTAAGATCATCATGCGCAATGCCCAGCATCGGCTGGAGTGACATAAAGCACAACACCATTGGACTCTGGAGCACTAGAAACGTGTTTTCTGGAGTGATGAATCACACTTCACTATCTGGCGGTTTGACGGAAGAATCTGGGTTTGGCGGATGCCAGGAGAATGCTGCCTGCCTGAATGCATGGTGCCAACTGTAAAGTTTTGTGGAGGAGAAATAACAGTCTGGGAGTGTTTTTCATAGTTTGGGCTAGGCTCTTTAGTTCCAGTGAAGGAAAATCTTAATGCTACAGCATACAATGACATTCTAGAGAATTGTGTGCTTCCAATTTTGTGGCAACAGTTTGGAGAACGCCCATTTTTGTTTCAGCATGACAATGCCTCCGTGCACAAAGCGAGGTCCATGAAGATATGGTTTGCCGAGGTTTGTGTGGAAGAACTTGACTGGCCTGAACAAAGCCCTGACCTCAACCCCATGGAACACCTTTGGGATGAATTTGAACGCCGATTACGAACCAGGCCTTCTCGCCCGACCTCACTTATGCTCTTATGGCTAAATAGGAACGAATACACGCAGCCATGTTGCAAAATCTAGTGAAAAGCCTTCCCAGAAGATTGGAGACTATTATAGCAGCAAAAGGGGAACTAACTCCATATTAATGCCCATGGTTTTGGAACGAGGTATTCAACAAGCACATATGGGTGTGATGGTCAGATGCCCACATACTTTTAGCCATGTAGTGGGTATCCTCAGTCATTACAAATTATTTTACTAGCATGTGCAGCTTGAATACGAGTTTAATGTTGGGACATCTGGATTATTACCCATCTAAATTAATCAGTTATTTCATTGTATTTTAATGATAGTAACCTGTACTCGCAAATGTTAGAGAAATATTTTCCTGTTAAGTGTATGAAAAAGTTTCTTCAAGTTCCTTTACGAGTATTATATATAAAAGAATTATTGTCCGTTTTTTTTCTCTGGGATATAACGCCGTTGTTATCCAGTTAGTATTGAAGAATGTATATATATTCATAGTCCTGAATTTATTTCGATCTTTTTGCTTCTCCAATGTAGAAGAATTACTATGACTACTGTACTCAAAAGTTGTGCTGCAATGGCAAAAAACAGATGTCAACCATCTGGCTGTACACAATATCAGTGGACGATACTACAGATAAATCGGAGAAGAAAAGTAAATGAAGTGATTTGTTTTTATTTTCTACTACAGGATATGGGCAATTGCCTGTTATATGCATTATACAATTTTTTTTATTTTTGCTGAAAATCATCCGGAAATGACGGTAGCATGAAGATCTCCAGTTATGTTTTAATGGCTTTTTAAGGCGAAAATTAATAAAAGAAAGTATTGGAGATTTTTTCTTTGGTGAGCTCTGTTTACAATCCTTTTATTCTTTACGTAATTATTAGTAATAAATTAACTTATTAAAATTTTATCAGCCATATAACTGTCCAGTAAACGTAAATTGAGCAATATTAGCTGAATTATTTCAAACTCTAAAACAAGTTCAACAAAAATCTATATTAGATTATTAATCCGTTTAACATAATAGTCTCAAAACTGTGAAGTTACCGATAAGACAAATGAAGAATTCCTTCTAACAATATATGAAATATTCACAACTAAGTTTTCTTTCCTTCGATAACAAACCATATACATAATAAATTCGTATCACAACTTAATTCAATGGATAAAAACGTTTGGATATAATACATGGTCTACTTCTGAAGCAATCTTTTTAGTTATGCTTCTAGCATCGTTACATACAATCTTGCTAGCATAATGTCGTGAAGAAAATTTACTTAAAAAGTTCACAGCGCATTATAATTTCTAATAACTATGTTAATGTTATTATTTAGCCACTGATGTCTACAACCGAGTTACTAATGAAAAAGTACATTAATCAACATGCTAATTTTTCTCTCTATAATTCAAACCAAAGTATCCTTTAGCGATAGATATGGATCTACCTAAACTTTGCAAGTTAGGCCTTCCTTTCAATATAATTCCGTTTCTTCCAATGAAGCTGAACTTAAAAGGTAAGGAATAAACTATTTATTAATTACGACCATGACTTTGAAATTAACACAAACTATTCAGTCCGTAATAAGGTAAAAAAAAAAGTTTCATTTTTTACGTTTAATTAATGTTTTATTATATTTACTTAGTTAAAAATACTCCTTTAAATAATTTAAGTTTCAATATAGCAGAATTGCTTTAAAACTATTAATTTTCAATAAGTACTATAATGACGAGAGAGGCTAATAAACTACGTAACAAACTAAAACAAGGCAAACCAAACAGCTTATTAGGGAGTTTGAAACATATTTACCTGGTCTAGGCGACTTAATACTTAATAAAACGTACTTAGAACACAGATTGGCGTCGTGATAAAGCTCTGTATTTCAAAGCTGACAAGCCGAGTTCGAATGTATGCAATACCACAAAATATTTTCCGCAATTAAGCTTTAAGGTGCGTTATAAGAGTTACAGTCAATCCCTTAGCAGGGATACAGAGGACGGTAAATTATAGTCTTTCCTCTGATTAGTAGTTTAACATTAAAGACAGTAGTAGATATCTTTCGTAGCTTTACCGAAAATACAAATGCACATTTTTGATTGACTGCACTGCCCTCTTTTGTTGCATTCATTCTATAATTGTGAATTTTATTCAAGTAGATATAGTTTATATAGGGTTATCTGAGAAGTTAAACGAAAGAATTGGTTCTATTAACATTACTTTTTATTTGTAATGTTTCTAGTGTCATAATAAACCTTTCGTATTGGAGTAAATCATAATAAGAATAATAGGAAAGCACAGCTTGGCTGGCTCTTTTACAGTATGCGAAATTATATGAAAATGAATAATAATATACAAGTCTATAATATAATCATTATGCCTTATTGCGCTAACAAGGCACGACAAAAAAATGGTTAAACCTAAAAATGCATTTTTATACAACGGAAACCACGGATTCGGATTAATTCTTACTAAAATTTGAATAAAATAGAAAACATAAAAACTGTATCAAGACTACAACTACAGTTTATTTTGTGCCCACGGTGAAATGACGTTTGTAAACGTTTTATTTTGACTTTGTAGCATCATTATCAGGGCTCTTCCAAACTGCTGGAATTCTGTCTTTACTATGTTGAGGATTAAGTTGGTACAGCCATAGTTGTTTGTGAAGTGCAAGTACATAACATCTCAGACAAACGTTGGGTATATTTCTAGCTATAAGCAACAACCAAACGTCAAGGGAATGAATTACTTTTTAGAAGTAATTTCAGGTATTTACACTGTACAGGCTTGTGTTCAGCTAACACCTTCACAGCTTCCTGAATAGGGAACCATTTCCTCTTCCGTCCTGTAAAAAAAAGTAAAAAGTAACAAAACATTTTCATGCCAAACATTTACAGTAACTTAGAGTAACGTTTCATTACTTTTATACTAAAAAAAATATGTTTTTGCTTGTTTGGAATTAAGCACAAGGCTACACAAAGGACTATTTGTGCTCTGCCCACCACGAGTATCGAAACCCGGTTTTTAACGGTGTGAATCCGGAAGCATACCACTGTGCCTCTGGGGAGGGGGAGGTCAAAAATAAGTGATCATATACCGAATCTCATACGGTACCTGGATCACTGTAGGCTATAACCACAAAAATTAAGAAATAAATACGCGAGATGTAATTAACACACCGAGAAGTCACGGCATGGCCAGGTAGGTAGGATGCTTGGCTAATAATCTGAGGGTCATGAGTTCGAAACCCTCGTCACACCAAACATCCTTGCCGTTTAACCCGTAGAGGCGTTATAATGCTATGAACAATTCTACTATTCGTTAAAAGAGTAAACCAAGAGGTAGCAAGGCCAGGCATGCCAAGGTGCTGAAGGATCTTGACTCACAATCTGCGTCCCATCACACATGCTCGAACTTTTGTTCGGATGGGAAAAATATAATGTAACGGCCAAAGCTCCTATTCTTTGGTAAAAGAGTAGCCCAAGAGTTAGCGCTGGGTGCTAATGACTAGCTGACTTTCACTAGTACACTAGGTTCGTGCAGCTTTGCGCAATATTTACATCACAAAGTCGTCAGAAGCTTTGTTGTGCTTTGGTTTAACCTTGATTTTTTTTTAAATGGTTTGTTTAACTATTATTTTTATAATTAAGATTCAGTATTTTTAATAGCTAGTTATTGTGGAGGATAAAGGGTATTAACAGTTTTGTTCATAAAATTACAATTCATCCTTACGACAAGTCTGAGTTTGTTCAGAGTTATTGATAGGGAAGATTTTTTTTTTTTTGGAATTTCGCACAAAACTACTCGAGGGCTATCTGTGCTAGCCGTCCCTAATTTAGCAGTGTAAGACTAGAGGGAAGGCAGCTAGTCATCACCACCCACCGCCAACTCTTGGGCTACTCTTTTACCAACAAATAGTGGGATTGACCGTAACATTATACACCCCCACGGCTGGGAGGGCGAGCATGTTTAGCGCGACGCGGGCGCGAACCCGCGACCCTCGGATTACGAGTAGCACGCCTTACGCGCTTGGCCATGCCAGGCCATGATGGGGAAGAAGGCTACTACTAGTTCTCAGATTTTCTTATCACTAATATGCACAATTCTGATGACAAAATAAATTACGATTGTCCATTTATTGCTCGATATGTACTGAATTAAATATTTAGACCCCTCCTAGCGACACAGCGGTATGTCTGCGGACTTGCAACGCTATAACCCGGAATTTCGATACAATGAGGGGCAGAGTACAGATATCAATTTGTGTAGCTTTGTGCTTAAATCAACAAGAAGGATAATTTCATTTGTAATACCAAATTATCGGTATGTATATTGATAAAGATACTTATGAATTATTAATGAGACTCAGCTTGCAAGATGTATAAATGCTAAAATAGTCTATAAAATGTTTGCCTCTAATATTCATATTGCTTTTTATTTTCTGAATCGCTAAAAGACAATGTCCTATCACAGACAAAACATAATCAAGACAGACGCTCAAAGATCTTCAGAAAATAATTATATTTATAGTTTAAAAAAGACGAATGAATATTTCTGAGTATTCCTTATCCATAACATTATTTTTGCTTTAATACCGAGAGAGAACCACATGTCTCTTACTGCTTTCTATTGTCCATTATTCGGAACATTTCCATTCTCAATCTATTGACGCTACACGTACAACTTTTCATATTATGTATTGTGTCATAAACACTATATAGGTCTAGAGAAGCATACGCAATCAGAATTGTGTCTTTAGAAACTCACTCACCTGTAGGTAGAAGTGGGATTAGTATATTATGAACTATATTGTTCTCTAGCATAGTTCTATATTAATTGATAGGAAAGTCGCGGTAATTTATGTAAAATTGGACTTCGGCCATTATGGACTAAATTATCCAAGTCTCACTCGTTAGCCCCCGATGGCACAGCGGTAAATCTACGGCCTTATAAGGCTAAAATCCAGGGTTCGACAAGACATAGCAGATAGCCCAAAGTGAGTTTGATCTAAAACAACCCACCCACCAACTCACTTCCTAACTGATTTATTAACTGCTTTCTTTTTGCTTCTATATCTGGTATAAATATAAATTGCTAAATCTGTTTCTTGTTATGGCGCGATTTATTATGCCTATCTCCCCATGTATATTACAAAATCACGTGAAAAGAAGCCTACTGAAGATTTAATTTCATGTCACTTTGAGAAAAGAATACAATACAATAAAACTGTTTGGAATTTGTACAAGATACAATTTGCTACATACAATTTGTAGTAAAATAAAATAAATTTTCGGATAAGTGCATGAGAAGCAGAAAACAAAACGTTTTCGCGTGTTTTTAAAACAACCAAGAATTTTATTGACTCAAAAAATCGCGAAAATCGTCTCCATTCAAATACGTATACAAATGAAAACAACAAAAAAGCTAAAACAAAACCACAGACACTCGACAAATTAAAAAGATCCGTGGGGTAGTGGTTATGGTGTGAGATAAAAAATGTGAGGCGACTTTAATTTAACTGTGCTTTTGTTTGGGATTGTTTTTGTTCGTATAAGCATCATCTACCTCGGGTTTGAATTTGATGTTTTTAACGTAGTCGTTTCTTTTGAGTTTGTTTTGCTTGGCTGTTTAATTATTAATTTTATATATTATTTAAAACGTTCGAATCGTAATCTACTGGTTGCGGGATTCGAATCCTTCTCATCGAACATGCTTGCCCTTCCAGCCGTGAGGACGTTATAATGAGACGGTAAATCCCAGTATTCGTTGGTAGAAGAGTAGCCTAAGAGTTGGCGGTGGGTGATGTTGACTAGCCGCCTTCCCTCTAGTCTACCACTTCAAAATTAAGGGTGGCTACCATAGATAATCCATCCGGATCAAGGAAGTAAATATATGGAATCTGATGAAATACGTTTCTGTAAACGGAAAAAAGTTTTTATATCGTAACTTACCCCTACTTTGAGATTCTTCCCAGACTTCGAGCTCTTCAGTCACAAGTAACACGTACACAGAGGTTCTATGTTTCCTCTCAGAATTCTGTTCAAATAAAATAGAATTATAACCAAATGGCCTTAGTAGTTTTTCTTTTCCAAAACAAACACAAAACAACAGAATACAGAATTTAATGTTTCTCTGGTGTGGCAAAAATATTATTAGGTAAACGTTTTTGAAAAACAGAAAACTATCGTACATTTTTGAAAGAAAAAAAAAGACATTAAAATAAACGACATGAAAACGATAATAAAATGGATAATCAGTGATGTCGAGAAAACCCACTTGTAGAGAACCTGACGAACACCGAAGAAGGTCGAAACGTTGTTCGCTCCTCTACGTAAAATATTTTCTCAACCCAAACGAGCCGTTTTTACATAAATAACAAAATGAAGTTTTAAAGCCAATAATAATTCTGTGTATAATTGTGTCACTTCCGATTTTAAGATATTTTTCTAAGATGAGAGTTAATAAAAAAAACACTAACTTTTATTTCATTATTTCTTTAATGATGGTTTCATTGAGAATACTGATTAAAAGGGTTTATATGTTAATTATGTAATTATATATTATAATAATATGATGATAGTTTTGCCTTACTTTCTTAGTGTGCGCATTAATAACTAACTCTAACCTTCTAAACTCTTCGTACCTCTTAAAACATTATTGGGACACTCAACTGATGAATTAATAAATTCTAATTTCCGTTTTTTTGACCTTATGCAATACCCCTAGTTAAAATGGTATATCATATTGTCTATATTCATCATCGAGGTAATTTTGATCATAAGTTATCGATAAGAAGATAATAAACTATAAAGAAAATATTCTCATTAAGTACTATCTCTAATAGCGACTGGGGGTTTTAAAGCGATGTGATCCATCAAGAGTCTACTTATCACGTAGTCTTGTTTTTAATTTTATATTTAGTAAAATAGAATAAACAAAGTAAAAGCTATTTAACAAATCATGATCTATATACATATGTGAACTGTGCACACGCAACGTTTCGGTCCATAAACACAAAGATAATTTGCATTATCGCTATTAATAACATTATACATAATTTATGAGAATCTGTAAACCAAGTTTGAAGGCCATTTCTTTTGAAACTCAAAACAACAACGTGCCAGGGGTGCTATATACGAACTAATAAATAGGTCTGTATATTGTATGCAATAACTAAACCAAGGTACTTGTACTACACTAAACTAAGCAAGTTTTTGCACTGTCTCGTGGTTTGGGCATGGTTAGCATGTGGTGTCACGAGGCGTCTGACTGCATATAACCATTTCAACATTGTTATTCTCGCTGTACTAAACCTAAAACAAAGAATCTGAATTGTAATCGTGGGTGTAAACATTCAGCATCTTTGCTAGGGAAATTTCTGTTCGTTTAATATGTGTGTGAACATTTCTGTGCTTTTTTATTTTATTTTTTACTACATAAATAATATACTTTTAAGGGGCCCGGCATGGCCGGGTAATCAAGGCACTAGACTCGTAATCCAAGAGTTGCAGGTTCGAATTTCCGTCAATCAAACATTCACGTTCTTTCAACAGTGGAGACCTTATAATGTTACGATCAATCCCACTATTTGTTGATAAAAGAGTAACCCAAGAGTTAGCGGTGGGTGATGATGACTAATTGTCTTCTCTCTAGTCTCACACTGCTAAATTATGGACGTCTAGCGCAAACAGTCCTCTTGTAACTTTGCGCGAAATTAAAATAAAAACACAATTTCAAAGATAAACAAAGAAATATGATATACTGATATATGAAATTTAATAGGACGCGAACAGTTATCAAATATAAAGTTCTGGCGAAGGATTCGGTTCGTTTCTATCTGTGTTCTGTCCATTGCGGGGACTCGAACCCCATGCTTTATCATTGTTTTTCTCTAAATTTAATGCTAACTAACCGATCAGTCCAAAAAAGTAAACTTTTTGATATTTACATATTCTCGCTTTATCCCAAGATCTTCAGAAAATCCTTTATATGACCCAAGAAGACACCA
Source organism: Tachypleus tridentatus (assembly GCF_004210375.1). Lineage (NCBI taxonomy): Eukaryota > Metazoa > Arthropoda > Merostomata > Xiphosura > Limulidae > Tachypleus > Tachypleus tridentatus. The sequence continues at coordinate 56,962,287 of NC_134834.1, read as the reverse complement.
AAATTACTTTCACAAACAACTTTATAATAACACCCTACTAGCATGATCGTTGAACACCAATAACAAAGCCTACTCAGAGTAAAGGGCACCAAATTGAATTTGGTGTCGAAGGTCCCGATTTGTTTTTCTTTATAACATATTTAAACTTAGCAAACGTTAGCTTTAGAAAAGTTTTGTATATAAATTAGCTGAAGTTATACTTTTATATTTTTCTTGCGTACACTGAAACACAAAACTAAATTTTGACGTCGTGAATGTGAATTTAAGTTTTTTTGGAAAAAAATATCAATTTTGGTTTTGGAAACTTCTAGAAAATAATTCAGCAAAGCTGCAAAATCGAAGAAATTGTAAAAGAGAAACGTTACTTTTTTTCCCTTCATCGATCCTTAGGAAATCAATGTTGCAAAATTCATTAAGCAATCTGTACTCCGTCGAATGCAGGGATTCAAACCCCGTATTGTAATATTTTAAGTTTGTAAATTTACGACTGATCCACCGGTAGACAACATAAATCACAACTCTTCCTTAATTATTAATCTTTCAGTAAATTCCTTTTAGTACTGACAAACGTACTGTTACGTTTTAATACAGAAGTCAAACTAAGATATACTATGTACATAAAACACTCAACTGTAGAAGCATTATTGGGTAATGTACTTGATCCTCTCAGAAGTTTACCAACAGGAGAATTCTGACAAATGAAGGGGTAAGAGGGATGAAGCTGGTTCTTTCAAATCAAATTGTTTAATTTAAACAGTTGAAAGAAAACGGAAGACTGGCTTTGTGCAAATTCCTTAGATTCTTGTTAGATCACTTGAATGAATTTTAAAAGAGTATTAACCTTTGGATACATTTTTCCTTTTTTGGCAGAATGGAAAATGGACATAGCTCGTGTCAAAGCATGACATATTCAGTAAAACTTTATCGTTGTGAAACAGACAGTAGGAATATTGACATTAGAAACCTGATCTCAAAGTTTAAAGCTTTTGATGGTTTCAGTTGAAATTGGAATAATGAAAGAAATCTAGCTTCTGCACGTTGATTTTGTATTGAAACCCCATATTTCTAATATTTCTTAACTGTGAGAAAATGATTCCATTAAAGGGGGTTATGTGATGGCTGAAGACACCTTAAATATTCAACTGGTAAATATAAAAAATACTGCTATATCCAGTTCATGTTTTGTTGTTGTATATAGACAATAAACAATGCATAGCAAAAAAAGCATGGTTAACTGAACTAGGTACGATAAACCAACAAGATTTCCGATATTAATGACGTCATCAAGATAGTCTGGACGTTTAGTAAGCTACCAAAAGAAAATTTTTTTCAAAGTGTCATCAAGATTGGATGTTATTTTTATACTTTTCCATTTTCGTTTGTAGTATCCAATCCTCATCCACCCAATGTATACCAAATCTTGTAAACAACATGGGTAAAGAGGTTAAACAGATAATTTTCATGTACGACAATTTCCATAAAATGATTTAAATTTTCTTCAGATTTTTTGATACGTGACAGAGATAAAACTCTGGGTTCCAAACGTACAAAAAACGCCATGTAAAACTTGTTACAAACATAACCACTCAATGGTCATGCTATAATGAACACATGACTGGAAGAAGAGTTAGTAAAATTCATAACCGTACTTTATACATGGATTATCAGCAAGTGACTAACACGAAAGCTGTTTGTTCTGTTGTTTTTTTAATTTCGCGCAAAGTTACACGAGGACTATCTGCACTAGTCGTCCCTAATTTAGCAGTATAAGACTAAAGGGAAGGCAGCTAGTCAAAACCACCCACCGCCAACTGTTGTGTTACTCTTTTACCAACGAATAGTGGGATTCAACGTCACATTATAACGCCCCACGGCTGAAAGGGCGAGCATGTTTGGTGTAATGGGGATTCGAACCCGCGACCCTCAGATTACGAGTCGAGTGCCTTAACCATGTGGCCATGCCGAGCCCAACATGAAAGCTAACTTGATTTATAACCATACCCTAGATATGGATAATGAACAAATGACTGGTAAAAAGAGTTAGTACGATTTATAATATAAAATACGCGATATATGATCCATTAATATACTTCTTACTGAGCCAGTTGTTTGGAATATTTAGGTAATTTGTTTCTTCCCCAACTAGCTTGGTATTTTGATTTATTCGCTGAAATTTTGTGGAAATTTTGTTATATGTTGGTGAAGTTAAAAATAAACAATTTTTCTTTCATTATTCACATCTTTTTGGAAAGGACTTCGAGCTAACAAGCCCACTATTTACAACTTAATACAGAAGCCAAGCTAAGGTACGCTGTATACAAAATCCTCAATTGTAAAAGTATTACTGGATGAAATATTTGTTTCGTTCTGAGGTTTAACAACAAAATATATCACTGATTTTATCAATCACAACGTTCCAATTTTAATTCCGAAAATACATTCCTAAATATGACCGTATACAGTAATTTGAAATTGAATTACTACTATATTAAAAATCGTTATATTAGTTATTTTAATAGTCAATATGACATAATTATTTTTCAACATTTAAAAATACTGAGTCATTGATATATACAACAGCTGTGGCTAATTTTATCTATCTGTTCTACAGAACAAATTGTAAACAGGGTAACATTTCGGTCCTTCATAGCTTATGTTATAATATGCTAATTTTGTTAAAACAGGCCATTAAAGTCACGTTGCGAAAGGTTACATACCTCAAACAACAACCGCAATTAACAAGAAGGGAGAAAGTGGGTTTCTTTGCCAGCTCAAGATGCATTGTGGTCTTTTCAGACTTTTATATGGTAATAAATAAGACTGAAAAATCGTAAGCATGTGAACCAAAAGGAACAATATTAACTTTACGTCAAGCCCTTTGTGTTATTCTTCAAATAACTTTCAACAAGAATTCCTTCGCAGTTGAATTGTGTTCGGGCTAAAAATAAACCTCAAAAACTCTTTATTAGTTGTATTCGATTTCTTAAAGAAAGTATTTATAATTTCTCTTCTGTCTTTGGTCAAGAGATGTAAATATCATAAAACAGGGTACCCGAAAATTTTTGGAACCATTGGTGATTTAGTTTTCTTTAATTTCACACACATTACTGATTATGGTGCTACCAGCGCACGAGAGGGTGGATTTAACCCTGCTATTAGTTCAAACTTGTTTCGAATTACAAGAACAGCATGTGGTACACACACTGTAAATTTCGTTTAAGTGCTTACGGTTCCAGACTTTTCGGACAACCTGTAGTTTAATCACTTCAATAACACGTCATTATCCAAGATTGGCTGTCCAGAATTAAACATCATGATAATTGGGGCAATAGAAATGTAGTAATAAACATAGTCAACGATTTGGAACAGTATAAATAAGCAAATAAAATGGAATTAACTCTAAAACTGTCAGAAAACGAGTATTGAAGAGTACTGATAAATCAGCAAAACTTATCGAAATGAATAATACTGAAAATATAAGGGTCTTGTAACTATCATTAATTTTATCGAGATGATCTAATACATATTCTCGAGGTACATTGTTTTAAAACGATTATAACGATACAGAACTGTTTATTAATCAATTCGTTTTGTTAAATATATGTTTCAGAAAATTCTCTGTATTAAAATTAAATTCATGTAAAATGAAAGAGAAATATTAATTTTTTATTGATTTCGTCAAATCATTTCAAATTTAATCGAGTACTTTCTAGGTATTGCTTTCGTTTACTGAAAAACGTCTTATTAATGAGGAAAAATGTTTTCGTTTGCAGAATTTTCTCTCTTTACAAATTAATGAAGAAAAAGTGGTAGATATTTATTAACCTTCTTCCTTCACTACAGAGAAATATTATTGGAAAATATGTTAAACGTTTGTTTTCGTTAAATTCGTAACAAAGTTTTGCATGCAAATCAACTTGTAACTTTTGTACAAAATGGAAGAGTTAATGTGTTGTTCATTTAACATCTTGCTTGTAAAAAGAGAAAAATATAATACCATGTTTTAAGACAGGGACTTCTTTGATGTTCGCAAAGAAATGTAATCCTTAGATCTGAATAAACACGGCAGACTCCATCTTGGTTTTAAAATGATTCCTATTTGTAGACATATATGCTACAAAGTTATTTTTAAACATACAAAATGTACCAATATATGGTTTGTTTGTTTTCAATTTCGCGCAAAGCAACACGACGAATATCTGCGCTACAGTAAAAAAACTAGAGAGAAGGCAGCTAGTCATCACCTTCCACCGTCAACTCTTGGAAACAGCGGTATGTCTGTGGACTTACAACGCTAGAAACTAGGTTTCGATACCCGTGGCAGGGAGAGTACAGACAGCCCATTATGTAGCTTTGTGCTTAACTACAAATAAACTAAACTATAAAACAAGCTTTGCTATGAAACTTAAAGTTTTCTGTTTCTGAGGTTCAGTTTCGATAATATAACGTAAATATTCTTTGTCTTCATACAGCAATATGCATGCACAACATAGGCATATTTTAAAACCAGGATGTTGCACGCAGTATTTATTCAGATATAAACATCATATTTTTTCATTACAAACATCAAATATAGTTTATAAATTTGTCTGTCTTTATTGCAAGCAAAGTCACATCGGTTCTACTATAATTAAGAACACGAAAATGCAAGAATTATAACTCAAGTATATTGCTGCATATCTTACATGGGTGAAACATTCCTTATAGCTAAAAGAAGTATGTACGAATCAAAGCATCATGACCACATGGAGGGAAGAGAATTGCGGTGCAACCAGAGTAAAAAAAAAGATCCAAGCAAAATAAAATTGTATATATAATAATTGCTTGTTTCAAATATTTTCATTTCACGAAGTTAGCCCCCCAGTGGCACAGCGATATGTCTGCGGATAGCACCGCTAAAAACCGGGTTTCGACATCCGTGGTGGGCAGAGCACAAATAGCTCATTGTGTAGCTTTGTGCTTAATTCTGAACAAAACAAACAGAATTCACAGAGTTACTCAAATATCAATGTGGAACTTTTCATTTGGAAATAACAGAATAAAGAAAAACCTTGTCAAAATATAAAAACAAACTGCTTGCCATGAATAGAGTGTATCAGAACGAATGTTACTTTAAAGACAGGCAGATCGTATAAAATACATGTATTCAAATTTGAATCATACGATACCATCTAAAAAACAGATTTTAGGCTAGAAAAGAGATAAAAATGATTATACAAACACGCATTGGAAGAAATACCAAATTTAAACAAAAAGTAAAGTAATAAAAACTGCATGAGAAGATAAAAACTATTGAGTAACGTGAACAAAGTTTAAAGTTACAAAGAAACCATTTTGAAATAAACTTCAAATTAGAATGAATCTATTGACTACACAGGATTCGTATCAGAACAAACTTCAAATTAGAATGAATCTATTGACTACACAGGATTCGTATCAGAACAAACTTCAGACTCCAAGAAGTTCCTATTAAAACAAACAACAGACTCTAAAGAAAATGTCTCAAAACCAATAAAACAAATGTTGGATATGGAGGACTATTCAGTTTAAGAGATATTATTTAGTTTATTTAGAGATTTAATTATTATTCGGGTTTCATAATAAGAATGTTAGAAGTCAATTATTTTAAAAGCAATAATTATGTCAAGTTTCGTTATACAAGTTATACTTTGTTTATGCAGTTTAACCGTTGTGTTAGACTTCTGTAATACTGTTGACGTAATATTACTAGAAGCTTCGAAGTTTTTCTCGTTATGTATAGTATTGTTGTTACTAACGAGCTAAATATTTCTATTTTTCTGTCGTGTATTATAAATATGTGCAGATATAGAGAGGAAACAAGATAGTGAAAATAAAAGTGATAAAGTTCCACACATTGTTTTAAAAGTAATGGATTGTATGTTGCCCGTACATTGATAAAATTTATAGCGAACAAGTCACAGACGCCTACTGTGAGAGTCCGGTCCCTATAAAACTAAAAGATCACAATAAACCCGTTAAGAAACTAACTTCACTCAAGAAGAAAATATCAGAATAAATTCTATAATACAAGAAAATATTTTCAAAATAAACATCAGATTATAAGGAAAGCTCATCAAAACAAACATCAAACAAAATAAAAACCTGTTCCGGTACAAATTTCACTTAAGAGAGAAACAACATCAGGAAAACATCGTAATGCAATGAAATCATACGAAAACAAACCTCAAACTATAAAAAAGTTAATCAGAAAAATTTTACACTGAGAGAAATACCAGTAATAACAAACGTCAATAACAACAGACTATCTGTGCTCTTCCCACAAAGGTGTTTAGCGATGTAAGTCCGCAGACATACCACTGTGCCATTGAGGGAGGTCAAACTTTAAAACTCCAAGGAAATTATACGAGAATAACTTACGGAATAAAATGAATATAAGAACACGAGCAAAGCACAACAAAGCAACATAATTTCCGTTGAGGAGGAATTACATTATTATTATCTATTAATCAAAGCAAACTATTTAGAAATATTACAACGAAAAAGTAACCAAATGGTTATTTCAATATACCTGTTAAGTTGGGAGTATGCGATGTCATAAAACAAACACTTGTTTATTGTGATTAGAATGCACTGATTCACCAAATGGGTACCCTCATAGTCAATGATAATTTTAGTTGTTATCACAATATGATAAAAACAATATATTAAAATAATTAAAATGCACAGATTCATCATTTGGGTACATTTGCTGTTGGCAGTATTTTCGGTAATAATCTCAATGTAAATTTAATAAAATTATGTTTGATAACGTACTTTATAGAACACAAATATCTTGAATTGCATAGTTATTTGATACGCGCCTTACATGTATAACTCTGTCTAGGCTAGAAACTTTTTGTTCCAATTAAATATGTTTAAACCGTAAAAGGCAACATATATGAATGTCAAATATACAATACCTAAGAATAATAAGTTGGTTTGTGACTTAAATCTCTTAATTACATGGAAAAAGGTGTAAAGTTTACCAGTGGGTGGTTGTGTTTTCGTATTAAAAATATACTTCCAAGAAACCTTCGAATTACGAATGCTTGATAAGACAAGTTTTAACTGCTATAAATAGCGATATCCATGTAATGGTTGGTCGAGGCAAGAATACAGAGTAACTGAGAATTCGTGAAAGCCTAACATTTGCTAATCTGAAGTTCACACCAGTCTTGCGAAATGTGAACTGATTCGTTTTGTGTCACAGCAACGCATACTTGTATTTTAATATTTATTTACAGATACATTTGAGTGATATTAAATCAGGCACTTAAACACCTCTTATACATCACCTCAAAGGTTCCAAGAAACCGTCCTAAGGTTCCTCGCACACCAGCCTCCTCCATGACTTCTCTTATAGCTGCAATACTTGGTTCTTCGTCAGGTTCAAGTCCACCGCCTGGGACTATCCACTGCCCGGGAACCCGACCACTGGTCACTAGCAATACCTAAAACAATATAAATTTAATGTTGTTGCTGTTTCCTTAATTGCAAAAAAAAAGAATAAAATTAAATTGTGTTTGAAATGATATATAAAACAAGGATCGACGATATACGAGACTAATTATAAACATTGCAATTTATCAACGAAACTCGCAGCATTAAACAATCAGCTTTTACAAGTAATAAGCGATGCTACGCATTACACCCGCTTCTTAAACATCTTGGATTAACATCTTGCACTACTATTTTACCAACTAATAAGTTGACCCTAACATTATAACGCTCCCACGGCTGAAAGGGCGAGCATGTATGTTGTGACGGGGATTCGAACCCGTGATTCTCAGATTACGAGTCGAGCGCCATAACTACCTGACCATTTCGGGTCTCTGTAGAAGATGAAAAACATACAGCGATGAAAGGAAACCGACTTCTTTAGCTTGGATGCATTTATTCTTATTTTGTCTATATTTATAAAATAACGTGTTTTATTATGTAAATATTTATGAAACAGGTATAAACAACAGGAATACTTTTGACAGATGGAGAGAAAGAGTCAATGAAGTAATAAAAAAATTCCCAGATGTGCATTGCATTTTTCAAAATCCTTCAAAACTACGTTCTATCTTACCAACTTTACTGTAAGAGCCATCTTAAAGGGATTTGTATACCACGCAATTTTATATCCACTGAAAATGGTTATTGTCTCGTTCAGCTTCCTACTTTGTCCTTTTGCAATGCATATATTGTTTCAATGAAAGAAAAAATATACATTCAAACCATTTGAGTCCCGGAGCGAGCTTGCATAAATATTCAAGTGTCCAAAGTGCCCAAAACTGTTAAACGTAAACGACGGAAAACGAATTCAAACTAAATACAATTAAACAACTAAACTGTATACAACTGGAACAGTTTGTTATCAGCCCACTATACCGTAAACTATACACTACCTTTTTGTGAGTCTACATGAATAATAAACTTTACAGCGGATTAGCTAAACTATTCATCACCTTTATACACATGAAAAGCAGGACATACATAACTTTTCCATTTGGGATATATAACACAAAAGGCATACTTCAATACTAGTTCTATCGTACATTCTCAGCCTCTGAAAACAATGTCGCTTTTAATAGCTCATTACTGGATTATGTGAATTTTATTTTATAAACTAGTGTTTTAATGATTATTTGCCTGGCCCAGAACCAAAATTTCTTGCTAGTAAATGAAAATTTCTTTGTTTCTTTATCTAGAAACTAGAAGCATGTAATGCAGAAGCAGTGATAATGTTTTAATTACACATAGCCATAATCTCGCGGAAAAAATGGCACAGCACAAACACGTCTCCTTATCTTAATAAAAGTTAATTAATGCAATAGAAAAGTTACGAGAAAAGCTGACTTAAAGAGCACATTAAACGGTACTATGTGAAGGAGAGTATAATATACGACATAAGTATGCAGTTTTCTTAGATGAAAACTTGATGTGATACCTTGTAATATATACATTTTACAAATTAATTCTGATTATTTCATTTATTAGTCCACCCGTACACTTCATTCATCAGGAGACCATTGTGCTTTTATTAACAGAACTTGTAAACACTAATTTAAAGTTCTTACCTCCCAAAGGCAGGGCGGTACGTCTGCGGACTTACAACGCTAAAAACCAGGTTTCGATACCCGTGGTGGGTAGAGCACTGGTAGCCATATGTGTTTAACTACAAATAAATCTTAAGTCCCCCGTGTTATTAGTAAGTAAAATAATAGCTGTGATAGTGGCGTAACCTTCTAACCATATATGTCTTTATATTAACAAAGAGTAGTCACATTTTATAACAGTGCCCGTTTGCCCCCGTGGGTCAGTGGTAAGTTTAAGGACTTACAACGCTAAAATACGGGGTTCCATTCCCCTTGGTGAACAGAGCACCGATAACCAATTTGCACAAAACAATATTTGTGTATTTGTGGTGCAATCTGCAAACATGTTTACTCATGGAGTCCTACGTTAAGAGCGAACTTTAAAAAAAATGTATTTTACAAAATAAAATGAATGTTCTGTAACACAAGTTTCTTACGCATCTCTTGTACGTTTTTTTAAATATTATTTGTACATGATGCGTTTGTTTGTTTTTTAATTTTTGCGCAAAGCTACACGAGGGTTATTTGTGCTAGCCGTCCCTAATTTAGCAGTGTATGACCAGACGAAAGGCAGCTAGTCATCACCACGCACCTCCAACTCTTGGGCTATTCTTTTACCAATGATTTACTGTCAAATTATAACACCCCCACGGCTGAAGGGACGAGTATGTTTAGAGTAAGGGGAATTCGAGCCCGTAATCTGAGGATCGCAAATCGAGTCCCCTAACCACCTGGAGCGGTTAAGTTTCTGAAAAGCTAGGAAGGGTTGTCATATAGCTTTGGTATGTATCACCAGCACAGAAGCAACTTAATTCTAACTGGACACACCTTTAATATCATTCGCCAATAGTTTAACCCACGGTGCACATAAGCATATTAAACACATTGATAAGCTAAGGCCATATTTCTCATAAATCTCTTGTGCACTGGCTAGACGAATAATCAGAAATTGAAACTGATGATTTAGAAATACGAAGAGTAATTTTTTTTATCATTTCATCTCAGCTGATACAGACAGAGATTATGGAAGAACTTACCTAGTTCTCCAAGAGGAATCATCTGTAGAGGAGACAAATGGCAGCTCTGATGGTTGGCCAAGTACATAATAAAAATACTTCCTATTAAGTAAGGCTAGTATTAACTACTAGACCAGCAGTTAAGACAATTATTGGATTTTAAAATCAATGACTGAAAGGATGTACTATTTCTTGCTTTACCAGCTCTCGAATGATATTTCACGATTAAAAGGTATGCACTAGATTGTAATAATCAAGGAACAACTACTCAAAGTTAGAACAGTTTGTTAACTGCAAGATTAATGAAGCCAAACGGGCGTGATGACCCTTCACTTTCTAAACCATAAAACAATTTTTATTGGCGATGTGGTTACATACAGTCGAGTGATTACTACGCATATAACTAAGAAACCTGATGTTATTAGAACATTAACATTTGGAAATACTGAGTAATCACAAAGACTTCTGGAGCACTTGAAGGCTGAAAGAAGATTTGAATCCTTGAAATTTAACATAAAGGCACCATGAGAACTGAAACCTTGCATACCAGCTGTGATTAGCAGCTAATGGGTTTTACTGAACCCACCCATGAACTATAGCAGCATAGAGTTCTGATCTGTTTCTGCTAACATGTAATTGACTCTCATCAGTGTAATAGGCAATATGGGTAATATCATTTATGTAATCTGGTTTTCCAACATATTTTAAAGCTTTCATGGATCAAAAAGTACTGAATTTTTAAAGACTCTTCCAATATTCTACACTAGCATATCCTATAACTTACTATATATTTAGCACATTAGCTACAAACAATTTAAGAACAATGAAGTGGACTAAACGGACTTCCATAACTCCAATTATTAGTCCAATAACCACTCTTCTTTGAAGATCAGTGCACTCATTTCCTTATAGTACATGGACTTCCATTGGTTGCTCACTTTCTTAAATGGGGGATATGGCACACTAACAGTTTTGGTAATGTATTGTACACAGCGCTGGTTTTACTGCAGAATAGCGCAAGCTATCCCATATCTGAGTTGTTAAAACTACTTTCAACTAAAATAGCTAAACAGTCAATCTGAATTTTATAAACCTGGATACATGTATACAACATTATAGAGTTTTTATAGTTTCTTAGTGCAAAGCTACACAATATATTATCTGCATTCTATTTATCGAGGGGAATCGAACTGTAAACGTACAGCTGATCTACCATAGAACAAGTGACAGAGAAAAAGTGATGAGTTGAACAGACCTAGTGATCGCAGATGATAGTGAACACAAAAAGAATATTCTGGCAGATATATTATGAAATTACTTAAGACAGGTGGTCATACGACTAGTTAGTTGTTCATGCTTCTAAACGACAGACAGAAATAAAAAGCCAATACACAGTAAAAAATGGACCAAATGATTAACTCGCTGCCAATTTGACGAAAAGAAGGTTGATTGAAATTACAAGGGTCCCTCATGTGCTAAAAATATTTATTTTTGATTGAAGAAAATAGATACTAAACACAGGTATATACCATTATTCGTCATGTATTTATATTCCATGAATGGGTCCACAAGAGGAAAACACGTTCATGTAGATTAACACATTTTAAATTTTGTAGCATGAACGTTATTACCGTTTAGAATGCAACCTTTGTCTTAATGCTGATACCTATTTCGAACGCACCAAATATTTTTAGTGTATATCCATGGGATATATAATTAAGTAAATAAATAACTATATGAATTATCAGCTACTTACCAAGGTTACGTTAGTATTCTAGTAGCCTAAGTTTATAAAGTAAACCAATCCTTCAATGTGTAATCTATATATATGGGCGTCTGCCCTGGAAAATTAGAAATATAACTCTTTCTTTATTCATTCTACATATGTATATAGTTTTTTATTCAATTCACTATTTCACACTACTCCCCCAAAAAAATTCTTTCCCTTCTCTGGAAACATGTCTGTGGACGCCCAAAAATATGTGATCATAAAATGAAATCGTCGATTTTAAACCTGTGACTATATATGTTTGTTTGTTTGTTTGTTTTGAAATTTCGCACAAAGCTACTCAAGGGCTATCTGTGCAAGCCGTCCCTAATCTAGTAGTGTAAGACTAAGGGGAAGGCAGCTAGTCATCACCACCCACCGCCAACTCTTGGGCTACTCTTTTACCAACGAATAGTGGGATTGACCGTCACTATATAACGCCCCCACGGCTGATAGGGCGAGCATGTTTGGCGCGACGGGGATGCGAACCCGCGACCCTCAGATTACGAGTCGCACGCCTTAACACGCTTGGCCATGCCGGGCCATCTATATTATGTACGCACACACACACACACACATATATATATATCCAAACCAAGTGGATTAAAATGAAACCTTTATTTTTATTTTGTTGCTTCAGGCTTTGACGCCAACTACAAACTATATAAATAAGTCGTTATCACGAAGTTAACTTGTCATGTAAACTCTTCTTGTGGAATATTTTTAGATAGTCTCCTGTAATTGTTATTGATCGATGGCTCAAACAAACATCGAAGTTAGCCGAACAACAGTAAACTCTTGGTCTGCGTGAGAGCGATAGTATTCATTTCCTGGATCGACATGTTGGAAGGGAAATATCTTACGGTTTGAATACCACTTTTAATACCACTTGTATTATTCAGGAACAGGGAAGGATTTAGAAATAAGAATAGGATTAAATATATATTTATACGAATACCACAAAACAAAAAGAACAATATCTACATCTCGTCTAAATACAATTAAATTAATAAAAAAACACAATGACAAAATCGTCGTTAATTAACTAACATTAATACTTCTAAACACTTAGCTATAGGTTTAAGTTTGCTTAGTGTCTTCATCTGAGTCGCTCATTGTATCAAAACATCAGCCTTGTAACCAATAAGGCAAAGATAAAATGTGAACTGAACAAGTATACAAAAATGTTAATTTATGTTAACAATTGGCCCGGCATGGCCAAGCGTGTTAAGGCGTTCGACTCCTAATCCGAGGGTCGCAGGTTCGAATCCCGGTCGCACCAAACATGCTCGGCCTTTCAGCCGTGGGAGCGTTATAATGTTACCATCAATCCCACTATTCGTTGGTTAAAGAGTAGCCCAAGAGTTGGCGGTGGGTGGTGATGACTAGCTGCCTTCCCTCTAGTCTTACACTGCTAAATTAGGGATGGCTAGCGCAGTTAGCCCTCGAGTAGCTTTGCGCGAAATTAAAAACAAACAAACAAATGTTAACATTTAACCGCAACGATAAAAAAAGAAATAACACTTTAATCGTAACAATTCCTCAGTTACAATACCTGAAAAAATAATTGATTACTCCTAAGTGTTATTTTATTGCAAGTTACATTTTTTTACAGTATGGAAGAATATGTTTTGGAACAGATACTTGATAATAATAATCACACCAGTGATCGAAACGTTGTACTTATCTTTAAAATACTCTTTTTTACTATAACTTGTAATAAAATAATGTGGTAGACAATTCACCATGTTCATATGTATGAAGGAAATGATTTTAGCTTGTCACAGTACTTAGTAATATATTAATTTATTTTCAACTCTCAATTAACAGCAAACCAGGGTATAAACACTGAGCTATTACTACCTTGGTAATATTCCATTCTATAGAATATTAACACACAGATAAAAATGTCGTGATAAAGCAGAAGATTCGAGGAATCTGGTCAGTAGGTGTTGATGAATCGACTCGTGTAAACAGAATAAATGTACAGACTGAGTTATTGTGAATTAGCACGAAATTCATTAACTTACTGAACCCTTACATGAAACGTACAAAAAATCACTAAAGGAGTGGACACATGCAGTACTAACTTCTAGGAAGAACGTACCAGATCTTGTTAACAGGCAACAAAAGATTCTGTTTTGAACGGTAAATTCAAAGTTATTATTGAGGTTACTATTTAACATGGAAGTGGAAAGACTAATGTAGCCGAGTACGTCAGTCAAATACCTATTTGAAATGCATTCCAGGCAGTCATGTAATTAATTATAGTGTTTCTGCCTTTAGTTAGACATATCTAACAGATTCGAAGTGATCTAACAAACTGGCCATTGGCTGCGAGAAATGCGACAAAAGATGATTAAATGAGAAATAGCAGAATTTAGCTTAAATATCTCGATATTAGCCGTCGTTTAACAATATTGGTTCTTATCTGATAATTATAGGGAGGCTTTTCTTTATAATATAAATATATCACGCTAATTTCTTACACATAATCTTAGCACTGTGCTTTCTTTAAAATCTCAAGAAAAGTTTGCAAAATTCGACCAATCCTGAGTGTGGCGTAATATCAAAAAATGTAACCAACTACAATCAGATAAATATTTGCAAAAGCTCTAACTTCGTATAACCCCACTGGACCAGCTCTACGGTTATCAAAACCCAAAAGACAATGAGCAGACAGTCCAGAATGGCAACAACTACAGAAGTTACAAACCTCAGGGTCATACTTGAAAAAAAAAGTCATTAATGGGTTTCTTGGCTCAAACCAGTACTTATTGTAAAATTGCACAATTCAAAAACAGTTTATCCAATAATTGCAGGATATGTACATATCACACTTATTTCTCGCACATACAATCTCAACAGGAGTGCCTATCCTGTGGAAAAGTGAGAAGGCAATACATATTCATGAATTCGATCATTTTGTCAATCTAAAGTACATGTTATCACAGCGTACTTATACTAACTGGAAGGAGTCGGAAATACGTGCCCCTTCCGCCCTATGAGTACCAATAAAAACCAACAAAAGTAAAATATACTTTGATTGGCAATGTCTTCTTGACATTAAGCTTATATATTTTGAGAGTTGTTTTCCCGTTAAAAACTAATAAAGTTAATTTCGGTAAGATAACAGTCATAAGATCTAATCAATAGATTTGGCTAATTCTGTCTCGTTTCGAGGTCAAATATCCTGTGTATAAACAGTGGTGTAAAGTCGTGGATTGTCTATCCAAAGGTCATTCCGTTTTCTAATTATGGTCAATAAAGGAATGTAGGAAAAATAGTTTATCATTTGTTCAGCCAAACCCTTTTTTTTAAATATACAAATGTCTTTTCTCAATAACTCACTTTTCAAATCTCAACTAGGATAGCCAACTTGAAACAAAAGATATATATGAACTGTGTACGGTTCTATCCTCAATATTTATAGATTTGAAGATCTTTTGTACATATTTTGGAACTCGACATGCTAGCAAATGATAGTTTAATACAGCTGGGTGGAATGTCTGTTGAAGTTTTACTGCTGTTTCTTTAGTGGAAAAAATACCCGACCAAAATGTACTTACCTAAGAATGTGAAAGATACATCAAATTACGAAAGTCACCATACACATAAATTGAATGTGCGATTGAAATGCTGAATAAGTAGTTTTAGATTTGAAGAAGTGCGTTTTCCCATTAGTTTAAGAATTTATTAAACCCCAGGTTTATATTGTTTTAATATTCTGTAATATGCTGTAGAATTAGAGATACATGAATAATTAAAGGAGCACCTTATTTTCCAAGAGGCACTGGGATTTTTTAAAATGTTCGATAACCCTGTAGTTGAGCTCTGAATCTCGGAGTTACCAAGCCGCGCATTACCACAAAATATTCCCAGCACTTTATAAGCTGTGGGTGTATTACATGAGTGACAGACAGTCCCTTAGCGTGGATAAATGCTTTCCCGATGACCAATAGTTCACAATTAGTGACAAGGACACATATTCTTAGCACCTGTGACAAAAATAATTTTTTTTAGTGACGTGACTTCCAAGACACAAAATAATAATGGTTGG
Source organism: Tachypleus tridentatus (assembly GCF_004210375.1). Taxonomy (NCBI): domain Eukaryota; kingdom Metazoa; phylum Arthropoda; class Merostomata; order Xiphosura; family Limulidae; genus Tachypleus; species Tachypleus tridentatus. Next base: position 56,946,339 of record NC_134834.1, on the reverse strand, counting down.
CCAATAAAGTAGCGAGTTGTTAATAGGTAAAAATGGAGGTTAACAACATCTGATATGTCATTTGCTTTCGTTTATCTAATAAATATCAACTACTAGTAAGATACAAACTAGACAGATCTTCAGGGTACCAATCATATAAACGTTTGTTTGCACCACAGAGCAATACATTACCAGAAATGTATGTCAATGTCTACATAGCACTACAAAATTCTACTTTTCGTCTACCATTTTCACTTTATTAAGTAGGTGTTTTCTTTGTTCCGGTAACGTTCTAATCACTAGCTGAAATGTAATCCTAAAGGGGTGGTCGTTTTTCACGACCAGATTGGCTGTAGTGACATTTCAAATTATAAAAGAATAATACCCTTTGAAGAACAAGTTAAATTGTGCAAGTCAATGTGAATAATATTTTATTTATATTTGCGTATAAGTGTGTTAATGTAAACTGCCACAAATAAAGTTCTTTCCTTAACTAGCAGGCATTTTAAGTGTCAATTAAAAATCACGTATATATTGGAATACATATTTAAGCTATTGTACTTTCAGTCAGATAATTAAGGACGGGCAAAAACAGAAAGGAGGGATGAACATCGTTTGGCTCTTTCGGCCCAGTTTAATCTCAAATTCTAGAATTATTTTGACCATGAATTATTTTGCACATTTTTGTTCTCCTCTTGACGAAATCGGTGTAGGAGAAAGTGAAGTTAGACGGTCCCCTTCGGTAAAACAGCCACCTCTGTATATTATCATGCATGATGCGATACCATCAAAGCGTAATTATATTTATCTATAGGTCTCGTAATCCTGGTTTGGTTTGTTTTGAAATTCGCGCAAAGCTACACGAAGGCTATCTGCGCTAGCCGTCCTTAATTTACCAGTGTAGGACTAGAGAGAAGGCAACTAGTCATCACTACCCACCGCCAACTCTTGGCTACTCTTTTCCCAACGAATAGTGGGATTGACCGTCACATTATAACGCCTCCACGGCTAAAAAGACGAGCATAATTGGTGTGACGGGTATTCGAACCAGCAACCCTCGGATTACGAGTCGAGTGCCTTTACCACCTAGCCATGCTGGACCTCGTAATCCTGTGTGGTAGACGCATAAAGGTGAATAATGAAAGTTCGACTTTAATTCTGTTTTTGAACAACTCTAACCTAAGGTAAGCACCCTGGAGTTAATTCTGTTTTTGAACAACTCTAACCTAAGGTACGCATCCTGGAGTTTTTATGGCTACAAAGATATTTCAGGGCATTTCATTTTGCTGATTACTAACAACAAGGAATTATAGACAGCCGAGTATGTCGTAAAACAATTCAAGTTCACTTGGATTTTATAATGTGCGATTGTTTTCAGATGAGTAACTTAAAGTAAATTCGCTCTGCGGAGCTTTCATACCCCATATCAATGGCATGTATTTCCGCAGCTGGCTTCAACAAAATATGTCATTACTACACACTAGTACCCACAGTTTTTTATCGTGTTGTTTATACAACATTGCGCTACATCTATAGTTGTATATGACGCACAGCCTTCCTGATCCTTGCCAGAAAAGTTTTAATGATTCTTTAAGTGATTTAAAACAATTACTAAATACAGAAGTTATTTTAATTTGCAAAAGTTACGAGTTAGATGGGGCCATCTTATTTCATCATGGAGCTCCGTTTTATCGAACCTTATAGATAAAACAGCCACAAACCACATGAAGTGTTTTTACAATATCTAAAAAAAAAGACTATGTCCAATCTTTGTTTAACCCAGAAATAACATAGGTAACACAAAATAATCCACTTTAAAACCTTTTGCTTTTTCAATATAATAATCTTAATAGATGAAAACGGCGTTTAAAGTTAAGGTAGCCCTGTTACCCTACCCATTTTCCTACATAATAAAATCGATAAATTTACATAAATTTAATTTTGATCAAGATAAAATACGTATAAAAACTGTTAACTTAAAAAAAAAAATACTTTTCATATGAGTTGGCTCGAATGTTAATTATATTTAACATTTTATTTTATTCATTTATTTTTAGCTGAACCTTTTTTATGTTCCACAAATAATGAAGATGTAGGTTTTACCTTAAGGCGTACATACACTATCCTATAACCATCTGGGCGGCGAGAAGAAAATTTTGGCAGAACTCAAGGTTGACCTCTCGCACGCCTTCTATTGTGCTGAGCACATGTTTTCACTCACTCACTTCATGATTTGAGTTCGAAAATAGCAAACTCCACTGAGTATATGGTTAACTTTTATGAACAAAATAATTTTTGACCTTCAAGTGTTTCACTCTTATATATATCGTCTCTTGGTTCCTGTTCAACTGAAGAATTCTGTAGTGAATAAATAGTTTACAATGGATTTCAGATCGGTTTTATTGCACTTACCTAGTCCCTTAGTGGATGAACGGTAATTGTAAGGATTTTTAACATAAAATCTCGGGTTCAATTCCCCATGATAGACGGATCACAGATAGCCCATGTTGGAGTTTTTCGTTAAAACAAACAGGACTTGCATAATTGGTAGATTTTTAATACGAAGATTAACTAGTTTCACCCTTACTTAAACCATAAAGTTTTTATATTGAAGCAGTTTATACAACATATTTAATTTTTTTCAGTGAAGTAAATGTTTGTGGGTTTTTTTTTCGAAACTTGCGCAAAGACTACAGGAAGGTAGCTATTCAACACTACCTAACGTGAATTCTTGCGCTATTTTAATCGAATAATAGGATTTGACCGTCACTCTTATAACGCCCACACAGACCAAAAGGGCAGAGTGCGATTTTTCACCAAGAGCGCGCGAACCCTAGACCCTCACAGTTCGATATTAGATCTCTTTCTAAGAGATGATACTTCTAATTACTTTTCACGAACACATTTTAAAGAGGAAACGAAAAGTTACTAAAGCTATTTCGAGTATTCGAATCCATCCACTTATAACTTGTTTAACGTTTCTATGTATCTGCTCTACGGAAATACAAATACTATAACTTAGACTGAACCTAAACCTGTTAAATAATTGTCTCTGTAAGCAGTTGAAATATGGACAACAAAAGTACAACTTACATGCACACAAATACACTCTTACAGTTGTCGGAAATGCCTTCCTTAGAAGCTTACTTCACGGTGAATCAATGAAAGTAACAGAAGTTGTTGAAAGAACGCTTCCTTTATCGACGAGAAATGAAAACAGCATTTTCTTGTCGTTCTATCTGCTGAGAACAGTAGAGTCATCTGTTAACTTTAAATGGCACCTCTTAATTCTTTCTTGCTTTGACTGTTGTTTTTTACCTATAATTATTAAGCAACTTTTCCATCTGCGTAAATGTAACACATTCTATCATCCCTGTAACTTAGAATAGAATAAAATGCTTTTACCAACGTATGCAGTCTGAAAGAGGCTATGATCAAATACACGTGCATGGCATTTAAAAGACTGTGATGTCATTTCATTAAAAATCTTGAATATGTTTATATTCGTGCATACCTTCTAACAGTAATAATAAAGTGTCGACGTATCACGCCCTGCGCGAAGTAAGTTCACAGCTTCTTGCTTTAAAAATATGTTTGTTTGTTTGTTTGTTGGGAATTTCGCACAAAGCTACTCAAGGGCTATCTGTGCTAGCCGTCCCTAATTTAGCAGTGTAAGACTAGAGGGAAGGCAGCTAGTCATCATCACCCACCGCCAACTCTTGGGCTACTCTTTTACCAACGAATAGTGGGATTGACCGTCACATTATACACCCCCACGGCTGGGAGGGCGAGCATGTTTAGCGCGACTCGGGCGCGAACCCGCGACCCTCGGATTACGAGTCGCACGCCTTACGCGCTAGGCCATGCCGGGCCTTTAAAAATATGATAGGCAGGGGTTGCTTAATGGTGTGTTCTTTTGAACGTAATCACAAGTGCGTCTAACTTCATTCTGATTTAATTTTTCCAAACTCTCTATTCGTAAGTACATGTCAGGTTTACAATTAATTTGACTACTCAAGCTTTGAATAGTTTTTTTTTGTTTCTTAAGTAAACACTTAAGACTGAGTCCGTTTTAGTTATTTTACAAAGGAAAAGTAGATAAATTAATTAATAAACGCGCCACAACCTTACAAAAATTATTTAAGGTCCACACAAAAATTAAATATAGTATTGACCATCGAGAGAAAAAGATATCAACCTGAGCCATGTATTCACGATACGTACAAATCATTTAATTGTTTTAATTTATTCGTAAAGAAAATCATTATTACTTTATATCCTGTTTCTCGGGCAAGTTACTGGAATATTGCATACCTATAAACAAAGCTCAACCGAAAACCTGATAATACTGTATTGATAACACTATGCAACACAAATGTTGTTCCTGGATAGTGTGTGTTATTTCTTAATTGCTTATGTTGTAAAAGTACAGAAAATGGCCATTATTCCCTTTAAACTTTGCTTTTGTGACCTGGATAATGAAATTTAGAAATTAACCTATTTCCTATGTAAAAATGGGCAAATTTGAACATTTTCATTTACCTAAGGTCTGAATAAACCAATATATGAATCAAGATTTACATGTATTTACATTAAAGTTATACAAAAGTGAACAAAAATGTTTAGAAGTGGGTAGTTTTTTGAGATTTGCGACTGTAATGTAAATCACTTTCGTGTATCAGCCCTCAAATACAGTCTCTCATCATGTTTTCGTTATATGCTCCCAGATCACAAAAGCAAAGTTTGAAGAGAAAAATAGGTCTTTTCCACTTACTTTAGGCATAAGCAATTGGAAAATAACACTTTCTGCCCAGGAACAAGAAAAAGTAAAAATTTTGGTACTTAGTGTAATTTATTCCTGCTCGTAAACAGTTCTATAATATACGAGAGTTTTGAAACACTAATAATAAAGTCACAATTTAAACGAAAGAGAACGAATAACAAACGAAGATCACGGAAATAGTGGATAACGACGATCCGTATTAAAACCACGTCAACAAAGTCTACAATAATAGCTTGCTGGTTCGTAAGTTCTCGTGAATGACAGTAAAGTTAAAATAACAAAAATACAATAATGTTATGTTATAGATTCTTGTCTAACAACATGAGTTGTAAATTATTTAAATACAATTTTCAAATAATTACAATTCAGTTGTTTGGTATGGTTCGTTCCCTTACAGTTATTGTTCATTGATGATATATTTAGCGTGTGGACCACTGCTATGTCTACTATATCCTAACCGACCTGATGAGCCTTGACACTACGTGAAAGTCCTCATTGGCATTGGGTATAACAAATGTAAAGTGGTTAACATGTTATAGTACATTTTCTTTTGTTTTTACTTATGAGTTCCTGGAACTTACTAATTCATAACATACTTATAACTTAATAATGGGACGTCGCACATTACACGGAGAGTATGTTTTAACATATACTAAGCATTTTATTAAGTTGTTGGGTACATCTAGTTTTATTTAGTTTTAACGTTGCATCATTATTGACACGCGTATTAATCAATGATCCTACTGATTGTGCTATGTTTTAACTCATGAAAGACGAGTATTATGAACACATAAAGAGAACAAGTTTGGGCAGTTCATTAACCCCTGTTACAACTAAAGGTTTTATGAAAATTACTTGATAATAAAAGTAAGGGCTATGTTTTTCTCTTGTAGGATCTGTTGATAATACACTTGTTGGCTTTGTTTCTGGATAAATGGTTGAACAAGTTTTAATACTTCTAAATTAATTACATCCCTACATTAAATTTACTCAAGAGAATGAGAAAGGCTATGGTTAGTAATGTAACGCTTTTAAAATAAAACTATTTAGGAAGAAAACGTACACTGATATTCACCTAAATTCATCGTCAACTCATCAAGGGTATCAAAAAATTGGAATTATACTCTTTACCGGCTATAGCTTAAATTAATTCAATTAACTGAAGTGTATTTCAAAATAAGTAAAAAAAAAAAAAGAGTTGGATGAGACAATACATTACCCGTGGTTAAAAGATACTTTAGTACTAATAGGTTTATAGAAAAAAAGAAAATTCATTAAGATGGTTTGGTTTATTTTCTTAGCCTGTATTTACCTGATTTATTAACCACGATAAAAAAGAACGTGGCAAGAAATAGTAAAGATATATAAACTTCCAGTTGCAAGAAAGATTATTTTTACCAGTAAGAAAGCTGAATGCAATTCCATAAAATAAAATTAAACTAATTAGAGATCAGAAAAAGCTATTTCCTAGTGCAGAATATGCAGGAAAGACTAGTAGAAATTCAAGTACTAGAATAGTGAAACATCGACATGCTTCATCACGTCATATATCAACATTTTTAAAATACTGAACATTGTAATAAAAACAAAATTATTTCTGTGAACTTCATGTTAATAAACGTAAAAATAAAAGAAGCTATTTTAAGGAAGCAATACAAGTCTAAAATAATTAAAATGCGAGGAATAGGTCTATATTCATAGGTCAAGGTTATTCTCTGACCATCATCATTAGATCCATTCCACATGTTGTGTTGATCTATGAAATGTACCCTACCCGATGATGTCACTTTAAAGGTGGCGCAACAACGTTTTATTCTTTTTTTTTTCCTATCCCATTTTTAGCTATTTTTTTTTATTTTTAAAATATTTACAGGCCAGTATTGTTCGTTATATTTTTAGATATCATAAGTGGGAAGTCTAAACATGCTTTTCTTTTTAGCAAATCTTGTGTTTCCTGTGCAATTAGTTCCTTTTTTCTTTTTTTAAATTTTGTTTGAAAAACATAATTGATTTTCTTCAGTGGGGATGATCGGCAGGCGCTTTAAAAAATAAACAATCAACTATGTGTATTTTCAAGCTCACACGTCAAGATTTTTGTTGCAAATCAATTAGTACACAATCTCACACGCTTGCAATCACGGAATGGTGGTTGCGTACGACAACAGCATGTGTTCATCTATAATTCCAAGCTAGTACGAAAATGTTTTCCCAACTGCGAAACTCAAGGACAAGAAACTATTCAGTCATATTTTAAACACTGTTCTACACTAAACATCCAAGTTCATTTACCATGTTATTCAACTACAGACACGTACACAGCAGGAATAAAAACTTACATTTACAAACTAATATTTGATCAAAATCCTATAATGCGAGACACGTTATTTTTGAATGTGAATTTCACGTAGATCAAGCATAATGAAAAAATTTCGCAAAGCAAAATATAAAGTATATATGACATTAATTTTAGGGTAAGAAACTTCTTGTTACTTTAATTTATTTGTTTACATAGAAAGTTAACCTCTTATTTTACAGATGTAAGATATACTGA